>NC_138579.1:66435352-67035352 GCF_964289735.1 Phaethon aethereus | reverse complement strand
TGCATAGCGCTGTCGGTGACACCCCTCTCGTGCTATCTCTGTCTCGTGGAAGTGAGGCTTATGCAAGAGTAGGAGATGAGTAAGAGGCTGTATTTCACATAGAACTTATGCCTTGCTTGGCGGGGTGAATTCTTCTGGTGTTTTTATGTTGAAGGAAAATACTCTAAGGTGGAAAACAAAGCTGTAATGCTCTGGAGTTAACTGTTGGGGTAGGATTTTAATTCAGGAAGCTGGAGACCTGTGTGATCCTTTCTTGTTATTACATGCCTTTCCTGCTTTTAGATCTCCTGATCAACAGAGAGCTAAAGATAGGATCTTATATTTTTTGCATGAAAAAGAGCACAGAAAGGGTTTGATGAACAGACACTTTTATAATAAAAATCTTCTGTCTCATTGAAACTGTAGATTGCTAGCTATTACATGACATGGAATAGTTTTCCTTTCGGTATTATCACACAGCGACTTAAACGTGATGAGGCACTAGAAAAGATTGAATCCTTTTAATTTTACTTTTTCACTGGGTTCTGAAGCCATTGTGTTTTATTTTGAGGTAAATTATCCTATTTATCTTGTCTGCATAAATACCTTTATGAATAATGCAAGAAGCTGGGACGGTAAAAGTAAAAATTACAGACCTGTCCTTAAAGGACAGGATTAACATCCTGCAGGAGCTTATTCAAAACCAACTGGTGCCTTTATTCTACAATACAAAAGTGTGCCGTTTTTGAGCTTTTTGCAAAGCCATTATAGTGGAGCATTGCCAGAGCCATTAACAGTTCTGTACTAATGACAGTTAAATAACTGAGTGGGGTAAAAACAGGCAATGGAATGGTCTGTACAGGATCTCCTTTTACATGGACGCTGTAAGGAGGCTTGAATGAAAAAACTGCAAAAACAGTTCCTCAGGGGTAAGAGCAGTGATGTTGTATGTTGAATTACAGCTAGAAACGGAAAATATGACACTTGGTGCAAAGGTAGTGCAGTTGCTTAGCCAAAGACTACAGAAGCAACTTAAGGTTGTGGGAAATTTTCAGTTCCCAAAGAAATACTAGATTTGCCATTTCTCACAAGCATTCAGTTTTAGACTGTGTAGCTATTAGCACAGATACACAGAAAGCCCATGTAAATTTGTGAGTCGGTGAATGCGTTTTCACTGACTTTGGCGAGCATGGCTTAGCTGCGTGAGACGACAAAGTGAAGATGTGCATGTAGAGACCCAGGCTCCTCCATCCATGGCGGGATGCTGCGACGCTGCGAGAAGGCAGAGCCCGGAGCCCCGAGAGCCGTGTGCTCGCTCTGCTGCCAGGAGCATTGAGGGCAGGCAAGCATGGGAACGCAGCCAAAAAATGTCCACCCGTTGTTTCCTCTGGCCTATGTCATTACAGAATTTCTGAACAGGTTTTTCTGCGCTCCTTTGAAGAAAGGTTATAATTCTCGTACTGTTTCACTCTCAGGTCAGAGGTATATGCTTTCATTTCAGCTTAACATAACTTTATGAAGAAAATGTGTATAGCGTGTTCTGGTAAGCATTAGCACACAGAAATGGCGCGTATGTAGCTCAAATTCTATAGCAAAACCCAAACCCAGACTTTGATAGAAAGATATTCATCCTGAGGCACGTATGCAATTATAGTGCTAGGTTCTAAAGATGGAAAAGCAAAGATGAAGAAAGGTGAATTGATTCTAATTCCCTGAACTGTCCGTTATGTATAGCAACATTTTCGTATGCAGAAAAAGCCCTCAAAAAGGTGTTTTCAAAAGCCATAATATGAGCAGATGGAAATGATCTATTAGGTGGACTAAGTAATGCCATGGTATACGATACGCCATTTTATAAAGCTGTTATTTGCAGTTCCCTCTTGGCATTACGAGCATCTTGAATCATTCAGAATTTCTAAAACAAATCCATAATATTTTCCTATACCTGCAGAGAGGTGTTTATACATCTGCTACAAATGATGCATGAGACCACAGGAGAAGCTTACAGACCCAGCTGCAGTATTTTCTCCCCTTTTGCTCTTTATGTACATCATTTTAAGCATGGGAGTAAGAAACTGCAATGTATTAGACAAATGGAGAAGTTTGGTTTTCCCGTTTATACCGCTCTTCATGCATATTGTATTTAATGATGCATTGCCAAAGGAGTACTAGCTTGCTGCAGAAGCAGGGGAAGGGTGGCATTCTCCTCCCCGCACCATCGGCACACACACGTGCAGGAGAAGGCTGGGCCAGGGGAGCAAGGAGGAGTGCCGAGTTTAACCCGAAGAGGAGCGGGGCGCCTGCTGGAAGCTGGAAAAGGCTCTGGCAGAGGAAAGGTGGTGATAGAGAGAAGGGCTTGAAGGATTTTTTTTTTTTTTTTTTTTTTTTTTTTTTCAGTAGTTGCTTCTGCATCAATGGTGTCTTTTGTGGCAGATTTTCCCAAAGCAGCCAGCCCGGGGCCTCCTTTTCCCTTGCCCTCTGCCCCGGCACGGGTAGGGCAGTGCTGGCTGACTCCACTGGTTTAAGAAGATCAAGGAAGTAAAACCAGCTGAAAGTGATTCCTTTTTTCCCCAGCTCTGCTGGTTTGAGAAATTGGTTAGTGTCTCCCTAAAGATCTATAGGCAGGCGTGGTACTGCTATGAGAAAGCCATCTAGTCTTGAAGTAGTTCTACGTATTATTTTACTTTTCTGATATAATCTAGGGGGGCTTGTACACTGACGCTCCTCTTCCATTAAGTCAATTGCTGCTTGGTTTTGGCATCCTGGCAGACAAGCTTTCAGAAAAGTAATCTCCCAGTCAATTAGTATCCTACACCACGAGCCTAAATCAAATACACTTTCAAAAGGGCTCAAGTTTAGAAATGAACTTTAGGAAAACTCTATTGATTTTGTAAATTAAAAATGTAAAATTGAATGGCTAGAGGTCCAGTACAGGGCTGACCCGAGGAAGCAATCTTTAAACAGGAACATTCTTCAATGCAACACTGGGGAAGAGAAGGAAGCAAGAAAAATTCATTTGCAGTTGACCTGCAATAGCAAAGTCATTCACTTTCCAAATAGGATTAAACTTGTTCCATCAGCCATGACATGTGAAAAGATCATGGTTATAAATTCCATTTGCTGTAATGAATTGAAAGCGTCTGAGTTTGCAAGCAGCACTCATCGTTGATGGACAGCTAGATTTGTGCACTGTTTTAACAGTAAAATTAGCTTCTACAAAATAAAAAGTACTGAAAAGGTGGCAGCAGTGACAGATTTTAAAGCATAAAAAAATTGACTTTATTGTTAGGTGGAAGCTGAATAAAGCTAGAAATAAACAGTGGTTATAACCCTGTTATGTAGATAACTTGCTTCATTCTTGGGTGAGGGTGAACACAAAACTGGAAAAAGGTATTTGTTTAGGTTTGTTAGCCATATTTCAACAAGAATAAATATGGTTACTTAAATGAGGAAAAATTGAACATTTCTATGGTATTACTTGTAAAATGTAAGAACGTGGAATTGTAGTGAAGGATACAAATTTGAATCAAATTTCAGTGTACATCAACATGACTCCACTGCAGTCCATGAAACCATATTGGTGTATGTGTTTTGTAAATTGTCTTGCATTTTACAAATGCAAGTCTTGCATCAGGATCACGAGACATCTCTACTTTGATGCTTGCAGAACTAAATGCAGTCTCAGAACCTGTTTTCCCCAAAATGTTTGGTGTAGACAATTGTGTGCATATTTTAAATGTGCCGATTGCCCAGGAAAAGATCTCAATGGATGAAAATGGCTAATATTTGTGGTTAATACGGGATTCATTTTAATTGAAAAGGTACCCTGAAAACTGTCCAAGATTAAAAAAAAAGAATAGCTTGAACTAAACAGAGAAATAAGAATATAATAGCTTCTTAAATTACCGCAAGGTTAACATATAATTAATTTGCTAATTTTAATTACAACGCTACAAAATGTGCTGAAAAATGCTCAGAGGGGAGAAGCGGGCAGGTGCCAGCCGTGATTAACCAAGGTTATGAGATCTCTATTAACGATGTTGCGGAAATTTTTAAAACTCCTTTATAAAAACAGCACATGTACTGAAACTCAGCAGGGTTTTCATCTTGCTGTCCCTTTCCATTGCTACAGACTTGCTGTCATTTGCCTCGCTCTTTTCCAGCTAAGTGTTTTATTGCAGCTGAAACACGGACTGCTGCTTCGGTTTGCCGCACACCGTTATTCGTATACTAGGTATTTATTTTGATCATATAAACGAAAGAGATTAATTATTGTTTGCAAAGTACTCTGAGCACCTTAAGTGCCGGATAGCTGCCAATATCGCAGCTGAACGCTAGAAGCACAAATCCTGAAGAAAATGCTTTTTCTTTCCAGGGTGTCCTGGGACATGCTGTTTGTAAAGCAGGAATATTGCTGAAACTGCCCGTTCAGGGGAGAACCTGCTCTGCAGTGCTTCGTATGCACAGCCAAGCGTCACTTCTGAGTTAAAAACAAAGAACAAAATATCTGCATGTTTGCTTTGCATTTTAAACAAAACCTGGTGTGAATGAATGTCTTGTATGTATCAAAATCCTCAATGTATTATTGTTCTTTTTTATTGTTGTTGATAAGCGTCTGTTGTTTGGAAAGGTAATAGACCTTGATCCGTCAATTAAAGGAAGACTTTTAAAAAAACAAAACCAAAGAAACCCCAAACAACAACGTTAAAAAACCCCCAAACAACAACAACAACAACAACAACAAAAAAACACCACGAAAAAACCAAGAAACTTAAAGCATTGGTGTCAAAGGCAATTAATTTCCTGGCCGGCTTGTGTTTTTCTCCGAGGCAGATATTGATGAGTGTGCAGAGGGGATCATTGAGTGTCACAACCATTCGCGCTGTGTTAACCTCCCAGGGTGGTACCGCTGTGAGTGCAGAAGCGGTTTCCATGACAATGGAAGCTCTTCTCTTTCCGGGGAGTCCTGTGTTGGTAAGCAATGATCAGCATAGTGCTTTTTTTCCTCCTGCTGCATGGTGTTATAAAGTGACTGTTGAGACACTGTCCTGAGCAGTTACCGCGTTTAAGGCTCGAGTGAGAACGCGAGCGAGCGTCTCTGTGCGTGTCAGCATCCCCGGACACGCAAGGTGGGTGCCAGCTCAAGGCGCGTCACGTTTTGGATGGTTATTACAGGAGGGAGCCAGTCGGAGATCCAAAGTGTGACTTACTCGCTTTGCCGTTTATCGTCATAAGCAGCTGTAAAAGCTGAAGTGCAAGCAGGCTTTCTGGGGAGCATAACAGGCCACAAAAGGGGAAGAGCTGGTTTCCCATTTTCAAATTTCAGCAGAGCGATATGAAAATACATTTGGGTATGTCTGTGTTCCTTTGATTTGTTTGTTTTCCGTTGTTTGGCTTCTTCATAATTTTATTTTTAGAATTAGGCAAATAGCATCAAGCTCTTTTTGCACCGTACCTACAGAGTAAGGCCCTAAGAACATGAACGGAGAGGAATTTTTAATGGGTGCGGAGGAGTTTGTCGGTTATTTCTATGGGAGGACGAAGGGCGAGGCTCCGTGAGGATTGAGTGAAGGTTCTTGCGGTTTGGGTGGCCTTGACTGGATGCAAGACTTCGTGTGCCACTACAGCAAGTAAGCAGTAATAGAATCATAGTGAAGATGGTAACTGTGGCTTATCTCTGCCTTATGATTTTTTCACCTTTTCACGTATTCTTAGAAGCCTTGTACATAATTTCTAGAGGATATTTTATCAAATGAGTTTAAAACTGTTTGGAAAGGATCCCGTTTTAGCTTCTGTAGAGATACAAGTCAACGTCTCATATAGTTCTGGGTCCTTTCTTTGGAATTTCAGTTACTTCATCTCTACTCAGTTCTATGAACTTTGTATAAAAGCTTTTCTGCTGCTTATGTGAAAGATTTTTTTTTTTTTTAACACTGTAAGTTTCATTTATCGTGTTCATAAGCACGAAGGGTTCTTTTAAGATTTAAAGTATACAATTAAAGTAAAAGTTAAAATAAAAGTTTGTAATAAAAATATATAAATTTACTTGTAACAAACATTCACATCTTTTACAAATTTTGGCATTAGAAGTCCTTGGGATAAGAGAGCATCATGATTTAAAAATGCAGAGGAGCAATAATTATTTTCAAAACCATTATTTTGTAGATTGTCCAGCTATATTAGCTTTTTACACCTTGTCCTAAGCTAACAGGTGAGCTCAATAAAATCACAGCGGTGAACTTCATTGTGGTGGCTGCGTAAAATATGGCAAATTTTGCAGCATTTTGTGACTTAATAAAATAAAACACCACGTGAAAGTCATATATTTCTATATACGTCTCTATTCAAACGTTAAGAGTTGTCCTCTGGCTTATTTAAACACTGTAAAAGGAATGATGGACAGAGCAATGTTGGAGATTTTTGCCTTATGAGAAGTCAAAGCAACATGACATTACCTTCAAAAAGCCCCCAGGCAACTGGAGATAAGGGGCATTTGTGGCGCTCCTGACGCTGACCTGCTCTGCTTGCGTGGGCATCCCCATCCCTGTCAGGCTGACCCTACGCCGCTGGTTTGGGACGAAGAAGATCTAAGGCTCAGGGTGGTCTCAGGAAAAGGCAGACACTTAGACAAGACTGCGGTTTTGAGTGGCCCGTAGGTAGGCTCAGTTGCTGAAAAGGGTGGCATCGCTTGCGTTGCGTTGCGTTGCTGTTGAAGGGAAGGGCGCTTGGCTACCTCACAGCAAAAAGGAGCCCAAAATGTTCTGTATTCTGTGAAGACTGAAGGAATGAGTTTTTGTGAAAACAAACTGCCCTCATTTTGACCTGCACAGCATGCTGGAGGTTCGTAAGGTGGGGTGCTCATCTTGCCGTATGCAAGTTGTAAACGGAATGGGAAATTAGCAGGGTTATTTTAACGAAATAGCTTTTCTGAACCATCTGCTGAAGGGTACCAGTGAGGGAGAGAATAAACCAGGTTATTTTATTTCATTATACTGGCTAACCAATGAAAAATGAATTGAAAGATGCTGCTAACCCACATTGACCAATTTCAAACCGTGATGTTATTTTAAAGTGCAACTAAGAATTGGTTAAAATGGCAGATAGATAACATTACACCTTCTAGCTAAAACTCTGTTTCTTGAGCACTGACTTTCATCACATTACAGAGCTTGTTTGCATGGTGAAGTATTTAGAGTCAGGGCCAGTGTCATTCACTCTATTTCAGGGAAAAGAAGGTTCATCTGCTTAGCAACAGCGTTTTCTCCTGCTATATGTTACAGACTGTGTACCGAAATCCTAGCGTGTACCTGAGGTGGATTAGGGCCATTGCCCTTCAGTATATTTTGAAATGTTTCTTCTTCCTCTCTGAATGACAAAACTTGGAGAACAATAAATGGGCTAAGAACATAAGCAGAAAAAGGTTAAACCCTCCTCCACATAATAATAATAATAATAATAAGAATAAGAATATTAAATGCTGCAGCGGGAGGGAGCACTCAGCTCTGACAGATTGCCCAAAGCCCAAGCAGCCGGTTGCTTTTGCTGGATGCATTTCTGTATCTATTGGGTAACCCCCTTTCCCTCCATTTTATGTAGGTGGTCTTGGAGCGGAGTCATTGCTTGCAGTGCCTCTGCAGTGCTTGCAGAATGTTTGAAAAAATAACACCTGGTATGTAGGGCAGTGTTGTGATACCTCAGTGCTTTGAAAAGCTTTATTCTCGTTGACTAAGAGAAAACAGTGGAGTTTGTTACCTGGCAAGGGACAAATGTGTAAATCGATGGATGTGGCGGGGAAGGTCATAATATTGCACCAGAGTGTGGGTAACAAGGACGTATGACTTAGCCAGGCGACTCCAAGCTTGCGAACTTTTTTTTCCTCAAAATATCAACCAAAGGCAGCTTTGAAAGAGGAATATATTTCCATGGCCATGCTTTTATAAAAGAGGTCAGCTTCATAAGATGATGGTGAGCAGGCTCAAATTAAGGGAAGGTAATTTAATTTCCAGCAGTAGTGTTTTTATGAGGTACTGGCCTTTCACAATATGTTATTAAGGATACTGCTTGCAGACAAAAGGCAATTGCTATACTAAGTTGCTACCAAAGTTTGCTTGGCAATTAAAACATGTAGGCTATACTTGCTGGGTTGGGGTTTTTTTTTCTCCTTTTTTAATAGGAGCTTTGCTATGCTTTAAGGTCAACAAGCAAAAATACTTTATAGAGAACTATGAGTTGTCATGTGATACAAATCCTAGTATTAACTGCTATCTACTCATGCCATATTGAAGCAACTGGCATATGTTGTTTTTTCCCCTGCAAAGTGCCTGTTGCCAAATTCTGCTACCTCATAAGGTATCATTGCATAAACCCTCAACCACTGAATTTTCAGTGATAGCCTTTAAGATTATCGGAATCAAAGGCAGGCAAAGAAATGCTGTATCATGTCCCACAAAGCTCGCTCCTATCTACAGCAGAAAAATAAAAGCAAATT
Organism: Phaethon aethereus; assembly: GCF_964289735.1. Lineage (NCBI taxonomy): Eukaryota > Metazoa > Chordata > Aves > Phaethontiformes > Phaethontidae > Phaethon > Phaethon aethereus. The sequence continues at coordinate 67,026,885 of NC_138579.1, read as the reverse complement.
AAATTACACTTTTTAATCTCTGTCTCTCTCTGAGATGCTTGCAGTCTGTAGAGAGCTGTTCAGACTCTGGAGTACAGAATTCCTGTTTCCATTTTTTCATGATGTTTCATGTTTCTGAGTCTCTACATTGTGACGTGCAAGAACAGAAGGAAGAACAACCAAGGCAGCAGTCCCTGTCAGTTGTTGGTTATTTTTTCTTTTCTTGTAGGATCAGTGCAAATTTGGTAGGGAAGCTTAACACGGAACCTCCTCCCACCAAAACCCCACAGGTTTCACCTTGTATTTTGTTCTAAAGGTTGCATAGCTAGACCTCACTGCAGGGTTAGAGTAGCTGTGGGGAAATGAAAGCTGGAAAAAGGTGGGAGTCAGCAGCTTGTGCGAGAAAACTCACATCTGTTAGTCTCCCACAAAAGTTGGGTGCAGCAATGCTTCAGGGTCAAGTCTGAATGGGTTTAAAATCAATTCCTGAAGCGTTCGTACCCTCCATAGCATGCTGTGCTGTCGTCTGTTACCTAGACTAGAAAGTAAGAGAAAAGGAGGTTTGTTCTTTGTTTATTTTGCCCCCTTTCTGTGTCAAACAAAAAGCTAGACCCATGCTTTGAAATTTTTCCTGTATGCCTTTAGATAGAATTGCTTTTCTATCTATTGTTAGAGAAGTAGCACGTAGACAGAAAGGTTTACCTATGGTACAGAGTATCCAAGACTATCTCTAGAACCTGCTGTTTTACGACTTTATTCTGCTCATAGAATTTCTTAAAGCTTGTAATATCAGAGTCTGTGTCTGTGGGTTTTATTCTGCAAAATAAAAATTCCCTTGCTTGCTTTCCATTTAGTAAATTCTGATCTTTTTTTCTACTCTGAGAGAAAGTTGTGTTATGTGTCTTCAAGGTAATTGTGTTTAGTCATTTCTATATTTCTAGAAAGCATTAGTAAATCCTATATTCAGAATCTCATTTACTATGCAGTGTTCTTTAATAGATCATTATGTCTCTATAGAGTAAAAGTACTATCATAAAATATTTTCTAACTAAAAATGAATCTGTTTAGTGATTTTTTTTTTTTTTTTTTTTAAAAGATGAGTCCAAATCACTTTGATTTAGAAAGAAGGCAAATACATTAAGTGGCAAGTTGCCTGTGAAAAATGATATGTCAAAACAGTGTTTAGTTAACTTGTACATACATTGATTCGGGAGCCCAGCGTACATTTTTCACGTTAACATTATACTGTAATGGTTTAATGTACCATAACAGTTAAAATTAGCACATTAGTAGGGTTCTTTCTTCTGCAACAGCTTATCATGATATTACAGAATACCACACTGCATGACTTGCTTGCACATATTTATTAAGGTGCTATAGAAAAGTCATACCATTAAAACCTGAATAGCCTTGAAAACTAAGAAATGAAGTAGCTAGGGATTGGTTTAAAATTTCAGTGAAACCAAGTTAATGAACTTGTGTTGATATGTACAGTCATGCTTGTCTTCTAACCCATTCAAATACAGTGGCCATGGGACCTCTTATAATATCTGAGGCAAATTACTTCTTGTTACAGCCAAAAAGGATGGAAAAGGAAATTGCATCTCAGGGGATTGTTGTATTTCATTTTGATTCTGAATTCTTGTCTGCCTGTGTTACCAAGCTATCTTTATGTACTTTGTGAGTATAGTGGGAAATGAGTGTATCTTGGGTGGTTTGTTTTCTTTCTTTTCCCATCCACAGAATGTGACTGGTTGCATTGCGGCTCATAGACGTATGATCGGGTGCTTGTTACAGTACGTTTGTTTAAAGAAGCACAGATTGGGAGTGTTTGACGAGTGGAGATCTTGATCAGTTTTATGATAGTCTTGTGCAGTGTTTGAGGTGGCATGTCTCAGGAACAGCCTCTTTGCTCTTGACAATATGTTGATAGAAAATAGCATAAGGCTAGCATTACAAGCAAGTTTCTGATTATGGTCATTTCCACCATAGCCTCACTTTTCCTTGTAAAGGAACTGTGTGGAGCGGGGAAGTAAAGCTCTGCCTCTTTTGCTTGGATTGATTAGTAGTTCCTGCCACAGATTATCTCAATATAATCAATAAGATTGCAAAGTCCTATTCCAGATGTGGAAATAAGGTGGTTTTCACAGGCTGACAGGATATAGGAAAGAACTCCCCCCAAAAGTCAAGACAGACATCTTGTTCTTGTGTTATCCATAGGGATAGACTATCGTGTCTCCTTGGTATTTTATGTACATACTTGTCCATTGTTTTTCAAAGTTGCTTGATACATAAATTAATATTTCATCTTCATCCTACCTTGTGTTCTTATAATGGGACATAAGATTTCTGTACGGTTTTGCCTTGCCCATCATTAAATGTTCCAGTTTTGGGCCCACATCTGAGAGCAGTTGTGGAAAAGCAAGCGAAACCTGATGGGAGTGTGGGGAGTTTGAGCTGAGCAAGGATTTGAATAATATAAAAATAATCTGTATGCAAGAATCTTATCATACAATTTTCATATTCATTAGAAGATTGTTTTGGACATGTTCGGAATTTTAAACTAGGCTCATTTTTCAACACCGAAGTAGACACACTGGTCTCCCTTGTTAAGAGAAATTTCACACTAAATATGAATACTTTCGTCCATGTTTTGCATAGCCATCGACATGCTGATCTCATGTCAATATGAGCAATTCCATTTGATCTCCGTTAAACTGAAATACTTAAGCTAACTGGGAGCTAACAATATGGGAGCATTTGCCGGGGATTTTTTTTTTTTTCCTTTCTCCCTTGCCCAATTTGGTTTGAGGCTGAAAAAGTGAAAGGAAAAAAAAACATGTTAATTTTATAACTTTTTTCCCTCAAGTTACTGGGAACATTGGCTGTTTGTTCTGACTTTTGGAAACGCAATCAGCAACAAGAAAAAACTGCCAAAGGGATGTTTTGAGAAAATTACCTCTATTAAAAGTTCGGCTGTAAATGAGTGCAGTGTCCAAGCCTTTTTTATTTGATGTATGACTAAAACTTTTAAATAATAAATGCCATAAAATAAGAAGAAACCATAATTTGCATAAAGAACAAAAAAAAACCCCGAGCAAACTGAGTAGCAATTAGGAATTTATGTTCACGCTATGTTACTCAGCTTTGCTCGATTGATTTCTTTGTCATGAATGTTCCATTTACCAGTTTGGGCCACTCTTAATGGGGACATCCTTTTTATGCACGCTAAACGGAGAACAGCAGTAGCGGTACATAAATAGGGTGTTCTTCCCTTTTGGATATGTATAACTGATTAAGTTCGCTTTGTGCATTGTGAACAGGTCTGTACTACTGAGAATATGAATAATGTTAGTTTCTATAATTGCTAACATTTGGCTTTCCATAAATCTGTTAAATTACATGGAAACAGAATTAGATTTCTGTGTCATAAGTAAAGCAATTACATGGAACTCTGTAGGCAATATGGCTTTATATTCATCTGTGAAATCCTTTTAGTTTTGAAATGTGAAAGCTACCCTTCTAATCTGCACTGTGATCCTGCTACATCCTATATATATGCTACTCAAGGAGCCCTTAACATGGTGAGGAAGAGAATATTGACGATGCTTGGTGAAATCACCAAAGACAAAGTGAATGCTTCATTTATACCTTTGTCTTCAATATAAAATACAAGTCAAAGCCTATTGAAAGGAAAATGGGATATTTTTAAGAATATTTTAAGTCTTACAGTAGCTGTTTGGCTATATTTCATTTCATTCCAGTTCATTCATAGCCCTCTTCATGTCACTCTTCGTGGTTTTTACATCTTGTGATACTCTGGCAGTTGTTAAACAATGAACTACAGTTTTAATTTCTCGTAGCGCAGCACCTTTTACACCACTGCTAGTGGACCTTTCAAGTACACAGTAGTGCTAAGCTATGCATTAGAGCATTGATGTTCTTTTTTTTGGCAATTAAGACTGTCAGGGCAGCAAAATACACCATTTTTAGGGAAGTCTGAGTGATGAATGGTTGAATTGTGCTATCATGCCACTGGGACCATCTCGGACAAAGGACTGGCCCACAGGTTAGCCCAGGAGTGAAGCCCCTTCTGCAGTGTAATTGCCTCCAGCTTCCCTTTGGGTCTATAGGCAGGTTGTGCAGGTTGATTTTGCCTTTGGTCAAATCCAAGGGCACTAATGCATTTCCACTTGTTCCTGGGCTATTTAGGAATTGAAATCAGGAGTTTTATTAACGAGGTCAGAGGGAATTTAGTGATTTGATTCTTATAGAGATTTTCCTTCAGTAGAGTGAGAGAATTGTTAAAGTCGTCTTAAGTTCTGGCTTTCTGAGGAGATGACTCGTGAACCCATGGTACTTGCCCAAAAAGTAGGGCCATCTCATCCCACCTAAATTAGACTTTAGGTAATTTTTCTTTGTAAATTTCATTGAATTTTAAAATTTGTTGATTTAAAGAGGATTTAAAAGTGCTCTTGGGTAATATTGAACGGTTATAAATTTCATGCTAGCAATAAAGTAATTTTAAATAGTAAAGGTGAGGGTTCTTCCTTGTAATTTCTGAATTCATATAATAGTATCGTGGAATTTTCTCGATAGAAACCAACACATACTTCTAAAGGATTTTCTTCTTCAGCCTTCCTCCCACTGTTGCCTACAGTTTTCACTGTTCATGTTGGAACAAAACAGACCCACCAGTTTACTGGTATTTTATCTGGACAATCTATCAATATATTGTTTAAGAACAGTCCAAAGTTATTTTCTGAAATAAATACCAGTTTTTAACAATGTGCTTAAAAATCTCATGGCTTTTGCTGCAAGAAAAAGAACACTGCATTAAATCCCTAGATAAATTCATATTGCATAATTATATTTTACCCTCCAAAAGCAATTTTAATGGAATGCTGTAATTCACTTTTCGCTAGCGTATAATGGTTTTCTTTTGTTACTTACTTCTTTGTGTCATTGCTAAATCATATTTTTCCTGCATAGCTCTGTTTAAGACTTTTTTCCTTGTATAGGGTGCCTCTATTTATTTATTTATTTCCTTATTTTATTTTATTTTAATTTAATTTTATTTTATTTTATTCATTTTTACCTTCCAGCAATGGGAAAAGGATGCAATTGACTGCTTTTAGTATAGGAAATGTTGATTATGCTAGGAACTTAAGAAGAATAGTGCACTTCTATTTTGGTGTAAAATCCAGAACAGAGAGTGGTCTGGTTGACAGAAAGTCACTCTGATTGTTCACTAGTTTCCAGTTACTGGAAAATCACTACAAACCCTTGTCTGAAGCTTCTAGTTCATCATTGATATACAGTTCCAGGCTCAGGTTTTACAATTAAGCCTGCTGGAGATAGTTTAAGAATTTTTGGTGGAATCAAAAAAAACACTGAAGAATAACCTAAAAGCATCAGTGTTTAATATCTAACAAGTAAATATGGAAGATATCAGAAAGAAGGCACCCTCTTCCACCAGCAAGGCAGATGAGCAATAATTACTCAATACAGAAATAAAATTTGCCCTGTGGTAAAAAATGTCCAAAGCATTATAAATCTGCTGTTTTGCAGATATCGATGAGTGTGCCTTAAAGACCCACACCTGTTGGAATGATTCAGCCTGTGTGAACCTGGCAGGAGGGTTTGATTGCCTTTGTCCATCCGGACCATCTTGCACTGGAGACTGTCCCCATGAAGGTGGCTTCAAGCGGAACGGGCAGGTGTGGACCCTGAGGGAGGACAGATGCTCCGTTTGTTCCTGCAAGGTGAGATCCAGCTGGTCTGGCTTTCAAGAATCCTTTAATTTTCGGGGCTCGTGTCAGAAACCCAATGTTGCAGTGCCACCTGTGTTGGCAAAAGTACTAACCTAAGCCCAAGGTGGTGAGGCAAAAGGTAAGCTATGCTGTGGGCACTGGAGCTGTGATGGGGAAATTCCTCTGGGAAATCATCTTTTTTCTTATTTTGCACAACCACAGGCACAGCTGAATAATGGCTAACCCTGCTGAGCTCCTACCGTGTCATCCCGTGGGCCAGAGCCACTTGGAGCATGCCTTGATGAGGGTCTTGCGTTACTCTGTAACACAACGTGCAGACGATTGACATGCTTACTGGAAATGTTGAAAACTGTTTTCCATTTCTGTTCCACATGAATATGCATCTCTTAGGACAAGTACTCTAGTCAGCCATCTTCCTGTTGGTGGTGGTTCCCTTTGCTTGGAATCCATGTGAATTAACTGGGTGAGAAGGAAGGCTTGATCATGAGTCAAAGGTGGTTAGAGGACCTAGCAGCAGGCACTTGATTTCCTCAAGTGAAGAAGGGTGAAGGCCAGCTTTCTCCTCCTCATCCCATCTTGGCTGTGTTGGCAACGCTTCAGCTTGAGCAGTGCAGGGCGCTCTGCACCTTTGGAGAAGCCAGGCATATAGTATAAGTGGATCTACTTTAGGGTTGACGCTTAGATCGGTTTTTTGGGTTTCTTTCCCCCATGGAAATTATCAGTTCCTTTCTGAGTGTGGTGACAAAGTTAAAAGAACTTTTGACTCTGCTTTCTTCATTTTCACTAGTTAAAAGAGGAGTGCTGTCATGGAAATTAGAAGAATTTTAGAAATCTGAGAAAAATGGTTGGTCTTTTATGGGCGCTTTGACCTGATGCGTTCATAGCACTGATGAAACTGTCCTTAGACACAGCAGAACACTACTGGCCCTTGCATAAGCGTAAGTTAAAATGAGATTTTGGCCACTGTGAAAAGGTGAACACAGAGCATGAGAATTGGCCTGTCAATCCCCATGTCTCAATGCTTATGAGCTAGAGAAGCATTAGAGGGTTTTGGGGGGGGCAAAGGGGAAGAGTTATTTTGAAGTTGCAAGAAGCTGAAAGCCTTGTCATTTTTGTATTGCAACAGTATAGCAGAAGGGAAAATCAAGACTTCAGAGTGAATAGAACCCCCAAATTACACTGCTCTTTTGGGTTCAGAAGGGCTCAGAAGGGAATATGTTCTTGCTAGTTGCTATATTTTTTTACTTCAAGTAGCCTCAAGCTCCCTAAAACTCCTCCCTTCAGAAGCTGAAGTGTGCAAGTCCACTGAATATATATCAAGCTTTTATTGTAGTCTTGGGGAACTGACTGGCTTATGAAAGGATTTCCAGTCAATAGAATAAACAGTTTAATATATGTGAAGACATCTGGTCTGCCTTTGCAGAATTATAACTATTAGTATTCCCATTTTAGAGTGCTTGTAATTTGCTTTATTTTCCGTTTCTCTTTGCACTTATTTCTTATGTTGAATGTTCTTATTAGTGTATGAAAATATACTAAATGATTGACTAGTACATAGATATTTATAACTAAGCTTGGCACTGTTTGTTGCTATGACTCTTCCTTTATATCTTCCTCACTTTCCAGTTTTTTTCCTCTGTAAATTAACATTTGCATTTAATTTCATTGCAGTAGCTGCCTTGTTTCAAGAGCCAAATTCTTGCCTATAGAACAGGGAGAACTCCTCCTCTATCATATCCCAGGCAGGACGTAAAGTCTTCCCTCAGTGTTTATTGAAACATTTTTATAAATTGTGATAGCTTCCAGTACACCAGGCCACTTCTCAAACCTGCTGCAGCATCCGATCCTTTTTGTGCAGTTGCACAGAGAGCTGCCCCTGCTTGACCTTTTTGCAGCCTGCTCAGTTTTCAGCGAGGAGAAGGGCAGAGTGTAACTAAATCATTCCGTATACTTCTTACTCGAACTTTGAAATGATTCTGCTCACTTGTTTTGTCTAGGAGACAAATCAGCGTTTCAGATTTAAAATACGTTTTCTTTTGGCTTTTCTTTTGTTATGGTTATTTTAGGAAAGGTCAGATGGGTATATTTTGTGCAGTGTCCAAAACACATCGATTCCATTTTGAAAATATTTTAACTTAAAATCTGGTGCAAAGGAATGTAAGTACCTTACTTAACTTAGAAGTTCATTAAATAAAGTTATTTGTGGCATAGTATACTATGGAATATGAGAAATCATATTACTTCAGTTCTATAATGAAGCAAAGTGTCTTTATTGAAGCACAGGGGATTATTTCAGTGTTTCATCAGACCCGGTCTCTTCAAACCATCCTCGTTCACCTGAATGATTCTAAAGTTTACAAAAACATAAATTCTCAAAACTATAAATTAATATAGTACCTTAAGTATATTTGATGTGTCTTCCACAGGCAGCTTCCTGAACTCTTGTGGATTTAATACACAAGACTAGTAGAAATTTGATGGTGGTGAGGAGCTGTTTCTCCTCTGAAAAAACTAAGCCTGGTTGTACAGTCTGGCTATACCTGGGCTTTTTTGAGTCTACCCTTTAATTAAGACAACCCCCCATTACCTGTACGAAAAAACCCTGAGGGATAAGCACAGCACTGGGAACAGGGGGATGAGCCAAGGTGAAGCATGCCTCGGAGGGTGAAAATGGTTTGGTTTCTGCAGGGTCTGATTTCTGTCCAAATTGGCTTTGGGGCTCTGTGGAAACTTGAGTCACCCTTCACAGCAGTTCCCTTGTGTCACTTTTTCCTTTGGCAAGAACAGTTTTGTGTTCGTACCACTGATGCGTATGAAGCACGTAGAACTGATTCAGTGAGGAGGGTGGAGAGGGAGAGGTACTAATAGGATGCTATATGTTATCACCCACCGAAAGAAAATAAGTTTCTCAATTTTCTGTGTATTTCTCAATGCTACTATAGACCTGCAAAGACGCAAGTGAGATGTTGTAGCTTCAGAGCCTTTGTGTCACTGCAGTATAGGGATAAAAATGTTTTCTGAAAGGCATGGAACTAATGACATTGTAGATAAAACACAGATTCTTAAAGAATAAAGAGAGTAGCAGTGTATTGTGATTACCAAAAGGTCTCTGGCAAAATCATCAGGCTTTGTCAGTGTTCTGAAATACAGAGAGTAAAGGCAATGTAAAAGGTTAGCTGCTCCCCAGAGGTAACAGCACGGGAGCTCAGAGACGCACAGAACGACCAACGCTGTTGCCAGTTGAAAGGGGAATTTGAAAACTAATCTTGAAAGCTTGGAAACTGAATTGGAGCTAAGCAGACAGGTTATTGTTAGCCATTATTAATCAGCACTCCATTACGGAGAGGAGCGGGACTGCCATTGTCAAAGACATCGGGTTGCCTGGATGCTTTGTGCCACCCCACGTGCCTGGAGCCAGTCATCCTGGCAGGGCTTTTGTGCTGAGCTGCCGCTTGCTGTCTGTCCTCAGCAAGGGGTGGGAGATGGTTGTGCTTTCCCACCTGCAAGAATGGGCATTTAGTCATAACTCTCCGTCAGGGAAGTCTTTCCGTTCTCTTTCCGTTCTCTTCTTTCTCTGCTTGCTGGAAGGGGAGGATGTCGACTTTTTTTTTTTTTTTTTTGCGGGAAAAGGTTTATTCCCAACATTGCATCTGGGACTGGCCAGACCTGTGGCTAAGGAAACGGGCCACTGCCAGTCTTCCTTAGGTTACGATTTACTCAAACTGCCGAGTAAGGAAATGAAGCTTGTTTATTCCTTCTCCCACAGCTAAAGCAGCAAACTAGCCACAAGTACTGAATCCTTAGTTTTCTTAATTCGATACAAAACTAAATAAAGACTGTAGGGCAATAGAGTCCTATGCCCTGTGGTTGGCAAAAGCAGATCAGATCCATAATAACCTGGCACGTTTTCTACATTTCCATAATTCTGTGTTCTCTTCAGCTTTCCTTGTTAGGCATAAGAAATCATTGTAATTATTCTTACAACAGAAAGAGATATTATAACCAATTCAAAACCGCAATGAAATTAATCAGTGACACTGACTGACACGAGTATCGTGATTCCCTGATCCTGCTTTTGTATATGTTGCATTGTGGCCAAGACTGGCTTTGCTTAAAAACAAGAGCCAACACGCATTCCTCCATCGAAATACAAACAAAACAACCTCCCATGGTACATGCTGTGGTTATGGCTGTTTCATCTGCCTGCAGCAAAGACATCCTGGGCTGCTGTCACTCTTTTTAGTAATCACCTTTTAAAAGGATCAAGAGGAAATAAATTCCCTTGCTTTGATAGGTATCCCTTAATTGGGTGGCAAGGAAAAGAAGTTTTCCTTCTTACGTCAGATACAGGTTTATAGCCTCAGAGCAAGGTTCTGAAAAGAATATGGAAAAACTGCAATGAAAGGAGCGGATTTGTTTTAGGAATTGTACAGTTGTGATCCAAAGCAGAATATAGCTTCATTCCTCTCACAGCTCTGCCTTCAAATTGACTGCAGGTGACACTTTGCCTGAATAAAGACTAATCCAATAACTAGTATTAAATGCAAAAGAAGTTCATGTCAAAACTTGTCAATAATCTTCTCATTGTTAACTCTGATTTCAGTTCTCAGTCTACATGTGGCATATCAGTATATTGGCTAAGGGATATAATTTCAAACACTGTAGTCTGTCCAGTTCTCATAACTGAATTAGGTTCTCTTTACATGCAGAAGCAATTCTGTTTCTCTCAAACAGTTCTGTTTAATGGTCTTTAACAAAATGGGCCATCCAATACTGTAAGCAAATATTTAGCAAAATTGTGTTTTGGAGAGCCTGTGGAGTACAGGGCCTCTTTAATACATGAACAGAATTATAATGGATGATGATAAGTCCATTTAGCTTTAAGCTGGTGTACTGTAGGTCCAGATGTGGAAGCGAACCAGTGGTGAATTCAGAGGGAAGAATGATTAGTGGCACTGTGATTTTGCTATATTGTGCTCCTATGAAGTTAGAGGCACCACCTCCGTAACTTCTATTTATTTATTTATTTTCTTCATGGTGATACAGTCAGTCAAAATAGTGTTAAAGAAATATTGTATGTATTAAAGTGGCAACTACTTGAAGAATTTGTTGATGTAACCAATGAGATATGAAAATACTATATTTCTTCTGAGATACTGATTTCTTTTAAATTCAATTAGCTGGAGACAGGAAAACACTAGTCTCGGATTCAGACAGTATTGGACCCATGTACTGATGGAAATTGGGGCAGTACATGTGTTTGAGGTATTACAGCTGGCAGGGTCCAATCCTTGATGGAGGTAACATCAAATACATTAAGAACTTACGTTTCCTGATATGCCAAAGACGTGCCCTTTGAGATATATATATACACACGCCCCCACCCCCCCGTGACCTTATCCAAGTTGCTGTCTGGCAGTTTGTGGTTGACGTCAGGGCAATGTGTCCTTGCAGGATGGGAGGATTTTCTGCCGGAGGACAGCCTGCGACTGTGAGAACCCCAGCGCCGATCTCTTCTGCTGCCCGGAGTGTGACACCCGTGTCACCAGCCAGTGCCTCGACCAAACTGGGCACAAGCTCTACCGCAGTGGGGACAACTGGACCTACAGCTGTCAGCAGTGCCGTTGCCTGGTATGGGTAAAGTGTTTCAGAAGGGAGCGAGAATAATAAGGATTGTGATTTTTAGCAAGGCATACCTGGAAGCAGGCTCTTGGCTCGCTCTTCTCCTGCTTTTCAGGTTAGGAATGATGATAAAGCACTTAAGAGCACCAGAGAACTGAAAGCTACACCATCAGTTTTCCTCTTACTGCTGAATAAGTAGGTCTAATGAACAAAATGAAAAGCTTGACAACCTTGACACTGTGTTAACTTTAGTATTAGTCTACTTTTGAGAACTTTTATACGGTCTTCTGATCTTTAAATGACTTTTAAAGTTTTTTTTTCACGTGCAACGTATTTGATTGGAGGAGTTCCATCTTTTAATTACATCTGCTGCTGTACTTGTCTTATCAAAATGGGCAATGCAATTCTCTTTTTTTCATTTAGCAAATGCTGGAAAAATGGAGTGCTGGTGCCACTTGGTGAATTAGCAAAAATTAACCAAAAAAAGAAGGATAAAGAAAACTGAAATTACTAGACAAGCATGCAGAATAAAGAACATTTCTCATTAGGCACTGTAGACTATTTTCCTAAAGCTTTTATTTTTGCACAGGTATACTAATTAGTGCAGCAATGAACTTTATTAAAATTATCGGTTTTCCATTTATAGCTGTCTGTATAACATTGTCTTTATATATGACATTAATCAAGAGGTGTCTGAGCATCAGGAAACAAATTACATTCAGAACTAAGTTACTGTTAAGAGATAATTATCCATAACGTGCAGCGGTAAGTATTGTATTTTGTATTCTCCGAAGATTTCTTTTTCAAGTTTGCAAAAGAACAGCAAGAAACATTTGCAGCCAGCAGCAACGGCAAATAGTAGATGTGACATGTTTTACAAGGGATACTGAGTTTGTGGTCAGCAGTTCTTTGCCTAATTTTATGATTGGGTTAACAACCATACAGAGCTAGAAGACAGTGATGCGCTGAATCAGTGCTACATGTAAGGTTCCGTGCAGTGTGTGATGATATCAACACCTGAAGTGCTTACAAAGTAGCATAATGCAAGTTATTGGAGCCTTTGCAGGTTGATTTTAGATACTCACAACAATACTCTGTAGAATTGACCTGATGATTCTCTTTTCTCTGTGTTTCTATCTACTAAACTGTTTTTTTACAAAGCTAAATAATAAAATAAAGTGACTCAGTGGAACATAACTGGTGTAGCTCTACCAATTCCTTTAGGAGCTGACAGTAAAATCAATTTTGGTTGCTGCTAGTTAGGTCGATGTTCAGTCCTTCTCAAACATACCTACATCTGTTTAAGCAGTTGCTGTGATCCCACAAAGACGTTTATGTGACCAGAAATGTAGAAAAGAGGGCATGAGTCTGTAAGGCGATCACTGCAAAAGTTATAGTTTATGGAAAATACTGGAACCTGGTATTTAATGCTGCCTTTAAAAACCCCAAAGAACTCAAGTTCTCCTCCTACGATGATGACAGTGGTGGTGTTTAGTCAAGAAACAATCAAAAGATATTCTGCGACAGTTAGGAAACTTCAGCTCAGTATTCAAACATGCCTTTATATGACCAACCAAACTGAGAGCTAATCCATTAAGTTTATTTCACTTTTGGCAAAATAAAACTTTTCCATACAACAGGATTATAAAATTTCTTGGTAGCAAGTAAATGACAACAAATGCAATGAACCTTGCTTCAATTTTTACAGGAAGGAGAGGTGGATTGTTGGCCTCTTCTGTGCCCAAACCTAAACTGCGAGTACACAGCCGTCTCGGAAGGAGAGTGCTGTCCCCACTGTGTCAGTGACCCCTGTCTGGCTGACAACATCGCTTACGACATCAGGAAAACCTGTCTAGATGGCTACGGAATCACAAGACTTAGTGGCGCTGTATGGACAATGGTGGGATCTCCTTGTACAACCTGCAAATGCAAGGTACGGCGGGCAAGGTAGAATGGTAATGGAAGCGTACGTTGCGGCATGAAGTCAGGGTCATTTCTGCCCTTGGAAGCTCACATGCAGATCTCGGGGAAGTAAATGAGTCCCAGGGGCAAAAGCCTACAGAAAACCCACGCCTTTTGTGTTTTGCAAGGTAGAAACAAAACAATTCGGTGCTTGTTGAAAATGTTGAGCACAGATATGTAATATCCTAGTGCAACTTTCAGATGTTCTGTTGGAGAGCCCTTTAGACATTCTCAGGGTGAGTCTAGGCTAATATTTTAATAATTTCTTAACCTGGACGGTCATGAAAATGTACAGAGCTGGTGAGCAGAGACAAAAACACTAATAAAAGTTTCACCAGGAAGTAAGCAAATAGAAACGCATTGTAGCTCAGACATGAAGGCGCTCCCATGACGGAAGCAGGAAGGGCAAGTCACAATTTCTGTTCCCCGATCTCATCAAGATGCGTCTAATCCAATGACTGTAATGCAGAAGTGCAGTCTGTCTCCCCTGTTCCGTGCAGTGATGACCCCATTGTGCTAATATCAGAATTATGAAAATGTTTTGGGTTATATAAAATGTTCTTCTATTTGCTGTGGGAAACCAAGCCGTTGCTCCAGGGCTTTAAATTGTCGGAGGTAGCTTTTCTGCCATTCTTCAGAGTTTTTCCTATTGGTTTGTGTTGGATTAAAAAAAAAAAAGAAAAACAAATTGCCTGTTTGGGGTTTTGGTGGTTGATACAGTTTTTAGATAGTTTTGTAAATGAGTGGATGTTGCAGAAAGATATTTAACAGTGGATTAAACTCCAAAGCCATATGTTTTTTCCCTGCCCGTACATGCCTGCCACGAATCAAGAATCTGAACTATCTGCTTATTTCAGACAAACAGAAAGCTTCCAGGCATGGATCATATCGAAACGTTCTCCATTAACTTTATCGCATGGGAGAAAACAAATGCAATCATCTTTGTTGCCATTGCTGTGCTGTATTTTATTATGGGCACCACTGAGTCTTTCACATCCAGGTTTCTAGTTCATGTGCAGTTCAGGCCAGTTCAGTGCTGTTTGGCGAAGCCAACCTCCTCAAAAAGCCACCACAGTTGGGACCGATGAGGACGCGTTGGGATGATGGCTTGAGCAGAGTTTTGTATGCGGTAGATGTGCCAGACATGCATCTATCTCTGCGTACCACCAACCCCATTGGTCTTTGTGACTTGTTCTGCAGAGGTGACTGATACCTGCTTGTTTGTCTGTGCAGAATGGGAACGTCTGCTGCTCGGTGGATTTAGAGTGTCTTCACAATAACTGACGTAGTCAAACTGGACTGTGCTGAGGGAAGAGAACTGATGAAGTTAACACCTGAAATGAAGTTGTATGCGTTGGCGTTTTATACACAGACAATTACCAAAGTCTCCGCATGAGGAAGATGTTTGGGAGTTGCCTTTGGGACCTACCACTATGCTCATCCTTGCTAACCTTGTCTGGGTGACTTACAGTACAGCGCATATAAGTCAATGGTTGTTAAAAGTTTTCAGTGTTGTAAATTACACACTTTTCCTGTCAAGACATTTGCAAATACATTTGAATTATTTCATGGGTAAACTAATGCTGTATTTTTGTTTTAATTTGTGTATTTGACAACATGATAGAATTCAGCTCTTCTTACTTTGGATCTAGATTTTACAAATAAGACAGCCTGTTGTGATTTTGTCTCATGATACCACTTACTCAGTTCCAAGGTCCCCGTCAGATGTATTTATGAAAATATGTATGTATGTACAGTCAAATTGCATAGTACTTATATTTCACAGCTGTCCAACATTTTAAAACATTCAAAGGTATAGTTGATTGGACAGAAGTAATCAAAATAAGTCTGTCTTAAAAATTTATAAAATTAAATGCCACGAACTTAATGAAGTGGCAAAAAAAGCACTTTCTTCTCCAAACATGCAGAGCAGCAGCAAGACTCCTATAGTAAGAAATGGAACTAAAAACGCATTCCATTGCCAATTCAACACATATTCAGGAAAGAATCACTGGTCATTATCGGAATTCTGTTTTGTAAGAGAAACTGCAAGTGCTGGAAAAGGGCATAATCCCTCTGGATTGTGCAGTGATAAAACAGAGAGCCTTAAGATGATATAATTTAAATTGACTAGGTTAGAATTTGCTTTCAATTATAACATCATTGATGACTTCAGAGTTTTTCCTTTTTTTGTGTTTACAGTCATAATGATGTCTGCCATTCTCAGTTACTGCTACCATAATGACAAAGTGCAGAAGCACCTGTACCGGCGACATGCGGGACAGGAGACCTTAATACCTGGTAACTTTCTTTACCCACTTCACAGCTCAGAAACAGATTTTCTCTTTTCATATGTTATGATGTTCAGAAATACTTAGTTTTAAATTTACCATGCACAGAGTGGTGTTTAGTACCTAAGTTTTAGACAGAAATACAAATTAAAACTCTTAACCCTATATCGAGGTTAGAGTTTAGGTTCTCTTGAGCTAATGTCTATTTTTTTCATGAGGCTGGAAAGTCTGTGGCAGTAGAACAAGAATATATTTCTATGGCATCTACAGCTTAAATGTCACGTCTTCAATGTGCTGTTGTGTTTTGTTCTTCTCATTTGTGTAGTGTTTTTTGCTTTTTGTTTATTTAATTAAAGACACTGAGTATATGGAAAAGAGTGCAGAAATAAGTATAGTGGCTAAAGTTTGGAAAGTCTACATTTGTGAATTTTTCATAGTTTCATGCAGAAAATGTGAAACTGATTAATAAGAATGAAGTGTGACTATACAGTGAAAAAATTAGTCGTCTTTTAATTGAAGTACTATTATGTTTCTTATAAGGGGAAAGTGGCAAAACAATATAAAAATTACTTGCAATCATTCAGACAACTTTATTCTCATTTTTTAAACAGGATTTGTTTTATCTAACAGGTTTGTGTGGTAAAGTTAAATTTATTTTCTTAAAATGCCCCATCATTTTCGGCTACCAATGTATTGATTATATTTGCATTGCCCGAATGATTGTATAATAAGGGAAACAGTTGTGTTTTATATGATACTCAAAGGATGTTTGTAACTCATAATGTCAGCTCATTTTGTATATCACATTGTAAAACCCAATGGTAATTCAGTTGAATGAGATATCCAGTGGGCTGAGATATGAAGGGGAATGATTTAAAACTTGTGGGCATCTAAATAAACTCCTATGTACAGATTGCTTTTCCGTAGTTTTATTAGCAGAGTTTTAAAACACTAATCACTGCCCTTTCCAGACTTGAACTCGTGATGTTGCTAAAAGGAGAAAGAGTGTTTTCCCAGGGATGTAGCGTCAGAGTTGCAAGAAATACTTGGTTTATACCTAGTCGGACAAAAATCATGTATTCCAGTCTGTCATACACAGCAATTTCTGAAGCTCTGTGAATGGGATCAAAGACAGTGCAGGGTTTGAAAATAACTTTTTTCCCATTTGCCTTGTAGTATTGAAGCCCTTTCTCAGGATGCTTTCTGGAAGCTCCAGACCTCGTTAGGATCATATTCAACAGGAGCAAAGAAGTTCTCATTTTTCTGCTGCGTAGACCAATTTTCTTCCAGAACGCAAATGCAGATTAATTCAGTAAACCCCTTTCTGAGCATTTTGTATAGTATTATGTGTCATTATCTCCAGAGTGATACAGCTTGAATTGTTTACACAGTCTATTGACACAGACCTGTTTATGTTGCATTTTAAGCAGTTACCCTGACTGTGATGAACGTTTCTTTATGAAGCAGTCAGATCACTAGTCACATCACATTTACCTCCAGAGTACTCAGAAGCCACAGCCCCAGCTCAAAGAGCACACTGAGGAGGAAAATTTAATTCACTATGTTCCTCTGAGACCAAGGTAAGAACTTTCAAAACCTCTTTCTGGATGTGATTTCCTATTGCCTATGAAACTATGGGCACTGCAGTGAAAATGCAATAATAAAAAAAAAAATAATCAAAGTTGTTATAATAATTTCTGAAAAATCTCCTCTTTGTGAGATGGACCTTCTCTGTGTTCAGAAAGATAAGAAAAATGGTATCAATGTGAGGAGAACTACCACGATAACTTCTGTGAAAGGAAACTTGCTGCTAGCTAAGGGACTTGGTTCAAACCCTTCTATAGGCAGTTGGAATTTTGTAGCTGTTTCTAGTTATTTATCCTGTAAAGGAATATTTTCTCTGCATGTAACATTTCTGATGACAAAAAAAAAAAAAAAAGAGTAAGAAACAGAAAATGAAAATTCCAGCTCTGGTAAAATGTCTTTGCCTCCTCCTTTTGGCAAAAAGCTCAGCCTAGATACTAAACCAGAACATTGTATTATGTCTGGTGAGGGAAGAGACTTCTCAGTTCTGCTCCCTGTGTACTTGCAAACTCACCTACTGAGCCAAAGCAAGTGCAAGTGTTCCTTTGTAGTGGCTCCTAGAGTCATGGATCACACTGAGCCACTCTAGTCACTATTAAAGACCAAAGAAAATCCAGATTATTCCCCACAGATGCTGAATAAAATCTGCCTAATTCACAGGGAGATTTTTTAGTGTCTCTGTGTTGCCCGAGAGACCTAAATAACAGCTGTCTTCCAGTAACATATCTTCTCCCAAGAGCTGTCAGTGAGCTTTCAGGTATAACTGCATACAACATTTAATTAATAACATCTTTTCAATCAGATTGCAATGACAAACAAAATATCATCGTTTTTTTCTCTGTGGCAGACAATAATGTCTTACAAAACAAAAGGTATAAAGTGTCAGGAGTGATTACACAAATGGTGGAGTAGATTGTAACAGAATTAAATCATAACTCCTACAAGCAATGTGGGAATGTCTCACATCTAATGGTACTTACATAATCATCATTAATAAGGGGATTTTAAAAGGGCCCCATGATACAGTTTGTTGTAAAATTTTAAGTGAGTGTTGTGATAAGACATAATTGTTTGAGGAACGTATTCTGCCATCAGAAATACATCCCTGCCAACAAGCTACTGTTCCTCTTAAGGTAGATCTTTGACACTCATCCACATTTAAACTGGTATAAGGAAGAATCATGGTGGCACAAATTTATAAAAAAAATTAAAATTCCAACCTGGGGCGTCTGAAGGCTTCGTATTCAGTTCTTCTCTCTTACTCGTTGAAATCAGTAATAATTCTGTTTCAGCTGGTCATTGACCTCAGAGGGGTGTTAGTGAAGTGCTGGTATTGCTTGTAATCTGCAAATATTACTTGCAAAGGCTAACAGGATTATTTCTTGCTACTAACTGCCAGTGAACAGTCCCTCATACGCCGGTTTTAGGTATACCCGAGAAGGGTGTATCTCAATAAGCTGATAAAAAGGGTCAAATTCAGGGTTTTTTAATGAAACTATCACCAGGAGTTTCACAACACATGGGGACATGATGTCAAAATCATGGCCGGTCAAAAAACCCCATGGGCCAGTAAAAAACAAACAAAAAAAAGGCCCCCCACATCATATATGTGTCATTTAAATTCTTCACAGTGACTTCAGCGGCGCACTGAATTATGACAAGTGGATTTCTTTCTGGTTGGGAGCCAAATCTTTGCTTTGGCAGTACCTCACACTTGAGTTACTTTCCTTCCTAAATTTGTACACGAGATTGTTTTATTTAATTGGTTTGATTGGAATTGAGCGGTGTTCGGAAGCACGCCTTGTCATGTTCTCACGTTGAGATCGAAGTAGCTACAACAGGATCTGGAACAATTCAGGCTTCTTTCTTGTACGCGCCTCTACCCTGACGGGGAGAAACCGCCTTGGGGAAAGGCACGGAGTTACCTAGCCAGCTCGCTTGTGCTTGGGTGGTACTGTAGTTACAGCCAGTAGCTTACAGGGTTGTGATAGTATTTACCCTGGATACAGCAAGAGATACACAAACCCTCCGACAGTGGCTTTTGGTTGCCGTTCTCTGTTCTGTAGCTTCTTTCAAGTGGCTTGTCATGTCGTCCGAACACCGTAACATATTTAGCTCTCCCAAGGCTCTTTATGGCTAAATGCTTATGTGGTTATATGTTGTACTATCCCGAAACTCTTTATTATTGAATGCCTGTGTGGTTGTACATGTAAACATGTAGATCCACCGGGCACTTCAGTGAAGAGAGGCTTAGAGGTTCTGCAGCAAATCACACCATAGCTCAAACACAAAGCAGAGACCAGAAGCTTATCATGAAATGAAACCGGATTTGAAAAATCCTGCTTTCTAATAATGCCATTGATTGATTGCTGTTTGATGAAATCTACTTTTTCTGTCACAAGAATTGCAAATGTATTTGATTTAATCCAGTGCTGCTTTATACTAGTTTTGACGGATTCATTTTCAGTTCAATATTAAATATGCAGATGCATTTTCCTACCTGAATATTACGTGAAATTCTCATCCAAGTGCTAGAAGATGCAGGCTTAGCTACTGTTGTGCCTCTAGACTCAAAGAAGGCATTTCTTTACTCAATGTTTATGACATCAGAATCAGAGAATCACCAAAGTATGTTCGGGTGAGCACTAACATTAAGGCTAAGCTCTTACCTGTTAAGATAAGGGTTAAGGAAAACCAAATGCATATTTTAAAAGTACATTTACTTTTAAAAGTAAAAAGTGATTTTTCAGCCTGACCATAGGTTTGGCCATTTATTCGCATTTGTATTAAATCGTTAGCCGGTTAGTTCACTCTTTAGTCGCACACATTTATTCTGTGGTTTGCAGGGTACAAGACAGCTTTGAGAACTAGGTAACTGCTGCAAGAAGTCATCCCAATGAACAGGTTTTCATGCAAAAATAGCAGTTAGCAACCACCACAGAAACACCACCAGCACTTTCTCAAAATCAGAAGCAAATATCTCTTGTGTGCTCCTGGGCAATGCACTTTTGCCATATCTTTCTTTTTTCCTACTGGCGCAGCATAGCAAGTCTTTGGAGAACATTTGGGCTGCTGAGACAAAATGTTATTTAACTGCCGCTTTGGCTCTTCTCTTATGCATGAGCTACCACTGCCCGCAAGCGCAGTGGTGGGAGGAGGCAGGCGCTGCGGGCACGATGTGCTGGGACCAGAGAGGGAAGCGCCGCGGGGGTCGGTGAGCTGGAGGGTCTGTAGGAGGCCCTCATACAGCTGTTGGCAGCAGTATGGCAGCAGTCACATGTTGTTTCTTCTTAACGGGTGAAGCAGAGCAATAAGCTTGGTTCCTCTCCCCACGCTGCACCAAAATCAGGAAGAAGTCTTCGGAAGGTATCTTCTGCTGGTGAAATATCAGAAATGCCAGGAATGATCTGCTTTTCTTAGTGTGTGGGACGGTTAAGGAGGAGCTTCCGAGGACTGGATGGAAAGAA
This sequence comes from Phaethon aethereus, assembly GCF_964289735.1. NCBI lineage: Eukaryota > Metazoa > Chordata > Aves > Phaethontiformes > Phaethontidae > Phaethon > Phaethon aethereus. Next base: position 67,006,206 of record NC_138579.1, on the reverse strand, counting down.
TGGAAGCAATTAAATGCATAACAAAGCAATCCTTACCTCGATGGGTTAATTAGTGATGTCAGCAGCTATTACTAAATTGTCTTATGAATTTGGAAGTATTTTGATTCTACTTATAATATAAAGTGACTGTTCTCTTCTTAACAGTTTATTCTTTGCTTTTCTTGATTCGTTCGCTAGCTCTCAGGCCTTCCCATCACTACAGTGCTACAGCCTGAACAGGCTCCGAGGAGGTAACGTGAAAACTAAGCAAAAGAAATATTTGCTTTCATGCCTATAGGAAAAGGAAATTTGGAACCATAACTGGTTTTTTTCATTCAAATGTAACTTTTTTTCATACTAGTCATAGCTATAATTAATATGTAGTCTGGACATCAGGCTCAGAAAAACTGTTATTATTAAAGGAAACCAGACCAAATCAGTTACCTAACTTGCAGGTGTAGCACCATTTATGTTCTTTTAAGGACCTCTCGCTTAAGTATTTACTCTCTCAGGGAACAAGGGAGGCGTATCTCTGCCATTTGAAAGCGTGACTCCAGACTGTCCAAGAGCATGGTCCATTCCATGTCCTTTGTGCCTGGAATTCTCAGAACTGCCTCAGCAGTCTCTGAAAATGCATTTGGTAAATCAAGAGGACGGCTGTATCTGAAGCCAAGTCGATAGACCCATGGAAGGGAGGACAGGTAAGCCTGTAATTGATAGTAGTCTCAGATCAACCCTTAACAAAACTTCAGGCATCACCAGAAAGTATTTAGGGACATGCAGGACGGTGTAAATCATGAATGTTCTGTATGTCTGCAAAGTTCAGAGGCGTTAAGCTGAAGGTTTTCATTGTCTGAGTATTGCTCAGCACGAAAGTTCAAAGCTATTTCACTTCCCGAATTAAAGCGTTATTGTATGCTGTATGGGATTATGGTGTCCACATACATTTCCTCTACAATCGGGGGAAAAAGAAATTATCCCTGATGACCTTTTGACCCCTGAGTAGCCATCTCATTCTGTGTCACTTATTGGTGTTTGAGATATTACTGACAGAGCAAGCTTCTCTAGTGTAAATGATACCATTTCAAGTGAAAATAAATGTATGCCATCTATTTCAGGTGAGTTGATCCACTCAGCAATAAGAAATGTCGGTCCCACATGTTCAAAGATTATACCCCAGCTGTGCTAAAATTAAGAGTTAAGCTTTAGCGAAACGTGTCGTTTTGAACACGCACGTGTTTCAGCGGTCGGGGGCTTTCGGCGCCGAGCTGTGCGGTTCCCGTTGGTAGGACTCCAGCCTGCCCTGGGCCTCAGAGGCCGCTGGAAAGGCGGGTGCCCGAGTAGCTACGGTTCCTGTGGCGAGGGGGTAGGCCAGGAGAACAGGCTGACACACGCCATGTGCCTTTCCCTGCAGCGTGGCCTGCGGAGAGCCCCAGGCTTCGGGGCGGGCTGAGCTGGGCGGCCCATGAGCCCGGTTTGGGCAACTTCAGGAAGGGCCACGGTCCAGCTGCTGGTCTAAAAGATTGATGTTCCTGGTACGGGCCAAGCTCAGCGTGCCACGACTGAGCGTGCATCTGAGCCTTCGCTGAAAATAATGAGCTAGGGATATCTAACTCCCTTTATGGGTGCTTGAGAGCTTTTGAGAGGCAGCTGATGCGGGAGACGGGTTGGAAAGGAGTGGGATGCGGTGCTCATGCTGAACAACTTTCCTTTCAGTGGTTTTACTCTGAATTTATGCCAAAAGGTGAGCAACTTTTGTGCCTAAGCGTGAGCAGAAAAACCCCACCAACCTGCGAGGGAAGACCCTCCTCGCAAACCCCCAGAAAATAAGAGACCCTAAGGAGAAACACATTAAATCTTTGTCACTGAGCAGACAAGTACGACAGTGTGTGCATTTAGCGATTTTTAGTTCATAATGGCAATGCCGTCGCGTACTAGCAGTGCCCAATCCATAGTACTAGCTTTAATGCAGAAAAATTAGTCATCTAGCACTATGCCAGTAAGTCACGGTGTGGTCTAACTCTGCATATCATAAAAGTGCACGCAGAAACGTTTTCAACTCGGAAAATGCATCTTATCCAAAAAGTATCTTTCAACAAGTGTAATCGAAGAGTAAATTGATCAGCAAACCAGTAAATTTTAAAAAGTCACGATGTGTTATTGGCCTGTGTGATTAGCAGATCTTCGTTTAAAGAAGGTAAATGGTTTGTGATAGCTTAAAAATAAGAAAAGGGTTAGGAGCTTGAATGAGGCTGCTCAGATAATTCAGAGGTGGACAAAAGAATTGCAGAGTAGTGTAGTAAAAAAGATCCTGTTTTTTCTCTATATATGGGGTGATGTTCAGTAATCGAGGCAAAAGAAATCATTATGTCAAAGCTTGGAATGGAAGGGAGAGAACCAAAAGGAAAATAAAGCATTATGTCAAAGTGAGCAGTAACTCCAGAATTAGATTTCTGCATTTTTTATGACATGAGAGTACTACCTATAGCAAAAATAACTGCTTTATTATGCTCGGGCTAGCACCAGATGCAGAGAGGAGGAAACAGTTCACAAACTGGAAAGCCAGTATTAAATACATAATGGGACATCACTGAATATTCTAGGTTACAAACATCCTTTTGGCTTTCTGCATGAGAGAAAAGCGGAGCTGAAATGAAGCAAATCAAACTAATATTAGTTAACGTTAGAAACATGATGTCATCGTGCAGTTTAAATTACAAGAGGAGTGTGCAAGAGAAACACAGGGGTTGAAGAGCCAGGTAATATAAACACAGACAATGATGCTTTTAGCAAAGACAATGTATTTATGAAGCTGGTGACACTAAATGTGGATGTGATTTATAGGAAAGACTCCTAAGCCAAGGAAACAAAAAAAAAAAGTAGTCCAAAGGAGTCAATACACTAAAAGATTATTAGATTTTTTTTTTTCCTTTGCCTTTAGGATGTGGGCACTCGATGTCTGAAACTCTGAAACTGCTTCAGCCATCTATGCTGGGGTTTTATTTAGAAATAAATCACGACAACACCTGCTGGCTGGGTTGTGGTAAGTGGCTGCTGACCCTGGCCACTGGGAGAAGGTCCAAGAGCAGGAGCGTGGGACTTGGAGCTGCAGCTTCCCCGTGTTGGGGAGGATGTGCTGGGGTTGGGCACAGCCCATGGGTGCCCTCAGGTCCTCCACGGCCGCACCGTGCACAATGGGAGCAGGAGGCTGGAGGGAGGTGATTCAGTGTTTTAATTTAGATGTGCAGGTGGAATTATTTACAGGAGGTAACGGGAAAAACCTCTATTGGTTTTATAAGGTTTATAGAGTCTGGGGTTTAGTTGCCTGGGATGGGTGTGGTAAGAGCGGGGCTGGTGCTGAGGTGGTGGGGACAGGAAGGCAGAGCAGCCAACCAGCAGTGTGGCATTTCCTAGCTGCCTGGCTGGACTTGTGAAGGCAAGATTTATTATTGAAGCCGAGGGCTGTGAGTAAAACAGAACAAGACTGGGATCCCTGAGTCTCTACACTGCACATTTCTTTCTAATGAGAAAATTGCTGAGGAAACTGGTGACTCTGTTGGCAGCCTAAAAGTGATTACTGTAGGCTTGAAGCTTTGTAAACCTCCAAATTAAGTTCTGCTTGCAGTTCTGCTCTGCCCATGCCACATCGCCGCATTCATCCCTGGTAGAACATTTCCTAAATATTCTGTCGGATGCCTGAAACTTTACAGTGACTGTATAGTCATTCCCAAGTTGTTCTCAGATGTTGGCTATTTACTGAAACAGTACCTTAAAACAAGTGCTGAGGCCCCCAGATGATTAGGGAAGAGCAGCAGAACCTTTGAGGACCTCTACAAGGAAAACTGGCCGCCGAGACTGAGGCACACAGGTGAGCTGAGCAGTCTCTCTGGTTGGAGTGTGCAGAGACGGAACTCTTTGGAGCGTGGTCGGCACACGGTGCTCTCAGCTGCACATTTTGGGCCTGCTCCGATCAGATGATAAATGGTAATAATAAAATTGCCGTGTAGGATCTAATAATGTAATATATCATACCATCACAAACTCTTGAAAGGTAAACAAAGTATTTTCTGATGAAGGTGAACTTTCACAGGGAGTTACAATTTATCTCTTTCTGCAGAATTTCTGTATAACCTAACCATTTAACTTATTTAATTAGTAAGGCAATTAGAAAACTTTTGATACAACATCGTCTTAGACTTTATAAAGGAAATTGTTAGTATGGCAGTAAAGGCTTTGCTGCAGCAGAGCATGCTTTGCAGTGATAGAAGCAGATGGTTTACAAAGTTACTGAATAAGAACTGATTATTGATTTGCTATCCTCTAACAACATCAAAGTCGAGTGATAATGTACTGTACTGCTTGTTACAGAGCAAATAGCCATTTTTATATTGTTTTCTTGCAATTGGCTACTAGCAGGGAAAGTAAAATATATACAGCTGTCTAATATCTTGAAGGAGTAAACAAATTGCACTGGGGGGACATCAGTGAAGCACTGCAGAACACTTGCTCTTATGTATAACTTCTGCCTCTGTCAAAAAAAACTCCAAATCAAAAGTTCACAGTTCCCCTAATACCAGACATAGTCAGAGCCCTGTTGTTCTACCCTTTGCTTTCAACACATGCAGTTTAGCAAAATACTAAATATGTTCTATTTTAGCAGAACTCAAGAGGCTACAGGGTTTTTAGTACGCTCAGCCACTGAGCGTAAAGTATTGGGTTCCATATTGTTTCCCTGCCTGATTTATTCTCTTGGCTGGAAGAAAAGAAAATTCTAGAAGGTTAAAAATGCAGTTGGAAGCAGGAGTGATATTCTAATTCAAGGTGACTGTGTAGCATGTTTAAATAAGCATGCGGTAAATATTTTGCCTCTTGTGTTCTGGTAGCTTTTCATAGCATAGTTCAGGCTGAGCGAAGGGAGACCATTATCTCTCGACAAGGTTGTTTTCACTCAAGCTGTTGTTGTTCTAAGAAAACAGAGTCCTTGCAAGTCAGTGACATCCACCTGCTATGAGTTATGCACCCGAAATGCAGCGGACATGGGAACACTAATAGGTTTTTCACTATCAGTTTAATTCAGTTTTTGATAGTTGCCGCTTTTGCAGGTTAGACTCTCAAACTTGCTGGATGCCGGTCCAGCCTGTGAGTTGACTTGTTGCACGGTGTTATCCCAATGCCCGTTCCTGGGAGCTGCAGTATGGCCCGGGGAGCAGCGTGGGCTGGCGGGTGGTGGTGGTTCGGTAGCCCAAGAACTGGGTCCGTCAGTGCTTCTTCCCGGCTCTCCCCTCCGCCCCAGCCTGCGGAGCCCCCGCAAGGCGTCCCCAGATGCGGCTCCCAGGTCTGAGAGGTAAACGGCTTGTCTGCCTGGTACGGGCATTGAAAGGGTTAATGTGACACTGAGTAAATAGTGGGGCGAAGAGAAAAAAAATGGTTTTTACAAAAGAAGAAAGGATCTGTCTTTTCATTATACTAATCTAGGATGAGGACTAGGGTCTTTTGATCTTGCTGCACAATTTCTTCTCTAGTTTTTAAATACAGTGGTTTTATTTACAGCTAGCTCAGGAAGGCACAGTAACTTACCCTCTACTCGTGTGCCAAAGTGAACACGTACACGTTATTAGGACATAACATACTTACTGATTAGGTAATAACATGGCAAGGCAAATAAAAGATTTTATGACAAATTTAAATAGCAGCGGATTAAAGTTCAGGAGGACTGAGGATTGAGAAAAGGGACTTCATCTGGTCAAGGTAGATAGTGGCCATTAAACCGTCCTCTGGGAGATTTGCTGAGCCTTGAATAAGAGGAGCGTGTTTGTGTGTAGGAATTGCCATACTTCGTTTTTCTTGATCAAATGCAGGCTCAAGCAATTGCTAAACTGTGCCTTCCTCCTCCTCCCCTGCCTCACTCCCCTGCCCCGCCTCCTCCCGCCGTTGGTTTCCTTTTTTCTGTGTATGGGCTTTTAAGTGGGAAACAGAACTTAATTGACTGTTTATGCTATATTTAAAATGGTGACATACCTAAATCCAATTATGCAAGGGAAGATAATGAATGGCACCTCATCAGTAAGGCGCATTGCCATCAGCAACATCCATCGTATTTTCCTTTCTTTGCATTTCCTACAGCGACTGCAGTATAGGCAGGGGAGGGGAAAACTACTCCATAATAAATACTGTAAAAATGCCTTGTGCGTAAATCCATCTCTCCCTACTGTTGTAAATCCGGAGCGCTCAAGTTTAGTGAAGATCTGGTTGAGCTAATTAGAATGCTGCAGCAAAACCTTCTCTACTACTGGTACCACACTGATAAATCCCAATGCAATTTTAAAAAAAAGGTGTTGATTCATTTAAGTGCATCTTTTTTAAGCCATGAAATTTTTTGAAAGTGCACTGGGATTTCTTTTGAAGCACATCTTGACTTTTAATAAATGTATCAAAAGTGCTTTAAAATATATCATAGCTAATTTTGCTCTCCCACAAATCCATCACTTTTTATTACCTTTTAACTAACTCACCTTTTTCCAGAACAGAGAGGAAATGGTTCAGATCTCTCGACGGTCTGTTTTTCTCTCAGTTTTCCTGGCTGTCAATGTTTAGGGGAAAAAATTACCCAGAAAAAAATCTCCTGATACACTAGCCTTAAAGGAAAGGACAGAAATGTGTTCCCTCCTGACACCTGGGCTATCTGGAGTATAATACACCTAAAGGTACCAGGTAAAATGGCAATACTGGGGCAGCTTACAATGCGCCATGGCAATTTAGGAATCCAGTTTCACATGGCTGGCTGATTCCTCTGACGGAGTGGTCCAGGACTGAAAAACAGCCCTGACAAACTTTGGGAGCGAACCTGGGGTTTGTTTGCGTATCAGCCTCTCGCATTTCTGCTGTTGCCTGTGGGCCCCTCAGTGCTGTTTATGGAGGAAGAGAAATGCCTGCAATTCCAACTCAGATGCTTGGACCTTTAATGGCATTCGGTTAATGCTTGGCACGTCTGATACGATTTATAAAAATGATCCTGTTGCTTAATCCTCCTCAGTGCCAAGGGTTATTAGGTAGGGATTGCAAATGCGGTGAGAAAGGGGAACATTTATACGTTATGGACCGAATGGGAGAATCTTCAAGTGACTTAAAAATTCTTGAAGTTGTTTTGTTTTTTTTAACCTGTGGTAAATTTTGGATTATCAAAACAAGTATCATAAAAAAAAATTAGATGACCTCTAGCTGAGTAATCCTTTTACTTAAACCTTAAGAAAAATCAAGCACAAGACAGCACAAGGTGACTGCTGCCTGTTGCCGCAGCACCGAGCTGGATGCACAGAATTATGCCAGGGTTTAAGAAAAAAAATCTAAGTTTCTTCCCCTGTTTGCACACCTGAGACAGACCTCCAAGGCACACATGTGAGATTTCCCACTTTCGCCCTCTGAAAGGCTGTGTAATCTGTTACATAGTTCAAAAGAGGAGAAAAAACTTTATTTCATGGAAAGAAACGAGGCAACGAGTTAAGAGGTGTCATTCTGGGCTTGCCCATCTTCGCTCCTCCCGCCCAGGCTGAGTAGCTGCAGGTTTCTGAGCTGCCAGCCTCTGCCCCCGGTGCGGGCAGCATTTGCAGCCGGATATGAAGTGCCATCGGCAGCCAGGAGGTCTGCCGGGAGCGAGCTGCTCCCGCGCGGTGCTTTTGCCAGATGCGATCTCCGGCAGCCTAGTTCCAATGTACGGGAGCATGCCCGTGAGAGGGGACAGAAAAATCCCGTTGAGATGGCTTCGAGGAAGCTGGATGCACATGTTAGTTCGTGCCAACCAGTTTGGGAGGAGCTCTGCCTGCAGCTGTGGAGCTTGTGGTCCGTGGTGAGAAAGCGGCTTGTTTCGGGCATTGAGCCCCACGGTGTCTGGAGCATTCCCGTGCCAGGTCACCGATGAGACAGTGGTTTCCATATGTGAAGCAGACAGCAACTTTAATGGAAGATGTTTTATGGCAGGGAGCTTTAAAAGTTTCCATTATCCTGTAAGTTATACAATTATGATATTCCATAACGTGCAGCGCGCGACAGTTGAGATGACAGTAATGCACTCGTTCTTCAACTTGCAGATAAGATGTGGCAGGAACGGAGATTGCCGAGTCTCAGACACGTTTCTGAAATATCCCTGGATTACCAAAGTTGCTTGATATACAAGGAAGTAGGAGTAAAGTGTGGGATACCTGGACTAATTATCTGGAAATGTCACCCTGAGGCTGGCTAAAGCCTGATCCGACGAGCGTTCGGTGTCAGTGCTGGCAAGTGAGGAGGAACAGAAACAAACGGAGCGACGGAAAGGTGACAGCGTAGCGCGTCCCACCCGTCCTTCAAACGCTCCTCCCGGACGCCGCCCCTGCGCAGCACTTGCAGCCTCTTCAGGAGACGCCTCGCTCGGGGGTCGGGTGGTGCTGGCGCGTGGGTCGGGGTACCCGCGGGCGACCATCGTGCCGGAGCCGTGTGTCCGATGCCCGTCCCCTCCTTTGGGAGGTAAGGAGAGTCCGAGGGATGGAGGGGCACCTCCCGGGCTTGGTTAAGATGGTGTTAAGAAATGGAAGAAGCCAAGTGCTGAATGCGTGGGCAGCCAAAATCGGGGTAGAGCTGTTGGAGCAGCGGGGCTTCCCCAGGTGCTGCGGTGTCCCCAGTCTGTCTGGAGGAGAGTTATCAAGGAACGCAAGCGCGTTCCGTCCGAAATGTGAAGGTAAAAAATGCAGTGTCATTTTGAAAGCATAAAATAATTTTTCACCATCAGTTTTTAAATCTAATAACTGCGGCTTTGACTTGCTGGCAGCAAACAGAGGCCTGTGCTTTATGCAGAATAATTATTTATTTATTTTAAAAACAAAACCAAGGCTGTCCGTGATTTGGATCTAATTTCACATTTATTTTTCATAGTTTGTTTGCTTAATAGCTCCACAGTAAGACAGTGATTAGTTAAATCAGTTATACATAAATTCAAAGACTTGTTCTTCATTTTAGATGTTCAGACTTAATTGGATTTAAATCAGATTAAAAAGTGACTTCTGAGGGAAAAATACCCCCAAGCATGAGAAGATGGTTACTGTTTTTAACTTATCACTTAAATGGCAGTAGAGATTTCTATCTTTATAACATTTATTCCCTGTTACAGCTTACAATTCTATTTAACTTTAAAAAAAAATACTTATATATTAAAATGTTTGGAGGGCAGAGTTGGAGGAAGCCGCTAACTTTGCTTTCTTGGAATAACCTATTTTCTAGCCCAGAGTATTTTCTTCAGGTAGTGATGAAATTTTAAACTTAAACATTATGAAAGGAGGTCATTCTATGATTTAATTAAATATATTAATTGCTGTGAAAATCATATCATGCCAGTTGTATTAAAACCGTGGCAGAAATACTGTTTCTGTCTCATGAGATGCCCTGGTAGATCCAGATAGTTTCTCCCTTGAGGTTTAAGGAGCTGTCAGAGTTTTATTTACAGGCTTGGGCCGCATGTGTAAATAAGAATTATTGAATAATGAAAGGTGGGGTTGGAAGAGTTTGGACGAAGATGGAGCAGTTTTCAGTGCTACGGTGGTAGTTTGGGGTCTCCAGAAACAGCATCCGTGAACCCAGCCGAGGAAGACCCTTGCAAAGGAGCAGAGTGCGACTCCATCCTGACTGTCAGAGCACAGATTACGCTGTGGGGCAATAGCATTTTGCTGCCTGGCCTTTTGCCTAGTTTCCTAAATTTGAGCATTTTCAGATAGGCATTTGGACAAACAGGCCAGCTGCAGGATCAGCTGTCTGTGGCTTCCCAGGCTCCTCATGATGCAGAAGATTAAGGACTTTATGCAAAATCAGGTACTTAACCATATGGGAGGCAGGATGAATGTATAGATTTTGGAGGACAGAGCAGAGATTGGTATTCAGATAACTTCCCATCTGGAATGATACAAGGCTGGGGAATTCAAGCCTTGAATTCACCCAAACACATTGTTCACCTTGAACACACCCAAAAGGTGTGTTCTCGAGGGGGCTTGACGGAGAGTACTACTACAAAGACAAGAAAAGGCAGAAAGAATAACAACCGCTGCCTCCAAATGCCTGCGCTCATCTTTCCCATCAATTATTTAGACAAGAAAGGTTTACTTGAAAATTAATCATTAAATTTTGAATTGCTTCTTTACATCAATAATGAAATAGCTGCACCAAATACAAACAGATAAAGAGAACAGGATAAGAAATCATCCTTAATGCACAAAAGGAGAAGTAATGTTTTAATGAAGCTTATAAAGCTCATTACTGCTTTACAATGGAGGGTTACTGTCAGTGACCTAGAATAGAGAACTTTATACGCTGAACACGAAACCTCTTCTTTAATCTATCGTATCTGACGTTGGCATATTAAAAATTGTGAGCTGGATTCCGCTATATTTCATAAAATGGTAATTTTTCGTACCAAAATAATTTTCATACAGTCAAGGGGTTGTCTTTCAAGTGTGTGCATCCCCAAGTACGGTAGATGCTAAATTTCAATATTTTAACTTTTTAAATTGTTTAAACCAATTTTGTCAAGTATATTTCAGTCTGAAACTAAGCTTAGAAAACCCGATTTAATTGGTAATTTTCAAATTAATGTCAGTTGCTTCTTGATGTTCCATCTGAAACGCAGTAACCTAAAACTTCAGCTTCTTTAGTCCCTACCCTCCAAGCAAATTTCTAATGCTCCTGTCCAGAAAAAAAACACGGGAAGCGTGGAGAATATACAACCTGTGTGCATAAAAATCTGCAAGTAAATAAAATGGTTTCATTGTTTATTTAAGTAACATGATGTTGGTGTCATATTTAGGATTTTTGAATGCTTGGTGTTGAGAAAGCTGCAAACTAAGTCGGCTACAGCGTTGACCTAGAAAGCATTGAGACTCCGCAGTATATTTGGTAAGTACAAATGCTTTTCTAAATTCAATTAGTTCTAACTTGCTGGTGGATCTTTTCAAAGCCTCGTGTGTGATAGAATCACCTCCAAAGGCATACTGTGTCCTACATCCGTGAATATAAAGCACTAAAGAAGCGGTAAGCATCGCTATGACAAAATGACTTACATAATATGTAAAGTTATGCACTACTCCCTGACTTGCTCCAACTCTTTCCTTTAATGTTGTTTTCATTTTGATATAGGTTTTTCTTGCCATTTCCTTTCCGTATTTCACCAGATTAGAACTTGTAGTGAGGTAGAGGGAAGACAAGCATAAAGTCAAGTCCACTTGCTGTAATTCCCCAGATTTTAAAAGAGAAAGGCGATTATTTAATTTGCTTTGCAACCTATGAGCTCATGAGGATCATTAATTTCTCAGGAAGTAAATAAGTTCCGGTGTTTTGTTCTCAAATTTATCACTTTTTGTCTATTTCCATTTTAGCAGGTAATTCAACCTCTGGCCTCTTGCTTGAGTGAACTCTGTGAGAGACGGCATCAGGGCTCTTTCAGCTCGGGACGTAACTGTGCAGAAAAGAGGTGTGTTTTTTTGCCTAGTTGCTCTTGTGATTGGCACCACATGGCTTCAGGAGCACAGGTAGCATGCGGGGGTGGGTTGTGTTTGGGGGCACCTCGCCGAGCATTCCACTGACAGAGGCCAATATACCTCTTCTGCTGATACCCAGGTGGGATTCTTGGGCATGGATGTTACTGGCCTTGGCATCTCCCACTGAGTGTCATGAGAATCATGGAGTAATTTGGGTTGGAAGGGACCTTTAAAGGTCATCTAGTCCAACCCCCATGAGAAGTGCTTATGGGTGTGCCAGTCAGCCGGGCGTTATAGCCATGGATAGAAAACTGCAGCCTCCTTGTCTGCTGTCTTCTAGCAGAAGGGAACCACAATTAGGTGAGGAAGTTTCATTAATGAGAAGAGAAGTTCTCTTGAGGCCACTTTACGAGCAGCTTTGGGGGTGGCGGAATGTTAGATTTAGAAGATCACCAGCCTGCATTTTTCTCTCTACTTAAAATAGTAGAATAGGAAATTATCTTGTCTCCAAAAACTGCTTTTTTTTCACTTTGTAAATTATTTTACCACCCAAAGCAGATGCCACACAAAGAGTTGTGGTTGGGAGGCATGTGGTTATTTATCTCGGTCAAAATGTCTCAGTTAAAAAGCTTTCAGTAGCAGATAATAATAATAAATACATATGGCATTTGGCTAGATGAATACAAGATTATACTAAATGGAACACATTTCTGAAAAGAATAATTTTTAACTAATTAGAAATCTCCAGTTATGCTTAGAGTTGTAAGAAAGTGAAATAAAATTTAATTATGCAAGGTCCCAGTTGTGCCAAAGGTGTTATAAAGAATATCTTTATGGAGACATTCAGCATAAGAAACTGGCTGGTGCTGTTATTAGCATGCTCAGTTGCACATTTTCTTTACATTAGTTTAAAGTTTAATGATGGTATTTTTAGGGCTAATTACCAAGAATCTGCACAGCACTCGTTGGGATAGTCACCCAAAAGGCATCCATTTTTGCAGTGGTAAGTTATTGATAACTCCAGTGCAGCTTTGACTAAATTCTTTATATTAAGTACATGTACAAACAAGTACTTAAAAGTGGAAATATCTGTGATCATGCCCACGGTTCCCTTGGAAGCGTAACCAGTGAGCGCTGTTCCTTCGTTCCTGCGTGCTCGCGGGGAACCGCTGGCCAGCATCGGGATTTACTACGGTGAGCTCAGCGCTGTGCTGGGAGATGCTCTGCGGAGGATTGTCTTAGGCCATAGGAACGGTCCAGAGGCTGGGAGCAGGGAGACGTGGGCAGGGAGGGAGGCAGTCAATAGCCGTGTATGCTGTCTAGGAGAGCGGAGAAGGAAAGCTAAGTGCTCGTCATAACCCAAGATAAAATCTTAGCACACAGCAAGAATATCGTGCATCTCATGCCTGAAGGAAAAGGATTTGGGCACTCAGCGTATCCTGATCCGGGAAGTCGTGGACTCCCGTGGTGAAAGCAGGTCTTAGGTACCAGTGTAGTCACGGAGGAGCACTCACTGATCATGAGAAATATGCTGTGACATTAGAGGGATGCGGGAAGAAGATTTGATCAAAAAGAAGCTGTTATTTTTGGAATTGACACAAAAGTCGGGATTGGTCTCTGCGTTGGGCTGTGCTGCTCAAACCGTTTTCCCATCCTTTCCTGGCAGCTCTGCCACACGTAATGAGTTCTGTCCCCTGCCGCAGCCTCTCTGGAGGTGATGCTAACAACGTGGATAAATGAAGCTTTCAAATACATGCAGGTCTTCCCACTGATATCGTCAGGCCCTGTGAGGGAAAGTCTTTTCTTCTTAGTTATATGAGCTTTTCTTTCCAAGAGCACTCTGTGACTCTCAGCCCCCAAGGTGACTTTCCTGCCAATAACGATCGCCCCAGGCCATGACCAGCCAGTTTTGTTTTTAAACCCTCCTGGCCTGACACCGGGCCCCTCTCTCTTCTTCCCCACCTACCTTGAAGATAATCACAAAGGCAACCATCTCTCTCGCTACCGCTCCTCTCCCCTGCTTCACCGGATCACGTCAAAGCGTTGGCCCCGGGAGCTGGCAGCGGGGCTGGCCCTCAATTCACGGGCGGGACGAGGCTGGCGGGCACGCCAGCCAGCACTGTGTGCCATGGCCGGGGAGGGATTTATCCCCCCCGCCTGACACGTGGCACTTCGCTTTTCTACGCCGTTGTGGATACAGAGCCAGGGCTGAAAGCCTCGGTTTTCAGTGCCTCTGACCTCCAGGAATGGCGTATACCTCAAGCGTGCCTTCAAAGAGAAAGGAGCTGCGCTGCGGATCTCAGCCTTGACGGGCACATTCCTGGGCTTTGCACTCAATATCTGGAGCAGGGGAGACAGCCAGAGAAAGGCAGCAAAGCCTCACACAAGTATTTCTCCCAGCTGATCTGCGGGCAGTGTTGGAAAAGAAGGGGTCGTTCCTTCTACTGAGAGTGACTGACAGGAACCTGGGGTGGGATTCACTTCTCATCACCTCAGAAATCTGCAGCTGAACTGGGCTTTCTAAGCTCCCCATATTAGTTAATGGAGGTGATTAGGTATTTTTAGGCATGACTCTCCTGCCCTATTTTAGCTCTCTATTTTAGTGCATGATGAATTGTACGATGTCCATTAACTTTAAAGACAGTCTAATCTGAGTAGCTCAGATGTGGAGCTCTTAATTGATTTAGTCCAATCAGTTCTACCCCTGTCTGCCAAGGTCTTTAAAGCACCAGGTAACTTCCAGGGCTAAAGCCAAGGCCAACGGCGAGAGAGAGGCGGTGCAGAAAGCTGTATTTTGCTTTGCTTTTCCCAGATAGCAGGATCTCTTCGGGTGTGAGTTTGGCAGCCAAATGCTTGAAGTTGTCTGTGGTCATTTTCGTACTGTCAGAAGTATTGGTGGTCCTAGTCCAGGAGCAATGCAGTCTCCATCTGTACAACTTCCATGCAGTTGGAAGAAGAAAAGGATTTTTAGTTGCCTTCCCTCTGAAACATCTGCTTTTCTGTTGACAAATCCTTCACTGTCTCTTGCCCTGTCCCTGCCCTCCTTTTCCTTACGGCTCGCTCTCTTGAGCGGAGATGCAGCCAAACCTGCCAATTCTCTGTGTGGCTCCTACAAGGCTGCTGATCTTCCTTACCTTTTGCTGAAACGAAGCAAAGAGGCTCCCTGGCATAGAGGCAAGAATATCGGCTACACCTCAATAGTACAGCCACTGTGACACCTGCAACAACATGCCCTCACGCATGTCCCCCATGCAGAGCTTGCTGTGGGCTGGAAGGCCGGGTCATGCCCAGCATTTCTGAGCCGATGAAAACCACAGGAGTTCCCCAGTGGTGGCCCATGTGCGGGGACCAGCCTGGGACCTGGCTTAGGCAGCAAAGCATATCCATAGGAATGAAGTGCAAGGATGATGCAAGACTGACATGTGTTACACACCATCAGCTTCTCATAGTGTGTGCTCTCTGCCTCTTGATACAAACAAAGGCATCCTCCATCATTTTCCTGAGGCTGAGATGGGACCGTGATGTTTTCCGTGTGGGCAGAGTTTATACATAGTGCATCTCTGAGCCTCTGGCTATGTGGGGAACTGCAAAAGCTCCTTGACGATACCGCAAGCCATGAACCATGGGTGGCTGCTGGCTGCCCATACCCTGCTTCACAAATCATTGAAATGATCAGCTGGCCGAAGAGTGGGGGCTCTCCCAGTGGTGGTTGCCATTATGAAGGTCTCTGGGTGAGCTGGCCCTAAAGGTGGATTGTTTGGAGACTAAGGAATGAGGCATTCTTGATAAATTCAGGTGTCTAATAGAACTTGCATTGAAATTCTCATTTCTGAGCCTTGCTCGTAGCCTGAATGTTGGTGTATCACTTCTTTCCCTTGCTCTGTAATCAGAAGGACTTTGCTTCAACTTATCTCACCCCTTCTCACACCACGTAGCTGCCAGGGGCCTAACATTCTGCTTGATATTTTTCTGATCTCATTCCTGGCCTGTGTGTCCATACCAGCTGTCTAATAATGGTATGATCATGACCTCTGAGAGCCGTCATCCCTAAACTCAGTCTTGTTGAATCCAATACCTGCTCTAAACTGGAACATCTGTGTACTCACAGATATATCTGTGTGCTCACAGATATACACACAGGATGGGTTTCCACTTGCTCTCTTCCCAGATAACACAATGAATCCTGGCTGGACTGAGCACACTGAATCCTGCTTTCTTCTGCTCACCATTTCCATTCTGTTTTCAGGCTGTCATTCCGAGACAGCTGAAGAACTTGGCCTGCACACGTTCTTCCATGGCTGGGATCGGCGTTTTGGTGATGTGCAGAGTCTTTGGATAAAGGGTGAACATTGATCTGCATGGAAAGGGTTTCTCCTCTACAGCAGCAGTACAGGTGTCCAAGGATCTGTAGGATGCAGAGAACCTACCTTGTGCAATGGATACTTTATAAACCTGAGTTCCGAGTGCATGTCCAGATGTTCTGTCCGAGCACAGCAGTGATGCAACTCCCAGCAGGCGCCATCTCTCTTCCACTGGGATCTTTCCCCAGCAGGTGACCTCCTGGCACCACTTGAGCTTCTTCAGGCTTCCTCTTCCAGAGCAAGATGATCCTGTAGGATGTCTGATAATACGGAGTGCTGATATGTGCCAGTGTCCCAGGACCCTGATTCCCAGTAATCTTCCTCAGCGTAAGGAGAGAAGAG
This sequence comes from Phaethon aethereus, assembly GCF_964289735.1. Taxonomy (NCBI): domain Eukaryota; kingdom Metazoa; phylum Chordata; class Aves; order Phaethontiformes; family Phaethontidae; genus Phaethon; species Phaethon aethereus. Next base: position 66,990,032 of record NC_138579.1, on the reverse strand, counting down.
CATACATGTGGCAGGTCCTAGCGGTATCAGTTACTGCACATCTGAACTGTGTCCGGATACTAGAAAAATTTCTGTAAGATAGCATAAAACACATAAAATACAAGTCGTTTGGCACACTTGGGGAGCTCTGTCCTACAATGCTTTCCCCTTCTGCTTCTCTTGTTGCTAATGAATCAGCTGCTCTTTGGTTTCAGGCTTTAGCCTATTTTTAGATTCCTTTTATGCTGTTTGCCCTTTGAAATGCATGAATTGCTGTGAAAGAAAGCCAGTGTCATTGCTGTGAGGCAAGAGGAAGGCCTATAGGTGAAGTCATGTCTGGTTATGAGAGACTGTCTCACCCATTTATCTCCTCCCTTCCTTTATTTCTTTAAAGCAACTCTGTTCCTTTGGGCACATGGTTGCACACCTTTTCTGCTTTTATTTAAGCATCACAATGATATCAGGCACAGCCCTTCATTAGTGCAGCACCAGCGGTTGGCTCCTGCCCTGGGGGGGTTGTTTGCTTCGTGTCTGGGGAGCTGTAGAGCCGGTGTGCGTGAGCGCGGTCTCAATACATCACGGTCCTGTTGCCACCGCAGGAAATATGCTGGCCCAAAGCAGAACGGGAGGCGGAGGAGCTTGGGTTTCAAGCAGAGGAGTTGGAGAACAGTGCAGAATGGAGGCGGGCGTTAGAGGAAGTTTATGAATGAAATAGGGAGCAAGTGGAAGGCAGGATTTATTTCTTGCATGAGCAGTAAGACCCCATTTCTGTGAGCTGCTGGGTTCTGACTGGGATGTCAGACTTGCCTTTGAGCAGTAAGGTTTCATATAAAGGGATGTGGGTGGAAGTAGCGTACAATCATCTAAATAGTCAAGTTATCCCCAGTGTCTGTGGATGCCAATAGGTACCAAATCCAGAATCGCTGAGCCGGACCAGTATGATCATAGGTGTTAGGCTTGCTGTGGTTTTAGATGTGATATAAATCATTGCATTGCTTCATTGGTTATTTACCACGTCCAATTAATTAGTTCAGCACTAAACTAACTTAAGCAGGGGTTCCTCGTGGGATTTACAGTGTGTAGGCTGAAGACCCAGCTGTGTCTCAGCTGACCATAAGGAACATGCTGTGACTAACTGAAGTGGGAAGAATCACACCTAGTGTCTGGGTTGCAGTACTGGGCTGACTCAGTGTTAACAACTCAAACATTTCGTTAAAAACCCAAGCCAGGCCCAGCACCTTTTGGTTGATTAATAAAAAAGAAATAATTTTTGCTCCCTGGCTTCTGAGTTTCAGGCTCCTGAAGAATGTTTCTGAACTGGGCAAACAATTTTGTCCTTCCAGACAGACATTTATTCTCATTGCTGCAGCCATTACTGCCTTCAGGCAGTAAAAGAGGACTTCCATATGCTCTGCATCCCTGCACCAGCACACGATTTCACTGCCGTCGAGTCATCTCCAGCATATCTGCTAAATCCTGGCTAAAGACAAGGAGTTCTCAACACGACAGGCTTTGGTTTTCTTTTTATGGTTGAAAAAATGTGGTTTGAGTTCTGTGCTGCAGAGAAGATCTAGCAATACAATGTGTGTCTCCGAGCTGTAATGGCAGCTGCTATCGCAGTTTCATATGAGCTCGGTTGCATACGGGGAAGTTTGTACTCAGAGGAAATTATCAACAGTCTGTCACACTCTTGATTTTCTGTTGGCTTTGCATGTATGCTGATGAAAGTGTATTTTAAGTTGGATTTTTTGGGACCTGTGTAGGTAATATTGCATAGATTGCAAATATCTACCATGATTTCCCCTATTTAGAATAAAACCATCTATGACACCTGTATGAGTATTTGCATTCTTATTTGCAGGGTAGATGATGAACTCTAGAGAACCATAGTTTGTGAAGGAGTTGGATGGTTGGGAAACGTCATCTTTCCTAGGACTATTAGTACTGAGTCTTATCTGCTTGTCCCGCCCTCACTCTCAGTATTTTAAGAAAATATGAGGCACTTGGTTTCACCCCATAATGCAGTTGAAAATACACACGCAGCCTTAAAATAGTGGTGGATGAATGGAAGGAAAGGCCTAATTAAAGGGATTGAGGGGAGCAGCTGGGGAGAGAGATAGTGAATGTGTATGTGATTGCTGAAGCAAATAACAATGCAATAAAAGAAATTTGTGATTTTATAATCAAGGGTTCGCCACTGTCCCCAGCACTAAGTCTGCTTTATGGCTTTGTATAACACTCAGCAGAGACTCTTTTTTTTATAAATTAATCAAGGGTTTAGTGTCTTGCATTTCTGAAGATGGCATGGACGTGTGAGGAGAAATACTAATTCTATCTTTTCATTTAGCATCATCTGAGATCACTGCAGCCTTTAGGGGCTCTTCACTGTCCTTTTCCCAGTTAGATCAGTTTCTTCATTTCATTAATCGGCCTGTTTTGTGTAAATTGGTTCCTTGCAGGCCTCTCTACAGCCCACCGGTCGCCTCTCTGTGTCCCAGCAGGGTTGGTTTTCTCCCATTTTCCCCGGGCTTGACACCAATATCTATGGATTTTAAGTAGTTGGCCAAAACAGTGTTTGATTGAGGTCAGATGTACCCTACATTGGATGAAGACTGAAGTCAGATCTACCAAGTACCAAATGGGCACCATGCAGCACTCATACTGAAGCGGAGAAGAAACTTGAGGTAGCATGTTCCAGCCAGAGAGTCCAATGGAGTGATCTCAGAGCAGTGACCTCTAGTAACCCCACATGCTAATTGATGACCTCGAGTAACCCCTGAGCTGAAAGTTTGAGGTAAATTGACCTCGAGTAACCTCATATGCTAATTGCTGACCTCGAGTAACCCCATCTGTTAATTGATGACCTCGAGTAACCCCAAGCTGAAATTTTGGGATGAAGTTGACCTCGAGTAACCCCATATGATAATTGCTGACCTCTAGTAACCCCATATGTTAATTGATGACCTCGAGTAACCCCTGAGCTGAAATTTTAGGATGAAGTTGACCTCGAGTAACCCCACATGCTAATTGATGACTTCTAGTAACCCCACATGCTAATTGATGACCTCGAGTAACCTCTGAGCTGAAAGTTTGGGATGAAGTTGACCTCGAGTAACCCCATATGATAATTGATGACCTCTAGTAACCCCACATGCTAATTGATGACCTCGAGTAACCCCTGAGCTGAAAGTTTGGGATGAAGTTGACCTCTAGTAACCCCACATGCTAATTGATGACCTCAAGTAACCCCATATGATAATTGATGACCTCTAGTAACCTCTGAGCTGAAAGTTTGGGATGAAGTTGACCTCTAGTAACCCCACATTCTAATTGATGACCTCAAGTAACCCCATATGATAATTGCTGACCTCTAGTAAACCCATATGTTAATTGATGACCTCGAGTAAACCCTGAGCTGAAATTTTAGGATGAAGTTGACCTCGAGTAACCCCACATGCTAATTGATGACCTCGAGTAACCCCATATGTTAATTGATGACCTCGAGTAACCCCTGAGCTGAAATTTTGGGATGAAGTTGACCTTGAGTAACCCCATATGATAATTGCTGACCTCGAGTAACCCCATATTCTAATTGCTGACCTCTAGTAACCCCACATGCTAATTGATGACCTCGAGTAACCCCTGAGCTGAAATTTTGGGATGACGTTGACCTCTAGTAACCCCACATGCTAATTGATGACCTCTAGTAACCCTGAGCTGAAATTTTGGGATGAAGTTGACCTTGAGTAACCCCATATGATAATTGCTGACCTCGAGTAACCCCATATGTTCATTGATGACCTCGAGTAACCCCTGAGCTGAAATTTTGGGCTAAAGTTGACCTCTAGTAACCCCACATGCTAATTGATGACCTCGAGTAACCCCTGAGCTGAAAGTTTGGGATGACGTTGACCTCTAGTAACCCCACATGCTAATTGATGACCTCTAGTAACCCCACATGCTAATTGATGACCTCGAGTAACCTCTGAGCTGAAAGTTTGGGATGAAGTTGACCTCGAGTAACCCCATATGATAATTGATGACCTCTAGTAACCCCACATGCTAATTGATGACCTCGAGTAACCCCTGAGCTGAGTTTGGGATGAAGTTGACCTCTAGTAACCCCACATGCTAATTGATGACCTCAAGTAACCCCCATATGATAATTGATGACCTCTAGTAACCTCTGAGCTGAAAGTTTGGGATGAAGTTGACCTCTAGTAACCCCACATGCTAATTGATGACCTCAAGTAACCCCATATGATAATTGCTGACCTCTAGTAAACCCATATGTTAATTGATGACCTCGAGTAACCCCTGAGCTGAAATTTTAGGATGAAGTTGACCTCGAGTAATCCCACATGCTAATTGATGACCTCTAGTAACCCCACATGCTAATTGATGACCTCGAGTAACCCCTGAGCTGAAAGTTTGGGATGAAGTTGACCTCGAGTAATCCCACATGCTAATTGATGACCTCGAGTAACCCCACATGCTAATTGATGACCTCGAGTAACCCCTGAGCTGAAAGTTTGGGATGACGTTGACCTCTAGTAACCCCATATGCTAATTGATGACCTCTAGTAACCCCACATGCTAATTGATGACCTCGAGTAACCCCTGAGCTGAAAGTTTGGGATGACGTTGACCTCTAGTCACCCCATATGATAATTGATGACCTCTAGTAACCCCACATGCTAATTGATGACCTCGAGTAACCCCTGAGCTGAAAGTTTGGGATGACGTTGACCTCTAGTAACCCCACATGCTAATTGATGACCTCGAGTAACCTCTGAGCTGAAAGTTTGGGATGAAGTTGACCTCGAGTAACCCCATATGATAATTGATGACCTCGAGTAACCCCACATGCTAATTGATGACCTCTAGTAACCCCACATGCTAATTGATGACCTCGAGTAACCTCTGAGCTGAAAGTTTGGGATGAAGTTGACCTCGAGTAACCCCATATGATAATTGATGACCTCTAGTAACCCCACATGCTAATTGATGACCTCGAGTAACCCCTGAGCTGAAAGTTTGGGATGAAGTTGACCTCTAGTAACCCCACATGCTAATTGATGACCTCAAGTAACCCCATATGATAATTGATGACCTCTAGTAACCTCTGAGCTGAAAGTTTGGGATGAAGTTGACCTCTAGTAACCCCACATGCTAATTGATGACCTCAAGTAACCCCATATGATAATTGCTGACCTCTAGTAAACCCATATGTTAATTGATGACCTCGAGTAAACCCTGAGCTGAAATTTTAGGATGAAGTTGACCTCGAGTAACCCCACATGCTAATTGATGACCTCGAGTAACCCCATATGTTAATTGATGACCTCGAGTAACCCCTGAGCTGAAATTTTGGGATGAAGTTGACCTTGAGTAACCCCATATGATAATTGCTGACCTCGAGTAACCCCATATTCTAATTGCTGACCTCTAGTAACCCCACATGCTAATTGATGACCTCGAGTAACCCCTGAGCTGAAATTTTGGGATGACGTTGACCTCTAGTAACCCCACATGCTAATTGATGACCTCTAGTAACCCTGAGCTGAAATTTTGGGATGAAGTTGACCTTGAGTAACCCCATATGATAATTGCTGACCTCGAGTAACCCCATATGTTCATTGATGACCTCGAGTAACCCCTGAGCTGAAATTTTGGGCTAAAGTTGACCTCTAGTAACCCCACATGCTAATTGATGACCTCGAGTAACCCCTGAGCTGAAAGTTTGGGATGACGTTGACCTCTAGTAACCCCACATGCTAATTGATGACCTCGAGTAACCTCTGAGCTGAAAGTTTGGGATGAAGTTGACCTCGAGTAACCCCACATGCTAATTGATGACCTCTAGTAACCCCACATGCTAATTGATGACCTCGAGTAACCCCTGAGCTGAAAGTTTGGGATGACGTTGACCTCTAGTAACCCCACATGCTAATTGATGACCTCAAGTAACCCCCATATGATAATTGATGACCTCTAGTAACCTCTGAGCTGAAAGTTTGGGATGAAGTTGACCTCTAGTAACCCCACATGCTAATTGATGACCTCAAGTAACCCCATATGATAATTGCTGACCTCTAGTAAACCCATATGTTAATTGATGACCTCGAGTAAACCCTGAGCTGAAATTTTAGGATGAAGTTGACCTCGAGTAACCCCACATGCTAATTGATGACCTCTAGTAACCCCACATGCTAATTGATGACCTCGAGTAACCTCTGAGCTGAAAGTTTGGGATGAAGTTGACCTCGAGTAACCCCATATGATAATTGATGACCTCTAGTAACCCCACATGCTAATTGATGACCTCAAGTAACCCCATATGATAATTGCTGACCTCTAGTAAACCCATATGTTAATTGATGACCTCGAGTAACCCCTGAGCTGAAATTTTAGGATGAAGTTGACCTCGAGTAACCCCACATGCTAATTGATGACTTCTAGTAACCCCACATGCTAATTGATGACCTCGAGTAACCTCTGAGCTGAAAGTTTGGGATGAAGTTGACCTCGAGTAACCCCATATGATAATTGATGACCTCTAGTAACCCCACATGCTAATTGATGACCTCGAGTAACCCCTGAGCTGAAAGTTTGGGATGAAGTTGACCTCTAGTAACCCCACATGCTAATTGATGACCTCGAGTAACCCCTGAGCTGAAAGTTTGGGATGACGTTGACCTCTAGTAACCCCACATGCTAATTGATGACCTCTAGTAACCCCACATGCTAATTGATGACCTCGAGTAACCTCTGAGCTGAAAGTTTGGGATGAAGTTGACCTCGAGTAACCCCATATGATAATTGATGACCTCTAGTAACCCCACATGCTAATTGATGACCTCGAGTAACCCCTGAGCTGAGTTTGGGATGAAGTTGACCTCTAGTAACCCCACATGCTAATTGATGACCTCAAGTAACCCCCATATGATAATTGATGACCTCTAGTAACCTCTGAGCTGAAAGTTTGGGATGAAGTTGACCTCTAGTAACCCCACATGCTAATTGATGACCTCAAGTAACCCCATATGATAATTGCTGACCTCTAGTAAACCCATATGTTAATTGATGACCTCGAGTAACCCCTGAGCTGAAATTTTAGGATGAAGTTGACCTCGAGTAATCCCACATGCTAATTGATGACCTCTAGTAACCCCACATGCTAATTGATGACCTCGAGTAACCCCTGAGCTGAAAGTTTGGGATGAAGTTGACCTCGAGTAATCCCACATGCTAATTGATGACCTCGAGTAACCCCACATGCTAATTGATGACCTCGAGTAACCCCTGAGCTGAAAGTTTGGGATGACGTTGACCTCTAGTAACCCCATATGCTAATTGATGACCTCTAGTAACCCCACATGCTAATTGATGACCTCGAGTAACCCCTGAGCTGAAAGTTTGGGATGACGTTGACCTCTAGTCACCCCATATGATAATTGATGACCTCTAGTAACCCCACATGCTAATTGATGACCTCGAGTAACCCCTGAGCTGAAAGTTTGGGATGACGTTGACCTCGAGTAACCCCACATGCTAATTGATGACCTCGAGTAACCTCTGAGCTGAAAGTTTGGGATGAAGTTGACCTCGAGTAACCCCATATGATAATTGATGACCTCTAGTAACCCCACATGCTAATTGATGACCTCAAGTAACCCCATATGATAATTGCTGACCTCTAGTAAACCCATATGTTAATTGATGACCTCGAGTAACCCCTGAGCTGAAATTTTAGGATGAAGTTGACCTCGAGTAACCCCACATGCTAATTGATGACCTCGAGTAACCCCATATGTTAATTGATGACCTCGAGTAACCCCCGAGCTGAAATTTTGGGATGAAGTTGACCTCTAGTAACCCCATATGATAATTGCTGACCTCTAGTAACCCCACATGCTAATTGATGACTTCGAGTAACCCCATATGTTAATTGCTGACCTCAAGTAACCCTGAGCTGAAATTTTGAGCTAAAGTTGACCTCGAGTAACCCCACATGCTAATTGATGACCTCGAGTAACCCTATATGTTATTTGGTGACCTTGAATGCCCCCCCAAGGTCAAACTGTACACATCAGCTCAGGCCCATCCCTTTCAGTACTTGCTGCTGAGAGGTCACCTGAGGTGTCCCCATGAGCCCACAGCATTCCTTGGAGTCCCTTGGGGTCCAAAAGTGCTTCAGGGTCATCTTGGTAGCCAAAATTACTTTTGGGCTCACCTGGGGCTCAACAATCCTCTAGTATCTCCCCCTTGTCTCCTTGCAGTCATTTGAGTTCACCGCACTACCAGTTATGTCCCTTTGGGTGACCCAAGGTCCATTGCTGCTGAGGTGTAACACCTCAGCCGCCCTCAGATGTTGTCTCACCCCAGTGTCAGTTGAAAGGAGTGGGCCTGGGAGGAAACCACTTGAAGATTTAGGTTTCCTATCCTCCCCGAGTGAGTGCAGCTTTCAGGCAGGACCTTTTGAGAGAAGCAGATGAAGAGAAAGAAGGGTGACTCCCATGGACCTTCCCTCTCTACTTCCCCCAACAGCAAGCACACTTCAATGAAATGGTAATGTCAAAAATGGAAGACAGGCATTGGCACTTTTTTATTGCAGGAGGGAAAGATAAGAGGTGGCTTGCTTTCCTGAAGAAAACTGTTCCGAGGTAGAACATCGCATCTTCCATCTGCGCCACCTCTTCTCATTGTACCGAGTCTATAAAGCTTTTGCAGAATCTCTGGCCCTGAAGGCCTCTGATTTCATCCAGTCCATCACCGCTCTTCTCTGGGCCTCTTGTAACTCATTGCTTGAGTCCATTCCACTCCCCGTCATGCACTTTCTGGTTTTGGCTACTAAAACCAGTTAATGGCACCTTATTTGCTTCAAGTGCTTTGAGATAAATTGCACCAGGATCTCATTAAAAAAAAAAGACAAAAAAAGAAACAGTGAAGGGATTGGAGGGGAAAAAAAAGACCATAATGTAAATTATTCCAAGAGGGGAAGAGGGAGACTGGCTACAGGGGAGAAAATCAGACACTGCAAAGTCCAAATGTTCCAAATGCCCAGGCTTTGAACAGCACTAGCTAAGGCCAGAAGAGCTCTCTTTCCAGCTTCTCCCTCTTTGCTTTTTTTGTGAGCCACATCCTGCTGGAGCTACTCAAAGCATGGAGACAGCAAAACTCTGACACCCAAGATGACCCAGCTTCTGTCCAGGTACTAATATACAGATGAAGATGCTTCCACTTCGCATTAACCTGTTGAAAAACCACAAGACCGTAAGCACCTGTCAATCCCCCAGGCAGTCCTGGGGGGCTGCCCCACAGGGCAGGGGGGCCGGGACAGCACACAAGCACGGCACAAGGCACCATCCCACGCCATCCGCAAGCATAAAGGAGGCACAACCTTATGAAAGACAATAAATAGTGTTACAGCGCTTTTTAGATGCCTCTTAGAGGATGAGTAGACCCATGAATTACAGCGTGCTTGCCCTGCAGCAGAAAGTAAAGTACCACAGGCCACATCCTGCTCCCTTCAAATCAATGGCAAAACACATACTGACATGGATGCAAGCGGTGCATGACCATGTTATAAGCCACCACCAGCTTCCAGTTTCAGTTTTGGTCCCCACTCTGTGTTTCCTAGGCCTGCTCATCCCCTCGGGAAAAGTTTATTCTGGTGTGACTCGCAACACCACCAGTGGTCAGAGCAGAGCATCAGACGGTGTCCATGAACTTTATGAGTCTGCCAGACACTTCTTCGGAATGCAATATGCAGGAAAGCAAAATGCCAGGTCCTCAGGTAAACTCTGGGCAAGCTAGGTAATACCAGTGGTGCTGGTTTGATGGAAAATGTTGTTTGGGCCTTTATTTAATGCAGGGCAGACTGCTTTTCATTCCCATTTTAAATAGACGTTACCACTGTAGTTAACTTTCATGGTATTTTTACCTTCCACCAACATTATTATTTATCCTTAAATTATAAATGTTCATATGTTTAGGGTTGTTTTCACCAGAACTCAATAATAAAACATCCAGGAGAACCATGTACTTGTGAAAGCAAAAAGCAATGTAGCTGAAACCAAACAAACACCTACCTGGTCAGGAGGAAACCAGTAGTCACGTTCAGGTCCCAGCAACCTGCCTGCTAGCCTGGAATACTGCTGTAAAATCCATGCAGCTACGCTACCTTCACAGCGATGCTCCAAGCCAGATGAAGTCTGTGAGTGCATGTGTGCGTGTAGTTGGTGCTGGGGCGCGAATACCTGAAATACTGCAGTCGCAGAACCCTTTCCAGCAGCGTAAGTTACTTGTTGCTTGACTAGCAATCACCCAAGAATCAAGTTCACTTGGAATTGTCCCACTGACTCACTAACACCACACAGCAAAACAGTCCTTTGCCTTCGGGGACTTAGCAGTGCTGCTCTGTCCGTGCCTGTACAGACGGACAGACACGTAAGCTGGAAATGGAATAAGAAGACAACAGGTCCCCCATAACATTACATTTTTTGTGTTTGTTCAACAGAGGGAGTCAGGTAGGTGATGTGACCTATATGCTCTGGTTATGGAGTTCTCGTCTCACTGAAATTTAATGTTTTGGTAATCCGAGCTGCTCCTTGGGGACTCTGGGCTTAGTCTGTCGATATCTCAGCTTGCAGGAGCTGGGGCCTAAAATTAGTTCCTCAGATAAAACCCTGTGGCATTTGCAAGGCTGAAGGAAGAAGACTTGAAATAAGTGCTGATGGAAGATACATCGTAAAAAGCAAATTCAGCAGGTCTTTGTAGTGTTTCTGGTAGGGAAGTCGTACCTACTCAGCCTTGTGAAAAAAAGAGCATTCACTGAAGAAGTAGAGTGCAACTCTCTCTTATTTAAATGTAATGGTTGACCGAAGTGGGAATAGTCAAAGCAGATTTTTCTCCTATTGAGCAAATATCAGCTGCTGCTGATAGAAAGGAGTGAAGGAGAGCTGATACAGCTGGTTCCCTTCCTTGCTATGGCCTTGACGTGGTCTCAGAGCACCCCAAAGGCTGCCCTAGGCTCTGGCATCTGGTAAAAGATCCCAAAGGATAAGAATTGTTAATGACAACCCCAGTAACATAGACAACACCCATCTCCTTTCCTGCCTTGGTAGGACTTCAGAAGAATTTTCTTATGGATGTGGGATGCCGTTCAGATCTATCAAGAGTATTTTCGTAAGTGGAAAATTCAGTCACACTGTGGCATCTCCAACTCAAAAAATAGCTAGCTCTTCTTCTCTGCCACTTCTGCATCAATAAAGCTACTACTGAACCTTTGGCGGTTACTCAAAGAGCAGAAAAACCTGTTGGGAGCCAGGAGTTATTAAATGATAAAGGGCTAAACAGAATGAGTGTGACTAAGTGAGGACCAAATGAGATACTAACAGCTAAAAATACAAACAACAAAGAGAGGAGATAGATTAGAAACAACTGGATGGTATCAAAAAACAGCGAAGCATTGGTTTCACAGCAGAAAACCTTTCTGACAAAAAAAACATATAAATGTACAGACCTGATTCCTGGAGGAAATGTAGGCAGCGCACTGATGGAGCAGTCAAACGTAGGCTTATGGAACCACCAGAAATTCAATGCAAGACAGAAAAAACATTCAGTGAAAGTCATCTAAGAAGTGCGTGCCATTTCTAACTTCTGCTGGTGCTGGGTGCCCTGGGACTGCAAGTTCTGAGCAAGCTGTAATTAGAAAGCAACACAGGCCTCAGAAGTTATTCCTATTTCAGCTACTTCTAAGGGCACTTTTAATTGGCAGTATTCAAATACAAACTCCCCAAGATATGAGTAATGACACAGTCTTCAACCTTCTCCTAAATTATTCCAAGTTTCTCAGTGAGAGATTATTTTAGTATGAGCTAGTTATCTCTTGTTGGCCATTTAAAATAATGAGAACAATTTTGGTAGATTCTGAACTAAAGCTTCTTGGAACTGGTTTGCAGTGAAAAAGAGAGAGAGAAGCAGCTCACAAAGGGAATTGCTGAATCAGCAACAGAAAGAGTGTTGGAAGGGACAACTTCAGTGTGTTCAGAAGACTCTGAGCACTGAGATATATGTATATGTGTGTGTGTGTGTGTGTACATATATATCCGTAAACAACTCAGAAGAAAATGAAGAATTACCTTCAGGGTTGGTGGTCTGGCTGAAGAAATGGGTTGCAGCCACGAGCAGAAAGCTGCTGTTTGTATCCCGCTCGCATTCGAAACAGCACATTCTTGTGACTGAACATAATTCATCAGGGATGTCTGACTCCATCACCAGTTTCTACACTTAATCAAAATGTACCATTCTTGCATTAGTCACTTGCATCAGAAGAATAATAATACTTAAAACAAATTCCTTATTTTCCAGAGAGCTCACTATTAGACAATTTTTAATATGACTACTCAAGATGCGGTGATTTTGAGCAATGTCTTTCTCTTATTGTATATTTGTAAAGCAAAATATTTTCCTGATGTAAATTAACAGCAGTGGCTTGCAGGAAGCACAAAACCTATGCGTGTACGGTGCTATAAAACGTGCTAGCAAAGCATTTATTTTATTAAGCTACGAAAGACCCTGCACTGAAGGACTAATAGCAAGGTAAGGAGGGGTTAAAAAAAAAAATCTTGTCTCCTAATCAGCTCAGGAAGTTTGACACCACTGAAATTTTGCAGACTCCTGGCATGTACCATTTCACAGAGAGCTGCTGCAGAGGAAACAAAAATGTGCGAAGCAAATAAGGCTGTGTTCTAATTCATACCCCGTTGGAATTTAATTAACAGATTGCTTGATGTTTTCCAATGATCTGAAAATAGATACGTACTGGATAGCAGCAGTGCACAGGGTACAAGCTCCAAACAGCGTGCACCACCGAAGGACACGCACCTATTTGTGTTTTCAGTAGAAATCCAAACCTCTAACAGCTTGAAATAAAGGCCCCCTTTGTGGCTTTATCGGCGGTAGACGAAGTTCTTGCACTTTCAAAGCAGGCTATGAAATTTCTGGCAGAGAAGAATGGGCATTGTCAGACCTGCTGGGGCCATCAGGGAAAGCTGAAGGCCATACTTCTCCAGCTTGGGGCATTTGTGAACACAACAGGGTCACAAGGACCAAAATGCAGTTCTTTTCCCTTAATTTGTTTTTCCTTTCGCCTTGGAATACCCCTTCCAACACTGTTTGCTCTAAAAAGCATCTCTCAAGCAAACTTAAAACAGGCCAGTCACCTGTGGCAACTCCGTGCTCTATTAATATACTATTTATAGTATAGTATTTGTAGTGTAGGTGATATATCCTTCTAAAGGTTGAAGAAACAAGTGTAATCTATATGAAAAAAATGTAGAGCCCTTATATTAGGTTTTGGCAGCATTTTTAGGAAATCTCTGAACTTCTAAGTAAAAAAAGGCATGTTTTAAATATACAGTTCATATAGAGTTCCAACCCCCCGCGCCGCCCCCCCAAGGTAGTTTAGAAATCGCGTCTACACACGGGCAAGAGGGAGTCACGTCCATCCATAGGAGCCGCATCGTCCGTGACTGACAGGCCTCTGCCTTCCCTTTTCACGGGGAGGCTTCAGAACGCGAGGAAACACCGGCAGGGTCTCTCCCGTTTTCCTGTCCCCGGAGGCACTGCTCTGCTCCGCCCTGTTAACGGACATGAATGGCTCCTGCAGAAAGAATGAGAATTTGGTTACGATGCATCACGCAGACCTAGAAACATGAATCAGCGTCATTCACCCCCCTGCAGCATAGCACCTCCCCATGAAAATCGCAAGGGGAATCTGAACAGTGACAATTTTGGCCCCGGATTAAAAGAATTCTTTAAATTTCACGGAAGTTAAGCCTAAAGGGTAGGTTTAATTAATCGGTGAGTCAATTACTACATGCAAATCTTGTTTTCAGCTCCGAACCTAAGTATCTCCAAAATACCTGAAGCTTTTGGTTAAGGTATGCTTCCGGTAATAACTTCTGCATTGTAAATGTAAAGGATTACAAAATAACATTAGAAATAAACACTGATAAAATAGGTGTATATTCCCAGTGTTCTTCTCACTGTCATGAGGTACAATATTCTTATATCAAGGTCGGCTCTTTGATTCCATGGTGTCAAGTGCCTTAGAAACGCCACTAACTAGGCACATTTATCAATAAAAGTCAGCCGTTTGTATTGAGCCCTTTTTACAGTATATAGCTCTATCAGCAGGCAAACTGAGGTCAAAGTTGTTAGGGTGGCAATGATGCCTGCATTCATGTCCTCCACTCATTTAAAAGATCACCACATTTCCACTTCATCACATTTAAAATACAAATGAATTTCACAAATTAGATTGAAATCCATGAGCAATTTAAAAAAAAAAAAAAGTGAGTCAATCATCGTTATCACTGTATTAGAAAACTGGACTGGAGTATCATTGCTTTGGTAACATGGCAAAAAATGGTCCGTAATTGACACAGGACAGATAGCTGGGAAGGGAAATAATGAAGTTGCCCAGGGTGAATTTGAAGCAGCAAAGTCTTTTAACTAAAGACAAAATAATTGGAAAATTTTAGCTAAGAAATAATGGGGAAATGAACAGAACACTACCACAGAAATAGCTTGTGTAGGCTTAGATAAAAAATAGAGCAATTGAGACTTGAAGACAGCACTGGCAGTGATTAGAAAAGTAGAGACAGAAAATTAGAGAAAATGACAAAATGTTATGCATAGATGCCGCCCTCTTTTAAGTCATCGTTTTCTATGGAGTTGTTCAGAAAGCAAGGTGCGAGTTGGGAAAGGGGGTGAAGAAATGAGACTGCACCACGGCAGAAGCAATCTTCCTTTAATGAAGAGTAAATTGTCTCTGGATTAATGGCTTCCTGTGGGGCTGGGGTGCGCAACGCGTTACCTGCACCGTTCTGTTTCTTCATCTGCCAAACCTCGGAGAGCAATACGAGCACATACTGCAGTGTACCCAAGGGCTGCACATGGACATCACCACGGCTTAACACATGCACAACGAGTCCCCAGGCACTAGACTTAGCACCCATGCAGAGCAATGCTAGTTACCCAGAAACCAAGCCAGTGCAAGTGAACGTGCAGCCAAAATCCGATGATTGCATAGGTGCAGCTCAGTGGAGCAGCTGATCTGGGTATGGAATTTCTCTGCAATCCTCAGTGGAAACTACTCTCTCAAGTAAGTTGTCTAACATTCAGAAGAAATGGATATATCACTAAATTAATATTTTCTTTTTTTTTTTTTTTCCCCCCTGGACAATTTTCTGAGAAAATAAGAGTACACCTCTGGGACAATACCCGTGGCACCTCTAAGCTCGTTCCTGGGATCTGTAGGTTTCGTTCACTCCATCATCACCACTATTTTGCTTATCACATCTCAATCTTTCAGCCAGCTAAATCCTTGAAACAAACTGGGGAAGAGAAACAGAATCATGTAAGAAAAATATTATTCTGTGCTCTGCAAATGGTCCACACTGATTTCTCTACCAAATTTGTGTGAGCATTATAACCAAGGTGGCTTGGTTGTAGTCCCACTTGACAGCAGAGCAGTTTGGGCATAGCCTTGGTGCCTGGCTCAGCCTCACCCAGCCCGTGATCTCAGTGGGACGCAAAGGTGACCTCACTCTCTCTATAGGCATCCCTCATTCAGGGCTAAATCATCACCTGCTGCGAGACAAAACAGCTTCAGAGATCGCCCATTCTTTGCTTCCTAACGTGCCGTTCAGCCTGGTGGGAAGATGCTCCAGGCGCTCCCGGTTCTGGGTACCCTTCAGCAGTAGGAACTAAGCGTCCTGGGGCTGTAGCTCTGTCCCGCGCCTCCTGCATCACGCTCCGCTGGGAAAGCCAGACTAACCACGTTTTCATTTCCGCAGCCCTGCTAGGAGCGGCGTGGGTCTGCGTGCAGGGGAAGGTATCAGAGGCTCTGGCTTCAGCGGAATAGAGTAGGTGAACTTCCACGGACTGCTGTTTTGCTGAAGCTCTTACTAGGTACATCAGAGAAGGAAAAAACCTCCTCCCTGCTGTCACCTCCCTGTTTATTTTCTATGAACTGGTGCAGATGTGCTTGCAGAGGGATTTTTCATCACTGTTAGCTCACAGCTAAAAGATACATTCAAAGCCATCAGCAATACCCGTGACCAAATATATATAATAGCAACATCCTTTCCTACAAAAGTTAAGGAAGATCTCAGATACAAGATTCCAAACCTTTAGCTTGATAATATGCATATGTATCAGCATCTTACGGTATCTGTTCATTCAGTGTTAAAATTGATTGAAGATGGTTGTTAATAACCGCATCATTTGCTTCTCCCTCTTCTCTCCACTCTTTTAAATAACCTTTAAATCTACAATATAAGGTTTTTCCTTCGCTATTTCTACCCCAAGGTTAAAGCTCTTTATTTCCACCCAGTAGCTGAAAATGGAGTTTTGAAATAAGCAGTGGTGGTTGCAAGGATTGCAGCAAGGTTGGATAAACAATTAAGATAGTGGTGGGACTATTCAGATGAATAATTACTTACATAATGATTGCTGTCTTGGAACATTGTGTGAGGTATGGAATAAAAGGAAAATCAAAAGGAATTCCCTTTGAATAGATGTTTGGCATGGCTGAGTGCTGCAGCAGCATATCTGAATGATAAAGGACATTCACTAAGACAAAAGCAGTATTCTGTGCTAGAGAAGAGGAGGATTTAATTTGTTGCTTTTTTTTCCCCCTCCCTACAGATTTATATTTCAAATGCAAAGTGTTGCTTTCTTGGAGGCTCAGTTATTGTTTGAAAGGGTATGCTCCAAAAGAAAAAGAAAAAAAGTGCTTTTACCTTTGTTGTGCCAGACCACAGAGGTAGAAACAAGCTGCAGAGAGGATGGACTTGGGAAGTCTGCACAGGAGGAACGAGTCTTTGTGCTGATTCTCTCCAAGGTAACAAATAACGGCTTGAGGCAGAAAGAATCTGGGCTATAAGCTGTGTTTGATTACTTGGCTACCTGGGCGTATAGACTTCCTGGGGCAGGTACAATACCATCGCAACCCCTGACTTGAATTTGTTAATCCAGTAGATTTACATTCACTGAGAAGTGAGACTTCAGACACGTTAACTACAGCTTTTTCTCAGGGAGCCAGATTATAACCTTTGTGTTTCACTTACAGCTGCTGTGAGTCACCAAGGTGGGTGTCACAGTCATGAAAGCATTGGGATCCTTAAGTGTTTGTTACAGAGGCACCACCTCCTGCTGCCCAACAGTCTTCTCAATTAAATTTGGAGATTTATATTACCTGGAATAAGTTTTGATCTATGTTGTCTATTGAACTGGTCTTAATTTGCTGTTTGGATTTTGTTTCTTTTCCACAAGATTTTACTAATCAAATTCCTGGAGTACGCTTGTTAATACAGTAGGTTCAAATTTCTTATGGTTTAAAGATCTACTATTTTGGACTGGAAGGGAAAAAACGCATTGTTTTGCTTCAGCCTCCAGGAGAACCAAGCCTTCCCTTTTTGCTAAACTTAATGAGGCAGCAGTCTACCCCCAAAGCCCAAACGACATTTTTTTCAGAATATATTGAACATGCATCCTTTGCAATATAGTTGCTAAAAAAAGAAAATATTCCAAATGACCTTTGCCAGGACCTGTATTTACCAGGGGTATTAATTAAACATCCATGAAAAAGTCCGCAAGGATTACATGAGAACTAGGAATAACATCCCTCTGACGTACCTGGCCTGTTTTGGGTGTCATTTAACTGACAGTATACAAGCTATTTGTGACCTGTTACCTTTTTTATTAGTCAATCTAAAAAACTTGGTATTCTTGGCTTAAATGTCTGGACAGAATGATAGACCTCTAGCTTAGCAGTAGCAATTTTCCATTTCACTCAACATGACTCAAACAATCAGATGATCTGAAGGTGCTTAGATATCTGCTTTGGCTGGCTAATATTGCGTTCCTTGTGGTCCTGGGCAAGATTAAAAGAAAAATAACTTATACCAAATTATCTAGCTATTAAGATAAGATTGATTTTTCAAGGGTTTCATAAATACAATCTTTAGCACTTGTCTACAACCTTATGATTTTGGATGAGAGAGGTAAACCTTACATGCCTGAAAATATGCAATCCTTTTGACTGAGAGAGGTGTATTTTTCTATTCTACAAATCAGTAACTTAACCTATAAGCTCAACATCCTACTTTACTATTTTAGTAGCACTGAAGCATGAGAAGAGAAAATAGGGGCAACTATCTTTGGGTCCTCATGCCCCAGATTAGAATACATTAAAACCTAATTTTCTGTCCTCTGGAAGTCACCTGACCTGGAAATGGCCAGGTAAAAAAAGCCAAATTGAGTGAAATTTGCCTCTAGAGGCAGTAAAACATATGCAACACAATATAAGCTCCTTCATGCCTTCCACTGAGAGCCTTCCTTACCTAGAAGGACCAGTGACTGTCACTGCAGCTATGAGAATTTGTATTAGCTGAAGCTCCACCCTGCAAGTCTCACAAACAAGGTTGCTTTGTTATGTTACGTGTGGCCCCAGGTCACGTTCGTCTAGAAAGTTTGCATTTGCATGTTTGTCTACAAAGTTTGGGAATTTAATGTACAAGAACGTGTACATCTGTCACCGCCGCAGTCTTAGATGAGGTCTGCCTGTGTGACCACCTTGCTCATATCACGTGGCGGACCTGCCCCGCTGGACTTTACAGAGCAGCTTCTGGAAGAAGGGACCATCATTGTGTATAAACTTCATTAAGATCTCTATTTAATTCTGCATTCCCAATAAAGTTTTAACCTCATAACAGACAGGTGCAGATAGTAAGCTGGATACCTCATCTAATTCATTAATCCAATGTTTTACATTTTTTATTTGAAAAGGAATGTCAAAGCACACTAAAATTGGATATAAAGAAAACAGAGGGTGAAAACAAAAGCTTAGAGAGACAGATAAGCTACTCCCGAGATAGGAAGAAATGCAAATCTCCAGCGAATACACTGGAAAGAAAAACATCCTGGAGAATTTAAATGACTAACCGAACCTAATCTCTTCTGTTCTCACTCTCAATAAGCAGAGAGGGGTTTTGGTTTTCTCTCCCTTCGTATATTTACAAAATGCTCTTTGTGGCAACTTAAAGATATTTATATGTTCTTTTGAGAAGGTTGAATCATTGGCCTATTTACAATTATCCAGTTTATGAGAGAAGATTGAATCAGACCTCCGCAGTAGGGAGGGACAAATGGAGTTTTCTCCTACAACGATGCCTCGTTGAACTTTGTTGTAATGAAATTATGATTAAACCATAGCAAAAAGGAGGTATATGTGTATAGGGACCACTATTCCACATAAACACAACTATAACTCACTATATTTTATTTTGATCACACAACTGTAATACAAAAGTTCTCCTGGATGACAGCTTGGATCCAATAAGGAGATAATTGGGGATAGGTGATAGTGTCTTGTCAAAGTTATATAGATTCTTTTTGAAAAAGACGTCATGTTTAAGTGCTCAATGCTGACGGGATCTTATAACCAAAGGCAGTAATTGCTTGCTGCTGATGTGTATCCATGAATAATTGAAGGCCTTGCCTTTCTGTATCCTTACTTTGGCTCCCGGGATTGAAGGGACCCAGGCTTTGCATTTATTAAATAGATCTAATCTTGTTTTTATTTAATTTCCATTTTTATTGCACTTCTGTTCTCTGCTCTCATTCATGTTAACATTCTTCCCCTATTGTTGCACACAAAGCTGTGTGTATAACAGCACCAAAACAAAAAGGCACCTGAAAGCATCTCTTGTTTCTAGTGCTTGTATTTCTTTAAAAAACATAACTTGTTTGGTTTTCAGGGGAATCTATGTCTGAAATATCTATAGAAGAGCTCTTCAAATGACAAAAAGGCATTTACAACAAATCATACTAGTCAGTAGGGTTTCCTTTCCTTCTAAAAGAAGAAAGTCCTCATAATAAGCCCTTGTGTTACATTTCACAGTAATTTTTTTTTAAATCAAGAAACTGCAATTACGATAAGTTAAGCTTCCTTTTCTTTATGCAGATTTAGTAGGTGCTACAGGCTAGCAAAACCGATGTTTCCCTATGTGTATTAAATCCAATGGCCAAAGAGGTATGTTTATTCTTGAGAGATATCCTTATCAAAACCTCTGCATGTGAATTTTAAAAGAGCATTTTACCTTATCAGTTGAGCAACTGACTCATTTTCGTATTCAAGATGAAAGAAAGAGCCTGAAGATAGTTTTATTTACACACACAACCACACGCACACTTATATATGCAAAATATAGGAATGTTATCTTTTAGATCCGTTTAGGCTCAAACAAGGATTGTTAACAGGTAGTCTTCAGGGCATGCGTAGACCAACTATGAATGCCAACAGCAGAAGGAATTTCACCTCTCTCTAAGCACACAGTACTAAACAACTACTTATCTGGGGCTTGCTCCTGCTTCCATTTAACTCAAAGTCAAAAGTGTCACGAAGAAGAATATTAGATTCATTATAGTCTTTAAAAAATATGCAAAGCACCATATACTTCAGCTGTTGACCACTGCTAGATGCAATTTAATAGGCTAAATGAATGCAGCATGCAAAATTTATTTATATCCTCTCTTTAAGTTCCTCATCCTCTTCCTTAAGTTCTTTAAGAATATGCTATAGGTTATTTCAAGAATAGTAATGTTAGACCTTTGCTAGCCATTCAGAATGAAGGATTAATTATCTGTGACTAGAAAATAGCTGAATATGCCAATACACTTGTCCACTCTTTTTGAGCGGTAATTTAGGAAATGTTTTCCACCTTAATTTCAAAACCTCCCTTTTAATCTTATAAATTATCAGTTCCACATATAAGAAACAGTTGCACAATTCCTATTTAAAGAGGAGGGAAATAAAAATTTGAGATTTTTCCTCTGTTCACCTGTAATTTACACATGAAAGTAGAAGTTACTTTGCGGCTGTGGATGATGCAGTAAGCTTCCAGTGGCTACTTAGTTAAATACTCAATAGAGTCACTTCTAAAGGAGACATTCAAAAGGACCTCTACTCAAACTCACGTGTAGTGTCACGGTTGGGAGGTTCACTCTTAGTACTGAACCACTTGGTTCAAATCTCTGCTCCTGACCAGGTAGGAAAGGGATATCAAAATATCAGATGAGTATTGTGGCATGTGGATAAAGGGGTAACGCTGGCTTCTCTCTCATTTTAGAGGAGGGATGGGAGCCTCTTACACACCTAACTGCATGCAGGAGAGGAATCCAGTAAAAAGTAAAAGGCAGTAAAATGGCACAGGCACAGAAACAGCTACTGTGGAATAACAGAAAAATTAAGTGTTCGTATCCCTGATCAGAGAGGCATAATGGAATGAAAAAGAAATAATTACCTTGCATTCACCAAATTTATCACAGGAAAACAGCACGCACGAGGAAGTCTATCACAAAACCAGCTGCTTTAGTACATCACCAGCAAGTTACTTGCCAGCAACTCATACCTCAAAGCCCTCCTTACTTTCCTGGGTAGGATTTAAGCCACATCCTCTCCTTAAGATCTTTAGAGGCTCAGATATCTCCCTGCTCAATGCAATTGAGTTTTTTATTGTGCACACCAGTCCTGTAAGTACAGTTTTCTTCTTGCTTTCTATTGGAGAGCCCAGGTGCCTTATACAGAGGCAAGCCTATGGAGCAGGGCCTTGCCTGCTTCTGAAGTAGTACATGGAGACTCTGAAAGTTTTGTGTGTCACACAAAAATCAAACAGCCTATTCTCATTCTGCACGCCATGCCTACACAAAGACATTTGGCCACCTGCTTTTAAAATGCCGAGCGTAAACACATTACATTAACAAATGTAGAAAACAATATTTTTGATGGAGCTTGTTTTGATCTGGGTTACTGCCTTGCCGATCTGGAGCCTATTGATAAGAGCAGTCTGTCCTTGGGCTTAAAACTGAAGACATGACATTTTTGTTAATGCTGTTAATCTCATTAGATATCTGCCCAGAAGTTTTTCTACAGCAAAATGAGTCAGAGAGTAGAACGGTTATGGATTTTTTGTTAACTTACGAGACTTCTTCCACGGCTTTGGAGCATTCACAGCTACCAAAATGAAACAGCTTATACTCTGCAAAACCCTGTAAGACCAGCATAACTCACAACGTAAGGCAATTCCAACTGATTCAATAACGTGAAGGCTACTTTCAATTTGTTCGAATGGTGCAGAGACCACTTTCTATGGAAGAATAGCTTGACAATTTAGGTTATTTCAATGGACTGTTCACACTCAACTAAGTTGTCACCATCTGTTCCACCTTACAATTATAAATGCAAGCCAACATTGTTCACAGAGTCAGTTCGGGTACATTCCTTTTCCTGCACAGTGCAAGCCAAGTCAAGATACTGTGATACATTCTTCTTGCCTTTTCTAACATTATAAAATTTTTTTAAAATGGAAAATGCATAATATCTCACCATGCTGAGAGTAAAAATAACGCTCATTCTCATTCTGGGCTTATGGTCATTTAAAGAATTAACTTCAAAGCACCAGTCCAAGTAGGTCTCAGCCCGTTTGTACCAAGGAAGCCGTTGTATAGGAGAATCAGCATCTGTGCAAATTGATATACTTTCTTCTCTAAAAGACCTCCTCTTTCAGGCCCTTTTAAAAACTCAAAATGGGCTGTCATAAGGAAGCTCAAGAGGATTTTCCTATTTGTATCTTCTTTTTTTCTTTTCATTGCCAATGTATAGATTAACCTCTAGCTCACTCTGCTTGCAAAATGATAGGTATGGGTCACACAGTAGTTATAATTACTGAATCGTCAATATTCAACTGTTAATTAGTTGCTAATGGTGCAATTTGCCCCAACAATATTTCAGCAAAAGAAACTCTGCTGCTTCAACAATCTTATTTTCTTGACATATTGAGACCAGAGCAATGAAGTCTGTTATTATTTCTGTCTTTATTTCTTCAACCAAAGATTTCCTTTGAGGCAGTGAGATGATGGATAGTAGGAGACAAAGTCTCTAATCTATAGGATTCTAGCTTGAATTCAGGCAGGGATGCCAGTAACCAGAAACCTGTTATTCTCCATCACTAGATTTTAGTGTGTCTTGCAGTACATAGACATTTCTAGTAGAACATGTTTATCACAAAAAAACACCATTGCAATTGCTGTCTATCCTAGGCAGCCTACCTGTGCTAGGCTACAGAATTCACAGCCTTAGCAGCATTACAGGTTACAGACAAGAAAAGATTAGGAGGGCACTTTCTGTTAGACTTCAGCCTATTCCTAGAGTTTAATAATTGCAGCTGGCTTAACAAGTATAATAGTCATCAACAGAACAGTTTTTCCATTCGATGATAAAAACTAGAGTAGCATTCTGTGGCAGAGTTTTCACTGACCATGACAAAACTTTCATTGGGAAAAGAAATAAATTGGATTTTACTTCATGTAGCCTTTTCTATATGCTCTTTTTAAAATCCTTGCTTCGATACTGGGGAGAAGAGACACAACATTGTTTAGACCTGTTTAAAAATAGCAATAGAGTTACTAGTCAGTCACTCAGGATGGCAAAACAAACCACCTCACATTATCCCATGGGACACCTCACACATCCAGTGAAATTAGAGACATCCCTGCATAGTCCTACCTACTGATTCCCAGAGCAAACAAGCTCTACCTAGCCCTCTGGAGTTTATCAGAGAAGAAAACCAAAACATATAAGGACACTTAAGTCTCCTGCGGTAGAATAGAAAAGTCTTACACTAATGATGAACATTATCATAGGCTTCTGAAAGAGCTAACAGGATGGATTAATTAATGAATTAGCCATTTTGGCAGTTACGTGAAATGGATAAGTACTATTAATCCTAAATTAGACAGAGATAAGTGGAAGGGCCAAGTTTCCATGACTAAGTTATTGAGAGTCTATGTTTCATAGCCAAGACTTGATTTGCAGAACGACTGAGTACATGCAAAGCTACTGAAGACGTTAAGGTGCTGCAAGAGGTTGATGTTTCTCCATACCGTTCAGCCCAAAGCTGGACAGTTATATAGAGTCTAGGCCATTTCTTAAAAATTGAATAAGGTGCCTTCCCCAAACAAAACAGAAAACATCTCTCCTCATACCTTTTTAAACCAATAAAAACATATACCAAGTAAAATGTACAGAGTTTACTATGGGCTCAAAAGTTAAGAGAGGTGTGAATTATTGAAGGCATATTATAGTATCTTGAACGTGTGTATATGGATGTGGATGGAAAGAGAGGTCTAATCGTATTTTTATGGCCATTATACTCACACTATCTGGGTGACAACTGATATTCTCCTACTACAAACAGCACAAAATATCTTGGATGATCAAAGTTAAACCTTATTCATTGTTGGATATACTCTCTGATGTCCATCAGGACAACAGTACTGCAGGTGCTCATGGACCCTGTGGAAAGAATTTTGTCTTTTGCTCATGAAACTCCTGAGACCTATTACAAAGAAGGAGGAAGACGACGACTTTGTAACAAATTACTTTGCTAAAA
Source organism: Phaethon aethereus (assembly GCF_964289735.1). Classification (NCBI taxonomy): domain Eukaryota; kingdom Metazoa; phylum Chordata; class Aves; order Phaethontiformes; family Phaethontidae; genus Phaethon; species Phaethon aethereus. The sequence goes on along the minus strand of NC_138579.1, from coordinate 66,965,526 downwards.
TAAAGGCTCATTCAAATATCTAATTTCAGTCTTAATCAAAAAGTTAGGATGACAACCAGTTGGGACTTGGTTCTCATTCCTAACAGTGCTTAGAAGCTAAATATACGCTCGTACTGAGTACCCTGAAACATGGTACCGTGAGCACCATAACACCACAAAACATCTACAGCACAAGCTTCAAGTACAGTTGACTTTTATACAAGGAATACATTTGTTTTACTGGATCCACTAAATATCTTTTACTTTTTATATATATGTATATATGTACCTTACCCACTTTTGGTTACTACCTTATGCTTAATGCTTAATTACCAATTCCCTTTAAAGGTTTATTTTTCTTTCCAGCTGAGAAAGGAAATAAGCATGCAATCTAGATGCATCCTTATGGTCCAGCTATTCCCTATTCCAAACACAGAGCTAACAGAAGTGCGTCACGGAGGAGCTGACCGCATCCTCCGTCTTAAACAGAAGTGAATCGGGTCTTAGGCAGCTGTGACAGCTCCATCTTTTTAGAGGAGATCACACGCTGAAGACATCCCAACTCTTAAAATCATCGGGATACAAAATTTATGCATGAATAGGTGTGTTCGCCACTGTGTCCTAAGCAGTTTCATTTTGCATTTTATTCACTCCCTTTCAACCTCTAATCTACATTGGAAATGTTTTTCTGTATTTCCTACTACAAACTGTTGTACAAGTTAAAATCTTTGACACCAATTGAATTTTTACCAATGGGGGACTAAAGCTATCTCAGTGACTAGGTCCGCATAAAAGAGCTAGGCACAGCGTCACCACACCTAACCCTAAGTGCCCTGCTATTGTCCACGTCATAATCTTCCTGACATAAGTGCTAAAATTGTATTAATCCAGAGAAGATGGCACTCTCAATTATCTAAACTCTTGGCAGGTAATCCTAAGGAGATGGGCTTAAGTTTCACCTCCTAAGAAGGAAAGGGTGGCAGGAAGGCCTCAACAGCTGAAATTTTAAGAACTTTATCTCAGATCGTGCAAGCGCATGCTCCTAGAAGCAGACTCCTGCTTTAAACAAACAATAGGAGGATTTGAAGCTCAGTTTCTCATCCTCTGGGTGGAAGCTATAAACGTCAGGTTGTAAGTAAAAAAGAAGGGAAATACACAGCATGTTTCCCCTAACTTTCCTCTGCGTTCAGTATGAAATCTCACCTGGCTTTCTGTTCTAAGAGTATTCATTTGATCAGTCTTTGCAGGTGTTATGAGGAAGGGAAAATTTCATTTCTGAATCCTGCTGGAGATTAAGCACCATGCTGCTTGCTAAAGAAAAGACTTATGTGTTGGCGTGGCGGATGAATACTGAGGTATCCTAGTTAGTGGACAAGTAGGACTCCGCAGGTTTAACTAGGCAGATTCTGAGAAGGCTTTGGAGAATCTGATTTTGGATTTAACTATTTAAAAAAACTCAGTCAAGCGTTGTGCATTCTGCGATTACAAGAAAGTTCACTAGCCACAATTGCAGGCAGTGGTTTCTGCAGTACTATGGTTTCCTTTGCGTGTGTACATCAAAAGGAGTCAACGGGGGTTTCTATTGTAATTGGGACCTATGTGTGGCTGAATGCTGGTAAAGTAGTTCCCCATGCGCCAACAGAGACTTTCTCTGTTTTTCTAGACTCGTTTAAAACGAGTATGCAAAGTAATTTGGAATCCTGTCCTGTGAGGTGCATTTCTGAAATGTATTTCATATACCATAGTATGTTTTGATAAATACTATAACATGTACCCCGATATTATGGCAACAGATGCTTTAGGAAAGTTGTAGTAGTCCAGATTGCACATACCCTGATGGAAAGGGATCAAAGAGGATACTTGCTGATATTTTTCAGTAATTTTATTATGTTGGCTGGTTTCACCCTAGTTCCCTAAAGCACATCGCAGAAACTCTTGTGCTAGCTAGCTATACTGATTATCTTTTTGACTATTCTGTGCAAGTTGATTCTGGAAAGACATCAAGGAATTTTCACATTGTGATCCAAATAGCCCCACTGGCAAGCTTGTGCTCAGAAACAAATGAAAAATTCAAGTCTTTCCAGGAATATAATGTAAGTGAATAGAGATATCCAAGCCTGAATTAAAGATTTTCAGTTACAAAAGGGGAAGACAGAAGGTGCAAAAAATTAACTCTTTTATCTCCCTTGAAATTTTCCTTCTCTAACCCTAAAAATAATGTTAACAGAAATTCAGATTTTTTTTCACATAGATCTGTGAACAAGGATTGATAACTTTCAAAAGAGTTCACAAACACTAAAATTCCTTGGAATCTTATATATATTATTGTAGCCATACATACATTAAGAAGAGAAAAGTAATAAAAAAGAAAGCTTGAAGATTTTTGCTGACATCATTTTCATCTGCTACAACCTGGCATAAAGGCTTTTCTTTATTCTTTTGGCCTGTTCAGAGTCTGTGCTTTCAAATTTTGGAACTTAATTTTTAGTTAGGAATCTCATGTCCTGTTCTAGTTGCTGGTGACTTTGCAGTCTTTCAGATTTGAAATCACTTATCTCCTCCTTCACCTTTAATTTACAGACTTGATTACTTTTTAACATATTGGAATTCAAGTATATTTTCAACAGTTTAACTTATCCTGACTAACACCATTTTAAAGAGTGCTCTGCCTTACTATATCTTACCAGGTAATATTTTAATTTTTATTATATATTTTGTACTTCTATTATCATTCTGTACAGTCCCTGAACTGTAACTCTAGTCATCTGTGTTTTTAAATCAAAACCCAACCCTATTCACTTAGGGGGGAAAAAGGTTAATTTTTGGCATGAAAACTAGTTATGTACTATCTACAACTCCACTGACACATGCCTGAGTGTGCTTAAAAAATCACAGAATTACAGTGTTATTAAAGTTGGAAAAGACCTTTAAGATCATCAAGTCCAACCATCAACGCAACACCGCTATGCCCCCTAAACCATGTCCTGAAGTGCCACATCTACACATTTTTTGAACACTTCCAGAGATGGTGACTCCACCACCTCCCTGGGCAGCCTGTTCCAATGCTTGACCACTCTCTCGGTGAAGAAATTTTTCCTAATATCCAATCTAAACCTCCCCTGGCACAACTTGAAGCCATTTCCTCTTGTCCTATCACTGGTTACTTGGGAGAAGAGACCAACATCCACCTCACCACAATCCCCTTTCAGGTAGTTGTAGAGAGCGATAAGGTCTCCCCTCAGCCTCCTCTTCTCCAGACTGAACAACCCCAGTTCCCTCAGCCGCTCCTCATCAGACTTGTGCTCCAGACCCCTCACCAGCTTTGCTGCCCTTCTCTGGACACGCTCCAGCACCTCAATGTCCTTCTTGTAGTGAGGGGCCCAAAACTGAACACAGGATTCAAGGTGCGGCCTCACCAGTGCCGAGTACAAGGGCACGATCACTTCTCTACTCCTGCTGGCCACGCTATTCCTGATACAGGCCAGGACACTGTTGGCCTTCTTGGCCACCTGGGCACACTGCTGGCTCATGTTCAGCCGGCTGTCAACCAGCACCCCCAGGTCCCTTTCCGCCAGGCAGCTCTCCATCCACTCCTCCCCAAGCCTGGAGCGTCGCATGGGGTTGTTGTGGCTAAAGTGCAGGACCCTGCACTTGGCCTTATTAAACCTCATACAGTTGACCTCTGCCCATCAATCCAGCCTGTCCAGATCCCTCTGCAGAGCCCTCCTACCCTCCAGCAGATCAACACTCCCACCCAACTTGGTGTCATCTGCAAACTTACTGAGGGAGCACTCAATCCCCTCATCCAGATCATCGATAAAGATATTGAACAAGACTGGCCCCAGAACCGAGCCCTGGGGAACACCGCTTGTGACCGGCCCCCAGCCAGATTTAACGCTGTTCACCACAACTCTCTGGGCTCGGCCATCCAGCCAGTTCCTCACCCAGCGAAGAGTAAACCTGTCTAAGCCATGAGCCACCAGTTTCTCCAGGAGAATGCTGTGGGAGACGGTGTCAAAGGCTTTGCTAAAGTCCAGATAGATGTTATGGGTAAGTCAAAAAATACCTAAATTTTAAAGAGGAAAATGGCTTTTTTTTTTTTTTTTTACTCCCACAAGGCCTGAGCATGTATGTTTGTGTGGTGAGACTCAGAGTCATATGAAGCTCAGAGCTTAATGAATTGCCATTAGTCAAGGAAAAATCCCAGCTACTACCAAAACTCACCCAAACTTTAAGGCTCAATCTCTCCTTCTCATTCTTTATGTGAACATTCTTCATGTCACATCCTTGTGCAACAGTCAGTCCTTAAACTGACTTTTCTCTTGGTTTATTCATTTTCCAAATAACCCTTTCCTGAAGAGAAGCCAGTACATAACTGGTGGGTCTGACTGTACCACATTTAGTTAGAAGCCGTTTTGTCTAAATATATATATATATATACACACACAAGCCTCAGATACATCTGTGAGAGGCAATAAAATTAGGGATATGGATTTATGAAGTTACATTTTAAAAAATGCATGCATAGCATCAACGAACAGTAATTGCAATATGTAACTACACACACAAACACAATTAGACACAGAGATTTGAAGGTATAAATATACTTGCTTATTCAGGAAGGGTTGATGTAAACTAATGTTAGTCAAATAATAACACATTTGTTTTGCAAGTGCAATTATGTTATGAGTTTTGCCTCCTTGACTCATAAATAACCAGGCTTTGTTCAATGTTACAAGTCAAATTGCATTCATATATATAGTCTTGGTCTAACACTGAACATACAATTAACTGATACACTTTAAAACTACGATTTATGAACCTGCAACCTTTGCTTTTATATTTTTAACCCTTTGTTCGCACTAATTGTTATGTGAGAAAACCTGACATCCCACATACTAGAGGACACGTTAGTTCTGTTCTGGTTTGGCATACAAAAAACTAGGTCCTTGTGTACGGCCCCAGGGGATAACGCACTCTGTTCTGCATACTGGAGCAAATGTGCACCATTTTCTTGAGTCCAAAAGTCCTCTGCACCTGCAGAAGCGAGGTCAGGATTTGTGGTGCTCTGCAACGTGCATATCAGGCTTTATTACGGCAACTGGGGAAAAAAAGAAATCCAGTTGGTCTTAATCTTCTTTATTTTCACTATGTTCCTGATTTCAAAGGCACTGGCTGTAAAGCTTTACATTAAATCCAACTGAGCTAGTGTCATAAGCCCATTGTTACAGGCATGTTGCCACCATGTAGAAAATATCAACAATTACATACCAAATTCAGTTAATGAGAAGAAGGAAGAAAAATTCTGCTTGGTTTTCCAAGATATTTAGAAATCAAATTTCCTGCATGGGTACAGCTGTATTTTGCAGGTAAAGGAAATATATTGTCCACGTGAATATTAAATCAGATTCAGAGTAGTTCAAAAGTACATTCCCAGAAACAGTAACTCCAACACAGCATCTGTACCTTATTCTTTTTACATGTATAATGCCGTGAAATTGAGCAAACCTGTCTATCCCACACCATGATAATCTCAGAAAGGTCAAGAGTCTTATTCAGGCTGGATTCAGGCCCCATGTAAATCCAGTTTGGGGGCGTAGCAGGATTTTAAATGAAAAATTGGCTGAACTCAGCTCTCTTGTCATAGCTGTAAAACCAGCATTTTTCTGCCTTCAGTCACTGGCTTAAATTTGAAGCCTGGGAAGAACAAAGAAGTCTAAAAATGGGTCCAGATATAACGTTGAATCTAGTTTAACAAACCGAGAATGTCACAAAGGCAACAGCTTCCCTTTGCTCCCTCCCATCTCCCAAAATGTTTAAAAAAGAGAATGGCTGGATGAGCTTTAGCAGTTCTCTGACCTTGAAAAGCTGTGTCCTGGACGTCACCCGGAAAAAAGGCAATTTTTTCTGAATTCAAAGATAACCTAGCGTGCTGGGCAAGGCTCAAGCATCCTTACAGACCTGCTGGCTTGGGTTTTCACTGTGGGCTTTTATTCTTAGGAATGAATTATTCTTGTACATTTCTTCAATCTTTCAGTAGCGATGGGCCTGAGCTGTGAAGTCAGAATTGTGAATAAGACCTGAAATTCATCACATATTCATTTAAAATAGGAGTCTTACTACTGCATTCAGAACTAACAAATAGATATGAAATTACTGAAAGGAAAATCAGAACCAAGTGCTTCCTGGGCTTATCTTGGTGGATTAAACATATGCAGCCTGTAACCTTGAGCCACTGTGCTTCCCAATTCTATTTCATTATTTTCTTGGGCTAGCCCTTTTTAAAGACAAATACAAAAAAAAATTTAATTCTCCTTGCAAAATACCGAGTCCACTTAAAACCATGGAGCCAAACCATGCCAGTAGAGGAAATCACACTGCTCTTCTCGTAAATATCTTTTAATCTACGTTGTCTCAAAACAGCTAGCAGAACTTGCTTTGAAACCCTATTTTCCCCTCCCTCTGCTATCAGTGTTACTCACAGTACCTTTTGGGCAAGCAATGACAACACATTTTGCACTTCAATGTGGTACGTGCAAGGAGCACCACTCATACGGAAAGATTAGACTTTACTCTTTCAGAGTGATGGGAATGATCATTTCTTGCATATAACAACTCGATGGGACTGAACTGTGTGGTGAAGAAATATCCTGTGAAGTGCAAACACCTTTCTGCGTCGTTCTTTGAGGGAGAGGAGAACCCCTTCGTCTTGGTCCCTGCTGCAACGATGAGCACTATAAGCATCATCGCTGCAAAGAGAGCATTCTGCCAGATTCAGCTCCGCAGGAAAACACAGAACGTACGTAAGAAACTTTGATATCTGTTTTAGAAAACCCAGAGGAACAGTTGCACAGCTACTGCAGTTCACAGACGTGTTTAAGCTGCACAGTGCTACAGTCAATTGCCATCTTAGAGTCTGCTGCACGGCTGTCGAAAAAATTTGGGATGGAAATACAGCCCACACGCCTGCCTTGCTTTGCCAAAGATCAGTCAGAATAATGAGACTGGAAGATGAAGGCTCAGAACAGACCCCTTAATCTGCTGACTACACTCTTCCCAGACTGGTTCTCACTGAGCTCTTGTTCTTACCTTCTGTAACTGTTTGAAGGGAAAGGCAAAAAAAAACCCCAAAAAAACCAAAAAGCACCTTTCCAATTAGAGTCAAACATTTAGATTGCCCTAACACATTGCATGAGAGAACTGATATTTAAAATATTGATTAGGGAGATCTGACAGGTTCAATCAAATGTGATATAGCCTACTACAGAATAAAAACTAACTTTGAAACAACGCAAGATTGAGATGTATCAGCAACCAAAGGAGCAAATGCTCCACAGGAGGCTACTATGGCAACGAGCTCTTCTGGGGTTTTGAGCCCCGCAGCACTCGTGTCCCCCGGGATCCCCCACCACGCTGGACACAACAATTACACCGGATCTGGAAACTAGCAGGAGCGGCACACACGATTTCACGCCAGCATTTCAGCCTGCGCGGTGCTGAGCTAGGGTACGGTGAAAGACTCTCTAGAACCTGTTGCCAGTCAAGATTTTACCTGAAACCCACTGCTTTTAACTGCAGCTTTTCATTGCTGTTTTTTTTAACTTTAGAACAACCACAGTAATGGTGTTGGAGCTGGGGAGGACCCTGATAACGAGATTCATTTTATCTTAGATGTCCCCACTTGGAGCCGTCTGCATTTTTGCTCGTCAAGTGAGCTCACACGAGAGTCAGTGGAGAGAAAAGAGCATTTCTGGAGCACAACTCATCTGCTTGTATTTACATATTCACTCCAAGAAGAAATGAATCATGCTCCATAAGTAGCTTTGTCTTTCCTCTGACTAGAAAAGAAATTTAGACAATTAGTTCAGATATTGATAGATATATCAGCATGACATGATACAAATCCTACCCCAAGCACTTTATTTTCACACCTTTTCACCTGTAGGTCACTTTCTCCGCCCATCCCCGGGTTACTGTAGGAGATTTTCTGCCTGCTCAGCATTCATGTACTATGTGGGAATGCACTACTTGGTTCCCCATCGCATATAATTTCCCAGCCCTGCTGCTTCTGGCCTCTGTTTTCACATCGCTTGCGCTGTCATCTATCCCTCAACGTTACTCTGGTTGCTACCTTCTCTGCAACATTTTGGCTGTGGAAAAAAATAGAGGGTTTCTTTCAAACAGCAAAGCTCAAAAGACGTTCAAAGATTTTATACCAGCCAGAAATATCCTGCACTATGGTCACTGCGATGCTTCCTTTACATTTCATAAACCAGAATGAAGCTGCACTGCTTAGTGTCTTTTGATTGTAGATAAAGATAACAACCAATGCATGAGATTAATGTATATTCATGAGCAGAATTATAGCTGTGCGTGAAAGCGCTACATTAGTGCTTGGTAATCAACATCTACTTTACTTTTTTTTCAATTTTAAAGTTAGCACAGTCACTAATCAAAGATAATTACACCGCTGTCATTTGAAACGTTTATCAGGAGTTCTGTATGAGGAAGAACAAGTAGTACATTTTTTTCTTTATAGTGACATGCAGTACTAACTAAAGCTGGGCCAACACCACCACAATTGGGCTTCGCAAAGCTTATTTGTAGAGTTTTGGCATGGAAATAATAATCGTAGAGAAGTAATACTTTGTATCTGAATACAGCCTTCTAGCTAAGAATCACAAGGTGATAGTAAATATTAGTAAACTATCACTATCTGCAATATGAAGTACAGAAGCACTAAACCCCCTCTCAATGGCAAAACTGAGACACAGAATAGAGCACGTTTCCAAAGAAGTACAATAAATCAGTGGCAAAATCAAGGAAAACATTCAGATCCCCTTGTTCTCACTTTTCAGATTTGGACAACCTTCTGAAAATAAGAATGAAAAGGAAGAATAATTTCTATTCTTTCCAAACCACCGAGGAACAGGACAGCAAGGTTTTAATTTTGGACTACAACATATTAATTATATAAGTAAGCTCTAAAGAGGACAGCTAAACAATACTTCATTTTAAAATACAAAATACACAAATTCTATGGAGGAGATGGTGATTAAAGCCATTTTCTAAATTTGGATTTGGTTTAGAAAACATTTATGGTTGCACAGATTATACGGGTAGTTTCTTTACAAACCTGTTCTTTCTTGTCTGCCTTCACCTATCTCACAAAACCTCACAAAACTCGACCTGTGCAGGCTCCACCACTCAAAAACTTCCCAATGTTTCACGTATCATTATTTTTTTATTAGACTACTAGTCCTCCTTCCTCTGCTTCCATTTCAGCATTTTCATTAGCCTGTTATATTCTCTAGTTCTTTGAGAGGGAAGACAGAAAGTACGACTCAACCTTTTTGCTCCCATCTTTTCTCCTGACATTATGTGAAATGTAAGGAGACCATTTTTATTGTGGTAGGCATAGAATATGAAGGCAGAACTGGGGTTATACTTCTTGTACGCAGTAAGATACCAAATAATATTGACTTTAGGACGATGCAATGAATAATTACAAAGTCCTAAGCCTAAGTCTTGTGGTACTGGGGGTGAAGGAGGAGGTGGGAAGCGGAGAGGCTGTTTGAGAGGAGAGGACAGAAGTCAAACACATTTCCATTCTTGGTTCCCAAAAGCTACAAAATAGTGTGATTTATTCAAGCACCTCAAGACCTCATCAATAATTTGCCCGTTATTCATAAGCAAAGGTTAAAGTTTTCAGACTATCATAAAAGTATTGCAAAATAATTACTTAATCCTAGCGGCAGGTACAAAAGTTTATTGGTTTCTAGGGCCGCAAGGAGGTACACAAAGATGGTGGTTCTACTGCTTCTTTGCTGCGTCTCATTTTAAAATCACATTTTCCCAGAAATCCTAGAAATGTGTTCATTCTAACTGGAAAAGAAATGACACTTGAAGACTAATTTTCAGACACGTTGAGCACCACCTGACTATCATTAATTGAGTGGGAATGACTGGTACACAGAGCAACAAAAATCAGAATTGTCCAGTGTTAACCATCGTCTCTCATCTTCACATTCAAAGCAGTCATTGTTTGCTAAATAGTTTTTTAGACTCCTGAGCTCATTTCAGTTGTCGTGAGATAATACCGGAGTACCCCTCCGAGCACAGAACTGCCAGAATCATTACAATTACGTTGTACAGGCCAGTCATAGCAACATCACGTCACTTTGTTCTTGCAAAGGTTTTTATGCATTGTGAAGGTGGATGTATGTTTGCTTATGTATGTAAATTATTTTCATTGGCTTACAAAATGATCCAAAACTGTGTTGTATTTTTTTTTAGTTTTTTAAACTGAAATTTTCCATCTGCGTGTGTAGAGAATCCTGGAATGGAAATGTGTAATCATAGCAGGTGAAAATGGTAAACTTTTAGTATTGGCTATTGTACCTGCAAATCTTAAACTTACACAAGCATTGAGATGGGATATACTGCTTTTAAAGAGCTCCTATCGCATCCGTTCCCCCTAAAGCCATCAGATCGGGAGCTACTCACGAGAGGCGTGCCGTGCTGAAGAACGCCGTCGCGGCCGCGTCGGCACAGCCCGCGGCGTGCGGCACCTGGACCTTGCAAAACTGTGCTTTAAGTCCCGGCGGAGCTGCCTCTGGCCTTCAGCCTTCTAGAGCAGTAGAATAAGGTCAGTGCAATCTACTTGGGCAGGATTGCTCAGAAACAGTCTCTAAAACCACGATGCTGCGAATGGTAACGATCTTCTGGTTCGTTTCAGATCGGTGCTGTTCGAACACCTAGCAATAAAACTCATTTGTGAGAACTGCGCTCCAGCTCCGGTGCCTGACTTCACTTCCCATTCTGTGATTCTTCTTTTACCAGCAATTCAAACTCCAGTGAAATCCCAAAGAAAGCCACAGCATGAAGCTTCTTCTAAAACCTAACGTGCTGCTTAGGTTTCCTTTCAGATTTCTCAGCGGCAGCCCTTAGCTCTTCTTGTTTTGACCATTAACAAAGAAGTGCAGGGTTAATGCATCGCCTCGGAAATCATCTAGTGAAAGCTCAAGGTGTGTTGATGGGCACAACGTGCTCTGTGATCTGCCCAACAGCCATCCGGATGGGTGCCTGGGGAACGGCCTGCACCTACCCGCTGATGGCAGAAGCAAGCGGCTGCCGCCTCTGCCAGCGGCACGGACCCCGCTCCGCCATCCGCAGGGGGTTACGCCACCAGAGGGGCTCTGCTTCGGGGAGTCCCTGCCCCTTCGGACAAGGGTTTGGACTTAGGAGCAGCCCTCACAAATCAAGGTTAAGCATTCTTCGGAGTCAGTGTTTTTCAGCAAATTTTCAACCTGTGCTAACGTGGAGGATTGAGAAAGGAGTCCGCCATCCTACTGCAGCGCGGACGAAGAGGCATCTGTGTATCAACCGGTTCCCATATGGTGGCAATGGAGCTAGGCCAGGTTTTTCTGCCAACGCCAGCAGAGAGGTGTCTGCAACAGAAAGACTCGAGCAGAAGGCAACGTAGCATTGCAGCAATTACAAAGTCCTGTGCACCCGAGGCCCGCACAGAACCCACGCTGGCTCAAAAGTGGCTAACGCTTACTGGGAAATGAACACAGATGATGCACCAAATAGTCAGAAAACCAGTGAAAGGTCATAAGGGAGACAGCAAAATCCCTCTTTGTGCCTCACCGCACTCTTTTTTAGGATCAGTATCTATCACATTTATGAAAACGCTTGAAGCTTGCAGACAGCCAGGGATATGACTGAAGTATTTCCCAAAGAACATGCAATTAAAACATAGAATCAGAGAATAACAGAATAGTTTGGGCTGGAAGGGACCTTTAAAGGTCATCTAGTCCCACCCCCCCTGCAATAAGCAGGGACATCGTCAACTACATCAGGTTGCTCAGAGCCCCGTCCAACCTGACCTGGAATGTTTCCAGGGACGGGGCATCTGCCACCTCTCTGGGCAACCTGGGCCAGGGGTTCACCATCCTCATTGTGAGAAATTTCTTCCTTCTATCTAGTCTAAATCTGCCCTCTTTTAGTTTAAAACCATTACCCCTTGTCCTATTGCAACAGGCCCTGCTAAAAAGTCTGTCCCCATCTTTCTTATAGGCCCCTTTAAGCCCTGGCCGGCTGCAATAAGGTCTCCCTGGAGCCTTCTCTGCTCCAGGCTGAACCTCCCCAACTCTCTCAGCCTACATAATCAGGAACCACTTTTTGAATCAGAAAAATTCTTAAAAATTCTTACTGTGAAGCTCAAGTTCCATTATAAAGCCCTCATATTAGGTCTGAAAGACTATGATTGCTTGAAGAATTAGTAACAGAGAAAATTTGTTTGAACAGCAGGTTGACAGCAACAATTCCCCAGGCATCAGCTTCTTTGGGTCTTAGATAGGGTCTCATCTTTTTTAGTCTATAGCTACCGTGGTGGTGATGAGCACTGCAAAAAAGATATGAGAATCAGCCCTGAACTCAACTGCAGAGTGATAAATACATCAACGTGCCACTTATAAGCAGAAATTACTGCAATCTCAGTGCTTGAAAATTAATGATGGGGGGAGGTGACGTACACAGCATTCACTGAAAGCAGTGTAGGATTTTTATTAGCACTATCCATCCATTTATGCTGGAAGTTCACATCCCTCATATACATGATAATTAGAGTCCATTAACTAGCAGGGGGACAGAAGAAGAATTTTCATGAATTGTGACAGCATATTGAGGCCGGGGGGGGAGGGGGGGGGGAAAGGAGGCGGGGAATACACCATTTATTTGTTTTCCAAGAACAAAACCTCCCATTTCCATGAAAATGAGCTGAATTAAAAAAAAAAAAAAGAAAAAAAGAAAAAAGAGAAGAAAAATCTGTTTGTTCAGAATCACACTATTCAGGATTTAATAGTACAGCTGCTCTGTGAATCTTCATGGCTCAAAAAAGACTAATGCAGCTGCCTGTGAAAACCAGAGTGGGGACCCACAGATGGGAACATGCTGTTGATAGCCTCTGAGTGGGCTGGCTAACCTCATGGAGAGCCCTGAGGTGGTGGCAGACCATGGACAACTGTATTCCCTGGTGCTGTTTAACCTCAGAGTGACCTATAAAGCTACAGGAGGTGCTGCGTGGTGCCCTGTCGGGAAGGTGAAGGAGAAGAATGGCATGTAGCATTTCAGGAATAACCAGGCTGAGAAACAGTAGGTCTTTATTTCTGGGTACACTGTAACTTGATTAAGTCAATGTCCCAGCTTCTCCAGTTTCATACTGGGAGTAGGAAAAATAATTACTTTAAGTGATTAATTACACATTTAATTGTGTTAATTAATGCTGCATTATACACTGAAAATACGCTCCAAAGATTGATCAAGACAAGAGTCTAACTGGCTCATGGTAAGTATGCTGCTAAGTTTCAGCTTGCAGATTTCTACATCTTTCCTAATTAATTAGTCACAGCAGCAAAACTTTTGTGTCTTCTCTGTCTTTCTAACTGGGCAGGAGAGAAGTGAATTTAGTGGGCTGGAGGAAGCTCTGGTTAATCATGCAAATCTTCTCACACCACTTGCATGTTGCTCAGGCCTCTGTTAAAAACAAGGTATCTGAGTCCAATCACTGCTGAATTGGTTTGAAATGAACAGCCTGGAAGTGCAGAATCACACGCAGACAGCTAAAAGCAGTTGTAAGCCAAAGAACAAAATGCAGAACCAATCCAGTTTGCTTATAAACTCAAAGGCTTTCTGCCAGATCTAATGTGCCATTTATGATGATACAGTGATACAACTCTCATGTAATAATTACTGCTAATTTTATGCACCTCCTGGAGTAATTTAGGTTGCACCGTTATCAAACATTTCCAAAGTTTCCATAGTCTCATAGAAACTACACTCACTGATAAATTTCTGGTTAGCTTAGTATGCATTTCAAAGTGCAGCGAGCTGTTTCCATTTAGCCATTTTAATTATGCAAGGCCATAAGCTGCTTTATGAATTACATTATAAAAAGCATTTTCATTCTTTCTTTGCAATTACGCAGTGAATGTAAAATCAAATGAGAATGTTGGGGTTTGGAGTCCGATTAGCAGAAATACATACATCTTTAAGACCATCACCAGGGCCAAGAGCTGCAAGTGGGTGCAACTCCTTCAAGTTGACTTAATGCCAGTGGTAAATCCAGCCACTGTTTGAAAAGGCATTCACTTGCTTTGTATCTGATAGACAAAGGTTTGTGGCTGCTTGCACGGCTGCTTCCTTACTCCCACCGCCAAGAATCCTTCGTTCACCATCTCTTTCCTGCGTAGACTAAACAAAATCACGACCCAGTTCTCTCCTGAAAGAAAAAGTTTGCCGCCTTTTGTGTGACATCTTCTTCTGATCAGCTGGGGCGAGGAGAGAGCAGAGATGAGGAGTGAGCAGAATTACCAAAGTCACCGAAAGGAGGGGACTCTCATGCTAGTTGTCAGAGAAGCGGTGCAGGGAGGATAAGGGTATCATTCCAAATGCAGAACAGCAGTAATGACAAGATCTATTAAACCTCCTCTTGGGACCGGAAAAATCTTACACAGAGAATCCGTAACGGCCTCCCACAAGTGAAGCATGACATCTTCACTACTCTGAGTAAAATGTTTGATTTTTTTTTTATTGTAAAAGTCCTATATTTTCTGAGGATAATTCTCCACACCTGTCATCCTAGCTTCTGGCAGCGAAGTCAAAGATTCTCAGAATAATACATCAGAACACTTTAAAGGAAGGAAATAATATTAAGAAAATGCCCAGCGACAGCAGCGTCTGAAAACTGCAATTAAAAAGAAAGTCAGTGCGAGACAGAAATGTACAACGGCACGTTCCGATTCTCATGCCAAGTACCTGGAGTTAGGTTGTATCCACCTATCAGGAAGACTATGCCTAAAAAATCATAACTCCACAGTTATTTACTGAATTGCAAACATTCAAGGTGAGTAAAACCAGAGGACAAATTCCTCAATTTTTTGTGGCAAAAGTGAAGCAGGATAGCTCCCCCCGCCATCACACCAGCATGTGCTTCGGCAGTGAGAACAGTGGCAGAAGAGAGCTGTTTGGCCAAGGCAGGAAGGGGAGATGGGAGATGAAGGACAAAGACATCTTTTTTGAGGGCCATTATCTTTCTTGTGGTAATTAAGACTCTCTCTAATCCTTCTTCTAGATACATTAATCTCATAAAGATATTTTAAGGGAGCAGCTTACGTAGATGCTGGAAATAAACAGGCACGTTGGCCCTGTCGCAGAACAGGACTAAGACCAACTGATACGAAGGAATATAGCCCATGGTGTTTCTGGGACTTAACAGTTACAGAGATGGGCAGCATCAAGCCTAAGGATTTCTTTCCATTCTTCCTTCTTAGTTTACTTTGTGGAAGCACACAATAATGATGATCTTATATGGAAGGACAAAAGAAAAATGAAGACAATTCCTTATTCTAACACACCGACTTTCCTCCTTAAGCAGGTGCTATGTTAATCCATTACCTTGGCTTTGACCTTTTTGGAGGAAATAGTCTTATTTTGCTACAACATTTATCACTGGGCCAAAATGTCAGCACTGTAGATGGTGTTTTTTAACAACAGTTGTTACAATAGCTTGCATGTAATTCTGGAAATGGAGCTTCTGACATGCTGGTAGATATGGTATCTCCTCCAGAAGGGGCACAAACAAAATGGAATATCACAATCACTTGTCCCCAGGATAAAGACTCACAACTCAATTAGAAAAAAGGTCAGGGAACATTGTTATTGCTAAATATATTATGTCTATGAAGGCAATAAAGGTGGCAGTAAGAAAGTCTAAATAGGTTTTCTTTACCAGTACTATAACTCTGACAGTTTCCCTGCCTTTTGGTTTTTTCTTACACTTTTGTTGTGGTTTAACCCCAGCCAGCAACTAAGCACCACACAGCCACTTGCTCACTCCCCCCTAACAATGGGATGGGGGAGAGAAATCAGAAAAAAAAAAAGTAAAGCTCATGGGTTGAGTTTAATAGGACAGAAAAGGAAGGGAATAATAATAATAATAGAACACACAAAACAAGCGATGCACAATACAGTTGCTCACCACCCGCTGACTGATGCCCAGCCAGATCCCGAGCCGCGGTCCCCGCCCCATGGCCAACTCCCCCCAGTTTATACGCTGAGCATGACGTTATACGGGGGGGAATGTCCCTCTGGCCAGTTTGGGTCAGCCCTCCCGGCTCCTCGCGCCCCTCCCCGCTGGCGGAGCACGGGAAGCTGCACCAGTACTGGCTCGTTCAATAACCTGGATGGCCACATTCATCTGAACCATGGTGCCTTATTAAGACTCTCTTCTTCCGTTCTCGAGTCCCCCTCAATAATGCTGCTTTTCGATTCATTTTCAAAAGTCAATACCACAATGAATCAACACAGTGGGTGTTCCGACTTTAACAACAAAGACCTCATCAACGAAAAAAGGCATTTTCCCATGTTACCAGTCATCCTGCATACTACTTAATGAAGCACAAATATTATTATGACTGACAAAACACTTACCTGTTCTAATTTAGCTGTAAAAAGAGTATGCTTTCTGTATAGACAGTTAGGTGTGTTTTGTGGGTTTCTTACCATCAGCAGCCTTGCCAATATACTGATGATGTGTGGCGTTTCACTTAGAAGTCAAGCGCAAAGAATACGAAGCAAAAACTGCTGCAAAGATTTAAAGTAGTAACAGTGATTTGTCATACTAGAAATACACATGGGAAGTGGCACAGAAGCTGGGGACAGTGAAGGAGATACCAGCTGGACTGTTGCTCTCCCCGTGTGAATTAATGATAGTGGTTATCATTGTTCTCGGAGGATTTTACAATAATTTGATGGACTACTGTAAATTTATAATCCTGTAATGGAGCACCATTTCTTGAAGCATGTGCAACACTGGAGTCCACTTCTACTAACTCAACACTAGTTTGACTAAAGTGACTCTTGTTGGAGGCAGAAAAGTCAGGTTTAACAGTTTCCAGTCAGTTCCTCATGCTTGAAGTTAGGCCAAACCCAATGGTTTACAGACCTGCTGCCAGGCTCTACCTGCAGTCACATCTTCTCAACATTGTCATGACGACTGTGCTAAAAGTCTTTAGATATAAATCTCATAAACCTAAGTTCTACAAGACTAAGTCTATTTTTGAGTCTCCTGAATCTCATCTCTTCCCTGGGTAGCATTCATTCTTCAACGTACAGAGTCCTCCAAAGATTAAAACCTGCTTTCAGGCTATCAGATGCCTGGTGACTGACTAGGGAAGAAAGGAATGAAAATAGTTAAAGTTTGTATTACAGTTTGTTACTTTCCCACTCACAAAGGTATCAATATAAAGTTATTTAAATAGGTTTGCCTGTGTAAGGATAATCTTTCATAATTGTCTACAGGTTACACTCTCAGTAGGAACGTGCTTTAATCAATAAAGCCTCAGAGTTACCAGGTAGGATGATGATAAGATTCTGCAGCATGTGCCTTTCTTAAGGTCCATAAGCACATTAAAGAAAGCCTCTCTGTGCATCCATAGGTTGACTCTGCTCCTACACACCCTTTGGTGCTGCTGTGACTTTATTAAGATGCCAAAAAAAAATCTTTTGGCTACCAAGGTATTCAAAGTGTGGCTGAAGCCTCTTTGCAGAAGTTAATAGTTCAGATCATGTACGTTAATGGTTCTTAGTAAATTGATATGTTATTATTGCTTAATTTTGGTAAACATTCTTACCGGAAAGTAGTGTCTCAATTGCAGCCCATCTAAAATAAGCTCATTTATGCTAATGTCTTTCTCCTTGACACTCAGTAAATTCTTCCTAATGCATTAATTATGACTCCAGATAGACCAATGATTATTTCATATATGCTAATTAGGAATCATTTTATTCAGTCTGCCACACACATCAGTAAACAAGTGGAATGAATTCCCCACAGAGAGAGGAATAAAAGACAATGATTTTCCTTCCAATGCAGCTTAGAGAGTTTACCCCACAATCAAGATGCAATTAGAGAAGTAATGAGGAGTTAGAAAATACACTTACAGGTGTGAGAGACACCAAGAACTCCTTCTTTCACAACGACAGAATAAAATTCTTAGCTAATTCATCCTTAGCTAAAAACTCATCATTCTTAGCTGATGAGTTTTTACTGTATATGATTAAGAAGTTCAACCTCCTCCTACAAAGTAAATAAAAATTACAATCAAATTAGTTCCATTTGTAGTAGAACAAATTGATATTAAAAAAGTGTGATTTCAGCCCTGGGTTTGGAAAAGATGCAAGGTTGAAGAAGATTGTGTGATCCATTACTGTCATTTCTACTCACTGAATGTCAAGGTTAAAACGTAGTGGAGGAAACTTTTTGCTCCTAATACTTACGATCCTTAGCGCTACTAAAGGGCGAGGTTTAGATTGGATATTAGGAAAAATTTCTTCACTGAGAGGGTGGTCAAGCATTGGAACAGGCTGCCCAGGGAGGTGATGGAGTCACCATCTCTGGAAGCGTTCAAAAAATGTGGGGATGTGGCGCTTCAGGACAAGGTTTAGGGGACATGGTGGCACTGGATTAACGGTTGGACTTGATGATCTTGAAGGTCTTTTCCAACCTTAGTGATTCTGTGATTCTGTAAAGCCCACAATTCCAAAACTGGATCAGGTACACCTCTTTTTCATGACTTCTGTATAACTACTAAGAATATCTCCATAATAACATAATTTCAGGGTTGGAACAAACCAAAGAGAAACAAAAAAATGACTGTTAAAAATAAGATCACGGGGATACGTATTGTTAAGCACAAACTCTTAGATCCTCATGACATAAATGATAATGTATTGTAGCATGAACGCTGACAATATCTATATGCAGGTCAGGGCCCTATATATACATTTAGGTTTGTACTTGGAGAAAAATTTATTGTGTGTGGCTATGACAATTTGTACTTTATTTTCCTCTTCATGTCTTAAATCGAGTTAACTCATTTTGTAAGTTTACACACGCAGGGGCCTAGAGTCCTGCTAGTACTTTCTGAAAACATGAATAAATAAGAAGACTCTGCTGTCTGAATTCAACTACCAATTTTGATGCTTGAAGAAATCATAGAACAGTTTGGGTTATAAGGGACCTTTAAAGGCTACCTAGTCCAACTCCCCTACAATGAACACGGACAAGTCTATAAACTAATTTGGTCTTCCAAAACCAGATATTTCTGAAGGTTGACTCACTAAAATGGATAAATTGATTCAATAGTAACCAGTAAAACTAGAAAAATAGAATAAAGTCATTACTGAATGAACAGGCCAAATACGGTTTAGAATCTGAGAATTACTCTGAATGCATATACTGTTAGGGATAGGCCATTTTCGCATAAGCTCTCTTTCAATTTTAAGTATAGGTCTATGCTTTTCTAAAACAAACAAAACAAAAAAAAAAAAAAAAAAAGAAGAAAGAGGCAGACAAGTAATTGCCTGCAAGAAATTTGCACCCAATGCTATCATGAAGCCTATGACCACAAAAGCGAGATGTCTGCGGGCATACCCTTGCGCCTGCACTGTCCCAAGAGAGACGCGTACTGTTGCCTCCATGTGAAATAAAGAATTTTTACCTATTTTTACTCTAGTCTAGGGTCCAAGAGTATTAGGATGAAATCTGAGCCAATTTTTGGAATCTAAAGAAGTGACTTTCGTGCTAAAAAGATCACAAGGAACAGCAATGTTATAACTAACTAATGTCAGAGGTACTTCTGTGTGTTACTTATGCTGAAGAAAAGGAAACTACCTTTCTTTAAGCAGATGAATATAAACTTAGTTACTACAAGTGAATGTAGGCCATGTCCTTATAAGAACTTGTTGGTTCTCGGTCTTGGGTTTCACAGCAGTGACCAATCTACAAAAGCTTACAATGTGTGATCCATTACTGTCATTTCTACTCACTGAATGTCAAGATTAAAATGTAGTGGAGGAAACTTTTTGCTCCTAATACTTACGATCCTTAGCGCTACTAAAGGGCAAGGTTTAGATTGGATATTAGGAAAAATTTCTTCACCGAGAGGGTGGTCAAGCATTGGAACAGGCTGTAAACTGTAGTGTATAATTAGTTTGGTTTTCTTTTCCTTTCCTTTTTTTTTTTTTTTTTTTAATTTAACCTAGGGAATTTGAAGAACGCTTTTGATCAGTTGGGAAACACATCGCATGGTACTGAAAATATGCCATTAAAAGCAAAAGTCCTTGTGTGAAATCATCCTTCTACGTTTACACCGCCATCATCATATCTTTTTTCAAGCAAGGCAACTCCTTACCCTAAGGGTCAGCAGATATACTGAGTTATTCCTAATAAAAGATAAAAAAAGGCTGAACTCTGCTAATGACTCTCTGAAACATTAAGGGAAAAAAGTCTAGGATTATTAAAATTAACATCAGTCATCTTAGACAGAAAATCCTTAACTGTCCAGTTAGATTACTCAACCATTCAAACTCCTTGGAGATAAGGGCTGCTTACAGGCTGCTTAAACTACACTGAACTTCTAATGAATGCAGGATAAGTAAGTTTGGAAAGCAAGCACCTTGAAAAAAATACTGGAAAATGTAAATTTTAATTTAATTCATGTACATTTGTGTATGGGGGCTGATATTTGCTTGAGTGGTTGTTAGAGTTTATGGAAAAGGTAATGAAAGATCAGATGGATACTGTTCAAGAGCATTAGCCATAATGATCACACTGTAAGCTATTAGCAGTCTTAAATATATAAATATATAGCTTCTAAAGGGATATGTGTTTATGACACCATAGCAAGATTATTTTTCCACTAATGATTTTTTAAAGAGAAGAAGCTGAAATCCCATGTTATTTGCATAAAAGGGAGGCCATTCCCTTAATGCTAATTTAAACAAAGTTACAAAAAGCCAAGTTAAACTAACTCACATACAACATATTGAAAACTGATTAAACAATAACGATGGTCCCTTGCTGACAGTACAGTAGTAGCATGCTTCATTTGTTGTTCAATAAACTCCCTTAATATTCAGATATATCCATCTCACAAAACATCAAAGGAAGCCATGTGGAAATCAAAATTCCTACTGAGCTGTAGTGTACAGAAGTAGTGGAAATGTCAATGAACTAATTATTTTTGTCCTTCATGGAAATCAAAAGCTATGGGAAACCTTCATAATTCTATTTATATCCTTAACATCCATCTTCTCACGAGCAAATGGTTTCCATGGTTTTGTTAATTTCCTAAATTTTTATTTATTTTTGAGACAAAGAAATTAGAGCAAATAACTGAGGGTAGGTAATCACCTTACTAACACCTATTTAATGCTACCCATATGAATTACTGACTTTAAGGAAGGTAGGACTGTCCCTGTAGGCTTCTTCATAATTCTATAAGGACATGAAATTTTCACCCACACAGTACTGCAAGCACTATGGCACCTGCTTAGAGAAACAGTAAGAGTGTAGAAGACAGGGATACTTTGGTACTAACTCCACTATCGTCTGCAGAATTTCACATCTTTGGGGGTTGTGTTATTCACTTGAGTTTGGGTTCAGTGTTTCTAATACACCATGATTAAATACATTCTGATTAAATCAGCACAATGCCAGATAAGGTGGGTTGGAGAAAGGTAGGTCGTCTCAGGCAAGGAATACAAAGAGATAGCATATTAATAAAACCAATTAATAAAAGCGTTTTAAGTGCAAGTCCCTTGAAAAGTCAACATGAACGCAGGTTCCAACCCCAGATGGCATTTCTAAAACATTGACAGAACAGTGTCATCTCAATGTCTCACAGCTCAATGCTACACATACATGACTAAATCTGCTATCAATTTTTTTTCTATTTGCAACTGGTACTGAGCACCTTTCTACTTTTGACATGTTTCATATGAATACAAACAAAGAATAAATTGATTTCATGGTCAAAATTTGCATTTATATTCTGACATTCAACCCTGTTTCTTTCATCTGTTTATGCAAATTCTTGTTCACCACTGCTAGTGTTCTCAAGAAAATGATATCATTGTGCTCTTCATACTATTACACGGGGATAGGATCTGGGAAGCACGATATGAAAATGCTTTACTACATTTCAAGTGGCATTTGTTTAAAAGCACAGAATTTATTTTCAAGCCACTTAGGATTTGCATACTTGCTTGGGGGAGCGGGGAAGCAGTGCTGAGGGAAGAAGAAGATACAGTAAAAGCCAGGCACTTAATTTTCAAATCTGGGAATAATATTCTTTTCCATTGGAGACAAAACCTACTCTCTGGACAAGACTGACATCAATTATGTTAGAATATTTAGAGCATTAAATGTAATGGATAATAGTTTTCATTATTTAAATACATAATTGCCTGACAACTAATCCTAATCATGATTGTGGTTTGGGTTTTTTGTTGTGGTTTTTTTTTTTTTAATCACTACCAGACACTTACAAAATGAACATTCAAGTATACTTGTTTAATTTAAAAAAAAAAACCAACTAGAGTCTATTGGTAATTGCATTGTTTGCTGTTTATTGAGAATTTTAAAACTACAAAAGAGTTTAAAAGACATGGATTTAACAGGGATTTGGCACGCTGAGAGCATCATAACTTAGCAAGTTTATGGCATTAACTAAATCTGCTGCTTACAGCAGTGCCCGGCTAAAAAAAGTCAAAACAATCATAAGTTCACATGAAATTTAAACTGTAAAAAGAAGAATCTCTCTTTTGTTGATTTTAGCTGTGACGGAGAATCCTTGATATTCTCTGTCCTTTTAACCTTAAGTCAGCATTGCCAAAGTTGGTGCTTCTGGATGACATTTCAGACATTATGAAATCCTAAATTATGACACTGTAACTCCAAGAAAGGTCTTGCAGTTGATTCACAAAAGGTCTGAGTACTTGAAATGCAAGTAGAAATACAAAAGACAGTGGAAGTAACAGCGGAAAACTTCATGCCAAACTCAAAACATTTCATTCAGTTCCACATATCCACTACACAGAGTATCTGACGTTGCACTCCAGTGTGCACATGTTCCTCATGGCGTAGATAACAGAGTTATCCTGCGCCTGGAGGATTGCTTATTAATAATACTTTCACTCAGTTACTCTGAAGTTGCACGTCGCTCAGTAAAGACTAAATATTTTTTCACAAGTTCCACATTTTAAAGATTGGAAGGGTTCCTGATGACTTGGGCGGGGGGGGGGAAGAGAGAGAAAAAAAGGCAAATATTATGCCCGTATTTTTAAAAGGTGAGAAGGAAGATCAAGTGAACCACAGGCCTGTCAGACAAGATGGTAATTGGGAACAGTCAGCATGGATTTACTAAAGGCAACGTGTGCCTGATCAATCTGGTTGCCTTCAGTGACTAAGTGACTTGCTCTGCGAGTGGGAAGAGAACAGGGGATGATGTTTACCATGACTGGAGGAACAGACTGACAAGGATGTTGTGAAATAATGAAAAGTACAAGAAAAACATTGTCCAATTAGGAATGTACATCGTCCAATTGTCCCAGTACAAGCAAAACATGTCCAACAGAAGGCCACGGAGACAGTTAGTGGCGGAGTGCATGAGGTACAACGAGAAAGCTGGGTTCTCTTGACCTTAAGAAGAAAAGGCTAAGAGGCTATCTAATTGCAGTCTTCCACTGTGACAAGGAGGATTACAGAGAGAAGGCAGGGTCAGATTCTTCTCAGAGGCACACAGTGAATAGACAAGAGGCAACGTCCACAGGTTATAGCATAGGGCATCCAACTAGATACAAGGCAAGATATATTCACAGAGTGGTGAAGAGCTATCCACTCTGCCACTGGAGACTTTTAAAATCTGACCAGGACACAGCCCTGAGCATCCTGCTTTAATTTCAAAGTTCGTCCTGCTTTGATGAAGAGGTTGGACTAGATCACCCTCAGAGATTCCCCTCCAGCCTAAGTTATTTAAGAATCAATCAGTATGGGGGAAAAGAGCACAAAAAATAAAATAGCAACATGATTTCTCTTTTGCACTTAGGGTCCACTAAATTCTGGGAAAGACAGGATTACCAGAACTGGTCTTTGCATATCTGGCCATAAGTTTATAGACTACAGAAGAAAAGACTGGCAGGGTGGAGATGATGTTGGAGGACCAATGGAGCTCAGTACAGTTTAGCCAACTAAATTCACTCCCAACATACCTCCTATACTGAGGTGACAGAGAGTCCTACACTAAAGCATCCTTCTGTCTTCTTCCTCAAACAGCTCCTGGCAGAATCCAAGCCTCTTTTCAGCTATAGTCTTTGGCATTGCATGACTAGCACAAACACGCTTTGATCTAAAGTGAGATCTTGACTCACATAAAAATGTCAGATGATCTCTTAAGAATATTTCTTTATGGAAGGAGCATGGTTCTTGAGAAATATCTAGAAATCAAAGTCATATACCACACTTCTGTTACACTAGGAGCTGTGCAAACGTAAAAACAAAAGATTGTTGGTATTCTAAAAATAAATTAGAAAAATACACAGGTAACACTAGAGAAAATACACTTTTGTAGATTGTTTAGTAAGATGTTTACAACACATGGCTTTAAGTAAAACATTTTAGTTTAAGTCAAAAAGAGATACTGGGGATGGAGAATGCAAAGAAAGTCTAAGTGAAGGATTGTAGGAAGAATGAACTCTACTGCTGCACTTAGGGCTGACTCATTTAGGAAACCACCCAATAGTAGGGTTAAATTAAATTGCTTAGAAACATCCAGGAAAAATAAATATACCCATTATTACATCCATTTACTGTAGTTGGGATAAAATGCCTTATACAGAGAGGCACTCTGACCTGGAGCAGGGTTCCTCTGACACTGAACTCATATCCACACTGAGGTTCCCTCCCCTCCTTTCAGCTTACCACTTGGCCAACCATATAGTAGTGTGTCTCAAACTCTTAAAATACTCAGCATTAAGACCTTCTCATTCCATTAAATTTATAAAATTATATGGTTTACATTTTTCTTTAACTGACATTATTTTGTTATTTTTAATCATCAGTTTAGAAGAGTGGCTTTTAAAAAACTTTTCTTCGGAGTATTGTTTTTTCCCTAGGAACTAGGTTTCCACACTTATATTTGGGAATCAAGAAGATATTGCTTGACCAGTAAAACTGACCTTTCTTGGATGAACAGTCTCACTGGAAAAGAAAAAGAAATCAAAACAAAACTGACAAGATTGTTAACCAAAATGAGTGAGAATTGAGTTCCATGATATGCATCTATGACAGTAAGAGCATTCAGCATTCATATAGAAAAAAGAAAAAAGTAAATATTCAGCAAAATATTATATGCCACGTAGAGCAAAATCAAAGGCACACTGATTAGAAAGAGACTTTGCAGTAAACTGTAATCAAAGTTTTGATTTGGATTTTTTGCTGCTTTGGCTGTTTCAAAGGCTTCTTCGTTCTCCAACATAATATTAGAAAATTTAACAAAAGGAAGATGAATGGGCATAAGGAATTTTGGAGTTGCTCTTTACCTCCTCTATCATTACAGTTCCTAGAATTTCAGGGAAATGTATCCAGCCTGAATACATCTTCAATTGCTTGGCTGAAATGCTATGTGTCTACAAATCACCAAAAGGTACTTCTCTGAACAGAACATCTTTGGGAAAAAAAGAAAAGTATAAATCCTCCTATTTCCATACAGATTGGAAAACCTGAAAGAAAATCAGCACAACTTACAGAACTAATTGTAGTCATTCATGTCTTTCATGCGTGTTACGTGAGCATTCCCATTGCTCCACACCTGCCTTTATAATCACCGCAAAGTATGACTGGAACATCAGACTGTGTTCTTCCATGATTAAAAGGTAATTAGTTTTAATTTGTTGTTAATGATAAATAACTAGCAATGGGGGTTTGTTTAAAACTCTAAATCTTTTTTACTGTGATTTTCAGTAAGTCCCATTTTTTATGATGATAAATTCATCATTACATTACCCCTTCTTGTTCATATGGGCATTAATCTTTCACGGATAACATGGCCTGTTTCTAATGAAAGCCTTAAGCCTTAGACTAAAAGCACTCAATTTAGGTTCTTTAGAAATACTGCCTCAATGAAACTGTATAGGAGGTTGGTTAAAGACCTTGCTGTCCACATGACGTATGAAAATCAACAGACCAAACTGAAGTGAAAACCTTATGTTCTTTTCTTGTAACAAACTAAGGACGAGCTACATGGAAAAAATTGCCAAGGAGATTATATAAGCAATCAGCTGCTAACAATGCTCTTCTAAGTGAGCCAATATATCACCATTATTCAGAATTCAGGCTTTACTCAGGCTTCATTGGGAAGAGCAATTATACCAGAGAAAAATAGTAGAATGTTCTCTCTTGTTAATTAAAGGGTAGTAGTAGATTTCTGGAGACTATTATAAGGCTAGTGAGATATTAAGATTAGGTGTTTTCAGAACCAGAAATGAAAAACCAGGAAAACGTAGATCCATCACTTCTTTGTATCTCAAATATCTGGATGTTGGTTTCCAGAACGGTGGAGCAGTATCAACATCAGTTTCTGAACCCTGTTCTGCATATTAAGCATCTGTCTAAATATGCCTGTCGGGAGTTCGTTTCACTGCAGTTCACATTGCTTTTGAGAGAGAAAAGGCACCCATCACTTTACTGAAAGATCACTGGAAAAACCCATCAGGGCAGCAATCTAGGCTTACCCAACTTCTTTATGTAGACTTCTTCTACACGACGTATTTGGGGGGAGCAAAATGTATCTTTGTATTTATTCAGTATCTGATGCAATAGAGCTCCCTCTGAGATCCATTGATGCTACTAGACTACAAATAACTAAAAATATTCATGCTACTGGACTACAAATAATAAATAAAAATCTTCAAATACAACTATCAGTGAGGGTACCTGCTTGCAGAGAAAAGACTTAAATTAATTTAGAAGTATGTTTGTGAATATTTTGCTCTGTGCTCTTACACCCCTACACTCACAGAACAAATCGGTAGAGCTGACAGTCAAAAAATGAAGCAACTGTAAGAACGGATTTTAAGCTGCTACCAGTATTGCACGAAACTGCAGTAGAACAGTCTGAAGTTTAAAAAAAAAAAAAAAAAAAGAGATAAGTAACAGTAATGTGCTCTGAATCAGGCATTTAAACGAGTGGCCAGATAAAGGCACAGAGGGCTCACAGCAAAACACAGAATATAAGGACAGTTTTGTAGAAGATATAACTGAAAGATATGCTGAAAGACTTGCTAGAATACCCACCTATTTAGTAAAGGAAGACAGCTTTAGGCAAAAGAATACAAGTAGTTGACTGTATATGGCTATGAACAGGAGAGCTCCACAAACGGATCCACAGTGCGTAGCTCTAACCCGCAAAGCCCCAGGTCCCTGGGGTCAGCAAAGCAGCGCAAGGTCACTCTGGACAGAGAAATCAGTTGACCGGCTTTTGTACAAACGATTACTTAGGCAGAGGAAGTGCACAAAAGGGTACGCTGTTGCGCAGTCGCTTTGCAAAGTAGAGGAACCACTACAACTGGCCTCCCCACTCACTTCTTGCATCATGCATTTCATCCTGTTGCTAAAATTAACAGCCAGGCTCCCACTTCCACAGCTGAGTAGGCTGCTGTGTTTAAATGACATCCATTAACTTCCAGATTCCAGACTGCAGAACACTCTACAGAAGAGCTTGTTTCAACTTTCCAAATTTTGTAAGGAAACCAAAAATTTTATCCTTAAGTTTTCCTGAATTGAAATGTGTTGGTAGAAAATGTAATTTTTAAAGTAACCTAACACTGTGTTCAAGTGAAAATTCTGAACTTTTTTTCTTTCCTTGAACAAAAGCATTGCTACATTTAAAATGTTACTTTTTCTCCAACAGCTCATCTCTAATGTGGAAATTACTGTGCCCTGCCTGAGAACCTCTGCAAAAATACCGAATGCATTAAAAATCGCTGCTTCTATTCGATACTGATTAGCTGGCTTTTAAAGCTATAAAATGGCCATCTACAATTGCATTTTATTGATTTACATTTTTAATTACATTTTGCATAGCATAAAATTAATTTCTGAATTATTACCTAGTTAGCAAACATTTTAGCTAATTATAAAATTTAAAAAATCTTTCATATGAAGATAGGAAAAAGTGAAGGAAGGACTTCAAAACTGTGTAGTTTCGTGTTAGCTGCCAGAACCATTTCGGTAGTGTGTCAATACTGATGACTGAGTCTAAAAGTCCCATGAAGCTATGCACCAAAACACAGTAACAGTTAAGACACACACACAAATCTCTGCTTTTTATCACAATTATGTGATTAAGAAGAATAATATTTTGGCTAAAAATAATGATTACTTTTATTGTTTTTCAAGAGGAAATGAAAAAAGTATTCTAACCACCTTGATTTGATTCTACTTCTTTTTAAGACAAAAATTACAGGTTTTGGGCCCCTCACTACAAGAAGGACATCGAGGTGCTTGAGCATGTCCAGGGAAGGGCAACGAAGGTGGTGAGGGTTCTGGAGCACAAGTCTTATGAGGAGAGGCTGAGGGAGCTGGGGTTGTTAAGCCTGGAGAAAAGAAGGCTCAGGGGAGACCTTCTTGCTCTCTACAACTACCTGGAAGGAGGTTGTGGTGAGGTGGGTGTCAGTCTCTTCTCCCAAGTAACTAGAGATAGGACGAAAGGAAATGGCCTCAAGCTGTGCCAGGGGAGATTTAGATTGCATATTAGGAAAAAATTTTTCACCAAAAGGGTCGGCAAGAATTAGAACAGGCTGCCCACGGGAAGTGGTTGAGTGATGGTCCCTAGAGGTATTTAAAAGATATGTAGATGTGGTGCTTCGGGACATGGTTTAGCGGTGGACTTGGCAGTGATAGGTTTACGGTGGGACTCAATGATCTTTTAAAGGTCTTTTCCAACCTAAACAGTTTTATGATTCTGTGATTTATATCTAGACTGGCACCTTTGCACGGCTACTCTGGAGATAGAAGCCACAGTTAAGACTCAACCCAGTCTCTGGGAAAGTTACAAGGGCTTCTGTTCAGCAATAACACTAAACCAAACCCAGCAGTGCCCCCAGGCACCAGCTGGCTGGGGCTGACGAACTTCTTTACTGTATCTTTTCAACCAGCCCTTTTGTTAAATGTTGCATCATTGCCTTTAAAACTAAGAAAATATAAACAGTATAAAAAAAATTAATTCTTTTAGATCTAGTTTAGAAAGAAGCCTTCATGCCTGCATGAAGACTTTGGAGAAGTACTGGAAACTATTTTCCAGTTTTTAAATTATTGAGCAGACTGAATAGCTAAGCAACATGAAGACTTGGGCCAGATGAGCTCAGCAAGGAACAAGCAGAAGATATGCAGGTTGCATGCTGCCTCTGAAGGGTTATTAAAGGAATCCACATTTTCTACATGTGGGCTGCTCAGCATGCTTCCCGTACCATCATATTTTGCCTGGCATCCAGAGGTACAATGGTGCCTTCTAACCAATGTTGCTCCTACGGTGGGCCGTGCCATGTGCTAATGGCTGTGTGAGCACAGACCGAGGTGCTAAAGGACCATGCACACCCTTAGTCGTCCTTTGTTTGTCCACTTTGATGGCAACAGGGTGCCTCACATTTGACCGCTTTATCATCTGCCTATTATGCTGATGGATGATGGAGCCTAACTTACCACCCCAACACTGATCATCTAGTGTTGCTACCAAATTGTAACAGACATTTGGTGGAGAACCCAGCCAGGTCCTGTCCAGCCCCTCTACACTCTGAAGACCTTCATTTAGGGCTCTTAGTGTAGTCTTCTTTTGGGCCCTTAAGGTCTCCTGCTGCTGAGCACAGGTTTAGAGGTCTGAGAAGCATGGATACATGTTGAATCTACAGAATGGCTTTGGGATTGAACACAGGCTCAGGATGGCACTCAAATATAAACCACATCAGACTTCAGAGGTGCAAATGAATTCTTCAACAGTATGTTGAATCAATCAGAATGCTCAGCAGCCGTTCAGAATCAAATATCCAGAGCGGGTTTGAAGTATGACATCTGAGAAGATTTTGTAAATGAGGAGAGCACAACATCTACTTGGCAAACGCCAGTAAATCATCCCCATTCCTTTGATTGCATCAGATACTCTAGGAATGTTTCAAGTCTCATGCTTACAGAAGTGGATCTACTTTTTACAAGAACAAGAGAAATAATCTCAGTGTTATTTTTTCTGTGTTGTACTAAATCATTTTAAAATGGCATAGCGCTATTTCACGCTATTTAATCCTATCTAAATTTTCTTAAGCTTTGATTTATTTTAGCAAAATCAGATCTGTGATAATACTGTGTATTTTTTTTCTTTTATAAAACCAGTTTTAAGGTACTCATTTGCTTCAGAGCCTTACAAAGTGAATTACTAAACAAATTAAATCAATCTCTCTCGCTCTCGGCATCTGATCTACTTTAGAGTTGTCCATGGTATGGCATTAACTGAAGTGACCTGCTTGAAAGATAACTCCTCATTAGCTGGTTATAAAGGAGAATGGCCCCCCGCCCAGAATAAGAATAGTATAGTCTTTGGAGGGTTTGCCTTTGTTTCATGATTCAATTTGCACCATACTCATCCATAAGACACACTGAGATTTTAAGGGGCAGGCCCTATTGTTCAGAGTGCCACAGCACATTGTTCACAGGTGCAGTCTAATACTGGACTTCAATACTTTGTTGGGATATTCTAGAATAGCACGTGTGATTTCTCGTGGCACATGTAAGGAACAGCAGATTATGTACAAAGAGTATAGCTCCTTCACTGCCCAGGAATGCCCCCAAAAAGCCCACAGGATAGTTTGACAAGAAACTACATGGTATTAGTCTATTTTGTAAGATGGGAAACTAGCACTCAAATTCAGATTACCCAATTTCTGTCTGATTCCACGTGTTTTGTGTTTATTACTACCACTGTCTCTTCAACAAACATCGTAAGGGACAGAGATAAGGAGGCATTCAGGCCACCTGGATTTGGATTAGACAATAAACATAACAGAGGAACTCTAAATCCCTTTTGTAAGATACAAGAGACCCACCATTCTGGGCTCAGGCAATAAGCCCGCATCCCAGGAGCAGAATTCAAATAGCACGTACAAATGCGAACTGCTCTCCCAGCTGTTCTCCTTTAACCACCCACGAAGTAACAGGAGAGCAAGGCTGGTACGAAAGACAATCCAGAGTCTGACAGCCAGGAAAAGCTCCCACCTGGCATCACCAAGGGACTTCAATACACTGTCCCACGAACATAAGCAACCAAGCTTCATGATCTAATAACGAACTTCATAAATCTAATGAAGATCCTGCTTCCAAGAAGGAGTAAACCTGTTGCAGCCATGCGGCAGAATGACTGCAGAAGCAGATTGTAAGACATTATGAAGACCAAGGTAGCCTGACACAGCCCACTGCTAGAGGCCTCACGGGCTACTAGGCACCAAGGCTATAGGTGAACAAGCGCACCCCCATCTTTCCAATAGATTCACAAAGCCGTAGCCAAAGACAGGAGGTCCTAAGCACGGCAGGGCACTGTACGGCCAGAGGCATGTGGTAGAACAGCAGCTCAGAGACAACAACTGAGTGACCGTCGTGCTCGGGGAGCTGCAAGTACCAATCGTAACTGAACGCTGCTGCCAAGTAGCAGACAACTAACACATGGACAGGGACACGACAAGCAAGCTTACAAAAACCCTAGCCATCAAGTGCAAACAAACCCAAACAGCGAAGGTGGTGTAACAGAAGCTGTGGAGTTCCATGGTTCGCACTTGCAGGTAGGCTAAATAATGATTACATGTCAGGGCCTCTTTTTTTTTTTATTAGTACCTACTCTGTTGTAAAGGACCCTGACTTCTACACGGGGAGGGTGCCAGGTCTAGATGATGAGGGGATTAGCACTGCAGGGCACGTGGCAACATAGATGCAACTAGAAAGGACAAATGAGAAACCTCCTTCCAAAGAAGAAACACAGTCATACCCCTGAGAAAATCCTTCGTCAAATTTGAGAATACAGATAAGAAGCTGGGCGCTTGCTCAAAAGACAGCATACTGGAAGGACAACGACACCGGAGAGGATACAGTGGTCCAGCAGCAGACTAAGCCTTTGCAATCCCTTTCAATAGAATCCTCTGGGTAAAGCAACCAAGCAAGTATTACAAAAAAGAAAGCAACTGTGCTTGTATTTAAAACAAAGAGGTCGCAACCAGAGTGGAATTTGGAGGGAGTAGCACAGTAGCAAAGGGTTTGGAATAAGCACCATGAAGTCCATCTGCTGCCATTTGGCTTGACTGCTGGCTGCTGTTGGCCAATTTATAAAAAAATTTCATCATTAGTATCTAGTTTAGATTTAGATACATGCAGTCCTCTCAGTTTATTATCAAATGTGAAATACACGGAACAGCAGACACAAACAGAAACGTTATGTTCCCTACAGCTCACAAAATCAAACGCCTTTCAGTTCCAGGCTTTAATCCACAGTCTTTCTTCCAGGTGGTGGCAAGGCACAGATCCAAGATACAGTATGGCTTGCACCAGATGTTGGCATTCATGCAAGCCTAATTTTGGCATGCAGGGGAAGAGGCAGGGCATGAGATGCTGTGGCAGCCGTTCTGGTGCTTGGTGTCGAGAGCATGGCAGCATTTCACGAGTGTGTCAGGCCTGGATACTTCTCCCAGTTACTCTATGTTTTTTAAAGCAAGGCAAGTCTCCAGCTGCTATGGTGTGGTGAAGTAAACTTTAAACAATCAAATGAGTGTAGCTGATACAGAAATATGCAGAAATGCTTGAATTTGCACAGAGCCTGAAACTGTGTCTCTGCATACCTACAAATCATGCGCTTCAGCCTGTATTCGTTCAGATGTCAACGACGTCATTGAAATTACAAGTATTTCTTATTTTAGCTTCTATTCAGAGCAGCGTTGAGTCAAGATATAACTTGAACATTTGTACAACAAAATTGAGTAAAGTAATTCTACAAACTCCAAATAGCTGGCCTATAAAAAAATAAATGAAACAAAACTCAAGCAGTGTCGATGTTTGAATTAGCAGCATCATGCAAAAGCAGCTACAGCTTACAAGCTGAAGTGATCAAATTCAATTGCTAAGCATAGATCATGTGCTGTTTTATTATTTGGCTATTCTCTCTTGAGCGGTCTGGATTGAATAGAGCAACTTCAATTCAGCAACTGCTGACATGAAGCCAAATAGTATTCCACTGCTTACAAAAGCATGTGAAAAAGCAAGTAAAGAATCATAGAGGAGCATTGGCTCAGGTCTTTATTTCAAGTCAGAGCTGAGAGTGTGGAGGGTAAGAAATGAAGGACTGTCTGCTATGCATGGAAGGGACAGGGAATTAAATAAAGGCATTTTATTGACACCTGGCAAGGTCAGTTGACATGGCATACCTGAAGCCTGGGTAAAGAGCCAGGTGATACAGTAACAAGGCAGGAGGACACAATTTGCTGGTTCTTCCCAAATTTTGGTACTATAATCCTCACTGAAACTTTGTTAAATCTCATTGGTAGATATGCCTTGTAACTCTAATTTTAATAGGATTATGTGGGGATTGGCTCTCTAGAAAAAACGTGGAGAGGAATTAGGATACTTCTGAGAGAAATCTTCATCTAACGTACCCTAGTCAGAAGAACAGACACAGACAAGATAAAAGGCCTTATACTGGGACCGATATGGCAGTGATATAGGAACAAAGACAAATCTTCTCATATTACTGGACATACCTTGCATTTTAATCACTTGACAGGGGAGAGAGCCAGGGGTCCAAAGAGACGAAATGGCACAGAGTGGGTTGGCGTTTTATTTCTCTCACTGGTCACGGATTAGCTACCTGAGGTGAAAAAAGCTTTAAATAAGAGATCATGTAATGTTACTAACACCAGTTCTATTTCCAGGTAATCAGAATATAGCCTAAAATTAAGTCAGTAGTGTGGCTCCATATTTACCCTGGTCTAATTTACAGCAGAAACTTGTATCATTGGCTTTGTTACCAGGGAAACTGGCTGCTAGAAAAGCGGTAAGATTTAGGATGAATATTCTCCGTCATGGACAAGACAGCAACATAAAAATACTTAATGCTGGAACAGTGTATATCAGTTGACAGTGGCCAATACCTTTTTCTTTGGAAAAAAAACAACTGAATTCAACTACAAGTCTGGAGATTACCGAGATGATGACATGAACTCTCTAGCTAAGAGCCACCTATGAGCAGCTGTTGTACAAGCAAAGGTACATGACTTTACAAAAGACCTTAGAAAACACCAGTACCAGTAACTGTGGTGTTTTATCTCCAGTGAGCATTACTGTCGGATGCTTAATGTGAAGTATTTTAGCTAACAATTCCAAGAATAACTTTGAGTACTTTCTATTGATTGAAGAGTATGTCAGAGTTGAATACTTTTCCTACAACATATCATTGTTTATCCAGTACACTGGATATTCCTTAACAGGTCTGTGTGCATATAGCTGTCTTTTTCTTAAGATTTTAACCTTAATTGACCTAAGGAATCCTTTTAAGTAGAGTTTTGGCTGCAGAAACCCTAGTAATGGTGATCCTTATCAGAACAATTTCAAATGAGGTGATGGTGGCAAGTTGAGAACAGTGTACATTCTTTTCATAACTTCCTCTGCTTTTTCGCTGTTGTTGACTTCTCTCTGATGGGAACACTATCGCCTTGTACGTAATTTTACCTTGTATACAATACACTGAACCAGATGACCCAAAACACCTGACCTGAACAGTCTCGCTTAGTGGAGGTAATGAAAGAACATCTGCTGAACTGGTGAAAGAGTGAGCAAAATCAGAAGCTTAAAGACAGTGCTCTAATAACCTCTAAGTAAACAACAGAAACCAATGGACATTTTAAATCCTAGCTTGAAAGTCCATGAAGATAAACATGATTTTCAACCTAGACTTACCAAGATCACCAGTTTCAGGGATGCAGTCACTACTTTTTAGTAACGAGTGTTATATGAGCAAGGATTTTTGAAGGAGATGGCAGGGTTTAGAAACCATGTGTATTTGGCTATTAGGTCATCAAGAGCATTCAAAACCACTAAACTTTCGTAGCTGGGTGGTTTTTTTAACAAAGTATTAAAAGGGAGTCTACAAAGCACAGAGTTCCATTAAAATGTTTAGCATCTCTCTATAAACAGGAAAGATAAAAAACCTGTATAATTTCAGCCTCAAAATACTTTAAAGAAAGCAACAGGAAAGAACAAAACCCGTGCCTGTGTGCTGGATATAGGGGTATGTATGTGTGTGTGCAAACACACACTGTGAAGCACACACATGATTTTATTAGATGCATCTCTGAACTAGCAAATTATCCGTACCAGTGGAAATTACAGAAGCTTGTAGTTCCAAGCAAAGGGGAAACAAATTAATTGCCAGCCCAGGCATTTTCCACACACTGCTCTGTGCTTTCCACAAATGCCACGCTGAGGTCCATCATTTCAAAAGAGGTTGCAGGAGGGAGAACTATGAAAAGGGCTCCTCGGAGGGCAGTTAGTGAACAGATGGCTTGAGTGGTGCTTGCAGCCTACCCAAAAGCAAC
Source organism: Phaethon aethereus (assembly GCF_964289735.1). Taxonomy (NCBI): domain Eukaryota; kingdom Metazoa; phylum Chordata; class Aves; order Phaethontiformes; family Phaethontidae; genus Phaethon; species Phaethon aethereus. The sequence continues at coordinate 66,930,027 of NC_138579.1, read as the reverse complement.
GGACACCTCCCAGGTGATTTATTTCCATATGAGTCTGGCAAGAACTGGCCTTGCCACATCCTCTAGAATCCGCTCTCCCAGGAGAAAAATCCAGGCCTTCACTTTGTTGTCTTTACTGAAATGAAAATCACGTCTAGAGCTGTTAATTCTTAGGTTCACAAGGACAAATTTCTTCAAAAACATGAATACGGCCACAGTGCATCAGAGCAAGGGATCCTCTAGCCCAGGATTCTGTCTGTACCGGGTGCCAGAAGAGGATGCTAGGAAAGGATTTTAGAACAAGGCGATCACACCGTATTATATTCCAAATACTTTCACTATTTGCAGATCAAGAGATACATAGATAGAAACCCTCAGTGGATTTCTCTTCTCTGAACCTCTCTAGCTTCCTCTTGATTCCATATGAAATTTTAGCATCCCCAAACCAATGAGCTTGCCAGCTACCTTCCTCTGATGGCATCTATATAGGCATAAAAGAATTTATACTGACACTGCTGGTGAAAAGGTTTTACAAGTAACAGCTCTTCAGCTACTGAAACATGAATATGAAAAGAGATAGTTTTAAATAGATTTCTATCACACGCAATTGTGAAGCAATCAAGGGTTCTGAAGAACAACTACCTCTTAAAATAATGATTAAAAGTCAGGCTCAGCTTTAGCTGTCTAAAAGTTACCTGTCTAATCTAAACTATTATTATTTATTTATGCTATATCTATATGTAGGAAGGCAACTTACTCCAGAAGACAACTCAAATCCACCCTTTGATAAGTGGTTTCTGGAAATGCCTAGGAAATTAACAGGAGCGTATCTGTTCTTAGAGCAGCTCTCACTATTTGCTTCAATTACCTTAAAAAAATTTCATTACCTAAAATAATTCTGTTTATAACAAACTATCAAAATTGTTTCCTACTAAAACATTCCTTAAAATATTGCTGGAGGAGTCTCAAAAAAAGCGAAATAAACCACTGTTTATCCACAGAAGTGGATAAACCACTGCTACAGCGGAAGGGTGAGTTCAGACAAAACCATAATTAGTCTTTATTTTGTTGCTAAAAGAAATGTCCGACATCAGAGTTTTTCTTTAAAAGAAGGATTACCCTTGGTTACTAAAGGAAAGATTATATCACCAGAAGCCCACCGCTGGAGTAATGTTTGTGATGCCGTCACACTTAATGTGTTTCCTTGAGTAACGCTACAGAGCGGCTGGCTTTCTGGAGACACGATACAGTCTTTCGCTATTTAATTGAGTACCTGAACTTGGTGGGACATTCAGGAGAGGCTGTCCAGGTGCAGCTTATCAGGACTCTAGGATCTACATATTTGTACACTGCATTTGATTTTCCTAAACAGGCTGTTATTTCTTAATTCATCCCTTCTCTTTGACAAAAATTTGCAACTCTTCTGACACCAATTGTGCAACAGGCCACATTACAGTTGAATGTAAATTGTTGCACAAAATCAAAATCCTGGATATTTCGTATTAGAAAAATTATTTAATTTTGCTCAGCAGTTAGGCTAATAAATTATAGTTCTCAGCACTTTGGGTTTTTTTCATCTTTCAGAACTACAGCTATGAAATGTCTGAAAATAAATCTTTTCTCCAATACATCGGGTCATTTCCTCAGACAGTGACAAATGTGTCAACATAGGAATCACCTCAATATGCAGGAGACTCAAGATTCTTCTGCTTTGTTTTTATGCTTAAGTTAAATTCATCAACGAGATTTTCAGAAGAACATGTACCTTAAAAAATTCTTTTATGCTTTCTATCCACTCCTATTTGTAGCAACACAATCGTTGTCAGGTACATCTTAAAAAAAAAACATTTGTTGCTTGATGCTGAAAAGCACAGAAGTTGCAGTGATGGTCTGTATGTATTATTTTAAACATTCTGTTATTAAACCGTGTTTATGTTGAGAACAGACTACCTTATGAGACAGCAGGAGAACCATCACCACTAGGAAATTTAATAGAGGATGATATTGTAAGTGATATTCTGTACACTTACTATAAGAAATAAGTAAATAAACACTGTATGGAAAAAAAACCCCACCTATATTCATCATAGCAGTGGATGTGGTTCGGTCTGCAGTTACACAATGTTATACTAGGATTTACTTTACTGAAGCCAGGGTAATTCTACTATCAAACTGACATGAGACAGGAGTTAGCTGACCCCTCAACCAGCCTGGATCCCTTTGTACCGTTGGCCTGTTTTTCCTCTGAGGCACTGGTCCCACAGACCAGATTTATGTGTGCACATCAGTCAGTTCGAGGTGCCAAGCGGGAGCAAAGAAATCAGTTAACCTACTGGGGACACAGGGATGTAGCACATCCTGGGTGAAGATGGCCCCAGGCTCTCCCCTTTCCCCAGAGTGGGTCTTCAGCAGCCTCCCCTCGAGGGTGACGCTGGAGAGAGACAACTGGTTCTTCAATGAAGTCTAGCCCTCTCTGCTCTCATGGTTGTATGAGCCAGACATCTCTCCCAGCTGTCATCCTCCAGGCAATCCCAGGCACACATTAAAAAGGGCGGCCACGGGCCCTCACCTCTCCTTCCAGGTTAGGAAGGTTTGGCAACATCAGACGGCTCCTGCACCACTGCAGTTGGATCTCATCTCCTCTCCTCCCACCCGGCCAGTAGCATGCACCACGCTCTACATTACCATCTCGTGAGAGGTTCTCACACTACTACACAGGTTTACAGGATGACTGGGGTTTTTTGTTTGGAAATTAATTGGGAAGATATTCTTATTGCATTTATATAACCCTAACCAAGTGCTGAACTTGAGCCGACAAGACTGTTCAAGGCTTTTCTTGTCTGGTCTTTCAGCACTCGCACCAGATCAGGTCCCTCTTTCTCTCTCATCTTTTTACACCTTGGATTCTGCCCTTCCACTCTCCTTTCCCAGCAGATTCACCAGCTTCTCTTTTCTGGTCCAAAACAGAGCTGCAGGTAGAACTACCTACTCCATCCATCAGCTGGTCCCCTAACTCCACTCCTTTTCCATGTTGGTGCTTTTTCTTCTGAAACTAATGAGAATTATTACCTGAAGATAGATTATTTTCACCTCTTTGCCCCAGAAATCATTCAATTTCTAAATGAAGTCAGACATACACCTCATCATAATCCACATTTGCTGAGATACTGAGAGAGATTTCAGCAAAACCAGGGAACAGAAACAAAGAGAAACATGAAATACATTAGGATACTTTCAAACTCAAAATTATTGATATGTAAAGAACTTCAGAAAACTGAAACACAAAAATACCTGCAAAACAGCATTTTGTTTTAAAACTGTCAGTGGCTGTTTTATTTTCACACCCTACTATAGACTAGATCTGAAAACATTTTTTTATACATACATGAGGAATATTCCCAAAGATACTCATTAGGGATATATTATTTGGTCATGTGATAACAAAAATGGCTTTGGAATTATCATGATGACAAAGAGAATGCACTAAGCTCTGGAAAAAGAAATATATGTCTGTACTGATCTTAGTTATATATCATTTAAGTTGTATCACCACGTAAGCAGGTACTAAGCAAGCATTGTCTTCTGCAATTCCACCAAACAGATGTCAGTGTCAGGTTAATCCTTCTACTAATAAGTTTAATGCTAAGTGTTTTTACAATCTTAGAATATATACTGCATGCAACCCTTGTAGAAATCAAACATATATGCGCAGGAAGCATTCAGCAGTAATGCTTATTCATAGCACAAAATAAATTCAGTTAAATCTTAATGTGAAGTCACTCAAGAAGAATTGGTTTATCTTTTATCTGCCCGAAAGTGATTACTTTTTGGTAAAAAAAAAATAATAATTGGAAAACCAAGAGTTTTATGAGAAAACTGTGCATTTTGATTCAAAAAATACTTTACGTGAGAGACAATGCAGAAATTAAATCACCATTTTCAAGCAAATGGGCTCCCTCGTGTCCTCTTTTGCTGAGCCATAAAAACCAACAGATCCTAACCACGGTGAATCAAGAGAGATGTCACATGCAAGACAAGAAAAGAAGCAACCTTACCTTTATGGCCAGTGGCACTTTTTTAAGGTGTACAAACAACTATGAGCATAAATTATTACTTTCTCTTATTCATCACACCCAACATTGTGAAGAACACCAGCGATTCATTATATTGCATCTCTACTGTCAGGCGTTGGGGAATGAAGCCTTTGGGCAATGCCTATCACATCTGGAAAGGTGCGGCAGGAAGGATTCTTCCCCAAGCTGAAAATCAGAAAGCCATCTCAAGTTTTAAAACTTAACATCACAGCCGCAAAAACGCTAAGATGCTTAGGAATTTACTACATGGGATGTGACTAGTACCTAATTTAGAAGTCATTCACATACACCTCTGCGACAATACTAATGATCTCCGTCTTGTAAGAAGCATGCAGTTATATAGCGTCAGCCTCAGACTGAATAATTCTTTTAGTTAATGAGAACCCCACACCGTTACCTTGGGGAATTGCGAAAGTCAGCACTAAACGATCCATTTTATCTGTACTTCTGAAAGTACCAGTCAGGATTAAATTGTAATCATGACTTGTTATTAGATCAGTATATTTCTGACTAATGCTTGGCTGCAGGAGGATTTATCACAAGTTCAGTTACATCTAATGCTTTCCCACTTGGATTGCTCCCTGCAGAGCTAATCGGATCTCAATGGAAGTTTATGGGAAATTCAGCTACTGAAGTGACAGATGTACAGATTTCATCTGTTCCTTCTTTCAGACCTGTATTTTCTCCTTGCTTGCTTTTCCTCGGAAGAATCTTGTTTTACCTTTACTCTCTGCACCAGTTTTGGTTTGTATTCTGTTTCCTTTCTTTCCTCTTCTCCTCTCCCCCACCCTTTTTTCCTGTCTTTCATTGTTTCGTTCTCTACGCTAGCTAGCTCATTGTAGCACAAAGTTGAGGCAGCTCATAGTTACACCATACACCGGAAGACTATTCCCTCCTTTTTTTCAGGTGTCCACATAATTCCCCAAGGAGATATCTTTTATAACGATACAGAGCAAAGAAATGGGGGTGCACTGGGAGAGGGCCATCCTTCCCGGCGCGATGAGACACATGCACTCCCCCAGAGGCTCGGAACAGGAGCCAGGAGCTGCCGGTTTCTAAATTTATGGACAGTGGAAGCAACTGTCAGAAAACATCTGTGAAAGACCAGGCAGGATATAGCCTTGAAAAATAAGGATCCTTATCGCACCTATATGGTCATCCTTGCGCATTTTGGATGACTATAGTTGAATAAATGAATAAGCAGGCAGCTGGGACAATTTTCTCTGATACTGCAATCTGTATGATCCTGAATTTTTATAGACTCTGCACATTCAAGGAGGCCTGAAAAAAATATAGGCATTCAGTTATGAAAGCCTCAGTATTCAAAATACATTCGAAATATATAGCTACGCTTCTGCGTGCTGTAAATCAGTGCCTCTCTGTTGTCTGAAGTTAAGCTGTATTTCATCCAGCTGAGGATGAAAATGAACCGGGTTACAGACTGTCCCAACACACTGGCTAGCAAGGGCGCTACTATTAGCGATCTAGATCTGAGAAGCTGAATTATTAGGACCCTGAGACACTATCAGGCCTAATATTAAAGTACATTCTTTCCTGATTCCCAGCAGCACAACGAAGTTACAAGCAGGTACCTTAGCGTACAAGAATTTATCCTATTCCCAGTGAGATTAACTTGCTACCGATGCTGTTACATGGAAATACTCACATCCCCCAATGAATTCTTAAACGTCGGGGATGAAGTTCCATCAGCTGGGTTTAATAGATGTGGTACCTTCCCACTTCAATACTAACACATCAAATATATCAAACTATGCAACAGAAAAAGAGCAAAACAAAAGGAGAAGGCTGCCGAAAGTAAATCAGAGCACCAGCATTGAAAAGATTATAGAAGTTATGGTTTCTTTGGTTTTGCTTTTTTATAAAGATGGAAAATGGGAGAGACTAGAAGAGTTGATAAGTGCAGCATATAGGTACAGATGAAGTATTTTTCTAGTAATGAAGTGATAAAAACTTTCTCAGAAAAACAAAACAAAACAAAACGAAGCCTAGCTAATACAAATGTTAGGACTCTAAAAGGTCTAGTATCAAGAAGAATCCTTAAACAAAGATATGAATGGAAAAAGTACACCAGGAATTTAGTGGAAGGTTTATAACAAAAAAGGGGTACAATGTCAGGAAAAAACCTAAATACAATTGAAAGCACAGATCATACTGACAGAGGAGAAAGACAAACAAAAGTTAAAGAATAGTTATTGTCAAGCAATGTAAATAAGTGAATGTGTAAAAATATAGTCCACACGTGAGGGTTGCCAATCAGTGCCCAAATCAGAAATTCTGTGGTACTAAAATACCTAATCAGAATGGGACAGTAACAAGCAAATGCAAAGGAACATTAGAGAGGGTATGAAGGCAGTAAATACATCTCCAGGTAAATATCGCTGGAGATATTCATGTCTAACATATGACTTTTACACACCATAAAGAATTTTTCATCAATATTTGTCTTATGATTTTTTAAGCGACACTACGAGCCAGAGAACCCACAGGAAGAAGAGCAACCCCTGCTGAATAGCGTACAGCCAGTACTGGGCACACGGAAGCTTCTCCTAGGACGTAACTTGCCGAAGTCATTCTGCAATAATGACTCTGAAATATTTCAATACTATTTTCTGTGGGAGAGAGGAAAAAAAGCTGCCTTTAAAACTAAGGGCTAGCTTTAAAAAGGAGAGCTATGTAAAACTGAGATAGAATAAAAATAAAATAAAGAGCTAAAAGGGTAAAATACAGCAGCATGGAGTTGATTATGGGGTTTCATCACCTTATGGTGATGTATGTCTCATTTCAAAAATGAGGAAAACAAGACTAAATGTGACATAAAACACTTAAATTGGAAAATTAGAGAACATTTCAATCACTAAAAATATGTAATGCTAAAATTAAAAAAACAGACAAAAAGATTAACAGATTGATTAGAAATGGAATCAGATATGACATTAAAAAAAGATGTTGAGGAGCGAAGCACAAAATGGCACAAAGCATAAACAGCTTCATCCCCTTTGCTTTACACCCACCTTCTCTCACAACACTTCAGAAAAAGAAAGTCTCCCAGGTGGGGCTATTCGAAGATCAATGCATAGAAGGAACACTCAAAAATAATGTAAAAGCAGAAAAGCTAAATTAATTTTAAAGTAATTTATTTTACTAGTGTTCACTAAAGGCATCAGTGAGATTCCTCTATCACAAACTTCAAAGATACTTTAGTAAAAGAGCTGTCTTGAACAGGAACTAGCAGTTGAAGCAGTTTAAAATCAAATCAACAAAATGAACAATAAAAAAAAAAAATTCCCTGAACTACCACATGGTCTTCATTTCAGGAACCTGAATATGAAACTTCAAGCCACAACCTGTGGTATGTAAGTCATCACTTAAATGATCTTCAGTTTCAGAGGAACAGGAGGTAATTAGTAAAAATATATTTATTAGACATGTGGATAGACATGATATAATGGGAATGAATGAACACAGCTTTTGTAGAAAAAAGTTATTTCCTACAAATCTCTTGAAGTTTGAAGGAGTCAATAGTCATATGTATTAATGAGTAGATTGCAATAGAATATTTTGAATGCCAAACATTTTTTAAGTTTTATTATGAAATGCTGCTTAAGCAGACAATGGATAAGAGAGAAGGCTTTTTCATACATACATAACAGCCATTAGGGTCAAAATTAATCAAAAAATAAAATGAATTAATTAATAGTTTTCACAAAACAAGGAGATCACCAAGAAACCAAGGTTTTGGGGGGCATGTCCTGAAAAAACTTTGAAGGGAGTGAATATTGCAGTGGCAAAGTTTAGTAATGATAGAAAATTACTGCAGATAATCAAATCTAAAAGCTGAGTGTGAAGAGTCAGAGAAGGGTCTCATGATGCTTGAATGGCTAATAATAAACTGGTAGATGAAATTGCTCATCAGTAAACTTGGATTAGTAAATACGGGGAAAAAAAATTATCAGAGGCTAACTCCAGAATGACTGGCTCTAAATTAATTATCTCTTGCGGAAAAGAATTCTTGAAGACATTCTGCATGAATCTCTAGATACGCAATCTGAATGCTCAGAAGAAATTACAAAGACGATATAGTTTTTTAGGAAAGGAATAGAGAACAAAACAGAAGGCACTGTTAATGTTACCTTATAGGTAGATGCCTATATTTCCTTTACATTGAAATGTAGTCTTATGCTTTTCTAGTTGCAATATGTTCTTTGAAACATTTATCATAAAATGGCAACACAAATGATCAAAATTATGGCATGGCTTTTCTGAGGAACAATTAAATTGATTTTTCAAACTGCTGAGGGGATCTATATAATGATGAATGTCCTGGAGAAGCTGTCTGAGATATGCTTATTTGCCATTTCTCACAGTACATAATTCAGTAGCACCTGATTATCAGGAAGCAGACTTAAACTAAACAATGTTTTCTTCCATGTGACACATAAATGAATTGGGGCACTGTCATGAGCTGTCATGAAAACCAGAAAATATAAATGTGCTCAAAAAAAAAAAAAAAGCAATGAGACAAATTCATGAAGGTTAGGTCCAATTAAACATCATAGCCGAAGATTACATTTCTGGCTCAGGAATTTCTTGAGCTGCCGGTTGCTGGAAGTTGAGAAGCTGTACAAGGCACGATCACTATAGATTTGTTCTGGTTTTGATACACTTTTCCTAAGCATCTGCTGGTGGTCACCAGAGACGACTGTTGAGCTAGCCCATCCTTTGCTCTGACCCATTAAGGTACTTCTCACGCACATCAACATCTTTATAGCAACTCACAGATCTGAAAAAGTACAAAGCCCTGAGGATCAAGCATGACACTACAGAATGTGATTAGAAAGCTCTCGTGCAGGAAAGACAGAATACAAAAAACACTCTCACGAACCGAAGACATCAGTCGGGTTTTGCTTCCCAGCAAAATCAACTGGCACCTGCGTGCCAAATATATACAGCTGTCTCCGTGTTCCCGTCAGTCCATCTGCTGCACCAGCCATATGTCAGTTGCTTTATTTAGGGTGCTAGGGAGAGAGAGGGACATATCCCAAAAGGCAAATTAATTCTAATTGCTGTGAATCTTAAAAACTATTAGATGACTGAACTTGCCAAGTAGTACATTTATTAAAATGATGCACATACTACGAAGCAGAAATTTGCACAAGAATTGGATCAATTATGCAGTGGTAGGGAAACAGTGCCTGCACAACTGCACATCTGTCAATACAAACAGAGCTTCCGAGTTGCTGCCAATCACCCATACAGCTAACCTTTCCACTGTGTCTTTTACTTTTATCTTTGGCTTTTTCCATGCTTTTCCGATTCCATTTTGTCAGGGCTTATTGCTTAAAGCTGCTTCACAAAATTCTTCCAAAAAGCCATTTCTAGTCCACTCTTCCTGAAAAGAAAGATTCCAAGTTTTTCCTGGTTGGTCCCAAGTATGATGCTATTTGAGCATGTGATTTTTTTTTTTTTTTCTTCCTTCCCCCACATTACATTCCCTGATTGAATTCCCATTTAGACCGGAATTATTCAGAAAAGACCCCACCTTCCTTACTGATTGCAAGCTGTGCAAACTGTGTAGCATAGATTTGAGATTATCAGAAGAACAACTGAATATTCTTTATGAACCGTTTCTGCTTTTTTCTTCTGAGACCAAAGCCTTCGACAACCCTGAGAATTTAAAAATCATCCAAAGGTGGTATTGTTTTTACAGTACATGGCTGCATTTGCAGATAAATTCAAAGCCATCTCTAGTCTGTCTTTTGGTTTTTTTTTTAACTACCTGTCTTGGAACTAGCAGGCTTGAAGCACACTTTTGTCAACTGTTTTTAGGAGCTATTCCAGTAGAAATATATCTTTAAAATTTCAGAACAGCCTACCTATTTCTCCATTTCCTTCCATATCCCTCATCTAGGAATGAAAAAGTGCACTGACATGGTAACTCCACAGCACAAACATGCCCTCCCCACGTACACATCATCATCACGTGGGAAATCACGAAGCAGTTAATTCTGCTTGAGTTCTACCATCTTTCTGTAGAAGGACAGAGCAGAAGAAACGTCGTACATCCTATAATCTTGGGGGTTGTGGGTTACATACATTTCAGGAGTCAGTTCCTAGCACTAAAATGAAAAGGCCTGATCCTTAGCCAAGTCAAGTCAACACAGTTTTCTTAAAGCCCTATTTGCTTCAGCTAAAAGGGTATTACTTCCAAACTGGTCACAGATTGAATACTGACATTGCTCTAAAGAGTCCAAATATTTTCTGATGTAAATAAACTAAATCCTACTAATTCCTCACCTATAAGAAATAAGGCAAAATGATTAACATAAGATGCATTAGAAAATAAGAGGTTATCTTATTTGCATGAAAATACTCGTTTAAAGTCAGTTACGACTACTATAAAACTAAATGTTCAAAAGTCACGATTATTTTAAAACTAGGGTAAAATATGAGATTTAGTCACCTGCACAGTGTTCATTACTAAAGTTGTTGTTTACTTATATGAGATCAGATTCTTGCTTGAACTTTCTCAATGCTTTGCACCATCCAAATGGTACAGAGCAGTGGCACATAGACCCATCTCGCCACATCGGAAGGCATTCCATTTTAAGCTGGCATAAAATTATGTGAACAATCCTTAGACCAACTACTTCTAGATCTAAAGTCTTCATCTCAATGATGAAGGCAAATCTGCAGCAGAGCAAATAAAGATTCTGTGAGTCCTCAACAAGTTGAGGCTTGAAATGACTTAGCATAAATTAGAGACGCCCCAAAGCCACCGAGGCCAGTAACTTAACCCGTCTCCTGCCACAAGCACCTTGCAACACAGATCAAGGTCTAGACTAGCTACTTCACAATGGTATCTCTAAGTCCAGAACAGTAAGTATTTACGAGGAAACCTAATGAGCATTGTCTTTTTAATGACTTCATTGTAGCAAGACAAGTGTCTAACTCGGGAAACCGGGAGAGCACTAGCAGCGACTGAAATCCCTGCCGGCAGCCTCGACAGAAAAGCCGTGATTAGCTCAGCTCTCCCAGGACAGATTAAGGCGTATTGGCTGAACACCATGGGGGAAAGCAGCACTGCTGCTGCTGACCTTACTGATTTCACAGACAGCTAATTTCAGTCTCTAGATCTTTCAGCTTCAGCATTTTTAAGCAATGGTAAACAGTCTCACTTCCAAAGTAACTGCAGTTTTCGAATGGAAGAAATAAACAGGGAGTTCCTTGGCTAGTTTTTAATGGGTATTTCCATCTTCCCCCCTTTTTCTTGATAGGATCACCAGCACGTGAGCATTTACGCAATAAACAAGCAGAAGTACATCACAGCACAGAGTTAAGATTAAAAAAAAGTACAAATGCAGAAATATTAGACAAAATTACATTTAGTAGTTTCACCAGTTCTGCTATTTTAAAAGAAAATAAATGGAAAAATCCCCCCAAAGACTCTCTCTTTTTAGCATATTAGATTTGCATATGTAGTGATCCATTTTGGAGTTGAACCATCAAACCCTAGGAGGCTAATTTATCCAATAGAATGTTATAATCAACCATATCGAATGCTCAGATCCTTGGAGACTGTAGGAGTTAAAAAAAGTATTCGTACAAAAAAAAGCCCACCCCATTGAATACAATGAAACAGAGCAAGGTAGAAAATACTGGTCAACACAAGTGTGATGTGCTTGTCTTCTACGGTTGGATTCTTCCAGAAGAAAACTATTCCGAGTCCTTTGTTTAAGCCATTATTTTTCATTAGATGAGGCACTGGTGTTATCCAAAAGTTAATAGCAGGAATATGTCTGTGTGACAAAACAAATACAGCTTGAATCCTATAGCAGTTAATATCAGAAACAGTTTGCAATAGTGTGCATGCCTGACATACACAAATCACAAAATGGTATAGAAATGTGTTACTGCGCTCTTCTTTTAATAGAACAAAAACTCTATTATCTGGCACTGTCTCTATATCTTCAGAGTAGATTTTAGTAAATAAAGGGAAGCCTCAGAAGAGCTGTAAAAAAAAAACACCCCAAAACACAAAACCCAATCAAACCTACACCCCCTCAACCCAATAACCTGTAGCCTGGTCTGACTAGTGTAGGTAATCATATTGCTGCCGTTTAAATTGCCCCTTGACATCCGGCATATGTTTGGGGTCTATTTAGTCTCACTCCTTGGCAGGCTCCTTTTTTTTTAGGCACTATGCATGGTTTAAAGAGAACCCTAGATATTCAACAGGCACCAGAAATCAGGGTTAAACCAGGATGTTTCTGTAAACAACAGCTCTAAGACCCATAAACAGCTGTGGACATCGGCTGACAGAGCTGACGTGGGTTTTTGTCCCTACCTGACACCCCCACCAAAACAGTGCTGTCCTTTCTTTGTCTTTTGCGCCACGAAGACATAATTTCTAACTCCTATAAACTGAAACTTCTGAGTGGTGATGCATTTAACGGGAGCTTTCACCTTGTTGCTGTTAGGAGGTAAGCTGTTTCTAACAGCTTCCATTTCCTCGTATGGTGATGATAACCAGCAAGCTCTGGTTATTAAGCAGCACTAACTCTGGCTCAGGTGAGATGATTATTTTAAAAGACATATTAAAATTTATTATATGCCAGGCCAAACCCCCCCCCAAACCAACCCAACCAAAAAAAGCCCCAAAGCTCCAAGCAAACAAAAACCAAAAACCCCACAACGAGCAAGCCAAAATTTTTGCTTTGTTTTTCCTGAAAGATGCTCTTAAGATACAATATTGTTCCTAGATATGGGGTTCAAATGCTGGGAACTCCTAACTTTCATGGACTGTCCTTCAAGGCATCACGAAATCTTGCTTTGGCAGCCCGTTATAGAGCAGTTGCTCGTTACATATGTCCGTGGGCTTATGTATATGTAATATGGACATACTGTTTTCAAGCATTTCTTCCTCTCTAAAAGCCAATTCTTCCAATATATTTAAATTGCATCATTTCCTCAACAAAGATGCACAAAAGAACCTCAGTTTACCTTACGCTGAAAACAATCTCACACCGGCCTGCATGCAAATGCAATTTGAGAGAAAGTTTAGAGGAAAAATTAGGGGGTAGTCCTCATTTGTGGGGAAGAGGAGGACACGTTAAAAACTGGAAGGCTGATTTGTGAGCTGTTTGAAGTACCATGGAGGGTTACAGTGTTTCAGAAGTTATCAGCAGAGATATATTAGTGAACCGAGAACAGCTGACCTATTGAAAAATGCATGGCCATTACTTTTATCACATAGCTTTCGTTTTATTATAGAACTCAACTCTCGTAAGGATTCAGTATTCTCCCTTGTAAATATTTCAGTTCATAGACAGTAGATGGCCCATATTTGCAAGTAGAGCAATCATTCCAGAAAACTGTTATGGTAAAGCTATGGAACTTACAAAAACTAAAAGCAATTAAAGACAAGAAATTATGAGAATTTTGAAAAGGCTAAAGGAGGAGAATAGGATGAACATAGACTGCTGTAGAGAGAAAACAAGTGCATCTCCATGAGCCCTGAGAATTTTTTAACTAAAAAAACCCCAGCAAACAAACAAACAAACAAGGGCTGCTAAGCTCTTAATTTTGTATGAAGTCCTATTATATCTTGCAGCCACATTAAGCCATGTTTGCCACAAACCCGACTCTAGAGAGAAACCATTGGAATATGTTACAGTGCAGAATATTGCACTTTCAAGTCATTCTCAAATAACATCCTGTGATACAACACTAATTTTAGGCATATGGAGTAACTAATAAGGTCACATAAATTTTGTACTGTATATTGCTGTATGCATAGGCAGTGTACTGGGCCATTCATAGCTATCTTATAAATTAGAAGTACTAGGATTTAAAGGTCATTTGTAGACCTTTAATGAAAGCCAGTATCCCTTTTCTGTTGGGGGAAAAAAAAAAAAAATCAATTTTGGATTTTGTCATCTAGCGTTTCTCATTAGCTTATGGTCACGCTGTGATAGAAGTGCAAGAGTTATTAAGAAAAAAATGAAAGAAGAAATACCTATCCTCTCACTTATTGTGCATTATATGTGTTCTGTGGCGCCCAAAGGTGCCAGTGAAGATTGAAAGCTAATTGTGCTTGGAGCTGTAAAAACCTGAAATGGGATAGCATTACTGACAATAACCTCAATAGGAGATTACGTCTGGGTCTGCTTTGGGGCAGTTGGCAGAACTGAGGAGATCAAATGAGATGAGTGTCAGAGGCTGGTGCAATAAGACAGCAAACCACTTCCAGGTATAAGACATACATGGTAAAGGAATAAAGGATGAAAAAGGTTCAAGGTGAAAACTGAGCAAGCTGTTCTGGGCCTTCACACTGAGGAATAAGGAATATGAACCTGGCAATAAGTCTACTATCAAGTAGGACTTACCCGAAAGAAGCCAGTGAAGCAATTTGGAGGCAGAAGTATCAACACAGATAAAGAAAACTATTTTAGGAGCTGAGCGACAGGTATTTCAAGAGGATTACGAAGAAATAATAGACGGGGCAAAATACAACCTACCCCGGTTAGATAACAGCTTTGCTTCTAACAAGCAAGCTCGCTCTCAGTCCGGTTTTTTATGCATGGCTACTATCCAGATATGCAGACAAGGTCTATGTCTTCTACTCTGTTATAACCCAGTACCTAGTAACTGGCCACAGAATTTAGAGAGCAGTTGGTTAAAAACCTTTGCCTGGTCCTTTAGAACACAGAGTGTCATTGGCAGCAGCATCCTTAGACATTGTGCTTGGCTGGTATCTTTAATTAACAAAGTTAAGTACCTTACAACATTAGTCCAGGGCAAAATTAGTAAAGGGAATTTAACAGAGGGAAGTCTGTTATCTAAGATTCTTGAATTAACGGAGGGGCAATTACAGCAATTAAAATCCACTGAAACTTTACTGTCATGAGCATACAGTTATTACTTTTATGATCATCGACGCGATCATTCAAACCATATGGACAAAAACCTCTACTAAACTCTATTTAGCTGACATGTATTGATTATTCTTATAAGCTCTTAAATATTTTCTGTGAAATTTGCACACCATTAGCTTTCACTGAAGTAGTTTAGATTAACACAATAATCAGAAAAGTTTTTTTTTGACAAATATTATCTTCCTTTGTATTTTAATGTTACTCAGTTCCAGACGAATCATAGCCAGCTGTATCTTTCATACGTCTGGATATGGAGCCAAAAATAGACAGCAAGGAAAGAAGGAGTTTTCATGAGATTTGACACTTGTAAGGAAGGATCAGCGCTGGACTATGTTGACCTTAAGCTTCATTATGAAACCTTATTCAACTCCTATCTGCCTTGCTGTAATACTATAAATCCCCAAGTTTTACCCTAAGGCGCTTGTTGTCTCAAGGTTGTAAAACTCTATTTAATTTTTAGACAGGAGGTCAAGCTTTGAAACAGCTTCCTCCCTCGCCCATCCTTTTCTGAATCATGCTTGCATGGTACATCTTATACACAGGAACAGAACAATCCCAGTTTCCTGCTTCCATCTTCCGACCCCACGTAGTCTCTAAAGGGGAAAACAGATCACCCCTCCCGCTTTGCATGGGTTGGCCTTGCCTGGCCATCACAGTCCCGCTGGCTTTGGTCCAAAGCCAGTCTGCACAGGGGACTGCTGCATTAGCTGGCATGGAATGGTCAAGGGCGACCTCAAGTTTAACCCTAAATATTAGTATAGGCTTGCCTCGTGTTCCAGATGGTAAATTCATTTGTTTTACTTGATTTTCTGTCGCGTGTGGCAGCGTTCGTTGATGTTCGCAGAAGCGCAGTACAGAGTTTGCAGAGCTTGTTTCAAAGCCACGTGCTACAAATAGGCAAGAGGCAGCTGATGTTGTAATTGAGACTTCAGGCATCACAGCCCATCTGACCGTCAACCACTGAACTTCTCCGAAAGGGCTCAACTGGCCTTTGCAAAAGGTCTAAAAGGCCAAGAAGCCAACAATACCAGTGTTAACGGAGAGCAGTGCAGCGGGCTTGCAGGTAAGGGTAGTTTCCTTTTGCCTTTTACCTTAACTATAGGGAGGGAAAAATGTTTGACAGGGAGGAAAAGCACAAGAGCTAACAAGAGTACAGTTTTTTTCCGTAGAAACTGAGGACAGGAAGGATCTTGAGGTCTTATTGATTAAAAAAGGCATATGGTCCTGTTATGTAATCTATCCAGGAAAAAAGCAATCCTAAAATGCGTCTGAAGAGAGATTGTGAGGAACAACCACTGCTCCAATAGTTAATGATAAGTATCACTCCGGTTGTGGAAGATGAACACGTTTGCCTTTGCAGTGAAACAACTGCTGTGTGAACTAGATGACATTATGTCATTTTTATTTGCTATTGGCTAGTAACTTAAAACAAGAACATATGTGTATGAAGCCTGAAGTCAAATGTCTAGAGCACGATAGATTTTTAAAAGGGGTCAAAAGCTAAGACCTGAAATTCCCTAATGTTTCTTTAAATAGTCTAGCCTTACAATACAACTGTGCAAAGCTACACATACATAAAATTAATTGAAGCCATTGGTGTTCAGCTAACAGAGAATTTAGCTTAGTCATGCTTACTAGCATCATAAATCTATAAGACATAGTCAAAGACAACAATTAATTTATTCAAAAACATAATGTTAAATTAAGCATCGGGTTGCTTATTTTTAATTTAAAGAGAATAAATTCTGAAAAATGCCTAAGCTCACTTTGGATTTGCTTTTTAAGCATAAAGCCCTACGAGCAACAGTCTAGCAGTCTGAGCACCTCAGCTCCAGACGGGAAAAAAATAAGTTCCTCTCTGCACTAAGGGGTTTATGTATAATTATGTCATAAAGGAAAGGATAAGTTCTCCAAGTGTGGATAAAGTGGATGTTAATAAGAAACTGCTAGTGTAAAACAGCCGTGATGTATTGCACAGCAGAGAATTACTCAGAAAAGGTGAGTCTGTGGAATGAGGTACACAGCACAGACACAACCCATTAATAAGAGTTGTGGCAGTAATTCCACTAGTTTCAGATGAGCTGAGGCTACTTAATTTCAGCGATACCTTTGCAAAAAATTGAAAGAATAGAAGTCTGGACTTCTCTGTTAGTCTTCAACATGGGGGAAAAGGTAGAAAACCCAAGAGACTGGTCATGGTGAAGGAGGTTTAAAGCCAAAAGTTTTATGACAAAGATTAAACTACTGAGCATTTCTCTCTCCTTAACCCGGCCAAAGCAAAGCAAAAGATAGAGACCACACATTTCTCAAATAAACTTTTGCTTCTACTTATGCCGCATATTCCTTAGAACTATCTCTGCATCTGATAAACAGATAAAATACTGAAACTTGATCACAGACTTAACCAACTGACAATTAGAGTTACAAATCAAAAATACCATTTTGAGTCACCTGGTTACCATCACTGAAAATCTGCACTTGCTGCTGCTAATTCACAGAAGAAAAGCATTTATTTTAATAGTAATAACCAAGATCTATTATTAAAGAGAAGAACAATCCTACCCCCCAGACTTCTTCCATACACTGGAGCTCAAAGCTGGGGCATCAGTTGTTACCAAGCGCTACTATGTCCTAATATAAATGCTGTAACCTCGGAAGATGTAATTTACCCAACGTATCGTTGCAGCTCTGTGTGGATTAGTCAAATGTCAGCAAAATGATCTCTGCTGTACCTGTTTTAATTAAAGGCAGCCAATAGTTTAAAAAAGAGAAAGTAGCACTTAAACATGCATATAATCATTAATGATATAAGGCTATTATTAATTATCTAAAGGTTCAAATTATGTACTCTACATGCTTCAGCACTGGAAACACAGGGGAAAAAAGAGCCCTATCATTTCACTTACCGAGATGCTATGTGAACTTTACAGAAATAGCCTGGCAGTTTGCAAAGTGCTTCTTCTAGCGAATGAAACTATCTTCACAGCTATTGCCATCAAAGTCTGCTTGTACAGGTAATTTTCTTAAATTAATTAGTATTTTCTTTGGACACAATGCAAAAAAGGGAACCCAGAAGCAGCGAGCAGCAGCACGGAGCAACAAAATAAAATTTAAAAAAAATCTGAAGCCTCCAAGAAAAGGAACAGAATCTACACTACATCATGAAATATTTACCTAAAGGAGTCACAAAAGTATCATCGGCTGACATTTACTCAGGCTTAATACTGTACGATATTACTATGCAAAGAAAGGAGGAGATTAGTAGATAAATCTTGCTTATGTGAATAGTCCTTCTCAGATCAGTCAGTGCTCTTTTCAGTAAGATGAGTAGCGTTTGTCGTAAGCATATTAACACTCTTAAAGGACCGGTATGTGAAATTTTGCAATACTGAATTATTCCAATGAAATACAAAAAGTCTTCCCATGGTGTTCCCACAGATCATTTACCCTCCACATACTACCACTTAATTACCTTTCCCCTCTATTCCCTACACTTTTCAGTTACTTTATGTTACATTATTCAGCCTTTCATTCATCATTTGCCTACGCCATATTGTCTGCTCACTGCTAACATCAGTTTCGAGTTTTGTGTGCTGCTAAATGGTCAAAAAGTAGTCAGGGAGCCTTATAAATATATAGTATTAATATTCCTATGACCCTGTCTTAAATGGAGAAGAAATAACATATCATTACAAAGTGATTTTGTCACAATCAGTCATCCAGGACGTCCAACTCCAAGCAGACCAGGTACTTCAGAAAGAGCACAGCAAAATTAAGAACGCTAAGAAGGTGTTCAGAAGTGGAAACTCAGACGGCTGGAAGACAGAGGTCAACTCCTGACACCACCCAGACCCAAATGACTCCAAAAGACCCCTCTTTTTTCCTGAACCTGACCAAGATGCACAGTGAGAAAATAGTCTTTAAAGGAAACCTTAGAGCGGATGATACTTGTCCATCTCCAGCTGGCGTCAGCAGAAGCACCCTCCTCAGCAGAGCTGCCTCTGTGCCAGGAGGAATCCTGGGCTGTCCCCAAAAAATCGTAGGCACAAGTGTGGGCAGTACTTGCTGGGCTACATCTGCCCTCTGCTTCGGAAGCTACAGGTTGCAGAGAAGGGAATTTCCCGGTTTATACAAAATGCATTCGATGTTAAGAAGATCATAATATTCCTGCAAGCAGGCTCAGTTAAGAGCATTTAATAGAGTCCTGCTACCTGCTCCCCCTTCCCCGCCAAGTTCCCTTGCTAAAGCCTGCTCCCGAACCCAGCAGGGATTCAAAACCATCTCACAACTGTGAGGAGAAAAAAAACCCAAAACCAGCGTGGCTGGTTTCACAGCGTTAGCTTCACCATTATCGGTTACGGAGTCATCCATCTTACAAACATAACTATCTGCAAATAACCGGCAATTTGTGAATGGGTTGCACGAGTGCAGTTGCTTTTATTTATACCCTTACTATCAGAGTTTACATTTTACTGGGCTCATCAGTTTGACTTCATGCTAACGGCTTCAGTCACCAGGTACCAGTGTTCTCTTTTCCAGGAGGACTACCAACCTCCTAGATCCTTGGGGCATGAATAAAAGTCATTGTGAACATAAATTAAGGAAGTCATGGGCAGTAAAACATCCAGACTTCAGTTGTTCGCCACTCTCTTCTGTCCTTTCAAGGGAAACTTGCGCTGCTTTTGCAAGGAGAAGGGTTAGCGGCAGTCTGCAGCAATCAATCACCCTCTGCTTAGTTCAGCGTTTCATCAATGTTCTCCGAATTTTTCTGTAATCCTGGAAGGCGATGCTTGTAAATTTTTCAAGGAGCAGGAATCCTAGTCCGTCTATCAAAGTAGCTGGTAGGTCCATTCCTGCAAGCCATTAGACCCTTCTCCCTTCTAATAATCTGTTCTGCCCCCAGGCTCCCAAAAAGCTCCTCTGCCTAGATCACTGGCACCACAAGCCCTCCCTGAAACACCACAACTTTCCACCACTCTGAAACTTTTGATAACTTTCTGTTTCCTGTGGAACATGCAGCCTGAAAACAAAGACAGGCCTGGTGCTTCAAAATAGAGACGGAAAGTTGTGAGTAAGCTCACCTGCTCATGGCCAACCATCATTACGAACGAGCCCTTGTTCCACAGCAGCCAGTGTAAGCACAAGTTCATTCAGCTTTTTTTTCAGTCCGCAAATGGCACAAGAGTTTGGATAATGCCAGCACACTCATGCTCCCTGTATTCTCACAGAATATACGATATATCAGGGAGAAAGCCATTATGGTGCTTTTCTTACGATTTGGGGGTGCTGGGTGGTGTTTGGAATCTGGACTTAATGGATTTCAGTGTATTTGGTTTGTATTGCTCACATTTGTACAGTAACGCACTCTGAAAACGTAATGGGCAGTTGTTCTCTCATTGCTTTCCTGCTGTTTCCCTTAAAGAGATTCCTCCATATAATAAACTTCTCCGCAAAAGTTTTTATTACAACCAATGACGAGAAAAAAAAGTAGATGCGTTGTAAGGATAAATCCCTTTACTGGGCACAACCTGGAATTTCACCATGAACAATTTACTTACTAGAAATTGCAGCTGTTCTCCCTTCTCAGCCTTTTTACTATATATGAAAACTAAATGACAAGTGAAAGACAGAGGGGGAGAAAGTATCTCTTGGTTTTTTTACAGGTGCTATTAAACCAGAGTGGTCCTTCCAAAAGCAAGAACAGTATTTCCAGTTGCTTAAAAAATCAGCAATCTTGCAGGGGTATTTTAGCACATTACAGAACTGATGTTTATATTCACAGAAATGTAAACTTAGTTGTTCACAGAAACCAACACTTGTAGAAGTCTACAATCAGAATATAACCCTATAACACATCCAAAAAACCAAGTATCCAATATTCATAATAGACCTTTCTCAAACAGATCAAGAATTATTCAAATGTTGTGAGCAGTAATTTCATATAATGAAATTATCCCTGTTTCTGGCCAACTCATAAGCAGAGGAAAAAAAGCAAAATTCATTAATGTTGCTATTCATTTTATATTTGCCATCATGTACTGTTAAGCCTTTATTTGAAAAACAGAAACAGTGGTGCTTCATTGTAAGGAATTAAAACATATACGCTCAATAGAAACTTGCACAGAGTTGCAAGACAGTGAGTTCCTCCGGACTCAGTGACTTCGCTTGCACTGCTATAAATTAAATGGACTTCAAACCAGTGTAAAACAGACCTTCCTTTTCCCCTTTGTATTCCTGTAGAATAGTAGTTGGTACACCAGATACATTTGTCACTGGTACAGTGAGAACATAAGGACAAGCAAAAGCTATAAAAATCAAGTTAATAACTTTTTTCCTATGACAGGTCCATAAGATTTGGAATCCATTTCATTCACATTTTAGTGATGATTAAAATTTTTATTCTATTGAATTTCTCATGTAATCTGTCAAGAATTTTGTGGACACTAATAACCTATCGTCACAAAGGTGCAGTAATTAAAGGCCTTGTTTTGACAGAATTGTTACAATCCTGGCACCCTGCAACAAAAATGAGAAAAGCAATTTACTTGCAAACTAGAAGCTAAATACCTTCACACTGAGACTAGAAAATGCACCACTACTTTATTGTGAGGTGTCATTTCACATATTTCTATAACAACAACATACAACTAATTTCTTTTCAGACAGTAAGAGAAGAAAACCCATGAATAGTCCTTTCCTGTCCAGACTAATATGTGGCCATTCAGAGTAAATAGATGCTGTTACACATTCAGTGATTTATTCATCAGCATTACACAGCGTTGGCAGATTGCATTAATACAGACAAAACAAGCAAGACTGCCAACATTGCTATTTTGCTGAAGGAACAGATAAGAAAGAGTCTTAAATTTTATTTTCTTAATCTAGTTTTGGGAGGGAATGTGAGCATGTTACTATACAGTCAGGTTTGAGAATTCTAATATAAGGTGAGCATATGAACTCCCTGCAGAGGGTCTTGCAAGTTATTAAAGTAACACAGAATAAATGCTTTTTCCATATCAGGAATTCTTGTAACTGCCAGACAGTGAACTTGGAAACAAATTCTAATTTCTGATGTTATACTGTTCTATCTGTCTGGTAGTAATTTTCTGCATTTTATTTACACTTTAAGGACTTACCTCAGCTCAGCTATGAGAAGTGAATTGAAGAGTATAATAAGATCTTAGGTATTTCAAGCTACTGTCCAAAATTATTGACTGCATAGCAAAGGATTATCTGAAACTTGCTCACAGAGTTTGTTTTATTTCCAGTCCACATACAATCCAGCAGATACAACATAATAAGGCACGAGGCTGAAGAATCACATCAAGATGCAATCCCATGAAAGATTAAGGGGCTATGAATGAAGATGCAGTGTTTATCAAGGACTTGGGATAATAAATAGAATTATTCACAAACAAAAACAATCCATCAAAAGTGAGTTGGGATTGAAACTGCATTCCAGTGGAGCCCAGCTCTTCTGTGTAATGCTGATGAATACATCAATATATTCTATATTGATTACAGTTGGAACAGAAAGCCATAAACTATGCTAGGAGCGGGCTCAGCACCTTGCAATACTGCACCTGCCATTTTTCGGCACAACCTTATTATAAAATAGACTTTAGTTAGTAGGTTCACTCAACAGACAAATTATATTTTGCCTTGAAGACGATTAAAAACCTAGTTGCAAAATGAAACCCCAGGATGCAGTAACTGCCCGATACAAGCATTGTCCGAGGATTTAGCCTGGCTACGTGACCCAGGGGCTGCATCATTAGCGTTAGGCACACCTTCCGTGCACCCCTGGGGTCAATGTTTTACCAGGAGGGCAACTATATTCCTCACACAGTGTTCCTGAGGATAACAGTAGATTTTCATCACACGTTCCCCTCTCCCTGACATCCTTGGTGCATGGCTGGCAAGGGAGACCCGTTAAATCAATGCTCTTAAAGTAGCACAAATATAGCAATCTACAAAGAACATCGGTAAGAATGAACAAGAAACTCCCAGTTAAATGCACAGATTTGCAAACAGCCTAATGCCTGCTTCTAAGAGACAGACACATTCCAGTAATTAATATATGCTAAGGAAGTTATATATGTATATAAATCAAAGTCTGGTTCATACTGAAACATTGTTTAAAAGGTTTGTTCTGTTTTCAATATTTAAATGTGGATTGGCATACTAGACTATTTAAAACACTAAAGCTCATTACTCCAGTAGCCCAAGCAGATGACATCATTCCCTCATCATACGCAGTGCACTGACCCCATGGAAGTCAGATATTCTCTGCGCCTTGCAGTTAATCTAAGAAGATGATGTTAAAACCTACTGTTGCCTTTTCCTCTGTAAAGCACTTCTGTCCCTATCGTCACTGGAGGTTTCAGAGAACGATGGCTGCTCAAATGCGAAACCTGCAGATGGGGGACTTTTTGAGAAGGTCACAAGGGTGACTCAGACCTTTTGGTGAACCATCTATGTGCCATTTACTCAGCAACCGTAAAGTTATTCCACGTTAACAACATTGTGTCTGCGAGGAGCATAAAATTAATAAGCCCCAAGAGCTTAATAAATGAGCTCCAGAGGGACATGCCAGCATCCTGCAGGCCCAGGTCCTCCAGCCTACTTTCTTTTTGCTCAAACTTTATTCACTCAAACTCCCAGGGGCAAACTCCTGAGCAGAAACTCATCTGTCTGTCACATTGCACTTGACAGCCCTTGACTTAACCACTTTCACTGGCTTCTGTTGGAAAGCTAATACTGCTTCTCCGAGCAAAGACGGGGATTGTCAACAAAAGAACCAGAGCGCCATATAAGCTGTAGTGCTCCTGACAGTCTGGTGAACTTTTGTTCTCCAAAGTGGAAAAACTGTGAAAGGATAAAACAGAAAAAAGAAATTCTAAGTTGCAAGAAATCTGTGGCTGGTACAGAGTTTGTTACAAATATAACTTGGATTGGGAGAAATCGTCCTCTTGGGCCAGTACAGCGCCAGATGGTACAAGGATAATTTACAACTGCTCCTAGATAAAGTATTGGTTTTAACGTCTGGGAAAACGTACAAGATTTTCAGCACCTTTGGTACACTTCCTCAAAAAACTACTAACTTTTCTTAAATTGATTTTTCCCACCTTTTTTCTGCTTATAAACCATCCATCAAGACAATTTCTGGTTATTACTGCAGCCATCACAACAGGGAGATGTGATCACAATCACACGATGTGTGAACAGGGAGTGAACGTACTAGAAATATTTAGTTCATACCTTCCGTAAAACAGTGTATTTCACTTTCCTATCACACCTTCTGTATTTGCTTTTTTATTTTCTAGTAATAAAATTATTTAATTGTATTTCCTAGTGGGAAGTTATGCTATCTTGTATGATACCTCATGGATTTTTTTACATTTTTTGCCAGCAAATGGAATTATTGATAGCAATGGTCATCAACGATTCGGATGGTAGGGAAATGCTGAGCCAAATAATCTAACTTTGGTCTAGTGAGGTCTGATACTACATTATGTCTCTCTATGGTTTCATTATCAGTAATAAATAGCTTGGACTGTGTAAATAGCATTTGTCAACAGGGTTTGGGGTCCTTGGTAAATCTGAAGGATTTGAGCTACGCTATTTCATGTTAGTCATTTTTGCTAGTGTGGTATTTGTAAATCTTTCTGAAAGCTTGGGGGAAAAGTCCCGTAGTAAGCAAGCTCTATTTTATTTTCTTGTTTTCAGTAGTATTGTGCTTGAGAAAATCATAATTCTTCTGACATGGCACAAAAGTATCGTTATAAATAAAGACAGCCAAAGTAGACCTTCTACTTTACACAATACTGATAAAGCCTCACCTGAAGTCTTGGGTCATCTCACTTTAAAAGATGTGGGAATTTATTGAAGAAAGTCCATGGAAGGGAATAAACTCTTCTCTGTATTCAGCTGGACGAGGCCAGAAAGTGATGGACACAAGTTGATGCAGACACTTGGATTACATGCTAAAATAAAGTCTTCCTAACCATAAACATAGGTAAAAGCTTAAATATTTCACTGAGAAGGGAGATTGATTCCATCACTAGAAGTTTTGGAAAAAGACATACTAGAGAAACACAATGCCATGAATAGTTTATGTACAGCTGCATAAGGACTAGCTAGCTTCCCGTAGTCCTTTCTCAGTCACTTTTTCTTTTATTATAATTCAGTAATAGGAACATTTAAAATTAGATTAGTCAGTGAAGGTGGGCTTTGGACTTTGGCTATGCAGCTCTGCTTCCTTGAACAGAAGAAAAAGAGGACTAACACAGAAATAAAAGATTAGGACAACAGCACAAAGATGAAGGAACAACTGTTTCTTTTTTCAGTACAAAGCAGGTCCTTTCTTTCATGAATATGACTGTATGCCTTGCACCAAGAAATAATTTACTAAGTTACTTCTTCGGATTGTCTGATATATATATATTACCCAAAAATGTTCACAGTAGTCTCCCCCTCAGAATAGAAAAGGTGCACTCATGAGCAGAGATAATTAACATCGATTCAAGGCCTTATACACATCCAAAGTGGCAGTGACAAGTGACATAACCTTCCTCTCCAGAAGGAGGAGGCCAGAAACAAGAATAATTTTCTTCTTCCACCACTCCTGAGCCAGGGTAGAAGCAGAAAGCTGCTCCAACCTCCTTGCTTTGGGGGTTTCACAGCAGCAGACTTCAAAATGACAATCGATTTTCTAGACAGAGGAGCCGTAAAACTTTGGAAGTCCAGATAGATTTCATCTACCGCATTTCTTCGAAAATCAGTTTGCATACTTAAAGCCATTGGATTATTCAGACACAATCTATCTTTGGCAAATCCCTGGTTCATCTTCTACCCTTTTTTCTTTATCTCTATTTCTTTAATTACAACTTGTCTAGTGCACATCCTTCAACCACAGCAATTATAACAAGCCTGTAACTGCTTTCATTATCTCTTCCTTCAAGATCTCTCTTAATTTCTTGCACTCTGTTGAGGACAGACTAATGACACTATAGTTGTCCAGATCACTATTTTACAGTGCCACACAAGGTTGGACATATGGATTAGAAATAGAACTAAAAATAAACCTGAGGAAATACCATGGGTAGAGCTGAAAGGGGAATATCTGGCTGCAATTGAAGACATTAAGTACCAGATTTGTAAGACTGTAGCTTTTCATTCTTGGTCCTGAACCAAGAAGTAGAAATGTCCTAACAGAATTTGCAGAAAATAAGCCGGTAAAAAGTATTGCCAACCTTCAAAAGAATTAATGTCTCCTGCTGTAAAACTCTGAAATAGAAATTAAGTTCAAACATACAAGTATGCAAGATCATCTCCTGGGCAAAAACCCCAAGCTTCTTTTATAAGCTGGGAACTCATCAATCTGAAATGACTAAGGAAGAGAATGACTGTTAAATAATCAAAATTAACAAGAAATGCAAAAGTGGCTGTAAAAACTGAACAGAAAGTACTATCCTTTTAGACTAGCATGTCCTGCTTATTACTTTTGTATCACTGGTACTCCTAAAGAACAGATACCATACAGCAGAACTGGTAACATTAGTACAACTCAAGCACTGATGAGATTTCACCTAGAATACTGTTTTACAAATAGATAAACTGAACTGAAACAAGTATAAAGGCCTCTCTAGACAGGGAGGGTAATTCAAAGCCTATTTGGGAGCAGAACCTAAAAAAGATTGATCTGATTAGTCAACAAAAATGGAGGCTGAGGGGTAATATCTTTACTTGCTTAAATATATTTCTATCAGTACAAATGTAAATAGATACAGAACAGGCATAATAAAATTCAAAAAGAAATTAGAGTAAGTTTCTTAATTTTTGGTGTAGTCAGATTACGACAGAGCTTTCCAGCAGAAAGGGGTACGGGAGACTCTGAAAATACATTGCTTTTAAAAAGAAATAAAATCGAAAACTAATTTAAACGTATAGCAGTCAGCAGGGTAGGAGGGAACTCAAGGGCAGATTTAGCACCACAATCATCTTATCCCCCGAGGGAAATTGGTAGCTTCAGTGGAATGACCAGGTCACCCACCTGAAGAGCAAAAAATATGGTTCAGCAAGGAAGCCAGGAGGAAATCCAAAGGAGGAAGAAAAGAAAATTAATCCAAATACTTTACAGTTACATAACAGCTTTTCAAATCCACATTAAACAAGAATACTGGTAACTCCTTGTAACTTGAGCATGTTTGCCCAGCGTAAAAATAATGAAAGTTAGGCTACACAGGTACTAGTTTCACTGAAATAACTGTCAAGACATTGTGATCTAGAGATGCAAGACTTTCACCTACAGCACTACAATGAAATACATTTTAATTTGCACTTAAGTAAGTAGAGATTGACTGCTAAGACTAAATCATTGCATTTTCTCTTTTCTCTCCATAAAAACTTAATATGCTATAGAGGTAGGGTAGGGAGATAATGAAACTGCATAATAATTTGATAGGACTCAGTTTTAAACAACTGGCAAGCATGTAAGACTCTATTCTCCTGTTCACATCCATTTTAGAAAATGGATGACCCCTATGTTTATCAAAGGTGCTGAGGAAAGAGAGGGATGAGGAAAACTACGAAGAGAATGTGGAAACACAAGGCAAAGACTTCTTTGCAAACTTAATCCGAATGAAGTTTTCTCCAGATGACATGCACGTGCTGATGCAAGTGATTAAGAGACTGGATGTATGTGCGCAGTTTTCAGTGACCCCGAAAAAAAGCGTGCGTTAGATACAGCGTGTTGATAGACTTGAGTATAACTGGACAGCAAAACATGATGTCTCAACATAATCTGGCATAATGCTGGCAAAATCCGTCATCAGCTCCATCCTGTAGCTTTTCTAGCTTTTTATGTAGTAGACAACCATAATATTGATAACTACATTTCTATGGTACCACAGTACTAGGTACTATGTTCTATGAACACGTACTAAGTACCATAGCAGAGTACTTAGCTCTTGGCAAAGAGTCAAGCTGTAATAACAAATGGCATTTGATTTTATTTTCAGAATAGACAACACAATTTACAAGCTTCCCTTGGTGATCCTCTGCCCCATATACTAATGCAAATACTTGTGTAAGTCTGGTAAACTGACAGACGCACTGAAATGGAAAAGAAATAAAATACATATTTTCTTCAAATGGCTTGGACACTGAAGTTGCCAACTCAAGTATAATCACAAAGGGAAATGAGAGAAAAAAGTGATTAATATTTAACAAGCAAAAAAATTATTTGCCAGTTTGTAGTGCTGTTTGTTATGATTCCTGCCTGAATCTGAATTTGGGACAAAACATTCAAATGTGTATGAGGTTGAGCACATGTTTAAATGCTGTTCACAGTAGTGATGAATTCATCATTTGTTCCAGTGCTGTTCACAATAAGAATCCAATATTAAATTATTTGGTACAAATCAGTATAAATACAGCAGTGCTAAAGGAGGAACATCAGCTTACGCAAGCAAAGGTGGCAAACGTTTATTCTTTAAATTTTTCAAGGACATTTCCAAAGATAAGATTCATGGAGTAGACAGCGACCATACACATCATGTGTATTGTTGTCAGATTATTTTTCACCTTGTTTTATTGTAAAAACAAATGTAAAAACATTAACATCTTTAGTCAGTGTTTTCACGGTGGAGTTCAATTATTTTTGTAAAATGAGATTTCATGTTATGCGTATTTAAAGGTGTCATGCAAGAATGGGATGAGACAACCTTCTTACTAGAATTGTAGTAAATTCACAAATAATTGAGCCTTAGGATAATATTAACTTTATAACAACCCTTGTCATCTCTTTTAATAAATACGCAGATTTCTTTGTTGATTGAACACATTTGGTTTTCAGGATTTCCTTCTCTAAGGATTGTACATCCATTGATTCCTCAGTCCATGATTCAGAGAACACCCCATACATACAGCAATAAAGTTGTCTTGCTGATTATAGAAACAACACTTAATAGGAAAACTCTTTTCAATTTAGCTTCTGTGTACAAATACAAGTAATGATTTCAGATATACTAAGTACATATTTAGAAAAAAGCTTTATGTGTGGAAGAAAAATTGCATTTTCTAATTAAGAAACTGTACATAATTTTAGAGGTAATTGAGCAACAAATGTTGTGTGTGAGTCTGTTTAACCCAATTACATACGTCATTTATAAAGTGCGAATATAGCTAGGATCATCACTTGCAGAAGCAGTATAAATAGTAATTAAGAACGGTTTAGATGTTTGCCTGCTTTCCTATAATCTTCCCTTACAGATGTTCTGAGAAAACAGGAGGAGAGGACCCCAAATCCTGCAACAAAACTTAAGCACGAAGTTTCGGTTTAGATTTCAGGCATACACTTCTGAAGGAAGCTCAGAGCTCTGCCCAGAAAGATTCAACTGCATAACCAGGTCCTTAGGGAACACATTTCCAAGCAAAATCTAGGAGCAACAAAACACGTATTCATCCTTCAGCACTATGCCAGTTGCATGCATAGTGCGAATACTGTCACCTTTCCAACGAGAAAGAAAAAGGAAGTCCTAAAAAATCCGAGCATTAAGAATATCACCGCACTTTGCCCGGCAACGTAAGAGCCAGCATCAGCCTGCCTCAACATTGCCAGGTAGTTTATCTGTCAAAACCAAAACAATCTTAATTGGCAAACTTCCATTTTCGGGTCTGGGGCACAGCAGGAGGTTTAAAAGCTACCGCCTTCAACCCCATTTCTGTGATAAGCAAAATGAATACGATAGGCGTTGGTTAAATATGAAGGGTGTCTGCCTTTTTGAAACACTGTAAAATCCATATGACTACTAGAAAAATTCTGAAATCTTCTATACCTGGAAGAATGCAAGAATTGAATGTTTGTATTAGGTGTCTCCTGTAAGTGCTCTTATCAATCTCACTTGGGCTCTCTGGCCCAAGGAATACCGATTTGCAGTAAATGGAAAAGCTCCAAGAGAATAGATAAAAGGATAAGTGTATCCAAAAAAGCCAAATCCAAGTCCAACTTGACTGTAACTTTCACTTGGGTAACACGTGAGGATGGGGAAGTCCAACACGTACCTCAAGGGGATTTGATTTTGGGACAAAACAGCCAATGATTTGAATGGTATCGTGTTACTTGTTCTATAATGCTGTATGCCATCGCTACTAGAGTTGCTATATGCCATATGAATGGTATTACAGTAGGAATCACCCAGATTAATGAAGAATGAACTTTGATGAAAACTCAAGCAAAGCACAGCAAAAATAGAACCAGAACTGGCTTCGGCATGCAACAATCCAGCACCCCACACCGAGCCTCCTGCCCCGAAGGACTGTTACGACAGGTGGAGCCCAAAGTCATGGACTAAATGAACTTAATGAACATTTTATAGGGATGCGTCCATAGACTAAGGGAAGGGTAGCTGTACATGTATAAATCAGAAGGTGTGAGAAGTGGTAGTGATTGAGATGTATAGGAAAGCGGGACCTGGGCATGACATAGTATGGAATAAGGGGTGGATACTGCCCTGGTTTCAGCCGGGGTAGAGTTCAGCCAGTGCCTGCCCCCCAGGGACCGGCTGGGCATCCGTCAGCAGGTGGTGAGCAATTGCATCACACATCATTTTTGTATATCCTTTCATCTTTATTATTTTCCCTTCCTTTTCAGTCCTATTAAACTGCCTTTATCTCAACCCACACTTTTTTTTTTTTTTGGATGCTCCTCCCCATCCCACTGGGCAGGGGGAGAGTGAGCAAGCAGCCACCCGGTGCTTGGTTGCCAGCTGGGGTTAAGCCCCAACATCATCATAGGTGAATGTCTTTACCACTAGGTATTCTTTCCGTCTCATTTCTCACCGAAAGCTTTGAAAAGCCTCAGTTTTACCCCACAGCAGTACAGAACCACTTCTGAAGTCTCAGGAAAAAAACGTCAGGCGTGGAAAACACTTCCCCTCACACGGCTTCGTAAGAAGCTAGATCGAACGCCGCGTTTGCGTGTACCGCAGCTCTGACCGTGCGCATTTTCCCGTTTGCGGTAGCGGTGCGTGCCTGAGCCCTCCCTTACTGCCAGTGCACCCAGCCCTCCTCGGGGGGCCATCGCGATGTCATTTCTTCTGCGTAAGGGGAACGCGTTTGCACACAAAGCTTGGGGTGCTGCTTCACCTTTGTGCCTTTCCAAGGCTATCACGAGTCCTCAGGAATTCCCCTGCACATAACTGGGTCCACAGCTCTACTCTACTTTGCTTGGGCCCACATGCCGCGTGGCAGCTATACCTACACGGTGGTCTATGGAGCAAAAATGCTAATCGTTATCTACACGTTACTGCAATAGTTTTAGCTTCCCTCATTTACGCTCGTATCTTCTAGCTGAACTGCTATGTGTAAGTGTGCACTGAAGGGTAAGGAATCGTCTACCCCAGGAATCAAAAATGGACAAGAGTAGAATAATTGAAGGAAATACATAACTGGGGGGGAATGACAAGGAGACATTCAAGCCACACGGGAGGAACCACTTTGCAAGAACTAAAGCAAAACCATTTGCATCCACCCATTCCCTTCCACGAGGGAAGTTCTGCAGGTATATAAGAAACAATATGTTCATGTAGCATGGGGTTAATCAGATGAAGAACCATCACTTTGCACTTGCCATGGCAGCATGAGCTAACTTGATAATAAATCTTTATTTATCTTTTCTTCCCCCCCCCCCCCCCCAAGAGACATGAATCCTGCCCATACGTTACCATACATACCCCTCTGAGGAAAACGCATTTTGTGGGAGTCTTTACTTAGATCTGAATACCTATTCAGCCACAAGATAAAAAGTCTAAGTTGCCCTTCGGAAAAACTTTGGTAACATTTAAAATGTAATCGCTTTTGCAAGCTGACAACTAATTATCCAAAAGCAAAATGCACATTAGGCATTGAAATAATGAAGTGTCAGTCAGTATAATAGAAGTGCCACTTTACTTTTTGCGTTTGGAAATTATTTTAGTCTTAAAATTAATCTATCTACATGTACATAGGCACATGCATTTTGCAATTATGCTTATTCACATAAAATAAAATCATTAAATTGTATTATTTCTACCTACAGACTGTCTGCTTATGTCCTTCAGCTACTACTGATATTTGTACCTGTACAAATAGCACTATTACTACAAGCTGTGTCAGGCCCACATTTGTTTTTAGGTGCTCTCTGCAGTACCTCGCTGCTTGCCAAGGGAATTTTCTATCCACTGCTGATCACTAGGAACCTACTTATTTTACTGTTATGAATCTTTAAGTCAGACATCATTATACAGAAATGAACCATATTAACATTAGCATTGTAAGGTCTGAAAAAGTGGTCTACCATGAAGCTGCAAGAAATACTTACCTGAAGGATGTGCTCCATTTCCCCAACTAATCACAACCAGGTTTGGTACGAGGCAAGATTAAAGAATAGTAGAATATTTGTTTACTTAAAACCTAAGTTTTTAACAGCGGAGACGTGATACGTGCACAGTTCAGGCTGTATTCAGCAGTTTCTTCCAT
This sequence comes from Phaethon aethereus, assembly GCF_964289735.1. Lineage (NCBI taxonomy): Eukaryota > Metazoa > Chordata > Aves > Phaethontiformes > Phaethontidae > Phaethon > Phaethon aethereus. The sequence continues at coordinate 66,897,479 of NC_138579.1, read as the reverse complement.
AGAGCCAGGAATGATGTGTCTACACATCAGATCCTTCAACATCTTCTCATCGCCGAGGCTCACTCACACCTGCGAACCTCCTCCCGGGTGCTTGAGGAGGCTGCCTTAGCGAGGGGAGGGTCTTCCCGTTACATCCCCCTTGCTCCAGTTGCTAAACTCGTCCAGGGGCCCACAGAGAGGAGCTGCTCAAGGCGTCCTCCTCCATGTCCCTTCAGGGCAGAAAGGTCGCTTCTCACCCCGTACTTCTTCATGCACTCACTCCCTGACGTCGGGCACTGCTATGTCACATGGCAACACACAGGACTTAATTTCTTACACTTTGATATCTTCTTTTTGATAATTTGAACATAGCAGTGCAAACAGTGAAATAGAGAATGCATTCCTTCAATGAGTTGCCATTTGTACCCCGCGTATCATTTGTGCCTGTTTCAGAGAGCCCCAAGAAGGTCGCATATGTGTAGGGATGAACATGTGTGTGCTATAGGTTCACACTTACTACCCGTACACATTCAGGTACGGGTACACAGATACATATTAAAACAATTAAAATTACTTCTAAGATATTCATGTATATTTTATACCTATGTATGTACATGCATTCACCTATGCACATTTGCTGTGACGGTGCAGACACAGGCAAGTGTGTACACACTTACAGGTACATTAGGACTAAAGTTCTCCACAAAAAACACAACAGCTGCATTCCCATAGACAGTCCCCATGATTCGTGTGGGGAACTACACGGGACTTGACACCAACCATGCTGGAAATCGAATTCTAGAGCCAAGGACCAAGATTCAGTGTGAGCAAAGGACAGAATTTCCTCATTAATATTTATGTAGATCTCTGCAACATGAGCAAAAATGATACGGCTGTGCCACTGGTACTCATGCTGTAATACCATCTTTTAACAAAAGAATTTTGAAGTCTGAAATAAAATATACAGTATTTTAATAGATTCAGAAATCCAGTCCTGTTCCAAACACATCCCTCAATTTACCTATAAGAGTCAATCTGTTTAAGCAGCAGCCCTACTTAGGTGTAGCACTGTAGGTGGGCATGAAAATATATCTTCCGTAAGTCTGCTATAATAGGGTAACAGCAGTTACTGTAACTGAGGTTGCCAAATTGTTTCCTCCAAATAATCACTGCTTGCTCCAAAATTTTCTATTTCATGTCTCTATCCAAGAATGGTTTCTATTTAATAACTTACCATTATCTGCGCTGTAGCTTGAGTAAGATAGTTCACTCATTTTTGTTGTGATGAGGATAAAAATTATGTCTACGTTGTAAGAAAAAAAATCAGAGATTTTCTGGGCAACATTTTAATCCTAAATAACTGAAAATTTAAAGAGTTCCAATTTGTCACCATGATAGTCTCTATCAAGAAACAGGCATAGCATTATAGAAAAAAAAGGCCTTGATTTGACTAAATTATGAGCTTCTGGGAAATGGCGTGCAGAGTTTTGTTGAACTTGCTAGGTGGGCAATGCACTGCACACACATTTGTAGCTTTACAGTACACTAAGCCAGACGCTTTAATTTAGTCACATGCTACAGGAAATCCAGGATCAGAAATAAGTAGTTTAACTCCTTTCATTCCTCTTATTCAACTCCTTTTACTCCCCTTCCTCATTTTTCATTACAATACCTCCTTATTCAATTAAAAACCAAGAATGATAAACTTCATCTCCATGTACATTCAAATTATTGAACTTCTTCATTTGGTATACATCACTAATTTTGAGGCCCAAATGAGACTCTGGCCTGACTCATAACTTGCAAGAATAAGGAAAATAAACTGCCCTGAGTTGTGAGAATTGATACTACGGGTTCACTCACGAGGTACCCTGCAGATGCAAGCAGCATCTCTTAATCACCCACATCGAGTCATATATAAGACTTCATCAAGGCGCTCTTGCTCCCCGAGTGCCTGTGTTTAATTCCAAGGGAAACCAGGTGGCACAGCAAGCGTCCCAATTGCATCTTGCAGTATAGGTATGGGTAGATGCACGTCTGAGGACCAGACTTACAATCCTACAATGCCTACCGTTTATAGGTCATAGGTGTAGAAATGTGTCACTTATGTTCTCACAAGGATGAAATCTGGAGTTGCCTTCAACTTCAATATTTTCCAATGTTTTTTTGGTGCTTAAGTGCACACCCTTCCTCCAATTGTGATTGGTCGGACAAATCACATAGTTATGTTTTTGTTTCATTAGCAGAAGATTCACAGTTATTTCCAGAAACATTCACATAAGAAAATGTAATATTAACAAGCATTAATAATGAAGGCTTTAGAAGTATTTTGATGAGTGTTCATGCTGCAATATGCAGCAAGGCAAACATCTGTTACAGATAACGCAAGGAAAGTAGAAGTACAACCATTTAGTTTGCAAGGCAGGTATTTTAGTAGCTGATTTTTGAGCTATTCAAAACTTTTTTGCAATAGAATTTGAACAAGACCAAGAACGGCTGGATAAACATCCTCTCTCTGCTGCTTCTGTAAAGAAGAGCCGGAGCTAGCTCACACAGTTTAAATATCCACAGAACCAGCCATGATGACGACCCTGTGCTTCGGTGCTACGTCGATATCACTATGATTATTGGAGTCATTTGCAGGGGAAAGGAAAGAGCAAGAAACATTGTCTTACATTATTTCCGTGTGAAAACTGGGAGATGCAGCAGACACAAAGCAGTTCTCACTGCACTGTTTCACCTTCCCACACACATTCCCGAGATTCAGGATATGCAATAGTGCTATCTGGGAGATGAGCGAGCTGTGACTAGTTCATAGCAGGCTTTTTTCAGTAAACCAATTTTAATTTTTAGTAATCCCAAGCAGAGCAATCATAAACAGAAAGAACCATTTTGTGATGACAGCGATGAATTTCTTGCAATTTCCTCTATCACAGTAAGAAAATGGGAAATATATCCAAATAGCATTTCTTTCTGCAGATTTATCATCACTAGATCGTATTTTATTGCTATTATATGAACACTGTATTTACATACTTGTGCTCAGAGAAAACCTCCTCAATTTTGACAATTTCCCTTTTTATAACTCTTGAATTCCAGCTAATTTCTGCTTCATTACTTTAATATAATTCCTCACTGATGAGAATCTTAGGAGAAGGGTCATACTTTACAACATCAGTGCCTCTTCATGAAAAGAGAATGTAAAAATAAGTATAAAATCAACCGAGTCCAGCAGAAAAAGGACAGGCATTAGAGCCTCAGCACAGATCTATTTATTTTAAAAGATTTTTCCCACTTATGCCACTGGGGGACTAAAACAAAAAAGCAACTTTGTATATTAGGAAAAAATTTTAATAAGGCAAGATGATATTATGAGATTGATTTTGATTTGTTTAATAGAACCACCAGCTCCTCCTAGGGATAAAAGACCAAGTCCTAGGATATGTGTTAAAAGTAACCTGATAAAAGATGACAGAATAGCTTGGTTTGGAAGGGACCTTTAAAGGTCATCTATTTCAACTGCCTTGCAATGAGCAGGGGATACTCAAAAGATTAGCCACAGATAACCGTAGTACTAGCTTCAAACTTGAAAAGCAACATTTAAGTGGCATCACCACCCCAAAGTAAACCCAAGGTAGAAAAATAAACATCTCTGTATCCCAACAGCCAAGTAGAAACCATTTTTTACCACCACAGTCCTTCCTCATTAACAATACACAATTAATCCTCTCCTGCTATTTATATCCCTAGCATCATCCCACATTGAGCATCCTCAGCACCAAAAGTCACTTCAAAGCAATGAACGTTCAACTATCCGTTTCTCAGACCACATGCCTCGCCTACTTTTATACTCATGAGCAGCAGCTGCCATATCCATCTTTCAGCAGCTTAACAAGCACCTAGATCTTCTCTCCAGGTTCAGCAGCTGCTCACAGCAAGGCTGCTTTCAATCCAGTCAGGGGGTTGAACTCTTGCTTCTTCCCTAGCAGTAGCCTTGCAAAATTACCTCAGCTGGGAGTCAGTCACTATTACCTAAATTTTTATCTCTGTCTTTAAGTTACGGATTTTGTGGAAGGCGTTGCAGCAATTCCTGAAAGTGATTTTGCATTTTTGTCTCAGAACACATGGGAATTTCATGGTCTCCAACTTCTTGGTTAGTTGAGGAATGCCATGTGTCATCTAATAATGGCACGGTCAACAGCTTCAGCACTACCACCCCACAACTAACATTCATGGTACTTCTTAGGACATGAACTGAATAGAACTACTGTAATGGTTAAACACTTTTATGGATCAGGGAAAAGGGGAGAGACTAGGAAGGCAAGAGATCCCAAGTTTTACAGTACCTTTCATGACAGTCATTCTCACAGAAATGCAGCACTAAGTACTCAATGCTGGATGGATCCCAGCCAAGGTAAGAAAAGTGGGATCTTACAGTGGGTCTCCTCACCCAAAGTATTGGGAAAGAAACACCCTGGCAGATTAATTCTGCTGATTATAGCCAAAAGGAAATGCAATTATAGCAGGTTGCACTGCCTGTCGAAAAGTTCTGCTCACATGCTGTGAACCTGTGAGTTTTTTGGCCCTGCTAGCAAATGACATCCTCAGAAGTCTGTAAGTAACATGCGGATGCCCTAGTGAGCACCTTCCTAAGATAACCACCACAAAGAAACCAGGTCTCACGATAAAGCACAATTGCTGAACTTCTGCTAATAGTATTCCTTCCCCGGGGCTCTGTGAGCTGCATGCCCGCGTAGTTCAACTGCTGATCTCAGAGCAACAACAAGAAAAAAAGAAAAAATGAAAAAAAGAGGAGCCAGAAAAATTAGCAAACAAGTCTCTAGTTCACTACCATGGACAAACTGTTTGTAACACGACACATTAGAAGTGGCCAGAAGCTGAGGTGACACCTACAGCCTATGGAAAATAGGCCTTTAATTTGTACATCCTTCTAAACTATTTTCAGAGTAGGCACTGACCTGTGGATATAAGGAAAATAGCGGTGGGGCTTCCTCTTGGAAATGCTACTGCTAAAATAAAACTGCTGAGGTTTCACAATATAGGTCATCTTGTTTCTTGTATAAAAGACTGTCGTAAAAGTAAATGCTGCCATAGGACCAGACAGCATGCCAAGCAGACTCTGCTGATCTGAAATGTATCCAAAATACCTAAACCTCTCAAGTCTGTACATTCTGGCTGGAAGCTCCATGACAATAAACTTTCCAGCACTAGCACTCTGGGATCTGGAAAGTCATCTTTTCTCTCTGTCTTGTTAATTCTTTGATTTATACTCACTTTTATGTGCAGCCCAAAATAAGTCAGATTCTACTGAACTACACTCTGAACTAGAGACTATTTCTCCACTCAGTTGCATGGTATTCCATCACAGTGAAATAAAAAAAAGGCTACAGAGATACAGCACAGAAAGAAGATAGGTACTAAAAAAACCCACCTAAGTTTGCTTTGCCTTTTTTTATTACTCCTCCATTTTTCTAGGAATTTGAACAGAAAAATACTACCAGTTACCTGTCCACCTGTGATAACTCATCACAAAGAAATATAACAGATTAAGACCCGAAGGAAAAAAAAAAAAAAACATCTGCAGAAGTAAATTCAACCAATGAACCTCTTCTGACACTGGCTCAGCAGGGAGCAAAATTTTTCAACCAAAACATGACTAGAACATAGCTTACGTTTCATACTGAAGTAAACTTACATTACTAGGCCTGGGAAAACTTTAATAGTATTGTAGTAAAGAAAACTCATTCCTCAGAATGAGAAGTAAAAGTAATTCTGTATTCATATATTAAAAGCCTTGGACTGGTTCCTCAGTATTTGCCATTTAGAATTTACTCCTAATTTTCTTGCCCAGCACAGGAGTCATAGAAATGATTGAGGATGAACACCTTGATAGATTTCTAGAAGATGCTGAGGAACAGTCCCAAGTTCATTTACGAGTTCAATTCTTTCCTCAAAAGGATAGCGTCAGTTTCCTCTGTCCTTATCTAGCCTTTTTCCCCCCATTATTATTTTCGATTTGGAGATCAATTACGACAGCACGTATCTCAAGAGTACGGACATTCACAGACGTAGCAGCTGAAGACCCGACAGTCACAAGAGAATCAAGCTTTTTTACCAAATCCAGAAAGCACAAATGTCTCCCTTGGGCTTAAAGAAAGAAGATGGGTTTTGAGGCATAAGAAGAAAATGAAATTTTTTCTTAAAGTTCACAACTATAGAGAAGAGAAGTATACTCCTTTGAAAGCTACTAAAATGATCTCACATGCATTGCAGAGCAAGAAGTACAGTTATTTGGGTCATTGATTATTTCTGCGTGACCAGCTCCTTACACCACACCAGTGCATTACTTCCCACGGGGTACCCAGGGAACCCAAGGTTTCAGCAAATCTCCATCGCTTGCTTCTAGTGGTACGGAAGCTACAGCTGTATGCGTCAAAAAGTCCTGGAGAAAGCTGACAGTTTGAAGTTTTACAAGAAGAACAGCTTCACTACTGTATAAATATTGTGTGAGCATAAGTTCATTGAGGCATGTTTTTGTCATCAACAATGTTTCTTAAGAGGGAAGTCCCAGAATCCCACATTTGCCCATTCCTTAGTGGAAGCCTCCAGAATGAAGGTGAGGCATTATCAGAAGCTGTTATGATATGAGAATCACTGATCTATTAAATCTTTGTAATCTTGACACTGTTACATATTAAAAGATAAGAGTAAATAATAGCTTTTGAAACAGTAGTGATATATAGAGAGAAAGTATGATCTGGTAAACTGAAAGAAGTCATTTCACCACTCCTGTATATCATTAAATAGATAAGTTCACCATCAATCCGATAACAGCTCGTTCATTTATTTTGCCAGCAGGGCTGATGGCCCACTTCTTGGTGGATTATCAGTAAGAGTCCTGGTTAAAAGGAAAACAACTTTCTTTCCACATGTTTATGCAAGGTTAAGAAAGAATTGAACTTTCATACTGAAATAAGACATTTTTGTCAAATTTCATACAGTGTTTTTTACAGTAACAATTTTGAATGTCAGGGTAGGAAGCCGATTTGATCTGCTCTTAATCAGCCTTGCGAAGGTGCAGCAATTCGGCATCATTGACATTTAACTCTTACTTACTTGTTTATTATTTTAATAAAGTCTTGGAACTTGAGCCTGTTACCTCAGGGCAAAAGCAATTTCACTGCGGAATTTGAGAAATGTGTCTCAGTTTCTGAAGTCAACCCTTTGTCCTTAACAAAGCAAACAGATCAATTTTCATGAAAACTAGAGGACTGGAGGGTGAAAAATCACCTTGACCAAATGTCCATTCCAAATTCCTATTTATTGCTAAAGGCTGATGGATGGGTTTTAAGCTGAATTTTTACACTGTAAAATTCCACCCTCCAAAGCCACACGTGAAGCCTGTCTTGCATGCGACAGGAGAAGGAGCATAGCCTGACAGTGGAGGATCCCTTCAGCAAGCATGTTCTCCCACAGGGCTACACGCTGCTGCAGTTGTTCCCTCACTTGCAACCCATTCTCAGCTACTTTGCTACAGCCAAATTAGTCACCTAGAGCAGAAAGGTGGTCACAGTGTCACACTGAACTATGCACAAGCTAAACATCACACTACGGGGGGGAAAAAAAAAAAAATCACATAGGTATCACATGAACAAGCGTGAGAGTTGACATACTTGTCCATACAGTTCCCATTCAAAGCTGACACATCAATCAACCATTTCTGAGTTGTATTGCTTTGAGATAATTAATCCTTAAAATGACAAGAATGATATTTTATGACACTGTGACAGATTTGTTGTTTTCAGTTTTCCTCCAGATCTGCATGACACAGGTTGGGAGAAAGAAAGATAGACGTTCATTTTGAAAACTTACCTGCACAGCAGGTCCTTCATGAGCACAGATTTTACTGTCCGATCTCCCAGTAGGCTCTCTTTGTTTTTTTGGAGTGTCATATTCAGATGAAATAAGGCTTCCCTAGAGAATAAGGCAGCAATTGTAAGGGAACCAATATCACTGAAACAGAGTTATGTAATATTTTTCCTTTTTTTTAATTGGAATGTTTCCCAGGTCAGCCAAGACAACAAAAGGTACACTGGGGCGCCATGCGTTCTCTCAAACATATAAATACTGGAAGTTTCCACAGCATTCATCTCCAAACGAACTATATGCAGTTAATGTACCTTTTAGGTAAAATACTAGGACAAGTTCTCTGTTAATTATATATTTATGCAGTCCGCTGTATGCTGCAGAAGCCCAGCAGGAGAAGGAGGGGAGGCAGGGAACAACAGGCATCCTTCCTGTAGCCGCAGACATCTCAAAACTCTTTCTGGTGGCATCAACTGGGATCACCTTACCTCTTTAAAAGGCTCAGTATGTTCTTTTGGTGCAGAAAAAGGAAAAATGCACATATTGCCTATTAAGTTCCCCAATAAATCCAGATCAGCTTTTGCTGCGAGCCACGTTCGGTCCATTGGCAGAAAAGAACTCCTTACAGTGGAGGAGGAACATACGCCTTTGGTGGGTGGGGAGGCAGTAAGCCACAGCACAAATAGACCCCATCATCCAACCTTTCAACCTTCATAAACCGGGACAAGCATCGAAATCTCACATCTGCACATAGCTTGGCAACTAGGCTTAAGTCTGGTAACGTGGCGTTCAGATGTCTATTTTAAAAGACACCCAGGACTTACAATATATTTCAGTTGTGGTAAACAGCACTACTGCAGTCTAGGTAGTTTTGAACTGCTCCCTGCTTGGAGAGGGGTACAAGCTCACTATAGGGCTCACAGTGGGCAGCCAGAGAGTTTACCTGTGTTTTGAACCCTACAGAGCTACAACTATCCCACTGTGCTGGCCAGAGCCAGGCTGAGTATGTCCACAGACGGAAATGTTATCCTCCAGAACGTAACGTCAATATGAAACTCAGGAGAGCTTTTCTTCTGGATTAAATACAATTAGAAGGCACAAAGAAGGAAGAGGCACAGTAGATCACAAGATGTTCCGGTCAATATCACTGACCATAGCCCCTGGTGAAGCCTCCCCACTGCACACAAGCTGAAATCCATTCTTAGGCAACTGCCCACCTATACACATGTGGATTCCACCATCTCTGGGTAGTACTACTGCACATTCTCTTTACCACCTTAAATATGTATCATGTGCTTATTAGATGGTATCAGAAAGAAAGAAAAAAAAAAATCCCCTCGTCACTCAGAAAGTGCATTCCCATGTCCACCCCGCCGGCCCCAAGTCATGCAACATACATATTCCCATGTCATAGGTAGAAGTATGCCCTTGCATTAGCCCACTAATCCAGAATGGAAAGCGTTCATATGAATTTCTGCAGTATAAAAAGTGGTAAAAAATAGGATAAGTTATTCCACCCCTAAACTTTATTACTTATGATGAATATAGATTAAAACCAAGATGGGATGGGATCTTTAATTTACTAATTATGAGCATAATCTGATTACTTGTTTAGAGACAAAAGCACTTGTATTAGTGCTAGGAACATCACCTTGCCTCTAGTTTGCTTCTACTTTTCCCTCTACCATACACGTGTTTCTATTTTAAACCAGACTGTCATTTGTTCAAAGATAGCAAACCCGACACATCAAAAACTTGTTCAACTGAGCAGCACAATCTTAGCGTGCTTGCACACGTCAATACTTGCAACATCATACGACAACATACACTATTATACCCTAATGGGCAAAATTTTGTTCTTATATTCTTATAAACTCATATTCTATCTGACGTGCTTGCAGAGCATTACCAGAAACTAAAGTTCATTTTGTCTACACATACAAAAGCATGTGATGAAAGACATGGTGGAGCATTTCAACTAACCACAGCAAAGCAGCTCTTATGATCATTTTCACATGTAGCTAGAAAAAGACTCACAATAGTTTTGGGGGTTTATTTGGGTTCTGGGTTGGGGGTGGCAGGCAGAGGGTGTGTTTGTTTCCAGTTTGTGGGGGTTTTTTTTAAGTTTAAAACCAACACGCAGTGTTCATTCATTTGAAGAAATCATCTTACAGTAATTGTCATACTAACACTATTTAGTATGCTCCTCTCCCTTTCTTTCCCCAATTGAAACATACATCAAGTAATTACATGCAATTAAACATTCTCTCCACTGCTCCTGCCTCGTTTCCTTTTTTCATTTCACTACAATCACTACAAATTTCCTCTTACTAATCAACTTGCACTTTTCAAACAATTTTGCTTGCGCTTTACGCATCAAAAGGGACAATACCAAATTTTGCTGCTCCTTCAGAACAGACACCTCTGCCATCACTCTTTACATCAGAAATAAACCAGTCACAAAGCTATGACTGGTTCTGTTTATTCTAAACATCACTTGGGCAGGGGCCTTTCAAAGAGAAGGATCTTTGTAGTCTGTCCCTGATGAAGGGCTGTCGCACATTCCAAATACATTTTGTGCATCATCAAGGGTCTTATAATAGGATCTGCACAGCAGAAAGAATCAAGTAGTCCAATGGCACTGTGAACTGAAGAATTTTTTTCTTTTACTGCATGTTAGCATTTACATGAATCATTAACTACAAAAAGGAACTTGATAAGCTGCAGTATTGTAAAACAACAGCGTTGTTCTTTTGAGATAAGGACATAAGATGAGAAAAATACATCGCGTTCTCCAAAAGAACACGTCCGATCTCTGCCACATTGAATTATTCAGTTTTTAGGCACTTGAAGCAAGGACTGCCTTTTGGTATGTTCTATGGTATACAGCCTGAGCGTGTCTTAAGAACTAGGATACATAGGTAATAGCACAATGCAAATAATAAACACACAGAAGTCACCACTGATAGGCATAAAGGGCACGATCTCCGTCCTTTATCAGATCGTAGTTGTTCATATCTTCCTAGTCCCAAACATTTTAGGAACACAAATCCTTCTCCAGCCCCCATCAAATAACACATTATTGACTTCTCTCTATACCAAAGACTGTAGAAATGTGCTACAGCCTCAACTAGAATAGCTGTAACTACCCCCATTTCTAATTTTCAGAGATCACCTACCCCATTATTGTTAAGTAAAACAGACTAGCAGCACTTACACTAACTGAAACATCCACCGAGAGCTAACAAACCTTTTTGTTACCGCTTCTTTCAGAGAATATCACAATATTTTCCGGCCCTTTCTGCAAGCCAGTTGCCACTAAAAACCAGGAAGCCCTAGAGCTGGAAAAAATCCACCCACCCATATACTTCCACCTTCTCAGCACATAACAGCGCTACTCAATTTTCCTTAAGTACGTTATAGTATGATAACAATGCAATTGAAGACACTACTCCTGCCTGATGCTTAGCAGGCAAACTATTAGGCAAACTATTCAAACAGACAAATTTGCCTTAGCACCAGCAGTCCTGAACCCCTACAAACCACAACTAAACATACCTCAGGAACGAGATGACTCTTCTAAAGCTTGCTTCTAAACATAGCAGGCTGATGAGCTACAGCTCTACCCAGAGCACTGCACCCAACAGTTGCACCTCAGTGATTTAAGCTCACCTGTTCTGCCGAAACGAAAGGGGAGATCGTTAGCAAAGGCTGTACCAAGGCAGGAGGTGGAATTAGAATCAGCTGGGAGCTCTGGTAGTTAGTAGCTCCCCACCCGAGAGCTCGTGCTCCTCAGGTGTTTTTCACTTGTTTTGTTGTAAATCTAATTTTTTTCAGCGGTCTGGGAAAAGGAATATTTTTGAGTCATTTTCAGTTGAGAAACAGCCACTCATCCCACATTATAGAAAATCAAATGTTATTGTCTACATATAGGACGTGCCTTTGATTGTATCATAATTCTGAACAAAAAGAATCTAAACACGAGGAGGGCAGCGGGGGCATGGTCCCAAGTTCAGGCTTGGGTCAGTGTGAATATATCCTCAGGGAAGCCACTGAAGTATGGCAACTGGTCACACCTCATCCGCTAGAATGAAGGTGCTCTGTTGCTCCGTTCCCCGGTATATATGATCCAGAAAACCAACTATTTGATCTCTTTGCTTCAGGATGGTCCTTGCTTGCAGTCAATCCAGTCATGACCATATAGCCAGCCAGAAGCAAGACACTATGCAAAAAAATACCAACAAAGTAACAGGTTTGTTTTACATAAACTCTTGTGTACTGGCAACTTAACTGAGCTGTGTCTTCTTTTGCACAGAGACACACTCGCAGCATGCATTATTTGGGGCTAGAGTTAGCCAGAGTTTAGAAAACTGCATCTTCAGCAGCTGACATAATGTTTAGATTCTACATGTGCCACAAAATAAGGAAAATGGATGACGTTAATAGATCCAAAATTTTTTTCCCTGTACTTTCCTGGCCATTTTTAGGTTGGAATTTCAGTTTGGTAAAGGTAAAGTCTTGGAGATGAAAGACAACAGCCAATCTTAATAGCTTGATTTTTAAAAACCTGGAAAATTAGAAAGAGGCCTCTTCTCAACAACCCTTAATAACTTCTTTTTTATTCTACTGCTTGCCTGGATCTTCTGCCTACATTTAAAATTAAAATCAAGGTGGATGTTAAAGATTAGGACTTCCGTCAGCATAAACAATGATTAGATGCAACAGGCCAGGTGTAACTTTCAGTACATAAATTTCTATTTCACTGTTGATTTTGGTCTTTTTAAATTTGGGATGAAGGAAAAGTTTGGGAAAGATAAAGCTTTTGTCCTGTACACAGACAACAAATTAGGAAAAAGCCTGGTGTTAATATATTGTAATTTTTTTCTCTTATTTTTCTCTGGGTATTAAACCATGTATTTTAACCTGAGAATTGGTTCCCTGTCTGAAGTTAAAATAATGGATAGTGTTATGGAAAGTGGAAGCTAAAAGTTAAACTAAATAATAGATGGATCCTGAAAGTTCAGCAGTGTTAAACAGACGATTGGAGTCAAAAGACTCCAATATCTTCCTTCCCATTTTAACCTAAAGAATGATACCCTTATGATATTTAAGATGAAAATTAAGGTCAAGATAAATTAGAATTTGAAAAAGTAAAATGTCAGAAGACGTCTGCATGACTGGAATCTGCTTAGTCCACAAAGCTATGAAGAGGGTGATGTGAGCAGTATCCAATTCCTAATGTTGTTGTTTACTACAGGAACCAGTCTCATGGGTATAATTAAGTTATAGGAAACCAAATGCTCAAGAATCAAGTTCATGTTTGGGTTCTTTAAGTCAATGCTCGACTTGTTCCTTTTCCTCAGAGAACTACATTGAGTTATAATTATGGTCAAGGATAACGTTTGGAAAACTGAACACATATTAAAAGCAAAACTTTGGTTAACTTCTACATGCTTACACAGTTAGGAAGAAAAATGGCATCAACATTAGCTAGTGCCCTATCTTGCATTTTACTTTGGGATCGGTCATAAACTACTACAGCTGTGGTTAGCACTGAGACTGGGATTAGAGCTAGAGTTCAAGGATCAAAACCTCAGCGCTTTCTAGCTGGATGCCAGTGCACCCACAGATGTGGAGCTGGTTTTGTTTTGAAAGGGTGTAACAGTGGTTTCCTGAGTTTGGCACACACAAATGCAAACCACCTTTCTATGCAGACTGTGCTGTGGGTGCACAGCAAGTCCTAGAGGTCTCTGAGGGCTGTACTTGGGCTCCCAGAGACTTTTTACCTCAAGTCCAAGTGATACACATGAGCCTGGCCAAGTGGCTGCAACTTGGTGCCTCTATGATCGCTGCCTCCGATTCCTCCCAGTCTTTCTCTCTGAAAGGGTTTAACTCAGAACAGTTACTCTCGCCTTGTATTTTGCTTTGAAAATTTATGCTTCTATTTTGCATCTGAAAAAGTAATCAGTAACACTAATGGGCATAGGAAATTGTGTTATTTTTTCCCCACAAACCTATGATACTGTAAAACAGCTTGATGAGGAAAAGTTTTATTTGCCTTTCAGACATTAGGCATTGGCCAATGTTCAAGGAAGCATATCCATCCCGATGAACAACTGGCTTGTTTCAGTACTGAGCAGCCAAATTCATCCCTGGAGTAACACCAGTTAATATTTGTAGGGGCTATAAGGCAGACAAGAATTTATGCCATTGGAAGATGCAAAAGTGGTGTATCTTAAATATTCTGGCAGGACATACCAATAGATTATGTTCTACAGAAAACAGGTATATGTAAACCTGAGATACACAGGTTCTATTTTTAACATACATTAAAAGAGCAATTGTGTCAGACACAGGTCTATTAAGTGTCAATCTCCTTAAAAGAAAATTGCCAAAGCACCCGCATTCAGCGACTTTCCTCACCTCATTTCAGACAGCATATGGATGGATACATGCCACAATTATCTTTCTACGTGATTTAGACAAAAAAGCGTTGAGCCTGTCTGCCTTGCTTCAGCAGTGTATTTTAAACCACTTGTCTACCACCAATACCTGTGCAGAAGCAAATACTGAAGACTGAATTTCTGCTACTAAAGGGTGGATTCTTTATGGAGCCTTGTGATGACTCATGGTTGCCCCTTGGACAATGAAAAAAATGGAAAATCCATATGCTAGAGCTCACTGTCTCCCACGTGGGCAAAAATGATCATATTTGAAAGGGAAATTGCAGTGAAGGAACATGCCGTGAAAAGGTAAACGTAATTGTCATGAGACTTGCATCAAGGGACTATTCCAGTCACTGTAACTTACAGCATCCCTGAAGTTGTGCTAAATTACCATCTGGATTTGCTCTCTGCTTGACTTATCCTGAGAAGGATTATTAAATTTTATTATTTAGGCTTTTAGGGATACTTGGTCACAACCTTAATGGCATAAACTGCATTTTCATACTTATTGGGGAAAACAATATGAAAATTACCACTTTCTTTCTCTTGCACTGGTGGAAATTGATTTCAGAAGCTGGAGACTGAAATTACATGCCCCAAAGACCATAGAATTTGTATTGTACTTGGAAAACAGTGAATCATTCAGGCACAGAGAATTTCTGCATCAGACTGACAATCACCCCCAATATCTTGGAGTCGCAGGGATAGAACTTTCAGTTATGTTTGCTCTCTGGAAAATATCAATAAAAAGGGAGCTTAGGTAAATATCATTGAGAAACCAACTGGCACTAAGTAGGACACCCATATACACCCTTAGGATTTTAGTGCAAACTCTGACCCTGTCTCCAGCAGGAAGGCATCTGCTTGTTTGATATGAGAGACCATATATGAGATTCCCAGGCACCAGAACTGTAAAACTTTGATAGTGACAAGCGGCATATTATACCTGTTTCAATTACCTAGCTTTCATTATTGCTGACTACCGGACCAGAAAATATCATACATGAAGCACCTGCATTATTGAAGTATCAACAAAATGAGCGGTAATAGAAATATTTTGCTATAAAATGCTATAAAACATATGACACATAGATCTTTAAGCATGTGCCTCATTTTTGGTTGTAATAAGGAATTCCTGAGTTGATGGTGTTGAACACAGGCAGCATATCCAAAGAACAAGTCCTTTGGAGCACACTTCTGGGGACATTGCAGGGAAGAAGGTGATCAGGAACAGTCAGCATGGATTTACCAAGGGTAAATAATGTCTGACCGACCTGATTGCCCTCTATGATAAAACACCTGGATTTGTGGAGAAGGGGAGAGCTGTAGTTGTCATTTACCTTGACTTTAGCAAGAGTTTTGATATTGTCTCCCACTATACTCTTGTAACCTAGTTAGGACACTTTGGTCTGCATAGGTGAACAATTAGCTGAATAAAAAAAACTGGCTGGCTGGCTGGCTGTGTTCAGAGAGTAGCAGTTAACGGTCATTCTCTACCTGGATGGGCTAGACCATCTGGCATGGGTCTGCCAAAGTGGTACCTCAGGGGACTGTACTGGGATCTCTCCTGTTTAATACCACTATCGATGTTCACTCACCTCCTCCAATGATGAGGAAGACCTGATGGAGCTCAGCAAATTTGCAGATGACTATAAGTGGGGGGGCAGCTGGTACGCTCGATGGCAAGGTGGGCAGGGCTACCCATTCAGAAGGACCTAGGCATACTGGAGAAACAGGCCGACAGGACCATCATGAAATTCAGCAAGGATAAATGCAAAGTCCTGCACCTAAGAAGAAATAACACCTTGCGACAACAAAATAGGCTGGGTACTGAACGGCTGGGGAGCATCTCTGCCGAAAAGGGCCTGGGGCTTCAGAAAAACAGCAAGCTGAGCACGTGTCGGCAGGGTGCTTTCACAGCAAAGCAAGCCAACAGCATCCTGGGCTGTATCAGCAGAAGCACAACCGGTAGATCAAGGGAAGAGATTATCTCCCTTCACTTGGAACGTTTTAGACTGCATCTAGAATACCCTATCCAGTTCTGGGCCTCCCAAATTCAGGAAAGACATCAACAAACTGAAGGAAGTTCATCAGAGGGCGATAAGGACACTTAGGAGACTGGAGCACTGGCCCTACGAGGAGAGACTGAGGAACAGGGCTTGTTCAGCCTGAAGAAGAGACAACTACTGAAGGACTGAACAGCAGCTTTCCAACACCTGTGAAGCGGTCCGCAAGAAGACAGAGCCAGGCTGTTTGCAGTGGTGCATGGCAGTAGCATGAAAGGAAAGGGGTGTCTGTCTCTGACAATATTAATTCTAGAACACGCGCTTCCGCAAGAAACGTGAAAGGAATTAATCCTCAGGTTTTACTGAATGTGTAGGAAACCTTTGCATAGCTTTACAATCTGTCATGCATTTCAAAATGCTGTACTCAAGGGATTCCTGACAGATTTCCCACAGGCTGAAGATGTTCCGAGGATTAAGCAATTTTTTAAGTCTCTTGAAAACACCTTTTTTCTTCCTTGTCCCCTAATCTTCAGTGCACAAAGTTTGTCTCTAGGAGAGGATATGACCCACAGTTATCACACATATCTCAAAGTGGTATAAACTACTAATTTTTAGCGAAATAATTGCTCTTCACAGTCATGCCGTACTTCCTCAGTATAATATTTGCAAAAGCACGTTTTAGGAATCATTCATCAACACACTTTCTCAGCAGAATTTTACCTGAATAGTCTGATTTCCTATAACTATTTCTGTTTTGGGATGAAATAAACTCTGAGGTCTCCAGGATTAGCATGCAAATTTTTATTTTCACTTTCAAGTTTCGGCCCTTGCTTGCTCATGCTAGAATGTTTTCCAACTGTGAAGGGGCATTTCCTTCGCCAGCCACCAAGCTGAGAGAGTTAAGATGCAAAATGTAACCTCTGAGAAGAGAGCAGAATAATTTCAAAGCTCAGAGACTCTCTGACCCTTTCTCTCATGCCTTGAGTTTGGCAGGAAAAATGTAGGTTTATTTTCAGTTTGTTTGTTAAACTAGGGTTATGTCCACTCAGTCCAAAGAATCACTTATCTGATCAAGTCACGGTGGAATCAACACCAGCGGAAGGAAAACATGAGTAGAGACTTCTCAATATTTGGAATTTAGCAACAGTTACGTGATAACAAAGGGAGAGGCTGGGGAAAAACAAATCTAGTGATTTTTACTTACCTTCTACAACTGCAACATGACCGATTTGGTGAAGTAAATGTTTAAATGAAGGACCACTAGAGGCATTATATCTCTTAGATTTCACAATTCCGAAATAAAAGAGGGTTCTTCAATCAGATGTCTGAAACGTACACTTCTTTGTAGACAGGAAGCGCAAATGAGGCTTACGTGGAACAGTACATTCACACTCTGCAGAGGAGAGGGTTCCATCAAAGGCAAGCATCTCTTAAGCAGATGTCCAAAACACTGCTGTGGATGATTTTTTTTCTATAATAGTATTCTTTCTATATGCTATATGCATGTTATGTCATAATTGGTAGCTACTCCATAATTAAGATAAATAAGCCCACGATTATAAGGTTGCATCAATGCACTACCAGAAACTTAAACCAAGTTGGGGTCGAAAAAAAAGCCGCAGACCATTATAAAGCAAAAGGCTACCTTTTGAAATCTTCTGCTTTCAGAAAAGCCCAGTTGTTTTTGGTTTTATTTTTGTTCTTCAAAGAAGACAATGGTTTTTCAGTCACGACCCTTGGATGCTTACAGGAAGTGGCACTGTTCTACTCCTGGTTAGAAACTTGTAAATAGTTTTGCCTCATCTACACTAGTAAATAAAATGCCCTATCTGGCATAGTATATCTCATGTCCAGGGACTTAGTTTCTCTTACCTTCCAAAACAGAAAGGTTACAGTCAAAATACCTGTTGTAGATAGCCTCTAACTCTTGCTTGTACTCAGACTGAGTCTGGTAATCATCTGAGAGGTTCCTCATTGTCACAAGACAAGACCATGCCAAGAGCTGTGCTTACAGCTTGGCAGCTGTGGGAAACAGTCCAAGACCATGCTTTGGCACCATTTTGTTTAGCACTAAGAAGCAGCTGATGAGCTTAAGTGCATAAATGCACAATAACAAAAGGAGCATATACCATTTGCTTAATCTTTTTTGAGAAAAAAATATTAATAAATATGGTGGCCTACATTATCAGGACAGGCCTGTGTATGTCTCACTGAACTGGTGGGTATGGGCTGAAGGGATCAAAGATCATATTATCTTATTTTGAACTGAACTATGTTAATATAATTTCAATTATTTGTGAAAAGTTATTCTTAAACTACTCTGATAATATAAAGAAATTAAACCTATCCAGTTATTCAGCCTTTTATAGAGAACAATATCTAACTTCTTCCCTTGCTATATTATTCTGATAGAAATATAAAAAACGTTAAGACATTTCTAAGCAACCACTTTGTCACTTACATGGCACTAGCAGCAGAAAATCACTCCCTGTGAGATATCACAAAATCTAGAACATTCTGCATGTTCAGTCAAGCCATTGCACATCATGCAATGTAGAAGCTGTGCACAAGATACCTCTGGGAAGCTATTAGCTCACACACTCTGAGCTACTTTGCCTAAAAATTACTCTTATAAGTGACTGAAGAATTCTGGTCCATTGAGCTGATGCATGTTGAACATCAAAACCAATGAAATTCTTATGCCTTCAGACTGAACAAATATTTTAAATACCTTTTGTCTGAAACTCCTCTTAGTTGGATCAGTTGCTGTCCTAAAATTTCACTGCAGATCTCCCAGGTTTACACTGGCAGACATGCAAAGGAGATTTATCCAGCTCTATGAACTCAAGCGGTGACGGAGTCACCACCACTGGAGGTGTTCAAAAAACGTGTAGATGTGGCACTTGAGGACATGATTTAGTGGGCATGGTGGTGTTGGGTTGACGGTTGGACTTGACCTTAAAGGTCTTTTCCAACTTTAATGATTCTGTGATTTAGTGATTCTGAAACTAAATTTTCTTCTACAGTCAATAAAATGTGGAACAGTAGATGTTGCTGAAAACTTTAACCTGGAATACTTCAAAATATAATTCATTATCTTATTGACAAAGTCTTATATATACTTATAGATCATAATAATTCTTATAGAACCAAGTGCTAAGTTGGAGGAACACCTTTAATGCAGTGAACAGTCCGGCTGTGAAGTGCAAATCAGCTGCAGAGCCATTAAAACAAACTGATTTATGCTCTTCTAATTGGAGTCCAACCCTGCTGCTTCCTCCATTCCCTATTCCCTACAGTAGCTGAGACTTGGATCAATTGACTTCTCCAAACCCAGGTGGACTTTATCAAATCTCTTACTACAATCTGTCAGGCACTTCTAATCATATTAGTGATTTCCCATCATATAACATCAGTAATTATATTATTACACTTGCGTTTTTTTTTCCCAATCTGATATAAAATAACCTCTGCATATTAATAACTTTTCTATCATGAGACTTTAATGAAGCAGAATATCAATGAGATGTGATGGGGTGGAAAACTGTTACTGATATAAAAGATGTTCACTTTCTAGAATAGTCGTTCTGCACTATTAGAAAAGGTTTTCTTATAATGAGCAAAGGTCTCCCTCCATTTTTTCTTCTTTCATTTCCCTTGATGTGGGACAAATGTAAAACTTTATTTACAATTCATATGGAGAATGATTAAATAGATTTCTTTCTCTGTATGTTTAACAGCATTACAAATCACAAAGGCATTCACTTGGTAAGCAGAAATTACAGTGATATTGTCTCATCCTCAGCATCATTTGTTACTTTAAAAAACATAAGAAAGTATGTCAAATTGTGGGAGAGACTGTAGTTTTATCTAAAATAAACTTATTAAAGAAGACAGATTTTTTATTAACAAGTCAGAAACCAAATGATTAAACAGCTTTCTCTCTGTCTGAACACCAACCAGAAATCAATGTACATTATACAGCAGTGGCAGCTGAGATTGCAGAAGATCCAAGGACAGCATAAAGACTGTGATTTACTGAAAATACTTCACCAGGGCAACAGCTATAAGATGAAGTCTAGTTTGCCCACAGAATACATTCCCTTGCTCTTTTCAATATGAATTTAGAAAACTTACTTGCATAAACTGTAAAAAGCTGGTATTCTTGTTAGAAATCCATAACTGTCAAGATAAAAAGAATTGTTTCTACATCCTAAGCTGGTGCTCTAGAAAGCCTTTTGCAGCTTTATGTATTGCTGCTCAATGGCAGACAATGTTAATAATTTTTTTATCGCTGGTTGTGACAATTACAGCAATAGAAAACTTAACGGCAGAACCGTGTTTCTATAACCTCCTTGCAACACTCAAGAGAAAACATCACAAAAAATCTGTGTTCACCCAGTTCTCACAGTGATTCACAACACGTCAGCTTCACGTAGGTCGTCATGGATAGAGCATACAGATAATCTGGATCTACACATCCAACTGATTAAAGGATTATTTCCATTTAACATTACTACCAAAGGACCTAGAACATGAAGTAGCACACGTGATAGCTAAAGTATTTCAATAAAGCATGCAGGTTTTTTGGTTTCCTATAGCTGTCTTTGTTGCAAAGATGCCAAACTGCACACAGGAATTAATTTTCCCAAAAGAAAAATATAAGATTTTTATATAGTTTCAAAAGTTATCCTTGGTCTACTTTTTCATTTGCTGGATTTACCCTGGTAGAACTGAATTAAACAGAAGAATGCGGGACACAGTGGCTGAAATTTAAAAAGTAAACAACAAAATGGTGGCGATATGTCACAAGTAAAAAGATTCTGAATGATATATACTAATCACCATGAAATAAATAATAAAAAATAAGCAAATTATTAGACATCATATTCATTCTACTACTTCAACTCTAGTGATATCATTGGAAATTATTTAGCATTATTTTTTAGCATACTACTTGACCAACATAAAACAGTATCACACAGAGAAACCTGTGCTTTTCTGGGTGGCATGGGGAAAAGAGTCACGGCCATCATGCAGATAATATACCTTCTACTAGGCAGTACCCATGTTTGAGAGCCTAACAAAGCTAAATCTAGAGAAGCCCTGGATAAAATAATTGTACTGTGGGTGACAATCAGGTAGGAAATATTACAGCTGTAGACAGAGATAAAGGCAAGTTCCATCCTGATTTAGAGTATGTAAAATTCTACCGGCTACAATGGAGAATACTTATAATAAGTCAACACAGTTTATAGGTGATGCAAGGCAGAACAAATGCTTCCTAGGTCTAAGTGATAGAGTTTATTGAGCTAAAAATGCAAATCCAGAGAGTGTGCAAACACTCAAGAAAATGCATTTAAGCTGCAATTACTTATAGTGTGCAAAGTTACAAAGTTTACTAGGTATGACCCTCAGTCTGTCTTAACTCTTTTAAAACAATCTTTTAAAACATCATCTGAAGTCGGGTGAATACTTCCAGGCTATTGTCTGCACTAGTTTAAAGAAACTAGTTTAATGGTAATGATGATTTGGAGCAGTTCCCTAGCCCCAGTGTGGATGACGCCTTATAGCTCAAGTTTGTTCTAAGTCTGTATCAGTCTGCATCATGCACTATAACCAGTTGGGATGGGGAAAAGTACATTCGGTTTTAAACAAAAAGTCTATTTCAGACCGCAGGTAGGCTTTACAGCTTTTCCTTGCATCTAGGATCTAGCTATTTTTCTCAAAAGTTTAGTGGGGTTCTCATGGTGTATCAGAGTTTATGCTACCCTTTCAGATATTCTAGGTATATGGCAGCACAGGTACAATACAATTTCATAAGTGGACATACCAGGTCTTATTCTGTCATGGCAGCCCACAGTAACTCCCAGCAACAGTCATGGAAACTGCATTCTTATCTTGCAGTGGAAGAAGAGGGTTTTGTAATGCCAAATGATACCAGAATTCTTAGTAATTCAGGATATCCTCTGTAATTGTCAAAGGCCATCATAATTTATTTTATTACAGTGAATAACCAAATAATTTTAAAAGGTTGTCCCCCCCCTGTAAATTACAGCCATAATTTCTCTAATGCCTCTTTCATTTCAAACTGCCTCATTCTAATAACGTTCAGGTAATAAAAACTTGTTCTGTATCTTTAATGGTTATATCTACTCTACACAGAGACTATGTCCAAAACTTGGAGACAGTTAATCATAATCATTAAAAAACCTGATACATTTCCAATGAAAGTTTGAAACAAAAATGCGAAACCTTGTAGAGATGGGATTATCTGGTGACAATTGTTTGTTTTGCATTATATACCTTTTCCCTGTGAAAGGCCAGACATCGGACTCATTCCTAGAATAATATGTATGAGGAAGACCTCACTATTGCATCTGGTATTTGACTAGATAGGACTGTCACCGGTTAGAATTTCTCCCAAGGCAGATAATGACTCATGGAGACATCATTCATATCATTAGATGAAGAAAAATTCCTAAACATTCAAAAAATTATTAGGATCGTCTATAAAAAGCTTTTGGCAATGTTATAAATACGTTTATACTGTTTTAATATTATTTTAGGGTTAGGAATTGCGAAGGATTCATTCTCTTAAATCCTGCCAGAGAACTCTCTTTGCAGTTACAGCAAAAAAGTAGCTCTTTAGACCAAATGCTTGCACTGCCTAGAACATCATTTTAGTGGTTTTATAGATACACATAAGAATATAGGTAACAGACAACTACAGGTAATATAAAATATTTTTGGGGACACACAGAAAGTAGCTTTGTATTATAATAATTATTAATCTCTACACATTCCAGGTAAAAAAGCTTTTGCTGAGCAAGTCAAACAAAGCAAAAATTCACAGTCTAAAAAAGTCGAGATAGGTAGAATGTGCATAGGAAAATGAGATGAAACACTTATCAGGAGCACACTGCAAGCCAGGTGTGTGCCGAGAGCTTATACAAGGAAGCCAGCGTTAGCTGTGACTCAGGATGCCTAGAACACATATTAGGAAAATATTTGAAAAAAATGTAAATGGGAGCCGTATGATTTCAGAACTTGGAGAATGTAATAAATATACCTGTGTAGTGACGGGGGAAATTTGAGAGAGGAAGACTGCAGACATGGAAGGCACATTTTTAACAAGTTAAAAAGAATTTCTTTTAGAGTCTGACACATGCCAGTGTTCTGACTCAATACATGAAAAACACTACTGAACTGGAGAATGTTAGCACAACAAGAGTATGTACAGCTAAGAGGACTGAATTCTAAAGGGAAACTGAGAGAAATTAGTGTAAAAAACATGGTTAAGTAGTGACTAAAAGGTGTGAGAAAATGTGATAAGAATTGATTAGAGCAGACCACCCATCTATAAAATCCCGAAGGAGTAAAGAAAAAAAAAGAGTAGTTTAAAATTGAATAAAAAACAAATTGCAAAAGGAGGTCTAGTTCACTAAAATATAAGCCAGTTAACCTAAAACTAAAAAAAGTACTCAAGAAAATACTGATGGGTTTCAGTACACAGTCTGACATGCCCACTACTTCGTTCTTTGCAGGAAAAAGCCACTGTTGCATATTGACTACTTGTTTTGCCTATATGAACATCATAGAGCAGGGAACAAGTCTCTGACTTTTTTCCAAATCATGTAGTATGATGTCATTTAGAATGACTGATATAACTGCAGCAGTGTTAGTGGGATGGAAACACAAGATTTGTCTAGTGAAATGGAAGTGCAGGCTTGAGCCCACACTGTTAGCTAACTAGCAATTCCAACTGATGGGCTTTCCACATGTTCTGCAGTTTGAATCATGAGAAAACGAGCTTTCTCTGAGCCAGCAGCCTTCAAGGGCTAAACATGGAAGAGAAAAAAGAGATGACATTGGGAAAATTAGATGTGTATTTAGAGTCCAAAGCAAAGAATAATCAAGAAAAAAGTCAACACAAAATAGAAGGCAATTCAGATTTCCGTTTCTTTTTGTGCTTTTCTCTTCCGATAAGTAGTCTAATGTTAAGATCCAAACATACTCACAATAAAAGTTTGACAGTTTCTCTCTGAGCTGAACCTAGAATTCAACAGGTAACAACTCAGTGTGATTTGTACAGATTATTTCCATTCCAAAAATTATGTTAAAAGGCTTTGAACAATTTTTCAAGACTGTCGAATATCCATTTCTTGCAAATATCTACAAAAACTCTTTTCTGGTACCCAAAAAGTAGAAAAATGTTAAGTCAACTGGAGGAAGTAAGTCAATGAAAATAGTTACCTAAGCTGGAAGTTAAAACTTGTTGGAACTGCTTTTTCTATATGCTTCAGGGACATAATGAAAAAACCAAAACCCCTTTGTGCTTTCAGCGTTTGGCAAGGAACAGGGAAAAAAAAGACAGATGCTGTCCTTCCCACCACCAGCTAGGATCATGTTATCCTCACTGTTAACATCCTCCATCCTTTTGAAATGACATCACGAAGGTGCCAACCCAAGTGTGATCTTTCTGGTGCCGTTTGTTCAGTATGTGATGAAAGCGGTTCTGAAACCACTAGGAAGAAGTAACTCTCAAGCTGTTGTCAGGAACCTACCTACCAGTGTAAGGCTTAAAACTGAAAAATGCGTGTTAAAATACTGCATTAGCAATGTGCCAAGGGAAAGATCATCTAATGAAGACACCCAGCAGATAATTGGAAGGATGGTCTCAAACAGCTACTGCTCTTCTGCTGCTGTTTCTTTATACTCCGTACCTCCTGAAACAATACGCTTAATATACTTAACAGCTGCTTTGATGAGCAAGGATCAGCTACAAACGATATATTATTTTTTTCAATAACAAGCTTCAAATTAAATAAGTAAAAGCTGTTACTGCTGTATAAACATTCATGTAAGGTGCAAAGTTTTTTAAAGATAAAGACATCTCAGAATCACAGAGAGGCTGAGGTTGGAAGGGACCTCCAGAAGTCATCTGGTCCCCGCCACCTGCTCAGGCAAGGCCACCTACAGCCAGTAGCCCAAGACCGTGGCTGGACGGCTTTTGAATATCTTCACAGGTGGAAACTCCACAACCTCCCTGGGCAACCCGTACCAGTGCTCCGACACCCTCACAGTAAAAAAGTATTTTCTGATGTTCACATGCAACCTCCTGTGTTCCAGTTTGGACAGGACCATCCACCACAACAAAGTCACTACAACCAGCTTTCAAAAGACGGTAGACATACATCTAGTCTTTTGTGTCGGAGGTTTTTTTTCCCAATAGTAGTAAAATATTCAGGACAAGGTCATGCTGTGCAGAACTACATTTTCATAAGAAAAGGGAGTCAAGGGCTCTCCTGACTCAGATTCATAGAAAGCACTTCTCAGCATGATCTTTTGTAGTTCAAAATAACTATTACATTGCGAAGACTAATGTCTGCATTGAAACACCTTCCCTTCTGTGAGGAAAAGCTAGGGCTGCTGATGGTGGTAGCTCTGTGGATTGTGCTCCTGTAAGAGATCAAGATTCATAGGATCAAGCTGCTGAGTTCTCCATACAGCTCTTATGTGCTCCTCCTGTGAGGTTAGAGCAATGCGAACCCAGAGCAACCCTATTAGCTGCTGGGAAGATGGAAGCTGACTGACTTAACTTCAGAGATACACACTTCATTGTCCGGTAAACACTTATGCCGGCATGTCCATATCTTGCTAACAGAAAAAGGCTTCCAGTCTACTTGTAGAAAGTTCAGAACATTTCAGTTTATAAAAACAGATCATAAGAAACTTGACAGCCAGTGGAGGTTGTGCCATCTTTGATTACTATTTGTTTCACAGCTCTTTACTGATACAACCTCACTCTTCCTTCCCCGCTCTGCTTCTATTTTAGGTGGTGGAAATTGTGTTTCCCACAATCCCACTCTTCTGGGATTTCAGATTGGCTGAAATGGAAGAGGGACAACAATGTATGCCTGGGTGACTAAAGAAACGCCAGTGATGTGAAAGAGGTTTTCAGGTGAACCTGGATACCTGTTCTGCTTTCTAAAAGGGAAAAAATAAGGAAAATATTTTCCCATGCTTATCTCCTGTCACACGTGGACACAGTTCTTATTTTTGTATGCTTTAATCACAGTAAAACATACGTTCTGGAAATGTAATTATGGACAGGACCATATAGAAGGACCAAATCACTGCAACTAATTGTCAAAAGAAAGTATGGCCTACCTTTGATCCACCTCCAGAGTTTGTCCTGTTTCTATTGGGGATTCACAAAAGGAAAAGAGAAATTTCAATAACAGTTAAATAAGAACAAAGCTTCTACATTTGTAAGACTTTAGGCAAGAGAAAAAAATAATGCTATCCAGCTCTTAACATAGCTTAATATTTAATAAACGGCCCTCTTGGTTTGTTCAGTCAGCAAAAAATACTAATGAACTCGACGTCAGGTACAATGATGTAACACTTAAATACCATGATAATCTTAACGGACTCAGGAGCCTATAGGAATAAAAATAGTTGTTATTCATGGCTACAGTCTTTGCTTTTTTTCTTGGATCAAAATAAGATTCAAGGGATACATACAATCACTTTTTCATTGTTGCATTGATAATTTAATACAAATGCTTCTCTTGAAAATTGGGCCATTTTCCAGGCATTGTAAATTAATCTTTCAGCTCCACAATTAAAGACGTCACGCTGATGAATGAGGTAGTAATGGTGATTTACATTCAGAAGTTATGTGACTCAAAGATGCGATGTACAACATCTTTGCCTCCTCAGCAGAAGCAGCAGGCAGTCTCTGAAAATCATTGTCCACCAGGTTTCTTTGTTATCACTTTCACTGAAAAACCTGTAATGCTTCAGATAGCAGGGAATTTGCTAGTACTAAAAATAGCTTCCTGCTTTATCACCTGTTAGAAAAGCAAATGAAAAGCTCATTGATGACATCAAACGGATGGTCTTGAAGACAGACTATTTCTTTTATTCAGAGCATTGTCACGCCAGAAGCAGAACCTGGACAAGTCTTCTTTCCCGCTACAGCGAATCAGCCTTGGCCAGAAACAACTATTCTGGAAAGGATGGAATGTATTCATCTCCAGCCCTATCCAGTTCTAGATCTCCCTATAGACACTGTCAACAAACAGGTTAATTGGAGACAGTCTAATTCTGTAGATGCTGCTGCCATTGGAACAGAGACCTTTGAATTTGTCTAAAACTGACAAGCATCTACCATTTGAAAAAAAAAAAGGTGGAAATGCTCCAAGAACAGTCACGTGAGAACCTATAATGAATGTGTAAGGGCTTTCAGCTGTGACTTCTCCTTTTAGGGTATGTCTCTCTACCTTTTAGAGTGGAGATCTGCTGCTCTTTAAAAATCATCTGTCGGCTTCCAGGTTTGAACCAGAGTAGGTGGGGGACAGTAATAAGCAGGATGAAGAGGAGACTCCTACATCCTCTTGGTCAGAGTGGGGATTTACCCAAGCCTAGCTGTGGGAGGATTTCGGAGAGAGAGAGGAAAATGAGAGAGATGTCATAACAGGTTGTTGGAAGGGATTTTTTCCTGTTTCCCCTCTCCTGGGGCAAAGACCTTCCAGATCCAAGCCTGTTTGAATAGAAGGAGAAAGAAACTCTTGCCAAGCTGGTCTGATCCTGGAAGAACAGGTAGCAGAATTGGGGAGGAGGGTCCAGAGGAGGGCCACAAAAATGATCGGAGGGATGGAACACCTCATCTGTGAGGACAGGCTGAGAGAGCTGGGGTGGCTCTCTGAGAGCAGAGAAGGCTCCAGGGAGACCTTATTGCAGCCTGACAGCACTTAAAAGGGGCTTATAAGAAAGATGGGGACAGACTTTTTAGCAGGGCCTGTTGCAATAGGACAAGGGGTAATGGTTTTAAACTAAAAGAGGGCAGATTTAGACTAGATAGAAGGAAGACATTTTTCACAATGAGGGTGGCACAGGTTGCCTAGAGAGGTGGTAGGTGCCCCACCCCTGTGGAAACATTCAAGGTCAGGTTGGATGGGGCTCTGAGCAACCTGGTGTACTTGAAGATGTCCCTGCTCATTGCAGGGGGGTTGGACTAGATGACCTTAAAAGGTCCCTTCCAACCCAAAGATTCTATGATTTTATGAATTTTTCACAACTGGCTATGCTTTTAACAGCTGGTTCAAACACAGGCACTGCAGACAAAACTGAAAACCAAACCAGATGTCTGCTAATCTGAGCAAGCTGATCTAGTTGAAGATGTCCCTGCTCATTGCAGGTGGTTTGGACTAGTCGACCTTTAAAGGTCCCTTCCATCCCAAACCATTCTATGATTCTATTATATTAATTACTTTAAAAGTAAGTAATACATGGTTTAGCTACACAGTATTTATACTGTGACTGCTCACGTACCTTTATATCAGATATTCAGCATTTTTTTTTGGATAGCTATATTATGTGATTCATCATCTAAGTCTACAGTCTTCATAAATTTCCAGATTAAGTAACCAGCCTTTCTTGAAACTAGGAAAGAGCAAAGAATAAATTTATGGATTAGCAATTATGTATGGTAGAACATGTGGAACTTCAAAGGGTTACAAACATTTTCAATGAATTCCTCAGAGTTATAAAAATCCATAAGTAAAATCGGAACTCCAAGTGAATGAACAGTATGCTTTCAGTTGGGAAAAAAACAACCACCACCACAGTTGCAACTGATAAATAACTCAGTGAAGTTAGAAACATGCTACGTTAACACTGGGCCTTAGCATTTCTTGCCAGGTGCAATACACCTTCCCTTGTGCTTTTAATCTCCTTCACACAAAAAATTGAAGGAAATAGGGAATATTGAAGGACTGTAGGCATTTTAATATCAACATCATATTCAGATGATTAATCACCTTCTTCACTGAGGATTAAGATCCTGCTGAATAGCTCATCACTTGTCTGCCGTTAATATACAGAAGGCGCACTTTGACATAATTTTAGAAAGATAAATGAAACTGTCATAGATACTTTTGGTGTTTAAGAACAAGTATTAACATAATTGCTCTAAAAATATTTAAAAGAGCTGAAGGTCACTTGCTGACCCTTCATGTCTAAGAATATACTGCAGTTGGCCTCTATCTCTTGACAATAAACTGATCAAGACTGTTGCAATATCCAGATATAGTGCTGTCTGCCAATGTTGCTGAAGGTATGGATTTATCACAGGATTTTCCTTATCATTCCTTGGTTCTGGAGATTTATAAGTCCATTAATCATCCTTTAATATTAATGCAGTAAATTTGCCATCATGTACAATGCGATTTAATTACTAGATTTTTTTTTCCATTTGTGGAAGGGACGAGTCAGATTATTTTAAATTTTCGGGAAACTACTGCTTTTACATTAGAGGTCAACATACAAACCTATGTAGATGTCTAACACTCAGCATTGTCCATCATTCTGCTTTCTTATATACATGGAAAACAAAAGAAAATCATAACTAAGCAGTTATTTTTGTTCTGCACAGTCTTGTGTACCTGCTAAGAAGCACTGACAAGCCAATGGATACCTCACGTACCCAAACTTCTGTTTCATACAGATAAATTCAGAGCCTATGCAAAGCTGTCTATGTCGCTCATGCCTCAAAGGGCCCTGGATTCAGAGGTTTTGAAAAGCAGCCACTGTTCTTACTAAGATGATTAAGACTTCTTGGCATTTGGTACTTTAGAAAATTAGGAACTTTAATGTGGGGCTTTGTGAGGCACAAGTGCTACGGGGATTCTTGAACAGCACCTTGGAACTGGTTATAGTTAATTCTTCCAGGGGGGGAATTTTGCTTCCAGTGTGTAGTAATTAGATTCTTAATGCCAGTATGCATATAAAAATATATTACAGATCAATGCACAGGGATGAATTTCACTCCCTATGCGTGGTGAATCTTAATTACCTTCTCCTCCGAGCCTTAGATCTCCCCATAGGAAAGCTGCGATCACTCATTTAGATTGGAGAAAAGAGCCACTTTTCCGCATGGGTTTCATAGCAACAAAATCCTTTTAGATCCAGTCGATAATGCTGCCGCACACTGGCCTAATGAAACACAATTTCGTATAAACAAGAAGACACATTTTAGACAATATGCTATATTCAGTTGTAAGGGAACACAGGTCACGATACGTGGCAGTTATTCTTTGCTTTGCATCTTCGAAGTACTTCAGAAGCAAACTAATTAATCCTCTAAGTAATTAATACTAATTATTTAGTAGATGATAATTATGGTAGTCTATTGCTTTAAACTAATTAGCTGCAAATGTTTTCATGATATACTATAATGTTTTATATGCAACTGTTATGGTCTGCTGGGTTATAATGCGTATCTTACGATGTTTATTCCAAAATGGTTCGCTGTGCATTGATACGACAGGTCACAACTTTTAATGGATGATCGGATGAAAGCATATACAAGCTGAAGGCCTGGGTTCACACCGGGACTCGTGTGCTGGGATGCACATTACACTCACTGGAACCCAGAGCGAAGAGTAAAGTATTTAGTCCTCCCTACGCCACGCATGGAAATAGCGAGGACTTCAAAATTAGGGGCTCGACTGAAGTGTGATAATGCACACTCAGGGCACAACACACCTCAGCAGCTGTGCAAGGATGACCGAAAAATGACAGCTGCGCCCTGTAAGTGCTGCTTACGGATGCTGTGCAGGGCACAAATCAGCTTTAGGACATAAGGACATATATCCATGTGAGCTTGCTTTCTTTTTCTTAAATCAAGGAAAGGCAATTGACTCGGGTTAGTCCACACGTAAAGAAAGAGAGACTCACAAGCCAGTGACAGGTATGAACAGTCGCCTGAGACTGAGAAGAAACCAGAACATCCTATGATGCAAGAGGGAGGGCACTCTCTGGAGGTACGGGCTACGACCCACTTCGGCAAAGGGAATCAAACTGGGTCTCCCACAGGCAGCAGGAACGCTCTTACCCCTGTGCCTTCCGGACACGCTTTCGGCAGCGCTTTTCCAACAGATTTCATCAAGTGTTTCCCATGGCTGAGGCGGGCACTGAAACGCCAGCAAGGCTTAGGGATGAGGAAGGCACTGAGCTGCTCAGCATTGCCAGGACTGAAGAATGTCTAAGCATGTGCTGGAGACACCGGTGTCTTTTGCCTTTGACTATTGCTCTGACAGTAAACAGCTTAGCATCGCTTGAACGGCAGTAGTACTTCAACAGCACAACAAAGCAAAGTTTTAGCTTTAAAATGTGTTTCAAGTAAGAAAAGCAGTGTCAGAAATTACTTCCTAGGGCTCTGTTTTATTCTCCCCCCAGTGACTCCACATCAAACCCAATAGGCTTGCAAAACAAATGTTTTTTCTAAATGTCGTCCCTAGCGTACAGAATCCCCAAGATCTGAAAGTCAGCCTGTGCTCATTGTACTTCTTGCACCATTACCAATAATAATTTTGCAGCCCAAATCTGAAATTGCAATGTTTGACAGAATGGAATTTAGCTCAGCTCTCTACAAAATCACTGGTTTAGTACCAACTATAATAGAAAGTTGGATTCCCACTGCAAATTAAACATGGTAAGTCAAAGGCCACCACGCTACCTTTTTCTAATGCCCACACATTTTGAGCATTCCCCTTCACACACAGACCTTCACCATTGAACTTACTCCAACGTAAAAGAATTGTCACGAAAATAAATTAATATGAGGCTGAAGCCAGAATTGTTGCTTGCTATATATATGAGTACAATGGGGATCGATTCACTGAGTTCACAGTTCCATACTGCAATGCTTCTCTTTCACACATTACAGCCTTTTAAGTCAAGAAAAGCCCATTTTAACTATGTACTCTAACCTTCTGTTTAGCACCACCTGATTTTCATGGACTAATTGAGTTTCACAGTCCAAGAGTTGGGTTTGAACAAGACGTTTTCTTTCACAGATATAACCAGTCTTGATTTTACTTCTTCCTAGAGATGAAAAAATACATCAGAACTCTTCATAAACCGCTCCCATTTTTAATTACCCTCACCATTTAAAATATGCGCAGAATGATATTCTTAAAATTCTCTCTTGACTTTTAGTCTTTTGTTTTTCCTGGACTTTTCTGCCTGACTAAAAAGCATTTTCTTACAAACTTTTGTGCTTTAATTATATTACTTTAAGTCTTTATAAATAGAGTCCTGTATGAATCCATCCATTATTTTGATGGATGGATTATTTTGATTGATCCATTGTGAAATGTCTGTCTTTTAACTTAAATAAACAAAACTGTCATGGTACTAGCCTAATTCTAATCCTTGAAATGTCTGTGCTTTTCCAATACGTATAGAAAAATCAATATTAACACTCCAGAAACCTCTTTTGCTAGCTGTTTTAGAACTCATTTAGGTTAGGTTTTAAGATGTTTAATTTATATAGTTATTCTTGGAAGGGAAAGTATGTCACCACTATTTTTAAATATAAATATATCTACATAAATATAAATCAATATATTTATAATAATACATATATATATAATCTGTAACAGCATTTTAGAATGCGTACCATGGAAATCAATGGTACTTTTACAGCCACAGCTCTACTGTAAGCTAAGTATAGATGTTTAAGTGACACATAGATATTACCTAGAAACAATGCTGGGGGGGGGGTTCTTTATTCTTTCATTGTTTTTCCTAAATGTCCTAGTCAATGTTTTTTAACACTTATCAGCATGTCAGCAATACTGTACGTTACCTGGAAGTATATCAGCAGACTCTGTCAGCTCAACATTTTCAGAGAAAAGTTTTAGGAGTAGCTTTTAGGAGGCCCTGTAAGTTATGGATCTAGACATATGATGAACCTAAATCTTGAGGTAGAAAGGGCCATCACATGCCTCCCGGTAATTATTCACGTAAGCCCACAAGCGTTGGCATGCTTATCTTTCCTGGGAAGCCTTTGGCAATGTGGAGAAGTTACCTTTGCCTACTTACTTTAAAACATAGTTCGATTAAATTAGTTTACAGGAAATGTAAAATGAAATTTAAATGTGATTTCAGTGGGCTTCTTCAATCAGCCAAAAATTTGGATCTTACTTATGCTCAAGATATGCTCTGTGAAGGGGCATAAAGCATAGTGTTGACTGTGTTGGCCTGAATATTTAGTTCTCCAATGAGCTGCTGCATCCGGAGGAGAAATTATTACTGAAAGTATACCTGAAATCCCAGAACCATGCTTGTAAGTATCCTTCTGGACTTTTTCAGATTATCTCCTCGTCAGAGGAATGTAGAGAATAGACTATGCATTTTAAATTTCTCTACTGAAGAAATACTTTGTAGAGAAACTTGTTTTTCCTCCACATCTTGACTGACATTTGAACAAAGTAGTCATCAATGAGATGACCAAACCACATGACATTAGGTGAAAAAGCCTGTAAAATAAGCACAGAATTTGCATTTAAATGAACAAAAAATATTTTTACAGACATAAGAAAACTTTAAGTGAGAGTGAATTATTCACTTCACATTTTCATTTAAGGAGATATTTTTTTAATTCAAGGTACCCTTCTGGAAAAAAAAATAATCTGCTGAATAAAATACTGATGAATCCAACTGGATGACACACATTTTTAACAAAGTTCTATAGTTATTCCTCAAAAGAACCCCCCACCCTTGTATTTTATACAGAACAATGAGTTTTCACACAAGCTTTGTTCTTGTTATTTTAAGGTTTCCTTTTGGTTAGTTCATTTCTGTTGGATGCTCAGATAGCAGTGGGAAGCCAAGAGAACATTTTCTCTCTTATTTAGCAGAAAATAGAGACTGCCTTTCCAAAACAATCCTCTTCATAATAAACCATTTTTTCTTTGTCAGAACAGGATTAAAGCTATTGTGTTAATTCTGCATAATATACGTGAGAGTTTTTCAGCAGGCAATTTTTTCAGGCATGGTGAAATTTTGCCCTTGAATTTTGCATCCCACACAGGCACTGCTTCTATCAAATAAACGTTTTTTCCTCAATGGTTCTAAAAGTACTTTCTTTCTCTTCTTCCATGGACACATTCTACGATCTAGCTTCATCCTCTTGTACCTCAAATGCTGGAGTCTCTTGCCTTTGCTACTTATTTTCCTTATTTTGTTCAAATTGCAGCTCTACCATTCCCACTGAATCATCCTTTCCCCTTGACTTGACTTAGCGCCTTCAAGGCTTCCTGACACTCTCCATATCAGTATCAAACTCCTCATATTTATCTGAAAAGTTATATGTAGACCTAGAGATTTAAACATCTTGGCTTTCATGTCTTACTGCCATCCTCCGTATTCTTTATCTCCATAGTGTCCCTCCCGCCCTTGTTACTAGTTACCTTATACTTGAACTATTAATCTTTTTCCTAGAAAAAGAAAAGTACTTTCATCTTTCTTCTTCCAAAATCCTCACCAAATACACTTTCTTAAACTTCCTAGCAGAGAAATTCCCTCAACAGATAGTGAGAAGTACTATCTATTCCTGTGCCTACCATAAAAGACATGAAACAAACTTCATGACCTCATTTCACTGGAAAGATTTTCTTCTTTTAAGATGGGTTTTCTCTCTCTTCGTGATCTGTTCCCACTGTGTTCTACTGCCGTTCTCTATGTAGTAAGTTTATAAACATGAGCCTAATATTCTGAAATATATGAGGTGCAAAACACTTTTTTTATTACCTCAAAATTTGTGCTAAGTACTATGTTTTTTAATGAACAAGAGACTGGTTTTGTGTCCGAACTATTTGTCTCTTCCAAATTTCAAGTTCCTTTTATAATTCATTGAGATATCAGAGCTCTTCAAAATAAGCAAAAAGAATTTCATAACAGAAAGTGCAGAGAAACGAAATATAAGGTTTTCTCCCATTTCCTACAAAGTTTCTTGAGCTCTTCCTTGCAAAGAGGAAGAATAACTGAAACACAAGCTGAATTTTGCAAAAATTCATAGAATTTTCACAATACCAATAGTAGTACTTTGTTTGCATTCCACAAATGAAGCTTTCATTCTTTTCATTCCAAGGGAAAGTTA
The DNA here is from genome assembly GCF_964289735.1 of Phaethon aethereus. Classification (NCBI taxonomy): domain Eukaryota; kingdom Metazoa; phylum Chordata; class Aves; order Phaethontiformes; family Phaethontidae; genus Phaethon; species Phaethon aethereus. The sequence continues at coordinate 66,862,203 of NC_138579.1, read as the reverse complement.
AAATTCTTTACAAACCTGAGAAGAATTTATTTTGACAGTACAACAAAAAAGCTGCTGACAACAAATTTGAACTGCTTGATATAGTTGCTGTTTTATAATAAATATGTCACAATCACCTTACATCCAACCCATGGGAATCTCAGGTGAGCCTTGAGTTAGTATAGAAAAACACTAGAAAAAAAGCCCCCAAAATCCTGAATTTTTTTCATTATGAAAGCTTCCACTTCACATTCTTGGGGTATGACCTTATTAAGTCAAGGAAGTACCTTGCAGGTGTGGGCTGCAAATGCATGGATTACATATGGCTTTACCTGCAGCAGTGGATTTCTATGACAACTGTAATAACTGCAGTGGAGATAGACCATATTTCCAACATTCTTTAGTGTGGGTAGTGGAATTTCTTCATTAAAAATATTAATTTTTTTAAAAAGCTTATTGCTTCAGCAATTCAGCTGAGCTGACCGCAACCTCATGGTCCTCTACACTGAATATTACAATTTGTAAGAAATGAGTTGGAGAAGTAAACACCTTTCAAGTAGTTTAATAAAATGGACAAACTGAAATTAGATCATTTTTCTTACATGCAGGTAGCTTTCTTCCCCTAGTCTAGACCACTTTAATCAATCTGTTCCTTCCAGTCTTTCAGAATCACACTTACTAAAACTCAGCTTCACTCTGAAAAGCTAGGCCAGTGAAACACAATATATTTTTGTAAACTTGTCTCTATAGCTGGCTGCTTTTCACCCTCTTTTTCTCATGTGCAAAAATACATTGCAAATCACTGTCTCTCTTTGCCACCTAGTGGGAAGCCCGATTTTACAATTGTCTTTGAGCTACTTCCCAGCAAAAATACGATTGTTGCATCCTACATCAACATAACACTTGAAAAGGATCTCTGGTGGACCTTCTGGAAGCATGGGCAATGTCTGAAGTATGCCTACGGTCTAAATTAAAGGGGAAATTGCAAAAAGAAGGATTTGAGGTATTACATTACTGCTCCAAGGGTTGTGAGCTGTACGTTTAAAACTATGAAGAAGCAAGAGAGTCACGAGATCTTTTTGGGGTCAGAGTACACAACTACTGGAAGAAATTGATTTCAGAGATTAAAAAAATGTATTAATCAGCAATTCCTACTATTATTTGCAACTTGTACTTGAACCTGTAGTATATCAATAAACAGCAACTTTAAAAATTTACAGAAAGTCTCCAGTATACATAATAAATAAAAGTCTGGTTTGTGCAAAAGTTCACAGACACAAGCCAAATAAAAGCAAGCACCTTCTGCCAAGTGGTGAATATTTAAGAGAGCCCGAGTTAAATGCTTTAAATATCTTTACTCTCTACCATTCAGAATGGATGTCAGACCTATAGCTATTTGTTACCAGTCTTTTTAAATAAGTCAATCGAGTTTGGCATATTCTGTAAGATGTACTCAAATGTGCCGTGTTATTGCTTGTACTGTAACAGGTAAACAGGATAACACGGCGCTCCCATCTGCTAGCTAACATGAAGCATCATGACATTTTTCAGGCTGTTACACAGAAAGAAAATTACCCATGTCCCCCTCCTACAGAACAGATTTGTTTAAACAGAAATCTCTTCTCCAAATTTCCATCTTGACTTAATATCCTTCTGATGTTGCATTTTCTCTAGAAGAGGGATCAAGCAGTCATTCTTAATTCTTAAAATTTGACAGAGATAGAAATGGTGATTCATTACTTTGTCAGCTCTGTATCAGCTCTTGGGTTTGGTACTTTTCCAGTGTTCCAGTGAAGATAAAGGACAAGGGAAATCAAAGAAAGTCCTTAAACGTGCTCCAGAATATCACAGTTATTCTCAGCTTGGCATTCATTGAAATATTACTGGCATGAATTCATTGCCTGAAGATGCAACTTGCAAGTGGAAATGGGTCAAGGAAGATCCACACTTGATTTGCCAAAGGACTGCTTTGATGAAAAGACAGAAAATGCATTTGATTAATCTTTCATTTCCCCAATGTCAATTCAAGTCCATTACACAAGGGTAAGTGATTAGGACAAAAAAAAGGCCTAACAGCTTTCAGTGTTTCTACTGAGCTCAAGAAATGTCTGTATTCTGCTGAATGTTACTAATTTTTGGAGACTTTCCGTCCACTGAAGACTGTTTTGAAAGCACTTTGACATTTATAATAATTTCTCCTTTCCGAGCTTGTTTCCATTCCTTAGGCAGATATCCATATTTAGATTGCCCATATCATACAATATAATAATCAATCTGATTTTTAAAAATGTTAAGCAAATAGTTTCCTTGATCTCTGCAATATTGGCCTGTACCATTACTATGAGTTGCAGCAGCTTCCAGTTACATATTCTAAACAAGGACATAAAGGAAGTATGCAGTTTTTGTTATTTATGGCACACTCATCTGAATGATATCAACTCAGATATGATAAGTAAACATGATGCATATCGTGCGAAGTGTTGAACTGGCGTAACATGAACAGGTAAGACAAAACTGCCTAAGCCTGTATCTACCCCATAGGGGCTCCTGTTGTTGCCTACAATGTAAATGAAAGTTGGTGGTATTATGAAACTCCAAGAAGTCATCTTCTTTTCCTTCTTTTTTTTTAATGTTTCCGAAGTCAGTGGAGTTTTTACATACATACCTCACTAAATAATTTCTCCAGACCAATCACAATTTCTGTATTACTTTTTAAAACTTTTTACAGTGATTTCCACACCACACACGGTATCTTAACATGCAGCCTTCTGTGAAGAGGTTCCAGATTCTTAGGATGAAATGGCAGCTGCAGGCAGTTAGGCTAAGACCTAACAAAATAACCATGAATTGGTGAAGGAAGTGCTGAAGTGATCATGTGCTCCATAGTTCTTTATAGGTGGGCTTCAGCAGGCTAACCCTTAAAGGCTTCCTTGCTTAAACACAGCATATTACAAGTTTCTATAAGAAATTAAAATCTTACTCTCATAGCTGCATTTCTAATCTCTCTCAGGTTAGTTTCTGTACTAGGCTTCCTGGAGTTTACTAACAGCTGAATAATGCAATTAGGAGGAAACAACACAACCTCACGAGTTTATCATCTTTTTCCTCACCAAGGGAGATCACAGTTTAAAGGACAGCTTTCAGTTTAATTTACCAAACTATTCAAGGACCGGCGTGAAAGCCACTGCAATTCATTGAAGCCAAATCAATAAAAGAACTCTTCTTCCAAAATACAAGCTTTATACACTTAAGTGTCCTCCAGCTATCTGGAATATAACATGGAATTGACAAACTTTTACACTGATCTTGAAATGCACTAATGTAAGAATATCAAGAAATAGTAAGAACATAAAGAAAATAGAAACTGAATGAATAAATGTAGATAATAATAAAACAAGCATTTCATCAGGTTAAGATGTGCAATTCAATGGTACACCCTTGACCTAGCCATAAAATTCAAACGTATTTTCAAGTATTTATGAATTGGATTCAACAGATAATTGATGATAGGTTTGTACACAGAACAATAAAAAGTTATTAAGAAATCAGCATCTATGCAGAACATAGAATCATAACGTTGGAGAATTTTAGGGCTAATGCCACCATTGCCAGGAAAGAACACAACCGATGTCAATAACTGAGAAGATATCTAAGCATGGACAGCTAAGCCAGAGCCTTAAAAAGCTTTAATGCTATAACACCTTGTAACAAATATTTTTTTAAAAAGCTTTATTCTTACGGTAATTCTGTATTTTGGAATTAAACTGCTCCTTTCCCCCTGCATTTCAGTATCTAACTCACCTAATTCAGTACCCTGAAATTATTACTCATTCAGACACTCAGAAGATCCGGTAGGCATGATCACTTACACAAAAACGATTCTGTAAGGAAGTAACATGAGCTATATATCTTACAAAAATTTCCCCGATATATAGCTAGCACTATATACAAACATATTTCCTATAGTAAATCATAAAGCATCATTTTCTTGTGTTGGAGAATCGGGGGACCCCAAGTGCAAGCAAGCACAATTTAGGACAGGTCAGACAGAAACTTTATTAACTATGATCACAGTCAGAGAAATTTAGCACAGCATGTCCCCCTCCACTCCCCACCTCTCTCCCAAGTGATTGCAGAGACCCAACCTATATATAGTTTCAGAAAAGAAAAAAAAGAAGTGAGGAAAAATAATCATGTCAGTGTTAACAAAGCCAGGTATCCATCCCTGGGAGGGATGGGGTCCTTAAGTAGCTTGCGAACTGGCAAGGCATCACAGTAAATAACATTGACGATATGGAGAGACGGCTCTTGATGGAGTCTACAGGAGTGGCACATCCAGTACTATCTTAGCTCAGAAGTGGGGAGCTGGAAACAATCACAGACTGTTAGCTTTTAGTCAGAAAGGAATGTTCTTTTAGTAAAAATAACTTCTTAGCTAGACCTCTCAATCTTAAATATTAATAATTTTACCACCATACTTCTAGAGCCTCCACTTAGATTCTCCTTTCTACCCGTAAAACAACTGGATAATCAAGACATGACATTTCAAGCTTTATGTCCATAGTAAGCACTAACCATGGAGGCTGTAAATACGCATGCAAAATTATTGTAAGCATTAGCATACTAAAAGGACAAACAGAATGGAACCACAAAGATGTTATATTTCAAGCTAGTATGGTATAATTGAGAAAGAATTATACTTACAGAATTATACTCACAAAGTATTAATGACAAAGAACCACAGATGACTAAATGAGAAGCTAATAAGTACATTATTGTTGATGAAGAACATGGGTAAATTATTGGCCAAGGGGAAAAAAAAAGGGTTACAGCAAACAGACTACTATATTTGTACATAACCTTATCAACTGGAACTGTTAGCCATCAGAAGGAATGAGCAGGCGTGGAGGGCAACTGCATTTGGTAATGAGTCTAATAGAGAGAGGAATAGTCAATACAAAGCAAGAGGGCAATAAAATTTGGAATGGCTTAGACTGACTTGAAGCATGAGCACACTAAGCATTTCAGCATTGAGAAGTGGAAGGTAACGAGCCTGTGGGGAAAAAAAATTGAATGTGAAATTTATTCTTAAAGGCCTTATGTTGCAAAAGTTTGAGCAGGAGTAGAATGTAACATCGTGGTGGATAAAGACTAAATACTCTTGGCACTGTGCTTCAGACTGCTAAAAAGAAAATTAAAAGAATGCAAGACCAATTTCAGAAGATACTGGAACAAGTTCTGGTGTGAGAAGGTGAAACTCCCACAAGGAATAGTTCTTTGGCACATGACACACTTGGGCTAAACACAGGCCAAGACTCGGGCAAAGTTTCAGGATGTATGAAAGTCTGTATTGTTACAAAAATTACTGGCATGTGTATATACGAAGATTGTTATCTTCTCCATTTTACTCATGATTCATCAACATTTCATGAGAAATTATTTACCTGGACTGTGCAATTCATTAATCCACAGATCACATAAATTATGCATAGGCTTCCATTCTCCAAGCAGAACATAATTTTTAGAATCAGCTTTTTCAGAGGAATGCTTTGAACAATCTTTTAATGTGCTCTGTGTAATTCCCAAGCTGTTTCCATGATTATTGATACCACTGGGCTTACTCACTATAATATTTAATGAAAGCAATTTTAAAAAGGGGGAGGATGGGACACGTAGTCTTTTCTGCTTTTCACATACAGACCTTTCCTCTTCCCTACCATAAATACTGCAAGGTCTGATGATGGAATAGGTGGTTTGGGGTAAGCAAAAGCTTTATCCTTTCTTTCATTTTCTCCTCCAACACTAGAGAAAACTCCATTCCCATATAGTATTTTTTTTAAATGTTGGAAGCCGTATTCCACATCTAGCTCAGATGGTCTCCATCTGATTTGATGTGGCCTACAATGTTCGTGTCATTTCTCCATGGTTGCAGCTACATGGCTCTAAGAGTCAAAAGTTTACAAGTGCTCGAAGGACAAAACAAGTTTCTGTTGCTTCTTTTATCACTATTTGGTAGCGATTTGGGCCATGATCTTTAAAATATTCAACTTCAGTTACTATTTTGGCTACAGAGAGGTGCAAGGAAGAAAAGGAAATAGGGATTTATTGTAATCAGGAAGGCAGAGGAACTGCCATGGAGTTCCATGAGACAGACAAAGGTGGTACTTTATTTCTGAGGTACTATCCCTATTAAGTATCAGAGAGCCATCATAAATAAAGGTAACATTAGTGCTTCCCAAAAGGATCACAGCATTCTATCAACTTCGATATTTTATATCTTATCTTTGTGCTCATATTTCCTTTTACTGATACGAGCACATTGCCAAAAGTAATTAGATTTTTATCTACCACTAGCTCCATATAATGCTCCTATTTAATTTAATGGAGCCTACAGTCATTAAAGATATACAGAACTCTCTTGGCCTTGTTCTGCATTTTCCTCAGTTTGATATGTTGCTAGTATCTGAACACAAAGACATTAAACTAAGAATACAACTAAAAAAAAATAAAAATCAGAGTTCTCATTGTTGGTTGTTTCCAAGGCTTGTTGTCACTTTGTTTAATTTCCAGTCTGTTTTAGGTTAAAAAATCTTGTACTGGACTATTTGTGAATACTGGATAAAGTAACATCAAAGAAAGAGTTCAGATTTTCTTTTGATAGAAGATTTCCTACACTTTAAGTAATAAAAATACTACACACTGGCACAATGCATCATACTTCGGAGCACTCTGAGTGTCTCACAGCAATAAAAGGTATTATGTATTTTCTCATGAGGAATGGTATGCAAGAAGTTGATAATGTAATAACATTTACTGAACCCAGAAATAAATCCCAATATACAAGCTCTCAAGACGAAGTGGTGTCTTTTTTACATGTCTCTGTTCTGAATAATATAAAATGTGATACTATAATTTAACTAATAATTAATATAGACAAAAGTTAAACCCTTTTTTGAGACAACTTTTCTATTATTCAAACAGAGATTATAGAAGTCAAAAATTCCAAAATATGAGACTGATAAAATCAGGATAAATGCCTATGCTCTTCGCGTTTCTCCATGTTAAGACTTATATCATAAGGCAAACAATATATTTTTTAAAAGTTTTACACAACAAACACAATACAACAAATTCTATTAGGAATTATGGTCATAGAAGTGTTCCACTGAAATATTGTGGACTGTAGACTTAACTATTTTCAGAGATTACTGAAATAGAAACACATTCAAATCCAAAACTTTCAGCTTAAGACAACCTGAATGAAGCTCCAAGTACAGTAATTACAATTTTGACTAGAACTGCCTAGCTAAAAAATATTTCAAACCTGCTACTTGTATAGACAATGTTTAGCTATTGATCAAAAATAATAAAACATTGCCAAGAGAGCGAAGTTTATAGGGAGCTCATGTCTTTGGGTAAATTAGCACTATAGATTTTCAGCTGACAAAACTTTTTCCTATCTGGTCTGTATTTTTGTCACACATTTAATCCAAACTGCTTTTTGTACATGAGTAGTATTCTGTTCACCTCAACAAACCACACAGGAGATTTAAAGAGTTATCCATTCAGCATATTTCATCTTAACCCCGTCATGCTCATTTTATACCTCTAGACAACTTTTTCTAACGTTAAAGCAAGGGTATTATCTAATTCACCCACCTATTTTACGAGATTATTTTATTAATGAAAAGCAGGGTTTTTTTCCCTGCTACTTCTCATTATTACCCTAATTTAAATGTACTGGAAGTGAGCAAGTCAGATTTCTCAGTAACCTTCTGTTTCATTATTAAGATTAGCTATATTTTAACTCATTATCAGACATCGTTCCCCAAGTTCTCTTTTACAACCACATGCAACTTCCTTATTTTCCCCCCATTTTCATTCCTTATGTTGCTTGCACTTAATTCGCCCTTTTTATTTTTCCTAAGCTTATGGTAACTCAGAGCCACAGTTCAGTTTTATATATCTGCCATGACTGTGGTAATTGCAACTATATAGGAAAAGAGAGACTTGTGATTTCTTTGTATATCCTTGAATGGAATTACTTGCAAACAGTAGTCGTGTCCTCTGCTTTTTTTTTTTTAATATATATACACTACCGCATTTGTCTTCATTGATTTGTTGGTACAGTGCATTGACATACCATAAACTTTTATTCAAAACAACCCTGGGGTAATCATAATCTTTTGCTGATTAAGGAGGCTGCAGGTTTCCTTTGAGGTGAAGGATGCATCAAACTAGATTCATTGTTCATTTAAATCGCGGTGATTAGGTAAATGTGTAATACAATCGTTTGTTATTAACAATAAATAACACAGAATATTTTGGGCTGCTCACATTCTTTCTGAAGACAGGAAAGTGCTGCTCAAAACTACAGTATTTTGGCCAACAAAATTCTTTTTGTAGGAAGCACTTCTGTCTCAAGGTATTTAGACCCAGGTCTTGAAAATGCTTCCCTCATGCCTTGGGTGCAATCTGAAATGCTTTTGCATGACATTTTAGCAACAACTGGCACCAACAGATCCACTTTAAGACAATGAAAACTATCAGTGTATGGTACTTGCCAAAACCCTGGGTCCCTAGGGTTGAATACATATATCTCCAAATATGAACTGATAAAGGACTATACGATGAAAAATGTGTCTGCCTTCTAACTATCAGTTACTCTGATGGAAATGCTATCTGTTTTTAAACACTTCACTATTCTAAATCAGCTTATGTTTTCTTTTCTTAGAAGAAAGAGACCTTGAGCACCAAAACAAAAGCCTCTACCGCTACACCTAGAGACAGCAGCTTTTTCTGCACCAGCAGCATACTGAACTGCACCGTTTTCTTTGGTGAGACACATGGGGCACCTCTGCGTTAGCATTTTAGTGCACATCAGGAGAGCAGATTTGATGTCAATCTGTTAAACATCCCCATTTACTGCGTCTTCATTCTCACTGCAGCGTGGTTTTGGACTGCATGAATTGGTCCTTCTTCAGGTGGAAATAAATGCAAAGGTGTAGTCCAGGAGGACACGTAGCAACATTGAACCACCTACATGCAATCCTTGCACGGGACCCAAATTAGAGTACTGTGAAGTAAAACCTCCTGAAATTCATACAGCGTAGACACTAGCTCCTCCATTGCACAGAGCTGCTGCTAGCAGTCTGCATCACTTGCTGACATAGACTTAGCCATAGTAAAGAAGTGGCTATTCTTAATATCTCTGCAAAATTTGCTAATCCTGAAAGTCTCTTGTTAGATACCAGCAACAGAAGACATTTAAAAGTTTTGTCTTAAATAGCTTGACTTAAATATCTGCAGACAAGCTGAAATATATCTGTACAATCATCATTCCCAGAACAGAACTCTAACCATTGGGTAGCATCTCATTTTTTACTTGAAGATAGCAAAAACGAATTGCTAATGCCAAATTTCAAGAAAAATATATCTGTTCTTCAACAGCTTTATCAACAGAGAAAAATCACCACTATAAATGAAGGAGAAATCAAAACAAGTTCTGCTTCCTGAAATAAAGCAGCAGAGGTAGGTCACAGTGAAAGAAGCAACAAAGTCAATGTCCCAACCCTTAGTCCAGGCATTGTTTGTGAATCACTGTTACAGAATATACTCTAGGTAATAGCCACAATTCAAGATAATTAAAAACTGTTCAGTTTCTTCCCTTGAATTAATTTTAATCAAGCGAGAGCATGATGCAGCAGAAGAATTGACTAAATATATGTAATCATTACATTTTTAAATACTTTATTAAGCAGGAGGCATTCAATCTATTAATTAGTGTATTGTCACAGGCAATTGGAAAGCTCAGCTCTTAATCCAAATAGAGTCATTTACAAATGGAGAAATACTGGATTATCATTTGCACAGACATTTTGATGCTGACTTACAGCATTGTTTCCTAAATTCAATGATTTATGGAAGAAATTAATATTTGAAAATGAAAATGAGCATATTTCATCATAATGTGATACAGATACTCTCTTTGACAGAAACATTATTGGTAATGGCCTTGAGCCAATACCTGGCCGTTATCTTATTTGTACAAGGCTGCGCTTGAAAATCAGGAACAATAGCTGAGAATGCATTATTTTATTCGGCTCAGCCATTTTGGTTCCTTCTCCTACATTGGATTTGTACAGCTGATGCTCAATACGTTTACTGGAAAATTCACAAGGCCTATACAACAACTTAAATCCCATTAAAGCTTCGCATTGGGACTTCAGTGGTGCATCAGCCCTTTACACATGGGCAACTTGCACCATAAATAATGACCTTTTTGGAGCAAGGTTTCAACTCTAATTAGAAAACACTTTTGTTACTCTCCAAGTGCAAAGCTTCCCGGTGTCTCAGTGGTGCATCCTTTTCTCTGCCCAGGACTGCAGTGGCTCTGAAGCGTATATGGCTGCCTTCAGCCACAATGTACAGATGGATTGGGTTATAATCCATAGCAAATTTTAAGGTCCTCACTCAAAAAAATGCATGTAGTTTAGAAATGCGTGTAGTTTATAATTTGCAGGGGAAAAATTATTTTTTTTTTCTTTTACCAGCCAGGATTCATTGTAAACTGTGGAAATTTTTATGAGGATGGATGATTTCCCAGCATCTGTTTTCTGTGCTTCATCTATTCTTAATGGCTTTCTCTCCATATTTACTTTTCAGGCTGATCTCTATATTACGATCACTCTCTCCCAATTCAAATCTACCAGCAAGAAGAAGGGGATATTTTAAGAAATTTTAAGCTTTATACAACTCCCTGACTGAGTCAGATTAGTCTTTCACTTACACAGTCTAAATGAATTCTGCATAAGCCTCTCCTAGCAAAGCTATAATATCATTTTCCAGCCATCCCATCCTCTCTCTGTACCATCAACTCACCAAGTGCTGCAAACGTGGTGGAGCAGCTAATTATAGTGGAAATTAAAACTAGTAATGTATTCAGAAATTCAACAGAAGAAAGGATATAAGCATGTATATAGCATGTCTACAGCAGCTGAATTAGCAAGATATTAGAAGTCATGACAACAGTAACACAGTCATTTCTTGCCTTTCTGACTTAAATTCAGACTGCAAAACTGTAAAGGAAGAAGAATAGGAATAATTTTAAATTAGGAGCCCAGTTTCTCCAGTTGAAGAATAGGCAGTGGTGTATAAATATAAAGAATGATAATGGCATTATGTAATATGCCTATAACTGAAGGGGAGGGTATATTCTTATTATAAAACTTCCACTTTGAGTCATTACTTATTTTCCTTAGTATTCTGAAATTCAGATGTATACTCTTTGACAAAGGTGAATTCTGGGGAAATTATTAGAAAGCTGGAATAGCAACTAACCACTGTTTATTTTCTATAAGGATTTTTATTCCAAGTGACCTTTGAAATTATTAGTACTATTGTCAGATTTTATGCTTGTCCCAGCTTGTTTAGAGATGGAATTTGGGCTCTCTCTATGAGTAATAACTCCGTATTTCTAGATAAAATATTTAATAAGCAGAAAATTTTACACTGCAGGAACACTCTTTGCACTTGACCCTTGACTTCCCGCATCGTAGACCTAAGTTTAGCCTTTATCTCTCCTCTGCTTTATTCTGTATATTTTAATATATTAATTATCTTAAGGAGAAATTCAAAAAAGCAAGATCTATGTGTATGAGTGTCGTGGTTCAGCCCCAGCCGGCAACTAAGCACCACGCAGCCGCTCGCTCACTCTCCCTCCCACAGCGGGACGGGGGAGAGAATTAGGAAAAACCTCGTGGGTTGAGATAAACACGGTTTAATAGGACAGAAAGAAAGAAGGGAACAATAATGATAATACCAACAAAGGAATGTACAAGAACAAGTGATGCCCAATACAGCAATTGCTCACCACCCCGTGATCGACAGCCTGTCCCCGAGCAGCGATTTCCGCCCCCCGGCCAACTCCAGTTTATGTACTGGGCATGACGTCGGATGGTAGGGAATATCTCTTTGGCCAGTCTGGGTCAGCTGTCCCGGCTGTGTCCCCTCCCAGCTCCCCGTGCACCCCCAGCCTGCTCGCTGGCAGGCCAGCACAAGAAGCTGGACTGTCCTTGACGGCTCAGCAACAACCCAAAACATCAGCACATTATCAACAGTTCCTCATCCCAAATCCAAAACACAGTCTCACACTAGCTTCTGTGAAGAAAACCAGCTCTATCCTGGCTGAAACCAGGACAATGAGGCAGAGTGAATTCAATGCTTTGTTTTTGAACACTTTTCATTTAAGTCTACCTTTTAAATAGGCCTTTCAAACTGTCCAGGATTACGTGATGTACATGAAGGAAACTGAGATGTTCACTGAGAAAGAAGGTAGAGAATGGGGTGAGCAGAATTAGCCAAAAAAAAAAATCTATTGTTCTCATGAGAAAAAAAAGAAGAGAGAGACAAAATTACTCTTTCACAATGAAGAAAGCTACAAGATTTCACTCTATAAAATAAGGTGAGATTGTTGCCATGGCACCAGCAAAATTTCTCCTTCACTTAAATGCACACACTGAACCTTTCTGGACAGAATAAAATTATAACTGTGCAAGGTAAAATATTTTCTGTTACACTTCCTCATAGTATTTTAAATAGATATTTGCATTGTATTTTGATGAAATCATACAGGTAATCATCTCTTGCAGATCTATTTCAAAGCAAAGCAACAAGCATTGTATTGACATTGAAATGAATGTCTTCAGAAGGCACTAGGTAACTCAAGGCACGTAGAAGGGTATACATTGACTTCTGAGCTATTCTCCAGCAAAGACATATTTCTCAGCAACAGGAAACTTTCTTAACCTGGACAAAGTCATATTCAACAAATATGCAACTGGCTTAAACTTTTTATCTGGGATGACTGAATGACTCAGAGTCACGTTCCTGGGGCTCTGTTCCTCATGCTCCTACCGTTATTATTACTCTGTGGCCTAAAATAGTATAATCTTATGTTCCAGTCTATTTGTCTTTATAACGCGTATGGTATTTTGTGCCAATTTCCCCAAGCGCTCTGAGCACTTAGCAGGAAAACTTTTATTCAGGAGTTCTTAAGACACACACTCAGACAGCTGTTCAGTGCCCTAATGTGAAAAGGCACCGCTAGATTTTCATTGCACTTTAAATAGGTAGGTGTCCATTTCATGCAAAAAAATTTCACACCAGACCTTAATGTCAGTACAAGCATTGATTTTATATGATGATATTATACCATCTTGCACCTACAATTGGTCCTTGCAGATACAGTAAATTTAACGACAGACATTTTGGAAACAAGAGGTACCACCTACTAGCACTCAAATAATCTATATTCTTCCATAATACATGACATATAACTGTCCCTTATGCTAATTTCTGGATAAGGAAGAAATGGGTATTTTCAAAAAGATCACTGACTCATTAAAAATCCCAAGTTGCTAGAAAATCACCAATCTTTGAATAAGGTACTATAATAGGGTTTTTTTAAGTTTATGAACTAATTTACAAATGTGAGCATCATTTCTACCTGAGTTTATTTCACATCAACTTCTAGGCATTAGATTATGCTGCACTTGCCATCAGCTGAAGTCCTTCCCCATGTGATACACAGATGTGATCAAGCCATCTTTCAAAGTCCTCTTTGATAGACTGTGCTTTTTTAGGTGTCACCAAAGCAACTTTTGCACCCTTCTGGACAACAGAAGCGGACATAAACAGCCCAACAGTAATTTCACTAATGCCATACACACAGGTAATATCATTTCCTAATTCCCAAAGGAAAGGTCCTTCTTCATAAACCCTCTCAACATGTCTTCTCATAGCTAGAGCTTTGCACAGGGAGCTCATAGTCGGTTGATTATCCAGTATGACCTGAAAGTCTTTTCCAGAGGCAATACTGTCTTGAACACAATCCCTCAGTCTGGCAATTTGACCTACATTCACTGTCGCTAGATGTGTAATACTGCGTTTGGTTATGCTGAAGTTGGACTTACTTGAATAGGAAAGCAAGCTGTTCAGATCATGCTGTATAATCAGCTTGTCCCTGAGTTGACAAATTTGAAACTTTACATTCCCTCCGCAGGATCCAGAGTCGTCTTCTGTAAAGGAAAGACTTCATCCTCCAGTGCTCTCTACTTCGCTCTTTCCACACCAGCACGACACTCTTAGAAAAAGTACTGAGAAGGAAGAAAGATTGCAGCTTCATGTAGTCATTTATTTAACTCTATTTTGCCAGTTACCGATCCACGCCCCGCCATTTCATCTCCCCGGTGCTAAAGCCACTCACTTTGGACGGATGAACCGTGCTGCACGTGGATCTAGAACATACATCTGCTGCAGCACCCCATCGCCCTTCCCGTCTTTCTTTCAGTAAGCAACAGTGAAAACAGATCTAGTATTGTGCTTTGCTGCTCTTTCTAACGTGCTGCGTGCTACAGAGTGACAGGAAAGATTATAAATAGAGCAGAGTTGCTTTCTCATTACAGTGATTTTAATGAGAATGATAAATGGGTTCAAATAAAATCATTCAGGCTCCAGTGATAAGGTCGCTATCTCTTCCAGTGCTGTACCTAACTCAATTTCATGATGTCATTATCTTCCGTGAAATATAATGGAATTTATGGCAATTTAAAGGATCAATCTTAGTATATTTTCTATATGCTGTAATCTCTCCAGCACAGGAAAACTCCTCTCACTTGATCTTCATTACGACTATACTTTCAGGTATTCCTCCTCCCAAATGAAAAAATTGCTAGCTACAGATTAACACATGCATTGATCTGTGCATGCATAAAACACTTGGCTCTTGGTTGTTGTTTACTCCTAAAAGATCAGAGATCTTCTGTTATGACTTGTACTGAGATGAATAATGTAATTAAACAACACCCAGGAGAGAGAGGAATAAAAAATGCCTGAAGAAAAAACTCATTTGTTTTTCAGATTTTTTTTTTTGACTGACAAACTTTAAGAAGGCTGCCAAAGACTACCTCAGAAGGAGTACAACAATCATCACCACAAAGCTTACAAGTGAAAAATAGATAAATAATCCTGAAACTTTATCATGAAAATTTTTCTATCAGAAGGTTATAGAGAACTGGAAGTTGACTAGTTACATTACCAGCACAGAGAAGGCATAAATCAAGGTGAAGGAACAGCAGGCTTAAACTTCAGCGATGACAAGGTCAAGGCAAGGATTTTTGCCACAATAAAATTAAAAGCTATTGTTCCCTTTCATCATCCTCCTAGAAATTGTCTGGGTTGCTTTATGCTTTTCCTGGTCCCATGTAAGAAAAAAGAGGTAGAGTAGATCTCCAAGACTATGTTGTCATCTTCCAACAACCAGACTACTCATACAGCTTTGTGAATTCTTGATATTATTGACTGTTCAGATGTATCTGGTGTTTTCACTCCTTGTTCCTTGTGCAAAATACAAAGAGTCTGAAAAGTCGCAAAATACATCTGCTTTTTGATGCCTCTTTTCAGGAGCCTGGTTTACGATTCTTGCTGAAAGAGGTGGGCTATGCAACACTGCTGCCAAAATGCTGTTTCACTGAGGGTTTTGTACAACATCCTTGCAGTCTTGGTAAATGCCAGAAACTGTTCCAAAAGTAAACAGAGCCTGACAGATTTTCATTGAAGTCAGCAGTGAATAAATGCTAGTGCCATCAACAGAGTTACCTGAGTATTTCACCTAATATGTTCCATGTCATTGCTAAACCTTAGCAAGGGAGCTAGAATGTCTCTTTTTCCCTCTCCTCCTCTCTTCCTGTGCCTGATTTTCAGGCTTACACTTTTCTTGCTGAAAATCTAACTGGTTTAAGGTGATGGCAAGTCTATTGTTTCTTGTTGTGTACAAGGAAGACCGCTCAAGACTTAACACCTTAGCCACTGCTGCCTAGTAGTGTAGACAATGCGACTCAGTAACATAGCTGTCCCTTTGGCCCTGTCTTCTTACGGCTCTCAAACCTTAACTGTTGGGTCTTAATTCTTATGTGTTAGTGAAGTTTTCCAGCAATACAATAGCTCTGTGTACTTAACACCTGATATGACTTTTTGGCATAGTAAAATTTTGTTCGCCTCCACTCTTCTTCCTGTTACGTTTGTCAGCCTCATTAGCCAAAACACAAAGACATACGGCTAACACATGGCCATTTTTGCTGACCTTGTGGGCTAAATACTAGCTGAGTTTTTATGGAAACACAAGCCTGAATGTTTATGGCAATATTTACCCAGCCCTTTGGTCTCTGCAGAATGAAGAAGCCTGTATTGTGCATTGATGATGAGATTCCCCCCTGCTGACTTATCTAACTATAAAATAAGAAAATAACCCACATTGACAAAAACCTTCCGATTTGAGACCCCATTAAGCACCAAGTTTTCAAAAGCATTCCCTTTAACTCAGAAATGTCACAGCCTTTTTTATTAGGGCTGAAATTATGGAATGAAAAGATCTCCTCTTCTCTGCGCTCCAGTTAGGCCCTCAACCATTGAGACATGGCTCAATTCCTGTATGTATCGTCTGTATGCATGGAAGTGCTTCAGGGTGAAAAGTGCTATATAAATGTAAGCTGCTCTTAATTATGGCACTCGAAGGAACATTCAGAGAGCTTAGTTTCTCAAAGCAAACCTACATTAATGTTGCTGTATGTTCTAAATTTCATTTTCTCCACATCTTTTAGTTTGCCACTCTGTCATCAAAGAAATACAAACTCACTATCCAACACACCTCTAAACCTAGATATACTCTCCCTGCTGATTCAACTGCAACAACTGACGAATATATATAAATCCTGGAGCTCAGCTGAGGCTGATGTGAGGCAAAGACTCAGAAAGGAAGACGAGAAAAAACAGTTTGTTTTATATGTACGTATATATCTATACATCTTACAACATGGGAGAGAGGGTACTGAGCAGGAGGATCAAGAGTGAAGCTGCTCCACACAGATTTTCCTTGGATTTCCAAGAGATTATGTTAAAATGTAGCAATTAAAAGGGAGGCGGAGGATGATAAGGATTATAATCAAATTTGTTCTTCTGGAACATCTTCAAAGCAGTGTTCTCAAATAATTTCATTAAAGAATCAAATCTTATATGACACAAATTTACTAAGGGATTGAAAGGTATTTTTACCCATCGCCAGGATGACCACCTGGGGTTTAACTAGCAGTTAATACTACCCAAAAGTCACATTAGGCTTTCTGCAGGAGGCTATACAACTGTTTAGTTTCTATGATCCACAGCAGAGAAGTGATTTTGATTCCCAGATGTTTTTTGATCATAACGCAGCAGTAACCTCATCATTTGATGGTCTGCATCTCTCTTCAGCACTGCAAGTTTCCTCTTTGAATGTAACCCTTACCACTCTTATCAAAATTAGCTTGCTGAAATATATTTAGTATGGGGCTATCCTTTAAACGCTTTATAGATAAATCTGAAGAACTCAATTTGTTAACTTGAGCATCTTGCTAGAACCATGTGACCGCTATAAACTTTTATATGACCTACAGTCATACTGAGATGTACATATTCCATGCCAAATTTCCATTTGCTATGAAACCTGCTCAGTCTAGACCTTTCATGTTGCAGGCAGCGGGCTGCTGGTAGAATGCTTTCTATAAGGTCTTGTTCCATTTTTGATCTGGGCCAAGTGGAAATCCTATCAGGTTAGAAGGCTTTCAGACTGAATGGATATTTTTTCCCATGCTGAGGCAAGAAGCAATTCTGTGCATGGCTGGATGATTGATTACATTAATGCTTCAGAGATTTACACTGCATTGTTACCATGCATCACAGTACTAGGAACCCAGGCTGCGGAAATTGTCTTTTACCTACAGGTAGGATCCACTCATGCCCTAAGAAACTGTTTCACCCAATGTTCATCTTGGAGAGGTAAGAAAGACAGAAGGAAAGCAACATCTATTGAATTAAGAGTAATTATCCAGCTACTGGTAGCTCCTGCTGTCATCACTCTGAATAAGAAAACAATTTGATTTTCTCATGTAGAAAGATATGACGGGCTTCCGAAAGACGGCACTATGGTTGAAGATTCACAGAATCTATCTGTAAACAATAACATGACTCACATCAAACGCTGGGGAAGATGCCCATGATATGCAGAACCTCTAGATTTATATGTCTGTGTTAAAGGACACTCACATATGAAGAAAACAGAATAAGCAGTCACAGGCTACATGTAAAATAATCTATGGTGACTGGAAATATCAAAACACAGTATCCCACATGATGCCCATTTACTAGGTAGTGGTAGGATATTGAGATTCCTCACCTCTGAACCCTAAAAAAATAAAATAGTAAGGGCCGTGGTGTAGCAATCAGGGTTGTGCTTTCATAGACTGGGTAAGAAGATGAGCCTAAAATGCCCTGACAAGAGAGAAAGACACAGAGATATGCTCAAGAACTGCTGGGAGAGCACTGGGGGACTGCAGAGGGTAGAAAGTGCCAGCGTGGATTACCTCTTGTGTATACTATCTTCAGGAAGGTAGACTCTAAAATGAACCATCCTAATTACATCCCACTTCCATCTCAGAGGGTTGATTTGTCTGGGAACAAGAGGCAATTTAGGCAATTTGGACTAGGAGCAAACTGGGATCCACATTATTGACACTAGAAAGACTCAAAATCTGTAACAGAGCAGGATCAGGCAGAAAACTGGGCTTCCCCAGCACAGAGGAAAGGACTAGAGGTGGGTAGGACAGACTACCATGGAGCAGCTCCAGACTTCTCCTTGAAGAGTTGCTGCTTCTTTAAAATGGAAGGTATCACCTTCCTTCTTTTACACTTCCCTTTGGGAAGGCAACTCATGCAACTGCAACTTCCTGATACATATCCAGACAACACGAGAGCAAAAAATGGAAAAGCATTTCATAACTCATACCAGCTCAGTGGAATCTCATTATCTTGCTTGGTGTGGCTGCTACAGTGTCTTAACTGTTTTCTGTATTATTTTCCATCTGCTGCCTTAGAAATTATGCTTTGGTTTTAGGCTGATGGGTATTTCATTGTAAGAAAGAAAGGAATTTAGAATTGGAGATCTGAAACCAAATGCTGATGGTGCCACTTAGGTCAAGATTCAGGACCAAACCCAGCAGTCAAAACTCTGCCTCGCTGTCATCTCCCCACAAGTTCTGTCTGCCTAAGCCCTATCCTGGCTCTGATGGTGTCTGCCCGCTCTTTAAGCATGCAGCATCAGAATTGCAGGGCACAGAAGGAAAGAACAAAAAAAATTCATCATTCATGTTTTACCAAATGACGACTCTAAAGGTTTTTTACCTTTTTGTAATCTAATATTTTCAAAATTCACCTGAAGCAAGTGAAAAATGGAAATTACTTATTGGCCTCCAAATTATCTTATTTTGAATTAATACAAGATGTAGAAACAGATTATTGACTTATAATTATTTCTTAATGGGATAAAAAACAGTGGATTTCTCAACGTATAAGTCAAGGTTCAGAAAATTCCTTCCCTGACACACTTCTGTTAAGAATAAAATCTTTCTCTTCCTACTTACAAGGACAATTCATTTTGCAGCCCAAACTAGCAGAACTTTTAATTCACTGAGTAGCAGTCTACGCTTTTACAGTTAAAGAACACATTTAGTTGCTTCCCTTTTGGCCAACATTGATGAATTGCCAAAAATCACCTTTTTATCTGTGTTAACCTGCTCTCACACAAAATTACAATTCAGACATCTACAACATTCTCTAGATAAAATGCTTCTGCAAGTCAGGATGTTGTCTGTCCCTCTCAAAAGTCAGAGAACATGGTGTTCTCATTCAGCCTAAATGCCACAGATGATTCAGATTTAGTTCTGATTAGAGCCTGGCGATTGGAAGCTGCAGATAAAGACTAAGAGATGGAGTTTTAGTATGTGTGTAGTTTGGGTGGGCACAGTTGTGATAAATACCTTAGCAAAAGTCTGACAGTGAGTAAGGAGCACCTGTAGTCCAGAAGAACTCCCATCATAACAGCTTTCTACTACAATTGTTAATCAAGTTCTACCAAAAGCTGAACTACCCCACTCAAACACCCCAAGCAGTGACTTTTTGTTGTTCTACCGGTAAACTGCTGAATTAAAGAGTATAAATTTCACCATACCAGCACTCCCTGCTGTAATTTGCACAGGATTAATTTATTTTTTCTTCTTAAACTCCCTAAGATTTTATGGGGCTTTAATGAGTAACTAAAAAGGATCCAGACTTGTTAAGCCTCTGACAGATGTTCCTTAATACTATCATCATTCTTGGTCTTTTCAGAGACTAGACAACCGGGATTATGTTTTGTGGTCTGGTATGCAATCTTTATTAGAGTTTAACTATTTCATTAGCTTGTCTTATGAAGATGCTGTGTTGATGGATCCTATTCCAACTTAGTTGCTGTTGATTGTGGTTTTCATTTTTACAAGCATAGCCACAGAGTGTGTACCCAGTATATCACCTGTGTTTACTTTTTAGGGAGATAACAAGGCTTACCAAACAGTGTCCTTCTGTAGATGAAATGGTGTCGCCTAGTAGGTTTTTATTGCTGTATATACTTTGAGAGCATAATGCCCTTCCTTTGGATATATCAATTTTCTTCACCTCTTCTTCCTTTACACTAGCATAATGTTGTCTGTTCAGAAATAGGAATAATTTTCTTTTCTAATAGCACAGAAAAATATCGCATCAGTTGTAACTCACAAAAATATGTCTAAGTTTGGGGAGGAAGTGTGGCAGCTACACGGGATACGAGAAACATGATAAAGCCAAGTATACCAAGGTGGCAAGGGTGAAAAGACCTGTAGCTAGATATCCTACTCTAGTATTTTTACTAGAATCCTACATTTCTGTTCCCAAGAAAAAAACCTGACGTTTTTCAGAAGGCTTTAAGAAAATGAAGACAGTGTAAATATCTAGTGCTCTTCCTTCCTGGCACAGCAACCAAACATCTGGCCACACTTACAGTATCTCATGTAAATCTCACAGACTCCCAAATAGGACAGAAAATTGATCCTCGAGCTTCAGCTCCGGATATAACATAACACTTCTGACATTAGTACCAGCTATCTACGTGTTGACTTTATCGGCGCCTACAACTAACAGAACTATGGAATATTGCCATGTAACTTACCTGTAGCCAGTAGAGTACGGATACCGACTAAAAACATGTTCTATGACGCTATTACCTTAAGTAGCCCACGTTGCTTACCTGCCTCCCCAGGGTTCCCAGTAATTGCCTGGTAAAGCTCCCTTTCTGGAAGCATCTTTGCACTAACAGGACAAACCTCTCACAGATTTCCTTCTCAATACTCCCACTGCTTTTTGCATTCCTTCTGAATAGTGAAAAACAAATTCTCTAATGACATTTAAGAGGGGTATTTTTGAAAAATTATTCTGCCTTTACTTATTTACCTTAATAAAGTTAGAAGAGCCATAAATTTACAATTACTTAGAAACACGGCTCATTTAACTTGTTTTTATTTTACTAGTTAGCAGGGTGCATAGTTGGGGGTGGTTTGTCACTTTATTTATTTATTTACTTACTTACTTATTTATTTACTTACTTACGCTCAGTGCTAACTCTCTAGCCTGCCTTTGCAATAACTGCAGATGACCCCAAGCTATTCCTTATGAGGTTCACCAGGAGGATGCTTCCTATCCCAGAATCCAATCAGATTTTCTGGTTAATCAAAGTCCTTGAGAGTTGAATGTTTCCTGTTCCCTAATCCCATCTGTGAATGCTGTGTTAGGGAATCTTTTTTTGCCAGCTTTAATGACTTCTCCTTTTGAATTGGACTGAAAACACTGTATTTAACCATGTATTTTTTACAGGACTTAAACTCTATTTAATGGAAAGAGGGAATAATCTTCCTAATTCTCTTTCTATTTCTCTTCTCCATGTTGTGTAAGGTGGTCATACAGCCATGTCTTTACCCACGTCAGTCAGCAGTGCTTTTTTGTCCATTTAAAGTGCCCTTGTCCACTTAAGTGCTATCTATTTCCTATTTCCACATTTTGCTGCCATCTTTTATTTTCTTTCCCTCCTCCTCCCCAGGTTTCTTAAAAGAGATAAAGAAGAAGAGGCCCAAAGCTCAGCATAAAGCTATTTCTGCATTTACAAGTTGTGCAACACAACAGGAACGTATCTGTAGAGTGACACAATTCTTGCTGGAGAACTGACATCCACACTACAGAAGTTTCAAGAGTTATATTTCAGAGGAACTCTAACCTGAATACCTATTAATGACTACAGTACATTAGGTGCAATTCTTGAACACATCTACCACTTTAATTTCACTGGAAAGGGAACCAGTCTGTGTGTTCATAGATTATCCCATGATACAAAACACAACATGGTAAAAGGAGAGATAATTGGGTGATTTGCTTTAAAAACAGACTCCTGAGTTAAATTGTTCATGTAGACATACCCTAAGTCACTGAATCCACAGTAATTCAAATCCTAAAGTTACAATTTTCATACAGCAAATTTCATCAAAAAACACACTTGAAGGATGCTGGACCTCAGTTATTGAACAATAAGATAAAGCATTCATCCAGGAGACAAGAAACCTGAGTACACGTACCAGTTCAACAGGAGGGACGTCAGTCAGTATCTCACTGCCACATAGAGTACACAGTCAGAAAGAAAAAAGCATACTGGATCCCTTCTGTAGAAGATGAACTAGTGTGAGGCCATAAATTCAAGCTTCGGAGGACCAAAAAAAATATAGACTAGAAGATGGGTCCATCAGCTATGATGAAAATCAAAAAGCTTGCATTTTATTCCCACCATTGTTTGTGCGTTTTAAATTGCCCAGTCACTGGCTAAAGAAAACAGAAACCACACTGTGAGCAACCTTCAAATTCAGGAAAAGCATACAGTTCCCCATCTGACAGAAAGCGGTAAATTGTATGTCAATCTTGAAGCAAGCCTTGTACCTGAAGGAGACTTATGCATGGCGCTCAGTGACCGGGACAGAACTGAGGAACTTCTGCACGTTGCTTCTGGACCACAGCAGAGAACATCAGGCGTTCCAGGCATCCACCTCCCTGATTTCTGCAAACATGTTAGTATTTATGTTCAAAAACCTCAAGAATGCTACACTTCAGAAAGCAAGTATTTCCAGGGCTTGAAAGGTACTGGAAAACGCTTCCTAGCCCTGGGCATCTAAATTCCACCTGCATCCTGCAGGCAAAAGAAGAGGTATTGTTGGCTTCTCCCCTGTGACATTTTTGGGTGATCTGCACTTGCTTAATTCTCAACAACTTGCTCAGCTCAGTAGGGAAGTAGGGACTTCAGTGATTAGTATCATCACTGCTGAAGCATCATCCTTCACATTCCTTCCTCCTCCCTGTTTTTCTTTCTTACACTGAGAAGCCATCGGTTTCTCACATTCTTTGCTTTCAGCTTTCTTTACAGCTAAAAGGCTCTGTGACTCAAGAGAAGGCTTATGTCTGTCTCATTCTGGGTCCTAATGGGGAAAGGTAAATTGCAGAGAAGCTAGCGAACAAGAGAGGTCTTGATATTAGCTTTAATTTTAAAAGAACTAACTCTTCTGCTAATGGAGCTTATTAATTAGCAAGGGATCCTTAAAAACATGAGGAAGTAAAAGCTTTATGAATACTCTTTTTAATGTCAATTTTTTTCTTCAGGGTAAGATGCTGAACTGCAGCACTTCATTACTGTACAAAATCAGAATTTCATACAGTAAAACAAACACAAGTATGAACTGAAGAGGCATTCATTGTCAGGCGTATTTGAAAAGGATTGCAGGGAATGTTTCTGTTTGTTGGTTTAAAAGGCCTTTTAATCTGCATCCAATTTCCTCCTAAATCTTCAAGCATTTCAGCACAGCCTTTTCACACAATGTGGAGTGTGACGCATGCCTTGCACATAATTTTACCCTGGCTCAGGATTTGAACTAGCTGCTAGTGGTAATGGAATATGGAGCTGTCATGTGTTCTGCTATTTCAAACTCGAGCAAGGAGATGAAGAGACTGAAAATAGTTACTCTTTTGACTCTCTGTGTTCTGTGTCACTGGAGTTTGAGTTTCTCCTTTAATTTCAGAGAAAATCCTGTTAAGTATCACCATCTGCCCTGCCTTCATACTCTCCCCTGGACACCCACTGCTGGCTGCTGTCAGCGGTAATATACTGCACTGGATGGATCTGACAACGGCTACAGTTGTTTTTTATGCTTTTCTGAAATTTTAGTAGATCAGAACTACCTCACTTTGCAACACTCACCCTTAAATAATACCTTTGGCTGATCTCAGTAGAAAGGCCAAAGCCTGACATTCTTCCCACCATAATGCAATTGGTCTTGTTGCCTTCAGTGGAAGTTGTATTAGGTTTGAACACAGAAAATTGCAGAATGAAGAACCTAAAGTGTTTTCTCCTTCTCCAAGGTTAACTTTTGGATCAGATTCAGGTTTTTCAGAGTACAATAACCTTCTGTTTTCAACTACTCAAGAGGAACAGAATAATACTGGTACTAGTCATACGAGCGATGACTCCCTGTGTACCAACATCATTCCTGGGACACTGACACAGAGATAAGCACATCGCTTCTGTGCCAGCTGTACTACCGTAAGAGAGACAGGCAGCTAAAAAAATCTGCAGGAATATATACCTTGTGTAAGAAGAAAACATCATTAACCAAACGTTACCCCTAGGTCTATATACAGAAATTATATTGCTATCAGTCAGACTCATACATTCTGAACATGAGCCGGCAGTGTGCCCAGGTGGCCAAGACGGCCAACAGCGTCCAAGGAGGCCAAGACGTCCAACAGCACTAGCGTGGCCAGCAGGAGCAGGGCAGCGATCGTGCCCCTGTACTCAGCACTGGTGAGGCCGCACCTTGAATCCTGTGTTCAGTTTTGGGTCCCTCACTACAAGAAGGACGTTCAGGTGCTGGAGCGTGCCCAGAGAAGGGCAGCGAAGCTGGTGAGGGGTCTGGAGCACAAGTCTGATGAGGAGCGGCTGAGGGAACTGGGGTTGTTCAGTCTGGAGAAGAGGAGGCTGAGGGGAGACCTCATCGCTCTCTACAGCTACCTGAAAGGGGGTTGTGGTGAGGTGGGTGTTGGTCTCTTCTCCCAAGTAACCAGCGATAGGACAAGAGGAAATGGCTTCAAGTTGTGCCAGGGGAGGTTTAGATTGGATATTAGGAAAAATTTCTGTACTGAGAGAGTGGTCAAGCATTGGAACAGGCTGCCCAGGGAGGTGGCGGAGTCACCATCTCTGGAAGTGTTCAAAAAACATGTCGGTGTGGCACTTCAGGACACAGTTTAGCGAGCACGGTGGTGTTGCGTTGATGGTTGGACTTGATGATCTTAAAGGTCTTTTCCAACCTTAAGGATTCTGTGTGATTCTGTGATACAGATCCAAGGGCAGAATAAAGCTGCTAGATAGCCTTTCACTGTAGAGCTGTAATTATTCACATTGTTTTTCTCAACATAATTTTAGATTAACATACTGTAAAACTGTGCAGTGAGTAGGGTAAATCCTACTTTCCAGCTGCACCAAGATTCCAGACCAAGATGCTTCCTGATGAATACATAAGCCAGTTCTGCAGTTAATGAAACTATGACATGATGTTGAAATATCAATCCAGAGTCTTTTGGACAGCACGCAGAAGAAATGCAATAGGTTATTTACTTGGTGTTCAATATTCTTTTGTTATGGAAGTCATTTTGTATTTCTTTCCAATTAGAGGGAAAGGTTCACACAAAGTGCAATCTGTGTTTAAATTACATTATCTACATGTTCACAGGCTTTTTTTGCCATTTATGATGTTAACTGCAGGTGTCAAAGATCCCAGGCTCTGGCATTCATCATGAGCCAGCACACAAGAGACTAGTTTCTGAACTCAGCTGTACAGTACAAATCCAAAGGCATACTACTACCTGTCTCAAAACCAAAATTTTCCCATTATAAGGAATTAACAGCCTTTATGCACCAGTCTTTGCCAAAATCTCTTAATCCGGCACTCAAAATGATCAGCTGGTGGAGAATAGAATAATTCCAGTGGTGTACCCAAAATATCAGCTGGGGCTGAGGATAAAACTTGGTCCTAATGAAGTTAATGGCAGAATTCCCGCTGATCGCAATGGGACCCGAATGTGACAGCTGCATATAAACCAGAGCAGATTGGTTTGAGCCTTTCAGCTCATTGCACTTCCTTGGAAACACACAGAGGCTTTCACAAGTCCTTTTGTCCACTCCAGCAACTCAAAGGAGATTTAAAGTTACCTCGAGGCTAATGCTGAGCAGTACAGATACAACTGATTTTTAGTTCTCTGCTGTATAAGAAAAAATAAAAACAAAATGTTGTTTCAAGGTTTTCTCAGATGAATATTCCATTAACTTTCTAGATCATTAAAATTCTAAAAATTACTAGCCAGGCCAAAACCTGTTCAATTTAAAATGTTTTGCAATGCAGTTTAAAAATAAAGAAAAACATTCTGATCATTCAGTAAAACAAAAAAGTAATTTTTAATTTAAAATCTACCAAAATACTTTTTAGAACAGCTTTTCATTTTTGACGTGAACTAACTGGAACAATGCTTATAAAAGTTGTTGAAACTTCATTTCCCCAAAAATAATGTTGGTCAAAAAAATCCTAGCTCATTTTTTGTAGATTTGACCACTAGATAGCATGAGGCTGGCAGAATGGGTCACAAGCTGCTTCTGGACTCCTTCCCAAAACAAGTGGCTTGTGGTGATTTAAAAACATCTCAAGACAAAAGAAAAGTGGGTTTACTAACCCTAGCTGACAGAATTGCTTCTCCTGTCATGCAGCTACTGTACCTTAAACTGAGGGGCAGTTCAGTCCTTTTATCCTGGGATAAAATAGAGATTGAAAAGGAATTTGCCTTCCACCAGGCTTCTTCAGTGCCTACCCCTCTATTGCACTTGCATATTTCCTCCCTGTCCTTTGATTTTTCTGCTAGCAAAGCAGTTTTAGGACTGCTCTACTGAGGCCCACCACTCTGTAGGGTTATCTAATTATGCCTATGAAAAATGAATTTTACCTTCTTTTCCTACTATTTCTTTGCCTTTACAGCCCATATCACAGGCGTTTATTTACCAGGAAGAATAAGGTCAGGGTCTTCTATTTTTCTTTGAAGAGGGTAACACAAACCTATCCTATTTTTGCTTGATTTAATTACCAATTCTGTGAGGAAAGCTCTCGCACAGGTTCTATTACCGTTACTTTGCTTCAGTTGCTACTTGGGGCCGTTGTACTGCCCGTTTCAGATATGCCTCCAGGCAGTTTTGCCCAGCTGACATCTTTTTTTGACACCCTGAGAACTACTGATGAGTTTTCGTACCCCTGTTGGCAGTGCAACCTGTCTCCTTGGCAGCTCAAAATGACGCCGCGCTGGTCGGACTGCTCTCCGGCACGGTTCAGGTACTCTTTTCTTGGCATGCAATTTTCAACAGGTAGAATTATGGAATTATGCTCGGAGAGGCCCTTGGTAGCAGCCTGTACTACAGCAATTGCTTAAAGGAGCTGCTCTTTCAGAAGAAATGACGCTTGCATTGTCATGCAGGCTGCTGATCATTGCCTGGCACCTCTGCCCTCAAGGCAAGGGTCCAAACAACTTGTGAGAAGGCACTTTGCCATCTCGGCAGATGGACACGAGCATAAGCAGCTTAGGGACTATGTCTGCGTATCAAGCATAGGCATAGGCATTGAGGGCATGATTGCCAGCCAAGAATGCTGCGACTGCTGTTTATCTTCCACTTAGCAACCAAGAGTTCAGGGAATATGCCATTGCTAATTAAGACCTGGGCTGGACTCGGTTTCAAAAGTATAAAATACGACTGTGCAAAGCAAGTGTCTGTCTGGCTTGAATCGAGCAGCAAATCCTAAGAGGGGCCAAGGGAGTTTTCATGATGAAATCTGCACTGGGGCTGATCAAAATGAGGAAACAATGCCCCAAAATGTAGCCATTGCATCAGATTCAGAAAAAGAATAAGGGAAGGGTGAATGGGGAAATCAATGTTAATATACGGGTGGTTTTATACTTACTCAAAAGAAAAAGTAAAAGTTGCCATAATAAAGATGTGTAGTTGAAATGGGTAAAAATTTAGGCCAAGTATGAGAAAAAAGTCTGATTGTAAATTGCAGATGCAGCATGTTCTAATACCCCTCTCTAATGATACAACTTGATAAACTATATCTCTTCAAACTGTTGTCGAGCCCTATGCAAAAAGACAGACCGGATTCAATTGTCTTCATCAAAATGTCTTTCCACAGTTCTACCAGATTTCCAAAATAGTGTAGTCCTGGCAGCTACTTCCATTACCACTACGCTTGTATCTGTATTAATATTTGAGTTTATATATTAACATTTCTGTCAGAGGACCTTCATATATAAGAAGAAAATTTATGAGAGAACATCTTTGCTAGTATCATAAAAACACTGCAAGGCCATCACATCCCCTTGCGTTGTTTCATAATACAAATTGATAATACAAATATTTTAGGACACAAAGTAAATTAGAAGAAATCTGCAGTTTTGCCCTTCACTGCCTATTACCATGCACTTTTTCCTACTGTAACTATTTGAAGTCTAACACAAAGCACAGTGAAGTTAGAATTTCCTCAATGAAATAACCTTTTCTCATTTATCACACTTCAAGTCACTCAGTTTTCACTCGAACATCCTGATGACCTACAGAGTCAGACACGAATGTCAGTTGAACTATTACAACTCATTTCAACTGCTTTGCAGCGCAGTCAGAGCCCCCCAACACACCAACAAAAAGTCAATTAAATGGATGTTCTTTGCTTACTTACAAGATGTAGGTCAGCTATCAGGTTGAAGATGATGCATTAGCCTTATCCTCTCTGCTAGCTGGCAGAATATCTAATTTTGGCAGGGTTGATTTGGAAAAAATGTAGAAAAAGATTGCTGTCTGTCACAAATCACAAGTACAGGGTGCCGTGACTGGGTTTTGTAAGGCTGGAGGATGAGCACTGGGCAGCGCCTGAAGAGTATTAAGGAACACAAAAACCTGAAGAAAGTACCCAGTAGCTAAACAGCAACCAGCACTAGATGGCACACAGACAATGAAAATGTGTGCTACTAAAGTAGTACTGGTTTTTTTCCGGTTTGCCTTGAGCTTTTTTATCCTCTTCCACACTACCAAAGCCAAAGCTAACAAGGAGAGTAAGCACTTGCAAGTCAGGCACTCCACAGTCAAACTTGCACTTGCAAATACCCAGCTCTCCAAAAGGTCTCCAGAACCCTCCCTGAGGTGCCACTGCTCCACAAGCAGTGCACTGGGAGGGTGAAGGACCTCAAAATGGGCACCCAAGGATGTTTAAAATGCATATATGGTACTAAAGCTAGACACTGGCATAGTGGCTGCTCTAAACGTAATTCAGTCTTTCTTGTCTCCAGCTTCTTGTTTTCTGTGTCCACCCTCTCACAAATTCACACACTTTCCCTCTGAGACTTGCTCTAGCTATTCACCTCATCTTCCATTTCACTAGCCCTCCTCTAGCATGCCATCCAGACTGACTATCCTGCATAAAAATTCTTGCATGTCCAAGCTCCAGCAAAAGGGGTCTGGCACTCCAGCTCTCCCCTGGGACTCTTACTGCCTACCTGGAGACCAAGAGACCTAAATCCCTGCCAGGCTCGCTCTAAAGGGGACTTGTATGGCCTCCCATCACTAACCTCAGGGCTCGTGTCCCCATTCACAAAGAGATTTCTTGGAAAACTGCCTTTTTCTTGTGTAAACTGTTTTCTCACGGTCCAGCTTCATTGCTGCCTTACTTCAACAGGTAAGCAGAGATCTGCCAGCGGTGGTGGTGCAGCCCATGCAGAGCCAGGCAGGCTGGAGAGGGACTGACCACCCTCGCCTGGCTGCTGCCACAGGGATAGGGCATGTTGGAGCCTTGGGTTCTCCTCGTGCCTTCTTCCTCCAGAATTATTAGCCCACAGTAATCAGTGTACACTTTTCACAAGGTTACTAGGGAGAAAAGACAGAGGGAAAAGAGAAAGGTAGAGTCAATGATCTTTCCTTGGGCCTCCTCGTGCTCCTGAGAAATGTATTTCAATAATTTATTCTGTGCTGTGGGGGAAGGCGAGGGCAGAGGTGCTTTTCGAAAGCAGCTGTTTTAGGAAACTCTAAGCAGAAGGATGCGTTTGAAATGTGACCCTGACCTACTCCGTGCTTCACATTTTGCAGGAAAACACTTTTATCTACTGCAGATCCACAGCTTTTAGCCCTTTCCTGAAAGAAGAGGTCTCTGACCTGTCTTTGCAAAAGCTAAAAGGAAAAGAATGGTCCCTGCTTAAGACACAGTTGAAAGGGGAGATGATGAAAGAGCATTGAATAAAATATGAATCCTTGGAGCAGAACTCAACCTATCTATCCATCATGTAGTGCCCTACCCATGAAGCTATGTTCCTACTCCTGTAATCTTACTGGCCCAGTGAATCTTGAGTTCATTTCTATACAACAATCCAGATTCAACAGGACAGCTGAAGAGCACTGCCCACGCATATACCCCATTAACCACAGACACCTGAACTAGGCAAGAAAATGGGGCACGTGGGTCTCAACTCTGTAAGGCAGGAAAGAAAGGTGAACATAATTCTTTTGCAATTACAAGCTACTACATATAAGGGAAATGGCAGGGGGAGATTATCTTCTTTCTAAAGGAAAATGCCATCTCCTGCATTTTGTTCAATCTTTCCAGTTCATAAGGCACTTAACTAGGTGGAATCCCTTTTGAGGTTTAATCACAGGATTATCTAGTTACTGGATCTTGAATGTGAAGCCCATCAAACCCAAGTTATGAATTCATTGTTACTTTAGCTTGGTATCTGGACAAGGCTGAGTAAATCTGAACTCTGGCTGAAGAGGGAAAAGAAACATACTGAAATATAATCAGGTGCAGACACTCTCTGAAAGCCGACAGCAGTCAAAGGGCCAGCATCCAGATCCCGACACATAGAAGAAAAAGCATGAGTTCATGGCATATTTAAGCTCACAAAAGAAGAGAGCACTGGAAGAGAGAAAATATGTAATAAAAATGTCACGAGCAGTACAACTTTTTAGGTTTATTATCAAGTAAGTGTGGTCCAGCAAAACAAGTTTAATGTGAAGTGTGGGTTCACTAGTTAATACATTAAGTAAATTCTTGGTTCAAAATTCCACTGGGAACAACAGTCACTAGGCACTGTCACCTACTGTAGATGGTTATGAAGGATCTTAATAGAGGAAGAAGCTATTAAGCATTTCATCTTAATAATACTACCTGCTATCTCATGGTCTACAATAAGAGACATGAGAATTTTCCATGATAAATTTATCTTCTAGAAAAGGAAGAACTGCTACTTGCTACAGATTTTTACCTGATTTTTTTTCCACTTGTCTTTTTCGCCATTTCACTCCATACACTCTGGAAGCATTTGCTGCTGGAGAGGAAAAATATATCATTTACTGAACCAAACCAACAGTTCATGTAGTTTTATGCCCTGTCCTTGGTGATGGTCAATACAAGTTACATCACATGGAACAGGATGGAAGAGGTACAAGTAATTCTAACTAAAAATTCTGAATAGCAGGCTCAATAAGAAAGCTCGGGCTTAAGCTCAGGTTGAATATACCCTGAAACACAATGATTTATGACCACTTAAATATTGTATCCCATTAATATTTGTCTGTTCTTTCCAATTTTAGTTCTGGTAGTTTGATTATACTGAGACCGTTTCAACTCATATATTTCTAAAGAATATTTAACTCCTGTACTGCATTCTCCTAGTTCACTAGCACACAAATTAAACGACTGAGAAAGAGGCTGCTTTCCATCTGTTACCAACAAATGTGATCTAATACAGTAATTATATTAAAAACCTAGCTTTGAAGAGTATTTTAATAAAGAGCTAGAGAACCATTACCATCAGTTTTTCCAGTTAAACTTATTTTGGTTCATGGTCTCGCCTAATATTTCAAACCACGCTAACTACAGTGTGCATTTGAAGAGCAAGCCACCAGTTTTCTGTTTAACAGCTGTCTGTTTGTTTTGGTTTAGATTCCCAAAGTCAGATGCAAAGCCCTCACGTTGCCTCTCTTCCTCTTGACTGCTCTGTTCAGATAAATTTCCCCATGACCAGCACCTCCATTATGTTTCCTAAATCAGAAATGAAGTATGGATTTCTAACATAAGCAATATGTCTTCATACTGGTTAGCCCAACACACGCAGCCATACAAATGTTTTTTGCATCCTGTTCAACACTGGTGTGTGGGAGAACTCTCTTCTCCCCACACTTACTTCCATTCTTCTGGAATTGTGAAAAATCAGTGGCCTTGATTAGGTATTTTGTCAAATAGGTTTTGATGAGGTGCGTAGCTGGAAGGATATTTGACTAATTCTGCATCTGTGCTCTCCAGCGGAAAGAGCTCATAAGCCTTAGCTCATATATTTCAGCAGAAAGAGCAGGATGAAATGTCATGAGGCTCTACCGGATTATATGCAAGGTTTCCTGACCTAATTCACTTTATTTTTTCCTTTTTATTTTTCCCCTATTGCAGTATGCTTCAGTAAACCTAGTATCTGACTTTCATAACTATTTTGAAAATTATAAATAACTCTTCTATGAAGCACTATGAAAATTCATTGCATCACAAGCCTTACAAACAGACGCTGAAAAAAATCTTTCATTAAAAGTGCATTAGGTGCTAAATGAATCTACAAACCCATACTCAGAGACCCATATATTGCCCGTATGGGGAATAAGATATATAAAGTTTGTGGCTGGCAATCTGTCATTTAAATGGAACATTAATGTAATAGAAAGTATCTGCTGGTATCAGCAAGACTACCATCATAAACTTTAGAGTCATCTCTTGCTGTTACAGCATTTCACAGGAATCACCACAGAACACATGTCCACTGTAGCAATATCCAATGGATAGTTCTTTCTCTTCAATGAACTTAATGCAAAGTTAGAGAAGGGATTACTTTAAGAAGTGCAAAACTCGAATCTGATTCTGGATCTCAGATCCCCAAAATATGAAGATAGAGTACCAATCTGATCCAGATTTTGATTTTATCTACCAAAAATTGAGAACTTGCCGACACTGAAATCTGGTACTAGTATATAAGGAAGGAAGACATTTTCTCAGGCATGGAGTGTGGTTTCTCCCCCTTATGTTAATGATATGGAACTTAAGTTATACTTGATGGATCAAGATGTGTAAATTCAGCTTCGGTTTCCAAGCTAAATTCTTAACTGGTGTAACTCAGCTATAGTTCAGACGCAAATAACACCAAATTAACGATATGAACTTACCCACTGTAAGAGGGAACAAATTACTTAAATAAGTCATTTCACTGACTAAATAAAGTATCAAGTTTCAGTAATTTTAGCAATAGCAAGGCTTCAGGTAGCAGTTTGCAAGATGCTTCTGAAAACATGTATTTGCTATTCTCTTGGTGTCTGAAATAACTGCACATTTTTTTGTCTTGATGTTTTGTTTCATGTTCTATCACTGCAATACCCAACCAGAAAAATATGTCATGTCTAAAGGTCAGGCTTCATTTAGACTTCATAAATGAACGGCAGATAAGGGCTTTTCTGACCACCCTGAGGTTGGAATTCTTTTATATTTTCCTGTCTCCATATACCAGTACAAGTCTGTGGACACTTCACACTTAAAAACTACCATGAAGAAGAAAGGAAATCTCCATAAAGTGATTAGAATATTTATTTGGGTACTGGACAATCCAGGTTAAAAAACTTCATCACATTATAAAACTTGGACCTATCAACCCTTCCTGTAGAACAGTGTCCCACTGGAAACCACAAGACAAGTGGTTCTCGGTCTTTCCTTGTGAAGCTCTTCTTCTTTGCATAGAAAAATTAAAAATATTTCTCATTAGATATAGATTCTTGGAATTCATATGGGATAAAAGCAAAATTAATTTAAGTCCTTGAGTAAATTAATATTTGTTTCTTAAAAGAAGAGGGAAGCTGCAGAGGGCCATGAGAGCCAGGGAGCTCCCCAAAGGCACTGCCATCTGGGGGGTACTAGCCTTTCCCCATCACCTAGCTGTTTTACCATTTCTGCATGCTGCCTTTTAGAAATTCTTTTTTTTAGCTAAGTACTGGACCCAAGTATTGGGTGACAGAATTTATAAACCTATCTCTGGGCTGTGAACTCGTCTAGCCTCCTGGGTATGAAAAATTAGGAATTATGTAGGTTAGTAATGCAGGGACAGAAATCCCCTTGAGAATCTCCCCTCAATGTCTCAGTTCTATGTTGCCTGATGAAGGGCACTGGTCAGGTTATTCTACAGAACAAAACATAATAAAAACAACAATTTTTTTGCCACGTAAATCACCACTGCCTGAGACAAGAAGCAAATTGTAATCTCTAATTGCCGGCTGTCAGAACCAAGTATTTTTCCCAGTTCAGTATAATGGAGAAGAGTAGTGACAAACTGATCCCACATCTGAAAACATGACTTACCGTCTCCTTTTTCTGACTTTGAAAAGACTGAAAAGCCTTTGCCTTATTAATGGAGCATACTTTTTTAGAAGTACAAAGTACATATTTGTCCAGAATATTTCTAGATTAGATTTAAGGACAGCCATAAATCTACATCAGAAAATACCTTGGCAAGCAGCTAAGGTTTGATTATATAAAATGCTTCTGAGTGATACTTAGCAGACTATGCTGCAAATTTTTTCAAGGCTAAAATCAAATCTAATCTAATCAAAAACAATTCAGCTGAGCTTCCTGGAGGAAAGGGTAGGCAGGTGGTCCACTTACATGACATCTTTACTTTTTTCTAGGATTTTCAGAATTATGGATGTAATGTAGAGACTTTCACACTCCATGAGCGGTTGGAAAAGCCATTTATAGCAAAATTTTAATAAGCACATTGATGACTTAGGAACCTAAATTCCCTTTTTGAAAGTGAGGTAGGCACTGACAAGCTTAAGTCTTCTAAAAATAGAAGTGACTCAACACTGTAACTCCCCAATTCTCATGCACAAAACCAATGTGATTTAAGTTTTTTATCTTTTAAGAAACAGAATTATTGCAAATGGCAACTATTTTTCTACTGGTATTCAAGCAAATAAAGAGACTATGTATACTTTCTACAGACTATTTTCACGTCCAAATTTGAAATTATTTCATCTTGGGGTTGGTTAAAGGTGATTTTTTTCCATCTTGCAATTTGAGCAAGATCACTTACATAGGTGTGGGCAGTTTGTAGTTGACTTCTCAGAGGACATCAAAAGCAAACCAGAAAATACAAATGCTTATTATGAAAATGTTTATAATTAGAACAGGGTCAAATATTTTAAATAGTTATTTCCATGGGAATGGATTGCCAGAAAAGGAAGAAGGTGGCAATACGTGTGTTCACGCCTCTTGCTAGCTGGGAAAGAGACAGTCCATTATAGTTTCTTTCTACAGTGCCATTCTGGGTAGACTGCCAAAATCTTAAGGCACAAGCCCCTCCTGCCAGGTAAGGCGGCTGCAAGGGAAGCAGTTCAGCCAAACCCATATCTCCTTCCCTTGTCATGCTGTGTGATAAAAGGTCCAACTCGCTGCTTCCTCAGCCTCAACGTGCAATCACCTGTTGGGGACTTGCCTTTTGATTTTGCTTTTTCCTTGCATCCAGAAATACCTTCAGTGCCTTAACTTCTCAAGAGGATTTTCCATCAGCTAAATATTTTTTAAGAAATCTCCCAGACATTTTCTAACATTCAGCAATCTGCTGGGTTTTGGAGCAAATGGTTATTTATCTGAGCACAGACTTTTCTTTTTCTTGTTCTTTGTACAATAGGGGCTTCATTATATTAATGGTCCTTTGCCTCTAAAGTCTGTAACTTGAAAGGGTCATTTCAGAGACTTGGGCGTTTCTGTCTGTGCCAAGCCTCTAACTCTATTCTACCAAAAAAAATCCCCTAAAGCACAACAACATTTAAGGACCTAGCAGACCACTACAGATCTAGTTGAGACAACAATATAAATATATCAACTGACAGAAACGAGTCTGTTTCTATGAATTCACGTTTTGTTTTCAGACAGCATTAAATACCTTGTCTAAAAGAACTGCACTCACCTAACTTGTCGATGACAAGCTTTTCCCACTTCATGTAACACACACTTTGTGATAAACTAACAGCAGTATTCATAACTAAATTTGGAAGATAGAAACTTAGGACACAATGTTTGCAAACTCAACAGGATCACTCAAAGCATGAAGGTACTCAGGCATAAAAATACACAGTAAGGGATCCTAAACTTGTAAATGTTATTGAAGAATACTCCTAAGAGCAAGTGTGAAAGAAATGGTTGTAAATAGTATATTTTAAATCAATGAGCTGCTGTAGTATTGGAATTTAGCGATGCTTGTGCCCTTTCTCACATTACAGTACTTGCTGTGCTTGCTTTGTCTGATCAGAGCCTGTAATCTTTGCTGTTGCTGTATTTCCAGCTGCTGATGAAACAGCCTGAGGAAGACTGGAAATACCTCTTTGAAACGCACAGCAGGATTTCTCAAAAATGAATCAACAAAACTTGGACAAAACTCAGCTGCAGAACCAAAAGCAAGAGAAAACTACGAGCATTAACAAGCGTAAAGATATTTTGACATCTGGGAAATGCTCAGATAGGATTAGAGTGGAGGGAAAATAATTGCCTAAAAAATAAACAAGTATGGACAAGAGTCCGCGCACAGATGTAAGATTCCCCCAACTAAAAGTAAGTATTTGTCCTGTATTGTTTTTCCCCCTCGTGTGTACCCAGCTTCTACAACAGCAGGAGGACAACTAACCCTGATTCTTTGCTGTGGTCTGTATCAGGAGATAGAGGGGGCGCTTTAAATTATTTTGGTTGCAGAAAATGACCTGGTAAAAGTACACAGCCAAATTTTTCTCTCTCAGATGAAAGGCTGGAGGTTGGGGGAACAGAAATTGATGACGATCTCAAACTGATGATTTCATGGTAAGGAGATAAATAGGAAGTCTTCTGTAGCATCATGCTACCAGAAAATTAGGACATTCTTTCTCACAAGGTTTTGCGGGTGTTTTATTATTGGTGACATTTCTGTGAGTACCCTGTGTGCAAAAGATGAAGCATTGCTCTATAAAGCCTGTCATGAAAAGCAGTCCCAAACAATGTTGATTTCATTTAAAGGTAACAACATAGGAAAAAATTGAGCAGAAACCCAACACTCTCCTTTGCGATATATGGAACGTTCTTGCCAGGAATAGTGCTATAGAAAATGTTTTTCCTTCTTTCTGCTTTTGCCACACCTGTAAAAGAAGATGACTGCCAGCATGCAGGAATCAGTACTACTCGGTATAACAGATGATAAAACAAACCTGCTTGCGATAGCAGGTAGCTGGAGCTAATGACCTGGGGACATTCCTCCAGCGCTGCATTCCTATAGATGGTCATAAAGTATTTGAACAGGAAGCCTGTTGTGGTTTAGCCCCAGTCGGCAACTAAGCCCCACGCAGCCGCTCGCTCGCTCCCCCACAGCGGGACGGGGGAGAGAATCAAAGGGTAAAAGTGAGAAAACTCGTGGGTCGAGATAAAGACAGTTTAACAGGTAAAACAAAAGCCGCGCACAAGCAAAGCCAAACAAGGAATTCACTCGCCACTCCCCACGGGCAGGCAGGGGTTCAGCCATCTCCAGGGGAGCTGGGCTCCAGCACGCGTAATGGTGACTTGGGAAGACAGACGCCGTAACTCCGAACTTCCCTCTACCCCTTCCTTCTTCTTCATCCCAGCTTTATATGCTGAGCATGACGTCGTATGGTACGGGATATCCCTCTGGGCAGTCGGGGTCAGCTGTCCCAGCTGGGTCCCCTCCCAGCCTCTTGTGCACCCCCAGCCTCCTCGCTGGTGGGGTGAGGAGCAGAAAGGCCTTGGCTCTGTGTCAGCACTGCTCAGCAATAACCAAAACATCCCCGTGTTATCAACACTGTTTTCAGCACAAATCCGAAACAGAGCCCCATACTAGCACTGTGAAGAAAACCAGCTCTATCCCAGCCAAAACCAGCAGAAAACCTTAATATGTTTTACCTATTTTTATATTTACTTAAACAGAAGAAGTTTAAAGTTTCAAGCCTTGTGACCCCTATCAAGGAAAACTTCAAAACGGGAAAAGACCCTGTACATCCTGAATGATGTGCATGGCTAGTAGGTAAATTACAACTTAGCACCTCAGAGCAGTATCATGCGAAGGCAATACACTGCCGGTGCCACCTACAAAGTGAATTACAAAGCACCCAGGGCAGTACCCGCAACACCCTTCTCGGGAGCAGCTGGGCATTACCCAGGGACACAGCCCGCCTGGCACGCAGATGCTTGTCAGCTCTCTGCAGCAGAGACCATCTTGTTCTTCAGTGTATTTTTATCATGCAACTCCGAGCAGAAGGCAGTCTCACTTCACGGCGGAGGCTCTGGGATGCTCTGGTGCAAATATAAACAAACAAGGCCACCAAACAGCATCGCTCACAGCTCTGACATTTTTTTCATGGCCTCTTCTCAAAGAGAACCTGCTCTGCATATGACGGCCAGTGTTCACTCTTTCTAACCGTTTCCCTTCGCAGTCTAAGAAATCCGGCACGATCAGAGGGCGTCTGTTGGAATTCGCATTATTCATCATCCTTGATCCACCTCAGGCCTTTAAAACATTTTAAAACAAAAGGGAGCGTTTAGTTTTACCCGGCAAAGCGTGAGCCTTACGTGCGCTATATTAACATGTAAATTTTTAAAAGCGACCCTCGAGCTAACGCTTGCCGACGTTAAACTCGACCTGTTTAAGCGGGCGGAGCGTTTCGCCCCGGCCGGGCGCTTTGCACCGCCGGGGGCGGGCGGCGGCGCTGCGCAGCGCGTGCTGCCAGCCCCCCCTGCCGGCTCCGCGCCGCGCAGGCACCGCGCAGCCGCCGCGCAGCGTGGGCGGGACCGCCGGCTCGGTATGAAGAAAAACAAAACAAAGCAAAACAAAACAAAACAACCCCACCCCAACACAAAAAACCGGAGTCCGTCTTACTAAGGTTTATCCACCGTAAAAGTAGTTTTAACTTCACCTACGCGTATTTTGAAATACACGTCTGTGCGCTTTACATACGCACAATTTCTTATGTTTGTGGCTGCTCTGCGATTTCCAAAGAGTCACTCGCCAAAACAGCTTACCTGGCACCGCGAGCATGGCAACAGATGCCCCTGCTAACCGGGACAGGCCATCGGTGAGGAGGAGCGACCTTCACCCGGACGCGGGCGACCCGGCTTAGCACCCAGACTCGGCCCGCGCTCGCGCAGACGGACGGTGTTGTCTTGCTCCAGTTTCTCGCCCGCGAGGAGAGGAGTTCACGTAACGCCCGCTTTGTCTGCATGGCTACACGCAGGGTGCGCGACGGGGACCCCGCGCGACCTGCAGGGCCCGGCAGCCGGTCCGGTCCCACGGCGGAGCAGGGCAGCCGGAGGGCACGGGGGCAGCCCCAGCCCCGGGCATCGGGCACCTCCGTGGGGCTGGGCCGAGGCCAGGCTGGGACATCAGCCAGGCTGGGACATCAGCCAGGCTCATCTCAGTGGGGCCCACTGCCAAGCGGGGCCAGGCTGTGGGGCGGTGGGCAGGGGCACGCAGGGCTGGTGGTGCCCTCAGGGCCCTGGCAAGTTTGCGTGGTATCTTCGGCATCCTCCTGTTTTAACATTCCTCCCAACTCTGAGGTTTCTCTTCTCTTCTGGACCCGTAAAGGGACAGGCAAGGACGCGCACCACTCCGGACACGGCGGGGGAACGGGCTGCGCACGACGGGGAGGGCAGGACCGCCTCGCACGAGAGCCGCGCTGGTTCTTGATCGCGACAGCTGATGGGTGAAGACTGTCCTAAGTCTCCTTGCCTACCTCGTATGCAAACTGAATACTTTCCTACACCACCCACGAAGAGCTAAAAGAAGGCCTGAAGTGGATTAAGCAGCTAAGAAGAGGAAAATGTCCTAAATTTAGCAGGATGGAATGAAAAAAAAAGAGTTTTAAAAAATATGAATAAGAATCTCAAAGTGGCCACGTAGGTCCTTAACTGTACCATCCCTAGGCTGCTCTGGTGCCCAGCCGAAGCCCAGAAATTAACAGCTCGTAATCAGAAATTCTTAGCACTTGTTATCTCATGTCACAAATTTATATTGAAAATACGTATTTTAGCAGTCATGCTTAAAGCTGACATTTTCTTTCCACTGCAGATATAATTTTTTTTTTAATATGAAAAAATAAAAGCATGATTAAATGGAGTGAGTATGCAATAGGGACTTCAGAAATAGTCTTTTAATTAATTTCCTTAGAACAATATCAAGTACCTAAAAATAACACAATAAAATAGAAATTTAAGTCACTGGAAGGTTTGAGTTCTGGCAAGTCTGCTTTTGCTTATTATAAAAAGAACAGAACAAATTTCCCAAAGTGTTTAATGTCAGTACTTGCAGTTCTCCTTTCACAACAGCAGGAGAAAAAAATTGTCTAATGCCCAAAAATGACATCTGTGAAAAAAAATCTGTACTAAAAAGGATGAAAAGAACATCTAGTACAATTTATTCACAGAAATGCCCTTAATAGACTAAATTTACACCCCTTTGCTACCCAGTTTGAATAATAAAGGAAATTATGTTATAGATACTAATGTTAAACCAGCTTTGTGTGGTGTAGTAAATCAGACTCATGCTACGCTCAGCAGATGGACGCGTTTCTGCTGCGTGCTAGGGACTGTGTCAGCCACCTGAGCAAGTCTTATCAGCATGTTCACCCCGTCATCAAACTTTCATTTAAGGGCATCGCTAAAATCAGTAGCTGAGATTTAAAAGGTTGAAAAAGCAAGCAGATCACCACAACGCTCTTTTGTTTTACAGCCCATCTCAGAGAGCGCTTGCTACAGATTTGAAACTGGTGCTGCAGGCAGAGAGCAACAGAGTGCATTCAAGTAGCAGCCATCTTCCCAGAACAGCATTTGAAATTTCACTTGATGAGGCACATAGTAGAGTCAACCAAATTAACATTTCCACCATTATTGACACTACAAGATTTATTACTCCCTGTTCAATTCTAAAAAATTCCCTGGGGAAATTTTTACGGGGTGCTTGCTTTATTAGTTGTTATTAAGTTGGACCATTTGACAGCTTGTGGGGAATGTCTGAATAACAAAACCCTTGCTAGAAAGAGATCAAGAGTCCCCTGACAGTGAGGGTGACATTGATTTGATTTTAGCATGATGCATTTAGTTTCCATTGTTAAAAGAATACAGCAGATTAATTTATAGAATAAATAGGAACTATATGAACTGCATACACAAAGGAGTCTGACTGGGGCTGTGATAGAACCTGGAGCTCTACAGCGCACACAGCTCTTGCCCCCCTGAAAGCAACAAATTTCAGCAAGTTTACGATACAGAGCTGGTTTAACGTGGGGACGAAGCACTAGGGCTGAACCCCACGGCTTCAGCGCTTGGTATTCACAGAATCACTCCATTAACGTATTACGCTGGCTGTGAGGGGGGAGAGAAGGAAAGATGGGAGGGGAGGATTTCTATCATTCTTAAAGCTCATCAACAACTTTCTTCCAGCATAAATATAAAGAAACCATGAAACATTCTTGGATAAGCAGGGTGTTGAAACAACAGAGTGCTCTGGCAAACACAAACACAGGGTGAATTAGTCACGCAGTCATGCAGTTTACGAGGTATTCCTGGTATTAAAACACAAAACACAAGGCTAGCTAACAAGTAACAAAACACAAGGTTAAGCACTGATAAGACTGGAACTATTTTTTCTGAGGGATTATGAAAAAAAACAGAGAGAGTCTAGGAAAGTGGAGACAGGAAAGACCGTAAGTTTAATTAATTCACCCCCACACTAGAGCATTTATAGAACTATGCACAGACGCCAGCTTCCTCTAATACGCTGATAAGAAGAACTTTTAGAAAAGCTGGAGTGCATCAAGTTTAAATGATTACATCACCAGCATCGATTAACCCATTAAGTCCCTCAGTTTAGATTTAGTCACGAATCATAAACTGTATTGCTGCTCTCAAAATGGCTTTCACTTTCCAGAAAAAGGTTGGTGAATATTCCTGTTATGCCAAGAAACAGTAGGTAGTGGAGGGACATAATATAATTAAGATTTTTTTGAAAGGACTTAAAATACGTCCTTAAAAAAATGCCTCAGAAAGTCTGAGGTGTTTTGATGGTGGATCTGGTGGATCTGGGCAGCATCTCTGGTGCATGGGCAGCAGCTACACATACTCTGGACTGAGAACTGCACTAAGACACCTTTCTACCATGGTTCCAAAAATTCCCTAGCCACATGCATTTATTTTCCACCCGCTAGTCCCCCCACAAATGTATCATTGTGGCAACCTATTGATCATCCCTACAATCCCAACCCGCAACCACTGAGAGCCTGAAAAAGTACCATGTGAAGGAAGCAAAGAGGTTTTATTAAGTCTGTGAGCATTTAGGGGCATATCAGATCTGAATCGTCTAATCCTAGACTTCATCCAAGGCTTAATATGAATCGATCATTAACCCCACATCTGTGCTACATACTGGGCTTTGGCAAAAAAATGTGCCAGGCAAATATTCAGATTATACAAACCAAAGGGAGCCTGGAATCTGTTTCTCCAAGCACACCAAGGTTACTCAGCAGGAATGACATTTGTCCCACTGTTTTTCTACCCATCTACACTTTGCTGTGTACAGCTACTGTAATTATACTTAACCCTCCCTGTGTTACATATGCTAATGTAATTTTCTGTACTGTGTTTGAGTCGTTCATAATTCACCCTTGCCTTTCTAACAGAAAGTTTTATGCCTGTGGGGCTGGAAGACACAGTTGGTTTTCCAGTATGCCAGATGAATGCCCAAACCAGTGGATTACAGTCAGTTTCCTTAACCTTGACTCTGTCATCAACAAATCTATAGAACAAAACAGTTTTAATAGCAATAGATTCCATGGGGTAGGAGATATTCACAAGCAATAGCTCTAACTCACCGTTTCTGGTGATCTGGCATTTCTCCATTGCCAGGTTAATATCCTTGTCATTGACCTACACAAGTACCTTGTGCTAATTTTCTCTTGTTTTGTCCAGAATAAGAGAAATCTTTTTTATAGAACAAAAAGAGTCTTAAGAATAGTAAACTTCTTT
The DNA here is from genome assembly GCF_964289735.1 of Phaethon aethereus. Taxonomy (NCBI): domain Eukaryota; kingdom Metazoa; phylum Chordata; class Aves; order Phaethontiformes; family Phaethontidae; genus Phaethon; species Phaethon aethereus. The sequence goes on along the minus strand of NC_138579.1, from coordinate 66,819,052 downwards.
CTGAAAGCGTCAACTTCAAATGATTAACATTGGCTCTTGAAAATCAGTGTTGGACTCGGTTTCAATGATATGTTTGTTGTTCCAGGTCTGAAACCAAAAAAGTCAGGGACTATGAATCTCTAAATGGTGGCTAAAATAGACAGAAAAATTATTGCCAGGTGTTCCCCAAATGAGAGCTTTGCACATATTCCTAACTAGTCTGCTTACAGGAGGCACGATTCAAGGGAGCTCCATAAGGTACTGCAGTGCAACTCCATTCCTTACACACTGTGAAAGCCAGAGACAAGGCATAAATACTTCTTGAAAAGCATTTAACAACGAAGGAAAGGAAGAACACACTTCTTCACATTAAACCAAATTAAAATACCATGTTCAAGAACCTAGCCACAGATGACTAAACCTAGCAAACTGGATGACCATATTATGGTGAGCTACAGCCGTGGGTATCGTACAGCAAGAAGTATCCTGGAACCAAGGAGCAGCACGTAAGATCAACCTCACTGCAAGAATGATTGATTGCAAGCAAGGAAGAAAGAAATTACATAAGATAGCTTTTTCTGGGGACAGTATTCTTCTTCATGCTCTTTAAAGCCAAGACAAAGCCTCTGGCCATGTGAGATGCTAATTTAAAAGAAATGAAAATGATTTCTAACTTGTCATATCAAACCCTTATATAAAAGCATTTCTATTTGCTGTGTAATGCCTGTAATGCCTAAAGATCTTCCCAATTATATTTGTTTTCCAGTTGATTTTCCTCATCTAAAAAAGAGATACATTGCTCTCTCAAAATGAATGCTTCTGACAAGGGTTTTCTCTTTTTCAATGACATTATAACAGTAACAGAACATCTTGAGCCATTAACTTTAGTGAAAATTTTGCCTGAAAATGGACAAACTAAACATTTCAGCATTAGGTCCGTAGAATTACACCATCATTAGATTCAAATAGGTAAATATTTATTCACCGTGAATGATACCGTAGCACTTCCAAAGGGACCGTGCTGGGAACAGAGGACGACAGTGTCGGCAGCAGCCCACGGTAGTCTGATGCTGAAACATTTTATATATTCAAATGTTAAATGTCAAATACTTGCAGACGAAGAGACAGGAATGCATTCAAAGGTGACATAAAATACTTGCTGCTCCCCAAGGGTAACTGCTGGACACCAGGAGACTACTGTGACAGCACCTATCCCCTGAAAGAGCAGTCTCTGTTTCAGACAGCAAGAAATGTAGTTTTGCTGGGAAGGAAAAGTGAGAATAAGTGGCTGTGGAGGAAAAGCAGGTGGCCAGCCATGGAAGCAGCAAAAATCATGTACCATTGCCATACCCTCATTTCCTTCGTAAGGGAAAAGCATTGAAACTCCAAGAAGGAGAAAAGATATTCTGAGCTGGCTGGGAAGAGAATGATAAACGAACCTGAGGGAAGGAGGTGATTAGAGGAGGAATGGAAGAAAGGGCGATATCGGAATCAAGTGGAAAGGGAAGGGATCTGGAGGTGGGCAAGGAGAGCCAGGTAGCACCGCTGGGATGAGAAGAGAGAACAGGGGTGGAGAAGGCAAAGGCTCTGGGAGTTTAGTTACACACCAGAGGAATCCTTGGTACAAAAAAGTTTGGGAATCACGGGCACTGTACACGATACGGCAGTAAACCTACATGAATTATTATTCAGATTACACATAATTTTCACTCTATGTAGAAGTGTGAGATTGTAACAGGAAAAGAACAAAATAAAAGCTGCAAAGCGTGAAAGAAAGTAGAGAGGGGAGAACTTGTTTTTCTCGGGTTGCTTTTTACATACAGAGAGGAAAACATTTTCATTCTGAAATATTAAGAAAAACAATAAAAAAATAGCAAGTCTCCATCAAAAAAAGAGTACCTTCTGGATTAATAGCTTGTTCTGTGGTTTGTCTTACCTGTTACTTTTCCTTCTGCAAACTACACTTTCAACATCTAAATCTGTATTTTAGATGTATATGCCTAACGAGCCCTAGCTATTGAGTATGAGAAGAAGATATACAAGAATCACCACCCTGCCAACTCTGCTATCTAAGTCTCACTTGGGCTCTGTACTGGGAGATATCTATATATGCCTCTTGCCATCAGAAAAAAGGTCTTACTCCTAGTCGTGTCCACAACACTGGCGGCCAACTGGAAGGTGGTCTGGATGTAAAGCTCTTAAAGGACAAGGCTGACTGAACACGTCGAAGCAGTGCCTTTTGAATTCACAAGAGTAAAAATTAGAAAAGAATTATCAGGAGAAAACGCTAGGTTTTTCTACCTGGGAGCCATTAAATTGTACTTGAGGTAGTTCAGGTTTTAGGATAACCTAGACAGGTACAGGGTGGGAGAGATCAAGGTACAAACTTAGGTAAGATAGAAAAACTAAGCTAAGGTCACGTTACTCTGGCAGGAGTTAAACGCAATGCTATTATGGACCCTAAGACAACTGTGAATCCTCTACCTCCTCGTGATTTCTGCTGGTTACTTAGCATTTTGAAGTGGGAAAACAAGGCTCCAGCCAAGCTGTTTGTCTGGATTTGGCTCAGATATGTCTACTCCCCGCTGAACCAACTGGCAAACTGATAGTAGCTTGAAACCTATTGCTGGAAATTATTTGTTGCACAAAGCCAAGCTCACTTGGCCATGTTCACAACAGGTGTAATAAAACTAAGGAAAGTCTCTGGCGCATTTTTCACACAACTCACCCAGGACCCTATTTCCTCGCATGCCTCTTATCTGCTAGCTAAGCAGCTTCTGAGATGTATATGGAGCAATGTTCCTGTTGTTCATAAATTTATCATTGAAACTTGAGTTGCTAGATTATCACTGGACTGCTTCAATCAAAAATAATGATGAGCAGTGACCAGAGGAACTGTTCTGAAAGAGCAGCCGATGACAATGCTTATCCCCATCACTGTCTGGGCCAGTTTTTCACCTGAATTAAAATTAGCAGTGAAAGGGTCGGTGTTAGGAATCCACACAGGGCAAGTTTCAGATCCAGCTTCTCATACAGTCTGCAGTCATGGTGGCTGCACTCGATGCACCACATAATCACAGTGGGGAACATAACTGTGGTTTGGAGGTTTTTGTGAGAGAAAAACAATAGAAAGAATCACATCATTCCATGTCCCAGGTCTAAAACCAACAAATGACACCACCAAAAAAAAAATTAGTGAAAGCTTATGGGAGACATGTGAAACTGGTTTCTCCAAACGTAGAAGAAGGGGTGATGAAGCAGCGTGGGACGCTGACTATATTTCAGGAAAGGGTTGTATAAAAGTTGATGGTCTTTGGAGGTGGAAGCTCTCCTGTATGATTCAGTAAGATGTACCATGGTAAAAGGATACTAATAATCAAGTCTCCACTGCCTGATAACACACTAAAAAGATTAGTGTGATGAAAGGTTGATTAAAGCAAGCGCTGCAAGTGCTGTTGACCCTGACAACATATGCGATTGTGCCGAACTAGAGAATATGAGCCCCAATGTAGCAGCAAAGCATGATCTTGAAAATGAATTCAGAACAATGATTATCAGATGTCTGGTTAAAAAGTGTCATAACAGAAGAAGAATAAGAGATTTTTAAACATGAGTTCTGGGGTATGCAGATAGAAAAACAATGATGGACTCTTAGACCATCAGCATTTCATAAGGGTTGTGGTATGGAGATACTAAACCATAAGCAGTCAGTCTGAAATATTATTTAAAAATAGTATGGGTGCTCATAAGTGCAAGGTAAAGAGAAATGCTCTGCCTGTTTCAGCTTTCATTTGAGCATGACAGGAAATGTGTGGGGAAGATATCCATTTTACAAACAGAAACAGAGGGATGAAGCTTAATAACTTCATTACTTTGTGAAAGTACAAAGGAAATGAAGAACAAAGCTGCAGCCGGCAAAGGCTGCCTCATTGGCTAATGATTGATAAGAGCAATGATTACTGACAGTTTCTAAAAATGCCGTTCTATTTTAATTCTCAACATGTCAGACCCAGGAAAATTAAATCACATCAGAAACCACAGATCCATTCCTGAAAGGCCAATTTTCATGAAACTTTTCCTCAACAATTTTAATGGAGGGATTAACTAAAGAATACTCCATCAACTTGAGTCAGGCAAGTTGTAGGAGAACATCAGGCAAAAATGGACTAAGAACTGTTGTACTTACAGATACTGAACAAGGCTTTGCTTCCATTTCCAAAGACCGCTTGGAAATCAGAGAGTAAATGACTTTGATATGAATAGTAGTCATACCATTCAAGACTTCTGTCAAAACATGCAGATGTGCTTTGAACTGAAAAATGAAGTAGATCACTTGTCTTTATTAATGTAGGGATGGATCGGGAAAGCCGGCGTTACCCCTCCTGTGCAAAGTCACATTCACTCCTCTAACACACCCATTAGAACTGATGGGGCAGGGGATGAGGTGATTCGGGGTCAGAGTTCTACACTTGCAAATCCTGCTGCTGCAGCTTCTTCAGTAACCCATGGAAGGGCCCAAAGGAAAATACTAGGATCACTGAGTCCTTGTGCAATTGACTGGTTTTAAAAGCCAGGCCAAAAAGTGCTGTGTGTTTTATATTAGCTCATTTCTTGATTCATACACAAATTAAAATCGTGAAGCATGAACTATACCTCTGAGAAACTGAGTATGATTGTGCTAGAAAACGGTGGGAAAACTGAGGACCAAGTTTGGTCCAAGAAAAGCAAAGGTTATTCTAGACTTAAAGGTCTATCTTGGAAAAAAAACAACAACAAGAGTTCTTGAAAAATAGACCTACTAATATATTTGCAGTACCAGAGTTTACGCACCAGATCACACAAATATCACTTGCTGTCCTTTACAATACAGAGGGCTACCAATGCATGTCTGTGTGTTCATCTTTTATGTTTGGTGATAATGATAAACCCAGTAACTTCAAGCATTTGACAGGTACGCTAACAACAGCATATCTTAGCAGACTGACTTACCTGAAGATTTAACTTAAAGAGAATCATCCAAAACTACAGGATATATATCTCACCAATAGGAGAAGTAATGAATTCAACAATCGGGAAAAATCTTCACAATCAATACAGGAAGACTTGAGGATTTCAGAAATGATCCAGTGAGTAATTACTGGATAAGTAACTACCGTGGTATCTTCTTGCCTGTTTTGACATTTTAACTGAAGTGTGAAACATGAAACAGAAGAACTTTTGAAATGAGGGGAACAAGAAATGACAAATGAGACTCTTCCTCATATATTATGCACTTGAATGGATATCCAAGAGGGCATAGTTAGAAGGCACAGCTAGTTCGTCTTCTGATAAACAATACAATTTACAAGTCAGAAGAAGAACTATATTATAAACAACAGCAACGACCTCAATAAAAAAGATTTGACTTTTATTAGAGATGGCATAGCTCCTCTTGCAAATTCAGCAGTTTGACAGGAAAGGAGAGTTAACATTCTGACAGGTAGCCACCAAAAAAGTGGTCCAACGGCAGAGTTGCTCTACAGAAATTACAGAATTATGTGCTGTCCTACTTGTGTTACACTTTGGCTTTCCTACCTGAAGCCAGGTAAACAGCAAAAAAAAAGAAATTATATTGTTGGCACTGGTAGGCCTCTTTGAAACCAGACGAAACAAAGTAGCACCTTGCATTTTGAGGGCTTTTATCTATTCCCCTGAAAATTTAAATATACTTCCCAGCCAATTAATGTTTTAATTTGATATTACATTCTTTTTCACTGTTCTTCACAGGTTCTGCTTTTTCCTGTTTAGCATGTGTACATAAATTGCTAGATTATATTGATTTCATCCTACTCTTCATACTTCTTACCTTACTTTTAAAGTACTGATTTTTAGATACATCGTTTCTGCTTAAATCTGTCAACTCTACTTTTTGCCCGATCCCTCCGATTCCGTTCGACGTGGCTGGGGGTGCCGGTGCGTTTCGCGGCTCCTGGATGCTCGTCACGTTTGCCGAGCTGACAGAGCCCATCTGTATGCCCAGCCTGGGCTGCGGCGGGGACGGACCCGCCAGCTGGGTCAGCCCTGACAGCTTTGCACGAGGGCTCCTCCGGGCGCGGAGATAAGTGCTACATGATTCAGACAGGATCTGGAATGGGGATCAGCTAGGGCTAGAGACTGGGGCAAGGCTGGGAACCGTAAGGTCACCGCATCTCACACAGCTGCGTGGAAAAGCTGCGAAAATGAGAAGGAAACCCAAGGGCTGCAACAACCAAGAGCTACCAGCCCACCTACCGTTTTTGTTAGAACTAAACCCAAGCCTGAATCGAGCAGTACTGGATCGAGGCCGACGTCATGCACTATCTAATTTACCTCTTACGAAACAGGCTCCCTCCCAGCATATATTAGCATTACTACATCCATCAGGGTGCAGGCCAGCACAGACATCCACATCTCCAGAGAACAGCACCTTGAAGCACGCAGCTCGGCGGCGAGATGGTACCAGGCAGCGCACAGCCCCAAGAATCTGGGAAAACCTGTGCGTGCTGGGGTAGGGTTGGTTATTGCAGAAACACCTTAGTCACCTTCCTTTGTGCCTGTGACCATCAGACAGCCTTCCCTCAGGCAGACAGCCCTACACACCCCACCTCGTCTTGCTTGCTCCTGTAAATGCTAGTTTCTAGTTTTTTCTCCTGCTGCCCAATCTTTTCTGTCTCCACAGAAAACTGCATATTGTTTTCTTTCCTGGCCCATCTATCTTCACTTACTTCTGCTTAGAAGTGCTACCGGCAGCCCTTCACCTTGGCCGCTCTGTAAGGCATGAGGCTTTGCAGCTTCTCTCTGCTTTTGCAGGGAAGGAGCAGAATGGGAATGCTGGCAAAGAAGGGGAAAATGGGAAGCTGCACGAGCTTCTGCAGGATGGAAACCTTCAGCCAAGGCATCAGAGCTCGGCTGCAGAGCCTATCCAAGGAGAAGGGCAGAAAAGAGATGATGTAGCTTGATCATTTGATGTCAGGGAAGCCAACACAGAGAGATGCCTCCTTTGTTGCAGCTCTTTATAGGTGTGCTGTATATGCGCACTGCAATGGATGGAAGCTTTGAGAACCAAGCGCAGGACTACCAAATATGTAGAATTTAACAATAATTCATAAGAGCGAATGTGAAACATTTTCTTAATGCTCACATTATAACTGCTGCTGTTCTTCATGGGGAATGATATAAACAGCAGAGAAGAACACGCTCATTCAGTACTGCCCGTAGAATTAGGCAATCACCTGTACTATTATTTCTATTATTCTCACCAGCCTGCCAGCTAAATAAGTTCTGCTTCAATATCTCACACAAAATAACTTGTGTTTGAATGCCTTGAAGGGCTTCTATTTTTCTAGAATTTTTGACAAAACTGCTAATCTCGTTATAGTTTTTATACACTTTGTAATGAGCTATGTAATCAAGGACAGTTAAAAATATGCATATATGAGAGATGCACAAGTAAAAGGCGTATACAAGAAGTCACGGTTATCACAGATTTATTTGTGATGACACACAACTTTATTTGTGTGTATCTCATCTCATACGTAACTGCATTTTTTTGTTCTCATGTACTTTTATGGTACCTTTATCATTCAGTTCTGCTTTACTGTCTAAGCTTATTAATGCACACTGAACTGAACCAATTTTTTTAATATTTTTGCTAGAGCTACCGAGCTCCTGCATCATTTCAGTGCTCTGGCTTTCACACATCAGCTTCATTTACTCACTCCACAATCCTCCGTGTTTAAAAAAAGAATATAATTCGATTTTATTTATCAATTTTTCACTCTGGGGTAATCAACAGATATAGGTAAAAAAAAAACCCAAAATGAAGCATGAGGTGTCAGCAGATCTCGTTTCACAGGAAAAACACTACACCACCAGAGGGCACTAAACCCTGAGAAACTAAATTCTCTAGAAAAGGACGAGAGAGAAAATGGATGATTTCACCAGAAGCACACAGGAATTTACGAAGATAATGCAACTTCTTATCTTAACGTTGTCATTTAAGTGCCAGAACTGATGAAGTGGCTTTATCCCAGCCCTACCACATTCAATAATCTTTTATGTGAGCGTACCTATCAGTGCAACAACCCATCAGAATTAAATACTTTTCTTCACTCATGCTGTTTAGGAGCAGGTTAGCAAAATCAATGGAACTATATCCACGGAGCATGACGAGAGTGAAGAATCATGCCTCGGACATTGTTAGTGAAAAGATTTTGTACATATTCAAGTATACTTAAGAATGTCTCTACCAGCAGGAAAAAGATTAATTCTCTCTATTCCCCAAAACACACCAAAGTGGTTTTTTCTTCTCATCTTTTTTGTGGTTTCTTTGCATGATTTTTTTAAGAAGGCTTTGATGGCAGCTGTAAACCGGACCATCCAGCTATGGGAGCGTAACCGCAAGATTACAGAGCGAAAACGTCTGCTTGTGCTTGAAACGGGATACAGGCTTCTGTTAAGATTACCTTGACCTCTAGCAGCTCTCTCAAAACCGCTTGTTGCTCACGCCGAGGGCACAGAGCCGGTGTCCCCACCTCGGGCTTTCCTCCTCCGGCAGCACGGCTGGGAGGCTGGGACGCGGCTGGGCGTAGCTGGGACCGCACCCATGCAGTTTCCTTGCCCTGGGGAGAGCGCAAACCGGGTAGTTGACTTCAGTTCTCCTATTGCAAGCGTGTAGTAGCTCCAGCCAAGAAAAAAGTCAATTATAGCCTGTAAAGTCATCTGTTTGTTTAGACACCACAGGTATTACTCTTACCCACACTGCTTACTGCAAACAGCTGACTAACAGAAAAGTGATGGAGTAGAAAAAAAATGCAGTGAGTAATGATGAACGTCTGCATACTATGTAAAACTTCTTACTTCCTTTCGGAAGCGTTGGCATTCTGTTGCCCTGCACCACAACTCGTTATGGCACTCTCTTTTCGCTTCCTGACGGCTGTAGGGCCGTGTGGCACCATGCAAAAAGAATCGGCCGTCTCGCTGATTTGATAGACAACTTCAAACGCCCTTCAAACCCCTCCGCAAGCGTTGCTGTGTTTCTGAGAGCCTGACCCTGGAGTGGTTACTCAAGCAGCCGGGTTTAGCCTTGGTAACTGTGTATAGCGGGAGGGGAAGAGCCGGATGCCAAACAGCCTCCGAGTAAAACATGGAATGAGTTTAGGGAGCCCAGGCTGAAGCTCCAGACAGCTGCAAACTCCTTCAGGCTTCCTCTCTGGCCCGTGGCTATTGCATTCCCCTCTTTACAGCGGCAACCTTCACAGCAGAGCGCGCAGGGCTTCCCCCACCAACCCCGGCTCCTGCCCGGTCGCGCGCTCCCCGCACGCCTCCCCCAGCCCGCTGGCTGCTGGGGCAGCCTCACGCCAGGAGAGGCGGAAGCCCCTCCAGACACAGGAACTGGCCTGTGATCTCCCACGCTCTGGGCAGGTGTTGAAACTTTAACTGGTGTTACTGCCCGAGGTACAGAAACTGCGCTGCCTTTCGGGTGCATTTAAAAAGAAAAAAGCCTGTAGGAGTTGCAAGGTTCTGTGATAACCGAGTGGCGGGTTTGGGTATCATAATGCTGGGTTTGGGCACCTAACTTCCGTCAGAGTCCCACTTGACCCTCCTAAGCCTGTTTGGCATCTGGGCCTACCGGTCTCTAAAAGGTTCATTTCTTTCCAAATGACACTCTTACTTATATTCCAAAGGGCTAATTCAAAGACAGGGAAAGAAATAGTTTAGCCCTTCAACTAGAAAGCATCAGCACCCTTTAATCGGTTGACAAAAGCAGAGTCCTGAAGGGGGGAGGCAGCAACAGTGGGGGCTCAGATCCAGTCTGCGTGTGCTGAAATCCCACAGCAAACTGACCGTCCACGGGGCTGTTCAGCCCTCAGTGGAGAAAAAGCAGGTTAAGAGGCTGGGAAGGAGATACGCCACTTTCCCTTTGTTCCTGTATCTGCCTCAAACTCGTGTTTTATTACTTCCAGCTCACAGTCTGATTTGAAAACTTACTAAAACTCTGAAAATATATATGGAACTTTTTTAACAAAAAGAGTGTACACAACAGACATGTCTTCAGCAGCAGAAAGTTGCTGCGCCTTCTGAGACTGTGATGTGGGTATAAGACATGCAGAGCATCAGGGAATCCTGAAAGCATGCATTATCTGAACAACATCCAAGACAGGTCCCCAGGTGGTAAATGCAAAAGCTGTGTATATTGGATTCCTTCCCAGAGGATAGATAATAGAGAATGAAAATTTTCAAAGCATCTAACCGTTAGACACGAAAGCACCATTTCCCACACGACTTGGGTCTCGGGGTCATATTTTCAAGATGCTTTGGTGCAAAAAAGTTCAGACAATCCTTTGAAAAGTTGGGATCTCGGACTGTAAGGTGTGAGTGGTTTTGAACAGGCCCTGGGGTACCTACCTGAGACAATGATGGGCGCAGAGACACCTTTGAAATCTGGCCCTGCAATCTCATCAATTTTCTGTGTTTAAATAATAATTTCTTTGAAGTATGAAGGCCTGTAAATCAGTTCCATGAGTTTGAAAAAGCCCATCAATGGAAGACAAGACTTCATAAGGGCTACAAACTATCTGCTTTCTTTTAGCACAAACAAAGGATTACGCTTTGTTGCTGAACACCCTAAGTGTGATCACTGCTACTAATTTTTTGTGATGCTTGTTACCTACACTCACAGCCTTCTAGGGTGGTTTTTGTTTGTTTGTTTATGTATACACTGTATCAGAAACAGTGTTTGAACTCCAGACCAGCAAAACCAGAAATACTATGGCATACCTGGTTATGGTATTGATATTTCAGGAATAAAATGGTCCTGCCGTTGTGCGGTTCCCCATTTCCTCCTTTGTTTTGGCAGTACCTCGCTTGCAGTAATTCATGGAACTGAAAACCCAGGGGAAAAAAAAAAAAAAGATCTGTCAGTTTTAACAGGTCCACCCGACTCACTGTATGGCCTTATGATGGATCAGCAGTGAAAATGCAAGGCGAGAGGGAAAAAGGTCTGTGCCTTTTGAAGGAAGCGTGGTCCTGGATCGCTTAGGCATACTGTGAGACCAACCAAGTCAGACAACGGCTGCTTAAACTCTGAATATATATGAAGCCTCAAGGCTGGGTATCGCACGGACGCCCTGTGTGCCCGCCGCAGGGCCAAGGCTTTCCATAGCCGGCGCCTTCCGGGAGCGCGGACTGCTGCCGGGTCCCTAACACAGGCCACCGCGTAACGCACCCGAAGTCAGCGCCCCGCAAACCACGAGCCTGCCCAGCTACAGAGATCTGCAAAATCATCTTTGGCGCTCTGGACGTGGTACTTACGCAGCTTTAGGTACGGTTGGCTTCGCCGCTGCACGTGCTGGGTGGAGCGGGGAAGAGCGAGTGTGTAATTAGAAGGCGGAACCCAGCAATGGCCGCTGCAATTCTGCCTGTTTCTGGCTCTTGTTGAATACTGGCTCTAATTGCATCTTCTATGGGCATAAAAGCATTTATCCGAGATATATAATGCTGTGAGGAAATTAAAGGCTTAGAAAACACAGCTTTGAAACTAAACCTTGTGACCTGGTGCGTTGTATGCGGTTACAAGCTGTTTAAAGGCGTCCTCTGGTGCGCCGTGCCCGTGCTCTTTGTTCCCACCACCCTGTGTTGGGAGGTTAAAAACCAAACTAAACATTTCAGACTTTGGAAAGCAACCAGACACATTTTTAGGTCTTGCTCCTAACTAAAAATATACTTCTCGAAGCAGTAATGACGCACAGTACAAATAAAGGCCTAATATTATACATAGCCCTGAACAGAAGCCCAGCACCTTAACTGACTCTTTTGATTAAGTTTATGATTAAGAAATCCTGTCAAGAATCCACTGTTGCGTTACAGTTGCCCAAGTAACACAACTCCCGATCAGTTTGGTGCATAAAATGGTCACTTAGGCAGTAAAAGCCAAATATACAAGAAATTGATCTGAAAGAAGGCTTGAGGTGGTATTAATGAACAAAAATAGGTGAAATACATGTACGGAACCAACAGCCCGTTGGGAACTACCTCAGATTACCGAAGGCGGCGATGGGGAGACGGGGCAGTGTGAGACGCGGAAACGGCGCCAGCGCCGGGAGAAGGGGCAGCGGCTGCGGCGGAGCCTCCCGCCCTCCCCGGCACCGCCGGGCTCTGGTCCTGGGAGGTGCCCCCTGCTTCAGAGACCCGGAGGGGCCCTAGACTGGATCCGGCCCGACTGAGGGACCAAGGTGGCGTTTCTTTTCCAACACTTGGAATGCTTATTTTTCTTCTGCCACCTTTTCGTGCCTCATTTCCCCTTCCTCAGGCTTTCTTCTTACTTCTGTCTCTCTTCTGACTACTACTTAAAAAGCACCTAGGATCACTAGCCAAAACAACGGTTTTGCTAGCTCTGAATGTGTGATCAGGATAGCATTTACAGCCTGACACCAGCTTAGATTTGTCCTGTAAGCGGGAGAACTGCGTGCTGTTAACATCCCTGCAGGATCAGAGAACTAAGGGCAAATTTACTCTCAGTAAAGAACAATCAGCGACTTGTGCTGGGTTTGGCTGGGATAGAATTAAATTTCTTCACAGTAGCTTGTATGGGACTATGTTTTGGGTTTGTGCTGAAAACAGCGCTGGTAACACCGGGATGCTTTATTTAGTGCTGCGCAGTGCTTACGCAGAGTCAAGGCCTTTTCTGCTCCCCAGAGTGCTCCGCCAGCAAGCAGGCTGGGGGTGCACAAGAAGCTGGGGGGGACACACAGCTGACCCCACTGCCCAAAGGGATATTCCATACCGTACGACATCACGCTCAGCAATAAAACCAGGGGGGCGGAGGTTGGCAGGGGCTGGGGTTGCTCGAGGACTGGCCAGGCATCGGCCGGTTGCTGGTGAGCAATTGTTTTCTTTTGCATCACTTGTTTTTCTTGGGTTTTATTTTCCTCTCTGCTATTTTTTTTCCTTTTTTAATTATTAAAATGTGTTTTTTTCATTATTTTTCTCCATTTTACCCTTCATATTCTCCCCCCCATCCCACCTTGGGGGGACTGGGGACTGTGTGGCGCTTAGTTGCCGGCCAGCGTTAAACCACAACAGTGACCAGCACAGGGAACATCACCCCACCCCACTTCTTTCCCTCTCTTCTCTCACAGAAGATCAGCTACTATAAAAGATGCAGACAAGCAAAGCAAAAATAATAAATATAAAAAAAAGACAGACAAACCCTTTGCTATACCTGACGGAAGAAATCAAATTGTACCAAGAGGTTGCTCTTCCAACATGGGCGCAAAACACTCCAGATTTCATCAAATCTTCGCATTTTGCATCTTTTCTCAGCTCGCGTTCGGTCGTTTCTAGCTACCTAACGGCAAAAACAAGGGGTTTAGTGGCAGGTTTGCCCAGGCAATGGCCTCCCTCCCCCCGCCCGGGCGCGGCTGCGGGTTCCCCGGCTTCCCCCTTCCCTCCTCCTCCTCCGCCCCGGCCCCCCGCTCCGCGGCGCTCCGCCTCTGGGGCAGTGCGCATGCATGGGGCGGCCGCCCAGCCCTCGGCTCACCCCCCGCTCCCTGCGCTCCGCGCCCGGGCGTCGCTCCCCGCCGCGGGCCGGGCGGAGAGGCAGCGGGCGGCCGCCATGAACCGGCTGGGGAAGAAGGCGAACGAGACCCTTATCGAGATGGCTCTGTCTGGCGATGGTAGGAGATGGCGGGCGGGGGGGGGGGGGGGGGGGGGTGTCGAGTTTTTGTTTCGTTTCCCCCGTAGGGGAGCTGCGGGGTCGGGCGCGGCCCGGGGTTTCCGGCTCGGTGGTGACTCAGAGCCCGTGGATGTAACAGAGCCCCCACGCCGTCGCGGGTGGGAGGCAGGGGACCGTCCCGGCCGCCGAGGCGAGCTGGCGGGGGTGGGTGGGTGTTGGCGGGGTCCGGTCCCTTGCCGCGGGGCTCTGCAGGCAGGCGGGGGGTGCGGGTGGTCCCGGGCCGCCTCTGGCTTTTATCCCCCGGTTGCCAGAGAACACAGCAGACAGCAAAGACGTTTGCATGAGCCTCGGCGTAGTTCGATGAGATCGTTATTAACCCTAAATAAACCGGTCCTCCATCAACACGCCGCTCAGAACCAATGCTAGAGACAGCCCTTCATTTTTATTTTTAAACACCCTTCCCGTGCGAAGGTTGCCTTTGCCTAAGAGCGAACTTTGCGCCTTTCACGAAGCACCGGCTGGGTTTACATCAGCCGCGGCTTATTATTATTTATAATAAATGCGGTAATAATGACTTTGTAAAATAACCGTGCCGCCAACGCCAGGTGTGTATTTATCAGTACCTCACCTGGCAGCATGAACCAACAGTCAGAGGTAGGATAGCATGTGGATATTTTCAGAAAGATTCTAGTGTATTTAGAAAAAGAAAAACGCTGACCTAGAAGGATTTCTTTATGGGACTTGTGCTTTGCCATCGGTCCTAGAAGCGAAGATGTTAAAGCAGGGAAGAACCACTCGGAGCTTCTGGGCTGGCTGCTTGGCTTGTACGTTTTCCCTCCCAGCTTGGCCAACACTGTCTTTTTTAGAAAAAATGTATAAAGCCATTTTAAACACCTCGAGCACTAGCATGAAGTCACGATTTTCGAAATATTTGACAGTCTTGTTTCAGAGAAGTATGACCTCCCATAATGACTATGAAAATGATCAAAAAGGAGCTGTTTTACAACGACAGCGAGGAGCGGTGTCCGACCACGGCGAGTGTCAGACGAGCATTTGCCCCCTCTGTGCCAGCCCGGCGGGGCTGGTGGCCGGGCGCGGGAGGCCACGCCGATGGGCGTTACGGCAGCCTCTCAGCCAGCGACGCGTTTCCACAGTCTTGTGGGGAGGCCTGAGTCATTGCCCGGACGTCCCGCTGCCCGGGAACAGCGGGAAGGGCTTAGCACGGAGCTGCTGCTCTGACCGGTGGTTGTGCTTCTGAAGGAGCTTGAGACTAAGAAAAGTATTTACCAAATATGCGATAACCACGTAGGGAACGATGTTGGAAGACGGGTTTGTAAACTTAGTTCTGCAGCGTTCACTTCTCCCGTGAGCATCTTGTGGGTTTTTAGTGTCATAAATGTGGAATATAAGGAGATTTGAGGGGTTTCAGTGAACGAGGATGATTTAGTAGGATTTGCCATACAGTAGCACTGTATGATAACTGTCCGTACAAAATCTTGCACCATTCCAATTCTTTCCTTTTTTTTAATCAAACACTTTTCTAAAACAGAAACAAATTGAATATGGGCCCAAGTGAGTAGACCTTTTAAAATTTACATTAATTTGTTGTCCAAAAATCTCTCAAGGTAAAAAAAAAAATCTTCCTTAAATTATGGTTTAGAAAAGTTCACAGTAGGCATATATTGCCACTGGGACTTCTCGTAGATCTAAACATCTGCTTTGTGCTTTTCGGGAAAAGATAGGCTCTTAAGGAGGCTCCAAGCTGCAGGGGTCTGACATGCACGAGCAGGGTCTCTCTGAGTCAGTAGGAACAAGGCAGAAGAAAAAACATCTGCTACTTATTTTCCTTAAAGGCATGTTCATATTCGGATAGTACGTGTGTATTTAAACTTGAATGCTGAGGAACAGGTTGTGGGGGTGAAAAAGTACTTACCAGGAGCGGAAAGTTTAACTTGCAGAGTGTGTTTAGAGACCGTGCGCCAAAACTTCTACCTTGAAGGAAGCTTTCTGGCTTCCTGTTGAATTACACCCATATGAGGTAATAATTTCCATTTTCGTGTGTGTGATTTTGCTTTCTGTTGGAAAATGTGTGGCATTTACCTCAAATATTAAAACCAAAGAAAATTGCAAAATTGGAAGGTAAGCATCGGAGGAACAAGGCTACAGTATGTTGTTTGGAATATTTCTTTATGTCCTGTCTTTCAGCATTTTTTTTTTTCCCAGCATGAAATGTTAATGCTATAGTAATTGTGTGGGGTATATCCCAAGGCTCCGCATCTTCTGGAAACCTGTCATTGGCTCCGTGCTGTGACTTAAAATACGCTGCCTTTATGCGCATCGTTCCTCTTCCAGAACTTCCAGGAGTCTGGTTTGAACTCAAAATCCTCTTAGACCGATCTAAATTCAAACGTTCACTTAGGTTGGTTGTCATCTTTCTGGTGGTCCCTCTGAGAAAGGCAGCAAAACGTCGGGAAAAGCCGATGGCGTGACTTGCAAAAGGTGCTTGTGCCAGCGTGTCGGCTTCTCGTAACGCCTCAGCATTCAGGGCCAAATGCTGCTGTCGCTTCACAGAATGGTGCTTCACTCAATCAGAATTACTATGATTTGTACTAGTAACATAAAATATAGGTCTCCGTTCAAAACTACATCTGTCTCTAATTTCTGGAGCAATGTATGTAGTAATTTCTGATCTATTTGTGGAAGCGCTGAATGGGATATCATGTTCCCCCAGGGCTAAAGGGGAGGGTTTGTTAATGTGAAAGCTTTTTTAAAGGATTATTCCTAGGTAACGAAATAAAAGCTCTGAGAAATTTAGACGTAGTTCAGAATATAAAAGGCAGGGGAGAAGATACTCCCTTAGACCAACCACTGTGTAGTTCCTGAGTGGAATTTCTTCACTGGCCACGATGCGTCACTGTGGGGGCATGGGCTAAATACAGGTTGGTTATCGGAAGGTAAACCTACTTCTAACAGAAGACTCCAGTTTGTAGTAGGAAAGCCTGCTTTTGGGAACTGATCCCAACAACTTGCATAATATCGCCTTGTATATTTTTTTTTTTGGTATACTTGCTGTGGTGCTTTTAATGAGAAAATACAGGCTGAGCTTATTCAACCATAGCTGTTAA
This sequence comes from Phaethon aethereus, assembly GCF_964289735.1. NCBI lineage: Eukaryota > Metazoa > Chordata > Aves > Phaethontiformes > Phaethontidae > Phaethon > Phaethon aethereus. The sequence goes on along the minus strand of NC_138579.1, from coordinate 66,802,255 downwards.
GTATGGATTTTATCCAGAGATTGTCTCAGTTTAAACAAAAAAAACCAAACAAAAACCAAACCAGATTTCCCTTAGACTGGTGACTTGAAGTTTATAACACTTTTCTTTTAGATGCAGACCCTGCATAGGAGATTAAAGTCAGGCTCTCCGCAGCCGGGTGGCAAAGCAGAGCAGCTCCCAAGGAGGGATTAAGTCTCTCACATACCTTCTTAACCCAGTAGCAATTACGTGGGTGGTTTAGGCCAGGCTTGGGAGAGCTGGGTATTACCGCTGAATTCCCTCAGGTGACAAGCTGAGTGAGTGTCCCACCCATCACAGGGGAATGCTGGTTAGCCTCTATTTAATAAGGGGTCCCCAGCTTGACCTTTTTGCTTAGAAAATGCAAGAAAATGCTCTGCAGCTGTTTCTCCCTGGCGCCGGGTCGTGGTGGGAGGGACAGGGTCCAGCTGGGACAGAGGTTCTGGGCTGTGAGTGCCAAATAAGAGCTGAGGCAGCAGCTGAGACGCTGCTGTGGTGGAAGGCACAGCGATGCTCTCCTGGTGTTTCCCCCGGGGCAGTTTGCAGCTAAGGTGCTGTCTGGTGTGGTGTCCTGTTCTGAGGGGTTTATGGGACTAATGGAAAGGCAAGTTCCCAGTTCATAGGGATATGATTATCTTTTTTAATTAAAATTTGGCTTTGGATCTGAGTAAAATTCAGAATTTTGGAAGTATAATTACAGCTGGAAAGTTTCCAGGCTTTGCTGCTGGTCGATGAAATTGTGCTGTAAGTATGGTGCCGCACCCTGGGAGGTTTTTGTAAGTAATTCTTCTCAACCTACAGACAAAATTCAAAGTTAACTGAAAGCTCGAAAAGCAAAGTAACAGGTGTGTTAGCAGCACATGTTGAGAACTGCAAGCTGTGTTGAAATGCAAGTTTTTGCACTCTGGAAAAGTCTCTACAGAAACGAGATAGCCCTATCATAAAATGGAAGGGCACTTTAACATCTATGTACAAATGATTCATAATTACTATGATGCAAGGAAAAACTAGGATAAGATGTAAGTGCACTACTGAAAATGCGCTTTAAAAATTATGCTGCGAACTGTTGGCAAAAAAAGCTGTACAAAAAACCCCCCGAAACCTATTGTCTTCATATTTAGTATCTGTAGACTAACTTACGAGTTCTATATACACATGGAGGAGAAGTACAGTTGCCTAATATAAATATGTAATGAAGAAGCTATAGGTGATGTAAAAATGTGCAAGAGTTGCTGTGTGACATGTGAAGTGGTGAGGTAATATTGCAGTGAACTTTTCCACTATTTTTTTTTTTTTATTCTTATCTGGGGGTTGAACTGAAGAGCAGCCTAGTTGCCAGGTTGTGCTTCATTATCTAGCGGTAATTTCATTATATTTGGCAGTAGCCTTTACGCACGCATGTGTATAAATGCGTGAAGGGGAGGGAAGATCCTCGTGTCGTGTTGCTAGGGACAGTTCTTGCAATTATACCATAGTTATGGAAGGAGTTTGAGGTGTCAGCTGTCTGCAGAAAGCTGAATAACATGTCAGGAATTATTTAGAGATTAAAGATTGTGTGTGGGAGGAGTTGATGCCAGGCTGGGACGTGGTTACTTGGATTATACTATAGAGATGTGTGGTTTTCTTCGAAGGGCCTCCTGCAAGAACCTACAGCTGTTAAACCCGTGGTGTTTATTGCTTTAGTCTGATGCGCGCCAAGAAGCAGCGCGCTGGCTGCTGCGGCTAAAAGGCGCAGAATAAGGCTGGATGCCTGAGCCGGGGCTGGAAACTTCATGTCTGGTGCAACTGTGCTGACGTGCTTTGTAAGCACTAATTACCTCTCTTCGTGTAGCATAATGCAATTCTTAACTCGCCTATCGGGGTGGGCTAAGGGGTGTAATGTGAAAATTTACGTGTAAGAGTAGTTCCCCAGAACAGTTAAGAGAATACCTTAATTCCATACCCGCAATACTTATATAGCAGTAATCCAATAAAGGCTTCTGAATCTATTGCTGTGTATTCAGAATACGCTCAGGTGTAAATTTGGATCACTTCCCACTCCACACCAAGGCAGAACTGGCATGTGTTCTCACTCATTGTAGGCCCAGGCTTGCCTTCGGTCTTTCTCTTTAGCCCCTGTTCTCATTGCTGGTTTCTGCTATTGTAGGGTCTCTCCTTTAGTTGTAACCGGTGCCCAAGAAATGAGGAGAGAAATTGTCTTGGGTCCTTGTTTGCACAGTTGTAATCTGGAATTTTCAATAGATCCTATAGATTAAAGGGTTATGGGATTCACTACTGTTGTGGGGTTTTTTTTTTTTTACATTAGTATAGTAGTCTGTTACAGATCTGGCTATTAACACTTGATGTTACCTGTGTTAAAAGACTTCATTCTAGACTACTGTTTCAAATCAGACACACACCCCCCCCCAGTGCACATGGATCACTCATTTACACATAGCAGTATAAATATAAGCACTTCATAATTTCATCTTGTTTGGTTTGCCTGGGTCTTTTGGTACAGTCAGAACCGTTCTCCACTGCTCCTCAGTGAGGAACAGGAGAGGTGGTAAAGTCCCAAAGGCTGGTTTTTAGGAAATGAGAATATCTTCGGGTGAAGTGCAGTTTTATAACTGGAAATCCCAAGAGATCCCCTTGTCTTTAGCAGGCTTCCAAGGATAGATGTGAAATTTGAGGCCTTTGGCAAGATAGCAGGACGCCAGCAAGCCATGTGGGTAGGGCTCGTGATGCAGATGGCTGGCCTTTAATTTGCTGCACTAGCCCTGAATTAGAAAGGGCCCTGTGGTTTGTTTTTCAAAGAGGGTTTCTTAACTATCAGGTAGGAAATCAGAGAGCCTATGTTTGAGCAGTTTATAGAGTGCTAGAAATATACCATGCTAGCGGGCAATGACTAGCAGACGTGGTTTTGAGGCCGTAGGCAAGTTGGATGCCTTTGTGTAATTCAGTCCTGTTAATCGACTGGTGCTCACATTAAAAAAACTGGTAAGTGGTGGGAGCCACAGTCCATTGCCCTGCTCATTTTCTTGATTGATAGGAACAGTTTCTCTCTGGGTCAGTATATGACTTCCACAGTTCTTCTGTCATCTTTAAAGTAATGTGGACAGAAAACGTTAAAAGTCATGCAAACTCATACTTCAGAAAAAAAAAAAGATGGGATTTGATTATGAAAAGCCCTTCGATACTGGTATATTTTGGTTGTTTAATGAGAAAAGGAAATATTTGTCCTGGTAAATACAGTAGCAAGATTCTCAATGACACATTTCATCGGAAGTGTAACCAAAATAGTCTTGAACTAGGTAGAGCACGAGGACCAGAAGGAACAGAAAATTGTGGATGAACTTGGCCATCTGAAATTAAATGTGCAGGTAGCATGGAACTGAGGAATACTGCCAGAGGTCAGTAAATTCGAGGTGTAGGTTTTTTATATACTGCTTTTTACTCTCTTAATAAACGTACAAGTCATATATGTTCCTAGTTGATGCTAAACATAATCCCACCCTTTCCACTATTTCCCTGCTGTTAGTCCCCTGTTCACAAATCACTCTTCTCTTGCAATATCTATAGAAGATCTCCCATACAACGATGGGACTGTGCTGTGTGTCCACAGAATGAATAGTACATTGGGCCCTCCACTACTGTTGAAAACTTGTGTATTGCAAATGCCGAAAGAAATCGGAGATTGTGTTGCTTCAGAGTGACATCAGTGATTTCAGTGGAAGTTGGAGAACTGCATTAATGAATAATGCTATAAGATTTTAAGTGTGCCTCTGGGAACACTGGGAAACAAGTCGATACCTAACGCTTTTTGAAGCGCTTGTAATTCCCTCGGGCTGTGATGAAAACCGCTACCACCATTCCCCTTTCTTCAGCTTTTCCTGAAGGAGATGGGAGTGCACCTGGCACTTCCATATACCTGCGAGGCCGTTGCCCGAGCTGCTCGTCTGCCTCCGCAGTCGGAGAGCGCTGATGAAATCCGGTCCCCCGCGTAGCAATAGGCTTAAGTGCAGTCAAGCGCAGCCATAGTGCTTCATGAGTTGTTGGGACTTCTGCAGTCCGGTATTTTACCGCTCCGCTCCTCTGAGGTCTGTTTGCCATCCTGTTCCCCTTACTAACATGCATCTAAATGCTGCACAATTTAAAAATACCTGACTGTCCAGCTGTCACTGGTCTGGGCTTTCTTTTTTCTTAATTGCGTTAGAACTTACTAATCAGTTCACATGTGTCATTCTGCAAAATGGTGATACCTGGAAGGTATAAGTGCTACCTTCAGCGTTTGCAGCGTGCCTGAAGCCTTGTCGATGCTGTACATACAATACAGTAATGGTTATTGCTTTAACCACATTAAAATGCCACTCAAGTGCTTGGTTACAATACTATGCTTGTGGTTTTTTTCTAAAAACAGATTTGCACAACTTTTTTCTTCTTTTTTTTTTTTAACCCAGTGCCTTTTAATCAAAAGGGAGGTTTTATGTTTTTTTTTTAAAAGGAAGGCAGCTGAGGGTAAACCTCAGTTCTGATTTAAAATATTCTTTTACTATAGTAGAGATTAGAACTGAGGACTTCATTTCTTTTCCAAATGCTAAATGAGATTTTTTGGTTGTTAGGAACAGATTTCTGTGCTGTGTATTTATGCCTATATAAAATACTGTTGTTTTTTCTTTTACTTTCTATGTCTTGATAAATACCTGTCCTCTGGAATTGCTTGTTTAATAATAAAACACATGCTGAAAATTGATATGTCCTTGAAGCACACTATATTTGAATGCAGTTTCTTTTTTTTGTTTGTTTTGTTTTGGTTTTTTTTTTTTATTAAGGGAATCAAAAAGTTCTTTTAAAATGTTCCCAGGAAATTTTCTTGGATTTACTGAGAATTTAATGTTTTCATTGTTAAGGAATAGTTTTAAATTTAGGAGCAGTGCTGAATGTGCATAAGCCACCACTTGAAGCACAATCTTGCGATGGAGTCTTTGGTTCAGCAGCACAGTTATTGCTCGTGAGATGATGCCAAGTGAAGTAATAAGAGTTACGGTACTTGCTCGGGAGCCAGCATACTAGGCGGGCCCTCAGCTCATCTAGGCTACCCAGTCTTCCAGCACTGGGAGGATATGGTCAATATACACATAAATTTAGTTAATGAGTAATTTCAAAGCTATGTTGTTATTAGATATGGAAGCACTTACAGCAGTCATTATGAAGCTTATTTGGAATGAGTGGCTTTATTCCAGAGAGGTCTTTGTTCAGTATGCACTTTTGTTAGTGACTCGGTGCTGAATCAGGCTCCTTATCAAAGGTGGAAATTGGTCAGAGTAGATCCCACTACAGCAGGAATCCCATGGTGATCTTTTGGGAGCAAAGGACACAGTACTGTAAATGGCACAGTGATTTCCTGATAAATAATTGTGTTTTAGATTGAATTCTCTTTTCTGTCAGGCAGGCCAGGTTATTGAATAATGGCAGGGCTTTATTAAGATGGTAACTTCAAGACAACTAGGAATAAAATTTGCATTGCTTAGTAAGAATGACTATTAGGAAGTTTCTTTGTAGTACGAAGTAGCTGCCTCGTAACAACTGCGATGCAAGTTCGGGTTTGTTTTTTTTTATTTTACCTGCACCATCAAAAGTCCACTCTAGGGATATGTATGTGCGTAAACTGAGATGTTGAAGGCGTCGGAAGTATGCAGAACAGTATGGCAGGTCTGAAAGTAGTTTTTACCTGCTTGGTTTTGTTGACTGAAAGGGATGCTGTTACTGTGTCTAAGAAAATCGTGGAAATAAATGGAAGCAGTATTTTGGAAACAATACTGAAAGAAATAGCAGTACCAGTAGTAATACTGTCTTTCTTACCGCTGCTAAACAATAAACAGTTTATCAACACCTGCCTGAGAATCCTGACTCTGACTTTGCCTTTGGAACAGCTCTGTCTGAGGTCTTAAGCGTGCGAGTGCAGATGATTTTCTAGTTTAGTAGCCAAGTGGAAAATTTTGATCCCTAAACCTGTCTATTCAGCTGCCACTTGGCTTTAGCAGCACCTAACATTTTTCATTAGTAGAAAAACACATCTACCAGGAGCTCTGCTTGATGCAGATGGGTCAGGGTGATAGAAGTTGAAAGAAAGGAAAGCTTAAATGCCTTCTCTTGCTCTCTTTCCCGATGCAGTTGCTCTGAACCGTGCCAGACTGCAGCATCTACACACCAGTGGCTCCGTGCCCAGCAGTACCTTGAGTGTAGCATCATCGGCCAAGCTTTTTGTCTTCCCGTCTGCCAGCAGACCCCAGCTTACTGAGGCTCCTGAAGTGAGACAGATTATCGTCTTCCAGGGAAATTGCTGGTTAGGTACAGTTAAAGGTGCTAGCGCATCCCTGGCTGCGCCCGTGCTAGTAGTTAAAAAAGCCAGGGATTTTTACATTGGCCTTCCAGATCAAACGTCCAGCCACGTCCGCATGGCTAATCTCCCTTCTTCCCCAAGCAGGGCAAACTTCTCCACACTGTTTTGAGGACCAGAACTTGGCCCATGGTGTCCTCCAGAGTGTGTTTCTGCTCTGTCTGGGAGAGGGCTAGAAGCCGAAAACCGTTGCACGAAGCGCACTGATAGTTGAGTGAGCAGTCCTGTGCTTGGGCCCGTGTCCTGGACCTTTTATTTGCCTAGTGGAGGCACAGCTGTTGCGACCAGGACGTGGCCTGTGAGGGGTTGCGCTTCTCCCAGAGAACGTGCAGCTCATTTTTGGTGCAGGGGGGTACATCACTAGTGCTATGGTGTCACTGAGCTGTGCTGCTTACCTCACCCAGCTATCAGAAAATAGGGGGCTGCAGGAGGCCTTGATTTACAACGCATCCTTACTTTTTTGCGACAGCACTGAATACAGTTATTTGTGTTTTATGAGATTTTGTAAATCAAATTAAACAGCACGTGTCAAAATAGAATTTATTTTGTGCCGGTGGTTTTCTTACAGGTGACTTCAATTTTTAATTTTATAATGTCCGTATTACCGTTGTAACAATCAAAGAGAATTGGTAGGTAGGTCGTGCGTGTGGTCTGCAATTCACTTATCTGATTTTAAATATGTGATGGCCAGTTGTACTTGAATAGCTTGCGTGCCAATTCTGTAAATTGCGGATACAGTAGCATCTTTTAAAAATTGTGAGCATGTGGGTGTCTAGACCCCTAAGGGGTTTTTGTCTGTCTTCATGGAATAAACAGGAAGGTTTTGAAGGACAACTTTTTCATTCCTGACATAACTAATCATATTAAACCACTTCTTTTAACCAGTAGGCCCAGACATCGAATTAGATTCCTTTATTTCTTTCTGAAAACGTCAGTTTTGCCATGAAGAAAAAGTGATTCAGTCACTGTGAACGAAGTTAAACTATTGTAGAATGACGAGTCATTTTATTATACAAGAAACCATTTTTCATGCTTGTTACAGAAATCGTAAGACTGCCCTAATAAGATTACCTTTTTTGTGAGGTAAACTAATATTTTAAGAAGCAAGATCAGTCTTGATTATGTTCTTCAACCTTCAGTTCTGAATGTTGATTGCTGTGAGCTGTTTTGGATTACTGTTGATCTGATCATCCAGGTCTGTAATTGAAATGGAAGTGCTCTGTAATTCCTAGGGGTTGCATACCGAAAGTTTCCAAGGGTTGCCCTGCGGTAGGGTGTAGTTTGGGACAGTGTATGTTAAAACTGCAAAATTATAGGCCACATGAAGCTCACTTCTTTCCCATAATGTGTAAACTCCCAAGACACGCCTGTTTAAGGAGTTGCAAATAGCTGTGTGCAGGACTCCAAGGCTATTGGAGACAGCGGTTACATTGAGAAAGAGATAATTCTTTCAGATGGGACACGTGCGTGCCCATGAAAGGCCAATGATTTGAATAAACATTAAAATTATATATAGTTTGAAACCATTTTAATGGGTTCTGATAGTCACAGTGTGGTTCTGGGATTAATTTGGAACGAAGAATTTGCAAGGAGTGACTGCAATTTGTACAAAAAAATTTTGTATTGAAGGGACGCTTATGTTTAGTAGGTGTCCTCACTCGTTCTTCTTGGTGTGCAGGCATTTCTGGATCTCTTTATATACAGTAGAGCATGTAGTGTTGAAGGACAAGGCTGTTCCCTTAAATATGATGGTTTTATCAGAATATTATTGTTTTACTCCATCTTTAGATATGAAGTTGTAACTTCTTGAAGGATTTTCAAGGCGTTTTCTTGGCTATTGTCCTCTCGCTGCTGATACGGGAAAGTGGTATCCTTGGTTGTGTTGCTGAATAAGGTGCCTGGACAAACAGGTGAATGTTGGTGTTTCAAGAGTAACCTGTTCCATGTTTTCTGTCCATGCCAGAGCCTCTTGTTTCCAGGGCTTGTTCTTTTGTTTGGATATAGCGCCTGTATTGTAAAGGGTAGAGGAGAATTATTAGATGGGTTCATGCTATAATTCAGTTTTACTTCTGGTTCTTACTGAAGTGTTTTTTTTCCTTTTTAAAGATGAGTTTGCGATTCTCACAGCGTTCAAGCCATCACGGTCAGAAGGTATTGTACTAACCAGTGTTATGCCTTCCTCCCTTTTGTGTGTGTCCTCTGTCCTTTCCTTTTTCTGCTGAGAGACTCTTGGAAATCAGACTTAAGTCTGTATCAGTCATTGATACCACATATGAGCCAAGCTTTTTGCAATGTGATTTCCAAGTAATTTTTTAGCTCTCTGTGGGCAGCTCTCTTGGTTAAGAGCTAATTAGGCATCTCCATTCCTGGTGCTTATTGCAATTCTGGCTTGTGGCTCCTTTATACCTTCCTACATGACTCGGACATGCATTTCTTATACTCCGTAGGAACCTGTTACGTGTTTTTCAAGGAGTGAACGTATTAAGTATGTTGTACTTCTCAGTTGAGATATCTTTTGCATTCTCTTTTTGACTTAATGTACTGCGCAAGGGTTATTCAGTTTTATTCCCCTGGATCAGAGATACCAAGAGGATTTCCTTTCACAAGTTGCATAAGTAATCAGCTGTGGTACTGGGAGAGCATTTAAAATGCAGAACTCTGATTCACACTTGTTCCTGAGGTTGAACTTTCACGATTACAGAAAGGATAATCCAGAAAAAAACAAACACCAAGGCTGCTGTTGTAGGCCATGGAGTCAGTTCAAGTCCTCCCGGCAGCATAGGCACACCGAGTGTTGCCGCCCCAGGGACAAGGTGCCAGGCTGCTCCTGCCGGGGAGGGTTGTGTGACCAGACGTTTGGGCTTTCTGCTCCGGGGCTCGCTCCCTTCGGCCAAAGCCGCAGCAGCCGCCTGCTTCCCAGGGCCGTCGGCAGAGCGGATGGAGCGTGAACGCGGTGATCCCTTTCTTCCATCAGGCAGCGTCTGCTGTCCTGGGCAGCTGCCAAGCTTGCATGTGCCTAGAGCCAGCCCTGGGTGAAGGCAGACCCTCTGCTTTGGAATATTTTTGCAGAAGCAGTTTCTCAAGTAAGTTAATCTGAATATTGATAGTTGTTTTTTGAGTCAAGACTTCTGTGTTCTTATTGTAATATTCTCCCAATATGTGCCATTTGTTTCTCGTACGTGTTGAACGCTTGTGCTGTGTTGGGAGGTGAAGTGAATTCGGTTCTGTGCTGAAGCTGTTCATGTAAACCTTTTCTGTGTTTGGTGGTCTGTCTTACAGCGTAGTCCCTGTAGCTTTTATGATATATTTGGGTAAGCAGAATGATCCCAAATTATTTACTTTCATGCTAACCTTTTAGGTATGACTTAACACTGGTCCCCCAACTTGTATCAGCATATGCAAACATCTTTCTAGAGGGGCATGTATAGGGGCATGATATATTATATCAACTAATACAGATTTTGCAGGCATAATTTGCTTTAGCAAAATAGCATGCAACAACTTTGAATGTCTTAGCATTCAGAAACTTCATTATCCATTATATACCATTACATACTATTGCCCAGTTTCTCATCACATCATACGTACAGTTGTAATTACAGAGACTGTTTTCTGTATGTCAATTTAGGCACAGCTTGAGAGCGTTTTGTTTCCTCTAATTTTTTTCTTTCGTTTAAGTAGCTTATTTTAGATTTCAGAAAAAACAGTTTATATCCTGCCTGGATGCAATTTTGACATGAAATATTTGTAGGTTACAAAAAAAAAAAAAGTAGGTTGGTTTTACTGATGGGACTAATCTAGCCATAGCTGTCTGACAGTGGTCCAGTCTAAGCTGTGCTAGTCAGTCTGTCCAGTCTAAGCTATACCCATCAATACTCCCTTGCTGTTTGATGAAGGAAGGAGTATGATGAATCCTTTTTTTGGAAGAAAGAGGCAACTTTATTAGATGCCTGCTCTAGATTGTGACGAGCTGTTTTCAAAACTGCTTATCCTTTTCCATTGGTAATAGAGTTATTTAGATGCCTGATATAGGAGACCGGTCTGTATGTCTAATCAGCAGGGAGATCGGTTATTGACAAAAACTTTTTGGAGCAGGAACCTTATGGGCTCTGATTTGCGCTCCAGAGGGAATTCTTGACAGAGTAGGTACAGAGCCACAAACGCAGCAAATGTCTCAGTATGGTTTAGGGATCAGAAGATATTCAATGTGACTTTTCCCTATAATGTTAACATTGAAGTAACAGTGTTCTTGGTGGACTGACTATATTTGTGGGAAAGTCATGTTGGAATTCAATACTGTTATTAAAATTAAGGTGGGTGTTTTGTTTTTGCTTTTTAAACAACAAGAAGTTTGGTAATTTAAGCTGATATTACTATTCTTGATCCTATCTCCATTGATTACACAGTGGCCATGTGTAATCTTGAGGTTCTGCACCATTAATCCCTTAGCAACAACAAAAAAATTCAATTTCTAGACAAAAAATCTGCTGACAGAGTTTTGTTTGTCACATTTAAAAATTCCGTGACTGCAAGGTTACAACCAGGTAGTACAGACTGAGTATATTGTGTGTTGCAGCATTTTTTCCCTTGGAAGAACCATTCTGGAGGATTTTATGTAACTGTGTGTTATTTTCCAGCTTTTTCTTGTTCATAGTTCCATGCTGTCAAGGTTCACTTCATTTTCAGATACAATCATATTTTAAAATAAGGAATGTATTTATGTTAATCTTTCTTTCAATGTTCCTTAGGGGAAGAATGCAATGGACCTTTATGTGAAACTATTTCAACTGCAGGATCAGAAGTCCCGAGTAGCTCTGAGGTAAGGTTCAGTACAGATGGTGTTAACCTACTACTGGTAGGAAGAAAGAGGAACAGTTGCTGTGAAAGAGATAATTAGTTTCCAAAATAATCTTTCTTTTATGTTGTCTTATACTTCCTTTTTTATCCATGTAAACATTTTCTTCCTCTAGTGTTCTGAAGGAGCAAAACCATGAAAGTAACACTGATACTCGTTGAGTCTTGGAGACTTACAAGTGTTAGTGCTACAACACAGTAGTAGTGGAAAACAGCATGGGCTTAACAGTGTTTCCAGTATCGGTCTTGAAATGAGACTCGCACAATCATTCAATGTTTTGGCAATTGGAAAAACATAATGCTTCTGCACAAACCCAGCATTTTGTTTTATGCTGCATATTATATTGTTGGCTTGATAGGGAAAGCAAGGCGCTCTTGTGTTGTTCTGCTCTAGGAACTTTTTGACAGTGCAGCAAAATTTATGAGAATGCAATGAAGATTTGAGTTTTAAGAACACTTCTTCCTTGCAACATGTGCAATCCAAATATCATCATCAGATATTTATTTTTTCACAGTACTCCATTGCTTAATATGTACAGTACACAATAGCTTGAATAGTGCTGTGTGGTTACTATTCAGTTAAACAGACTAAAACAGAATATTGAAAATATGCATTCTTGAAAATGGTATTTTATTTTAATTTCTATTGTCTGTTTTCTTTATTATGGTTATTACATGCTTAGAGGAAGACAGAAAGAGTTTTAGGTAAGACAAATAGTTGCACTGTCAAAGTAGGGTCTCATACTTGCCATGAGCACTCATCAGACATGATATCTATTGAATTGAGTGTTGGAAAACTGTAGTTGTTCTGCTGAATTTCTTAAGAGAGTAAAGCATGTCCTCGCCTAGCTCTAAGAGGCAAATTTGGAGATGGTCCTGTGAAAACAGAACTCAGAAGTGCTTCCTGGATTATGCAGATCTCTATCTTGCTAGCACATGGAACCATATCATCTAAGTGTTTTTGTAAATCTGCCAGTTCCTCCTACAAAGTGTTAGTATGTTCACCCTGCTACTTTCTCAATCTATTGCAGGAGTTGTAGTAATCTTTTTCTCCAGGAAAATTTTCAGTGAACAGCCATATCAAATAATTCACTGAACCCTGGGCAGATACAGTCTCAGATTACAGCATATGAGTCATCGTACCATGATAAGCATCAGAGTCTGAAGCTGGTTCTGAGTTCCTGTTGAGTGTCTCTGAGTGAATCGCGGTGACCTATTTCCCCAAAGCCTGAAAGAATTCACTTGATAACTTAGGAGGTAGGAACAGGCAGGAAACATGGGAGAAAGGGTGCAACGCATGTGTCTCATGTATGTAGAGACATGGGATTTGACCCTTGTTTAATGGGTGAGAGATTCATGATGGGGTGGGAAAGGAGGCTTTGATCTTCAGCACTTTCTTGTCTGGGAGGTAGTCTCCTTATGAAAAACATATCTGGTTACCATCTCAAAAATCTCTCGTCGGTAACTTCATGCTGCCTTTTCTCTTGTTTTCTACTTGTGCGTGTTCCTTACATAATTATTTTTCTTCATAATTTGTTCTTAGATACCACAAATAATTGTCTTATTAGCAATATTAGTCCATAGTTGACTTGATGACTCAGGTTTTTTGTTTTGTTATTTTCCTCTCTCCCTCTAAGAAGAGACGGCCTATTTGCCTTTAGATAGTTTGTTTCTCCAGATCAGCTGGTTATCGGATGTTTGCTTACATTTAAGTTACACTTTTCTGTGCTTTGCTTCAGTCTACCCCATGTCCCCCAATAGTCTCATGTATCTGACTTCTGCTTTCTATGCATTAGCCAGACATAAAGTTACAGAGTTGCTCTTAATCTTCTTGCCCAGTTTCACACTCTTATCAGCCATGACAGGCTTAGTTCTTGATGATTAATGTCCTAGATAGTCAGGTTAAGTCTCACCTTAAAGTATTTCCATGAATTTATTCCAACAGTAAGATAGACCTCATTTCTGTCCCCTCCCAGTGCTAATCCTTCATCTTCATGTCTTGTCATAACCTCAGTTTTCTTCTCTGTAAACTGGAAGAATTTCTTTTCCCTCAGTTTTTCGCTAGGCTGCCTTTTGTCATCCTTGATGCATTCCCGTAGATAACTGAGCAGGGTCATCTATACTGGCATGACAGACAAGCCATGGTTTCTTCTCTTTTCACCAAGACTCTTTTGAGCTCAGGTCAACATGCTTTGTCCTTGTTTTGACAGCGCGTTTCTCTATTTTTATAATTTTATCTGGTGATAGATTGGTAACTCTCCTGTTACTTAACCGTGTACTTAACTTTGTTCCTGTGATTGGAAAATATGAACGCTTGGAAGTCTTAAATTCTTTTAAGTTAGGTAATTTTAAAATAGAAATGGAATTAATTCATAAAAAGACCATTGGGAAACAGCTAAATGAATTTACATTCATATCACAACTTCATTGTGCTTGGGCTGTCCTTTCTTTTGGAGGAGAAGAAATGTTAGACACAATAACAGTATGCTTCTGCTTAGCAGTAGGGAGAAAAAGCTATGTCCGTATTGTTGATTCAGCAACAGAGGAGGGGAAAAAAAGAAATCTAGATTCAGATAGAGCGAGCAGAAAACATTTTGTATCCATCATTCACTGGTATTTTTTTTCCCTTTTGTAATCTGTAAAGGAGTATGTTATTTGTACACAAGGAACGATGCAAGTAAAACAAAAAGAAAGGTGAAAAACAGTCTGTGGTGAAGCCTGCCAACATGACATGAAAGTCAGATGAAGTCCACAACTCAAAAAGCAGTTGAATCTCCTATCAGTGGTGCATTTGGTCCTTCCTCATGATTTTGCATTTGTGCTCTAATCCATTACTGCTTCCCTATATTACCCTTTTTTCTTTTTTTTTTTTTTATCTGCTTCTTGTTGAGTTTCCTTATTTTTCTTCTTCTTTTAATCTCCCACAAGGACAAAAGAAACAGGATTGCATGCAGTTCAACAGCTTTTGATATTACAAGCCTTATAGCTTGCACCATTTCTAGATGGCTATGTCATATAGGGAGGCAAGGAGATGTTTTTAGCAAAGAGCAGAGTAGAGAGGGGGGAAAAAAAAGGCTATGATAGGGATATTTTCAAATAGGTGTTGCAATGGTAACTGCTTCAAATTATGCCATTATTAAATCAGTAATTCACAGGCACCCGCTTCTGTTAGGGACAGGCAACTGTCCTAATTGAGTCTCTATGTAGAATCTGCCTGACTCAGCCTTTATGGTGTTCCCGTTCCAAGAAATACATAAATGCCTCTGAAAGTCCTTTCAAGCAAATTGGAAAATGAATGAAATAAAACTTGAGAATCTCTTTTTCCTCTGTGCTTTATATTTATGCAGAGAGAGCGCTAGAAAAATATACGTATGATGGCATAGTGCATCTCTGTTCAGTGATGATAATTAATTGTTCAAGTTAGAAAGTAAATGAGGATGAGGCCCACTAACAAAATAGAGTTCCTATTCTTGAGAGCAAAGAAGGTCAGTTAAATAATCCAAAATTGGAAGAAAGATTAAAAAATGGAATTTGTATTAGATTTCCTGATAATAAAATTTTAGGCCATTCAAGTGGGATAATTGTAAGATTAGCACAGATGATGTGGAAATTTTGAGTCACTAACTAGTTTGTAGTTTATTGACATCTGTAAGAGGTGTATACTGAGGACTATTTGTCTGTCTGCTATTCCAATTAAGAAGTACAAAGTAACTTAATGTTTGCTTTGTATGCATGTGGGCCCTGGGTTTCTCACCCTCATAAAAGGCAGATGGCTGCACTAGTCTCTGAGTAAAGCTGCAGGACTGTGCCCTATTCTAGCTGTGAGAAGGTAGGAATTAATTTTGCAGTTATATATGAAATTTTCACCTTTCCTGTTAATTTCACACCAGTTAAATGCTCACTAAAAGGCTTTCTTAATTGGAATTTTCCGTATTGCAATTTGATCGTGAGGAAAGCTGAGAAGAAGCTGTCTTGAAGCCAGGTTAGGAGGAGTAAATTGCAGTAAAAAGCAATGCATTCTATCAAAATTAGGGATATGACACATAGATTAATTTTTTGGAGAGCAGCAGGTGCTGCAGGTGTTCCAAATGAATTTTTTTTCCTGATGAAACACCATCATAATATACATTACTTTTCATGCTTGTTTATTTTTCAATTCAGACCAGTTGGTCTTCAAGTAGATAGAAACATAAAATACCATTACTAATACAAGAGTGGATTCCAAAGTATGAAGGACCAGCCCAACTCTACTGCCACCAGTGCCAGCCTTCTTTACTCTTGGTTTTCATCTCAACAAAGTTGGACTATTTGAGTGTTTCTGAAAGCACCGATTGGTTTTTGTTTTGGGGTTCATGCGTTATCAAGATTGAAGCCCCGTTGTGCCCTACGTAGACTTTGGCATATAATGAAAAAGAACCTACAAGAGTTCTTAGGCTTTAAATGTGCAGGAAAAGGTAAGTTGACTATCACCAGTTTTACAATGCTTAACCCTCACGACTTGAGCTAATTAATTTTGGGCAGTTGTATTGAGAGCAGGGTAAGTTCCTTAATCTAACAGGAAAGCACTTCACAAAACGCATGGGAATGTGCAGCGGTTTTTTAGCATCTATGTGGCTTCATCCCACAGTTCAGTGTTTCACTAAATGTATTAAAATTTCATCTCAGAGTGAAGCAGTGTGGGCAGTATGTCAGGGCCAGCGGTGGCTAAAACCCATATTTACATCTAATCCTGGAGGAGGTGGGAAGCTGTGGGTGGGAGGTGGAGAGGATGGAGAGGTGGAAGAGAAGCAGATGGAAGGGCACCAGCCTGGACGAGGAGGGCAGGTGTGCTGCGGAGAGGTCGGGAGCCGTAGGGCAGCAATGAAAAGCAAGGCTGCACTCTTTACTGTACAAATTTAACATCAGTACTTCACATGGCAGATATTTTCAGTGTATAACTGGAGAAAAACTTTCTGCTTAAGTGTCTCAGCCCTTACTTCTCTCCCAATAGTGCAGTTTTAAGAGTAGCATCAGGATTAGACTGATGTAAGGATTAGACTTCTAAACGCAGTTCAGTCTGTCTTAGGGTAAGAGCATAGTGCAGCTATTTATATTTGCACTGTTTCTCACCTCGATCCCTTGCCAAAAAACAGATCGATCTTTCTGTGTTGATTTGACTGAATTCTGAAACGGACATTTTTATCTTAGTTAGGTAAGTAGATTCTCAGAGATGGCATCATTTATAAAGAATGTAAAGGTGTGTGTATGTATTACTTGCAGTGTAAATAGGAAAAAAACCAGCACGTTTCTTTCACAAAGTTATAGGAATGAACGGACCTGTGTGGTTTCTCTCAAGTAAAATTGTAATAGAAGTCAAAAATACTCATTTCTAATGTTGAAAATCATAGACGGTACTTTACAAAAATTGGATTTTGGGAGATACGCTTTTTGAAATATTACAACTCTAAGCCAATAAATGATGATACAATAATGAAATCAAGTTAGTGTGCTGCTTCTCTTGAAAATTAATTTCATTCCATAGAGAACTGTCGTATTTTCATAACGCGCTCACGCCGTTTGGTTGCACCGTTTCAACCTGTCTGCGATTTGTTTTCGGAAGCTAACCAAAAGATCAGCGTGAGAAATTATTGACTAACAGAATCAGATATTGCTAAACAGCTTAGGTATTGCAAAGCATTATTCATTCCCGTAGCGAGGCCTGATGTCCAAACCCTTTGCTCATACAACCACAGGGGCGTGGGCCCGGACCCCCGGTAGCTTATGGCCGAGGCGCCGTGGGGTAGCTGCGCTCTGCGGAGTCCGCTGCTGGTGGCGTTCCCGTCGCCCCGCTGTGGAGCCTGGCCACAGGACGTTGCGGCACCCTCCGGGCCCGTGGACGGGAAAATAATGAGCAACCAGATCTCATACAATTAAAACCGGGGTGGGGCCTCGCCAGGCGTGGATCAGAACTGGAAGCTGGGAAGCCCTTGCTGGTCCCATGAGGCGTAACAGCTATGCTTACTGGTACCCATTTGCCTTGTCTGCGCTGCGAGATTAACGATTTGTCTCCTCGAGTTTGTTTTCCTTCAGTTCACATGGTGTAATTTTGGTTTGCATTGAAAAATAGCTAAGTAAGGGGTGTCACGTTTGCTCTGAGTGCAAGTGCAGCCATCTATGCTATGTACATTTTCTCTCTTCAATATTAAAATAACAAAAGGTACTGTTAAAAGTTGTTCTCATCAGCTTGTAAACAGAAATGTGTGCCAAGTTGTTTAGAATTTATTTTTTATAAAGGAAACGCTGAGGAATGCTGTGTAGCTTTTATTAAAAGTTATTAATGTTTAAAAATCAATATGGGCCATGTAAAAGTCAGTGGCTTAGGCTAGAGACCCAGCTCATCTGAGGAAGTAGAGGTTTGTTTAAACTTTTGACTATCTAGACTGAAAATCCAACTATCACTCAGAATAGCTTTTCAGCAACTTAAATTTATTCTGAAATAGCCTTTTATTTTTAAAGCATCCTTTGCATCATCGCTAACAACATTATGTTTTTCCCGTGATGCCACTGGCAGGGCCTAAACAGCACTGAGACTACTTTACTCATCCCTGAACATCAAGTGGTAAGCAGTAAGCGATATTCATGCTTCCTTGCATGAATTTGTGTGGCGTCTTCTATTACCGTATGCCAAAAAGTTCCTCACCAGAAAATTTTCCAGTTTCAAGGAGGCCATCCTTCCAAAAAGAATTGTTTGTCTAGCGTATAAAAATGAATGCGGTGTTTGAGTTTATTCCTGGTGATGGCTTAAATGATAAAATTCAAGCAAATGGAAAGGATAATAGACAAAATTGAAAAGTATTGGTGGAGTAAACTGGAAAGTTTTGCTTTTTTTATCATTGTTTTGGTTTGATGGGATATAGGCTGTATTCTGACTATGGTGTTATTAACAAATGTGGGATTCCTTTTTACATAATAATCTGGAGGGCTCTCTCGGTCAGCATGATACTTTTAAAATGTTTTAAAGAGCAAGAAACACTGACACCATTTGAAATGCGTTGCCTTTTTTTTTCTTATTGTAGCAAGTAATAAGGAAAGGCTCAAAATATTCTCTTACTGAAATTCACAGACAAGATAATTGTATTAACTTTCAAATACATCAGAAAAATTAAAATAACTTACTCTTTTATGGAGAAAAAAATTACAAAAACTCATTTAAGATAACTGAAGAAGTACATGCTGAGGTATGTTAAAACTGTCTGCTTGCTTACATTGGGCTCTGGTGTCTTACATTAACACATACGCTCTCTTAGCATATTTTTTATTTTTCGTTGTTCTATTCTTGTTTAATGTGCTCTTTTATCCAGAGAGGCTTTTTCTGTGTATTTAAATTTTAGTAAAAACATCTTTATGTCTTAAACTGCTTGGAAATGCATGTTTATGAGCTTTCAGATTTTAATGTGGTTCAAAATCCAAACACAAGTGTGGTAAGGGTGCAAAAAGTAGCCTGCAAGTTCTAGCTACGGGAAATACGTGCTGTTTTGTGTTTCTTTGAATGGAAAATGTTATAGTTTTTTATGCAACTTTGTAGCCTGCATGAAGTGTAACTGGGATGTGTGGAGTTAATACACTTCTTTGAAGTGGGTAAGCACTTCAGTTGCGTGGATTCCTCCAAGGAAGAATATTGACGAGAACGTCATGCAAAGCGGATCTCTCGTCTAATGGGAACTGGGTTTACTGTGCATAAACCAGGAATTTGCCTTTTTGATTTTCAGTAGAGTGCCTGTATATTTTCATATGTTGTGGAAATGGATTTCCAGAAGCTTTTTGCTTGTGGAAATAAATTTCATCGAGCGGTTATATTTAGCACAGTGGCACTTTAATCAGCACATTTCTCCTGTAGCTGTAAGTATGTTTAGTTCTGTGAAAAGGAGGGTATATAAATATTTTTCATGAACTGGGAATCTAAGTGGCGGTGATAATTTTGTTTTTAAGCCATTGAATGTTTCCTAGCCTTGCAATTATGGAGGCTCTTCTTGTATTTAGATTCATCTTTCAAACCCTTGTATTTTTATCCATGTCTGTATTCTGATAATTCTTCTGCAGTGGATTGTTAATTCAAAAAAGAACTAACTGCTTTGTAATATAGTTATTTTGGTTTGTTACATTGTCTGTTATAAAAACTGATTTGCTTGTATGATTATCAAAGGTATGCAGTAAATAAAATATTTGGTTTGTTGACTGTATCTTGTAAGTAAGCAGAATGTTGCAAATCAATTTTATCTTGGAATTTCAGGTAGTTTTCTTGTCTGGTAATGTAGGACTATGATGATACAACTCCTCGATGTGCTGACGGGGATGGTGTTATCGATGTAACATCTCCACATACCCGGTAGTCATAGCCAGAGATTCTTCACTCTGCTATGACTCTAACGAAGCCAACGTGTTGGGTTCCTCCACCTCGGATTAGTGTTGGTTAGGGCTTTGTTTCCGAAATTGCTGCTCTAAACCATCTCCCGCTCTGAGGTACCAAAGGCAGAAGGCGAAGGACGCCGTGGTCTGAACCTGCAGTCCCAGCTCTGCGGCGCGGGACACTTCTGAAACCTTGAACTCCAGGAACTGAATTTTGGAAGTGCGTTACTGAATGTAGGCCCCTAAGAAACTTGCAGTTTTCTGACTGAATATTAGTGTGAAAAGTATTGCTCTAAGCCACGTTCCTCCATCTTTGAAGTATGGACCGGGATATTTAGTAGCAGGGTGTATTTGGAGGAAGCTCCGATGCCTAGAAGGCGAGTGCTGTGCTGAGCAGCCTGTAAGGACACAAATTTCCTGTTAGGTGGATGATCGGGAATAGAAATGCCTCCAAGTCCTGTCAAAATACACAGGATTAAATCATTCGGGTACGATCTGCACAATATATTTGCTTTTCAGGCACTGTGATATCGTTAGACCACCGAGGGCTAGTGACTACTGACCGAGGTCAGCGGTCTGCGTGCCTTGGTGGGTGAGCAGGGCCACGGAAACGTTTACCGCAGTCTCTTCAGCTTCAATCCAAACTCCTTCCTCTGAAGCACTTTCTGTTACAGTGTTGATGTCACATCCAGCAGCTCGGTTTCCCCTCTCCTGTTCGTGGTGACCGGCTTGTTTGCTTTGGCCCTGGAGAAGCGTATCCGAGCTGCTCGTGGGAGCGAGGTGGCTGAGGACTGCTCATCCAGTATGTAGCAGCGCAGGAGAGTTTTGATGGATTTGAATGTAGCGTGCGGCCACCAGCGAGCGTTTACATGCTTTACCCAACCCAGTTTGGGCAGAACCAAACGTGGGGTGTTACAGTCTTACTTCATCTTGAGCTGTGCTTTTTTTATTTCCATACTGACACCTTGGCCTTTCCTGTAACCTCTCCTATTTGAGTCAGGATTTCCTACTGCAGGGCTTTAGTTTGTGTCTAATGTGAGGATTGCAAGTCTAGGTACTTGGAGGGTTGTTTGGTTGAATGTGGTCCAACACCCTGACCTCTGCTGCATGCCTAGACAGAAGTTATCAATTATGGGGTAACTAGAAATATTAATATAATTCCATATGAATCCAGTAAGTTTGCACTTACGTAGCCATGTGAAAAGAAAATTTAGCTCTTGCTGACAGATTATTACAGTGTTCAGTTAGCCTATCTATCTGCAGGCTATGAAGTTGCTTAGCTCTTATAGAGAACATTAAAACTTATAGTGACTGTTAAAACTGAGAGATTACGACAGGAGAACAGGAGGGCAGTATTTGGTTTTGCACAAGTAGTTTTTGTAAACTTGCTTTGTAGCTGATGGATTTATTCAGCTTCTTGGAAGCGTTGGTAAACACTGAACACGTGCAGAAACATCACTTCATAGAATCAGTGACTTGTATTGGAAGGGACCTTTGGAGGTCTCTTTGGCCAACCTCCTACTCAAGGCAAGGCTGACTTCAGATCAGGTTGCTCAGTCAGGGCCTTGCTTGTTCAAGCTGTGTGATTTCTGAGGATGGAGATGACACAGACTCTGGGAAACCTGTTGTTCCCGTTCCCACGCAACCACACCCTCACATCCAGTAGGAATTTCCCTTGTTGCAACTTGTGGCTGTTCCCTCTCGAGTCTTTAGCATACGCTTCGGCGCTCCACCTCTCCTGTAATTCCTCATTGGGGGTTATTCAGTTATTCAAAAGCTTCTGCTTGCTATCTGTGCTGCGTTGGGAAGTTTTAATTTGGTTACTTGTATTCCAGAAGTTACAGGTCACAGAATATCAGCTCTGATGAGGTGTAACTTCATTTAATAACTACAGGTTGTCTAAGATCAATTAATTTGAGTACAGTTCTGGAAAGAGTTGTTAAGAAATAAGGTACTAAGCCATAATGTTTTATGATTCATTGATGCAACCAATGCAAATTACTAATACTTTATGTATTTTAAACCTGTAAGTGCACATGTATGCACAGAATTGCATGAATATGCAAGACTGATCTTGTTGTTCATGTGAAATCCAAAGGCAGCAAAATGGAAAGGAGTAATTTACGAGTTTAATAAGTAGGTCTGTCACTAGCCACGATGAATAATCCTATGTATAGGAGAGGGAAGCGATAAGTATTCTGTTCTCAAAGCAGATCCAATGATGAGTACTGCATCTTCTTTAACTGATAGTCAGACCTTCCGTGACTGAGTTGGATTCTGATACGACTTAGAAAATGATCAACCTTTGACGGCACTGAAGATAAAGTATTCCTTCAATTGTATGGAATAATCTAGTTACAAGTATGCTACACAAAGAATTCGGGACGCTCCTTTGACAGGGGCTTTTTTTGAAGTAGATACTATTTATTGGGGGGTTTTGTGTATATGGATTTTGTTAGTTCACTAGGACAATCTCTGTGTTTGCACAATCTCTGTCTTTTAAAATTACTGGTGGGGTGGTCTGTTTTTAGGCCAATGCCCAAAATTGTAAGTTGTTAGAATGTACCTTGGGGTTCACTTACTGTAACACTGAATAGTTACAGTACTGTTGATGCTGTGTAGATGTCGGTGTGGTTCTATGCACTATGTTCATTTGATTAACATCTAAACAGTTGCAATTTGCTTGTAGTCATAATTATATTTACAAAAAACTCCCACCTGTAAGCACAAAATACAACAGGAAAATGCTGTTTCTTTTCTTTTTTCTTCTATTGGATGATTTTTGTTAGGCTCTTAGTCTTGCATGATTATGTACAGCATTCAGAAACAAAAGCATTTTCTGAGGTAGCTGTCCTGATTTCAATCTTACAAAGTAGTCTACTTTAATTGATCTGCTGTAAATATTTCTCAAGAAGAAAAACAACAAAAACCAACAGAATTTCCAAAGAGGGAAGGCAAAGACAGGATTGCAGCATTTTCGGGAAGTAATTTCTTTTAGCTTTTTTGTGTAACTTTGCTTTGCAACACAATGTTTTGTAGCTCTGCAAAGGCTAGGATAGCTTCAGAAATACAGGAAATCTCCATGATGCTTGGATGGTCCAAGAAGGTACTATCTGGTTACCAGTTACCAGTGTGTCTAGTGAAGACGCATAAAGTTGTGCAACACTGTGGGATAATACGGATTTTAAATTTTTTTTTTAATTAAATTTTGAGCCCATTTGAAGAGAAATGCAGCTATTGTTGTTTGTAATTCTGTCATCTCTGGAATTACATGGTTGCCATTCATCTTTTTATGCCCCAGTGGGTCCAACCTGAGCGCAACAGCAACACGCGTGCGCTAGTGATTAGCCAGTGCTTGTTTTGTCACCTTTGCATTACATTCAAAGAAACTTTCTTACTGTTCTCTTTTTAAATCTGCTTAAGGATCCAAATGATGGCAATTAGCATTATAGGAGTCATTATTTTAAAACACCTGAGCTTATTGTCAAAATGGATGCCAGCACAGCTTTGTGTTTAATAAAAAAGACATTATAGTCATAATGTTTGTGGGTGCTTGTGTTTTTCTAATAGTTGGAGGCTTTTCCTGGCTTTTCCAAGGACATGGATTTCTTGCTAACTTTAGTTGGGGGTACGTGCTCGAAGCAGTTGGTTTGGGTCTTGGAGAGGAGCAATGAGCTTACTAACTTGTTGGTTATTCCGGCAGAGTGGAAGGAGATATAATCTGTTCCTGAAGCGACGTCTCAGGGTAAAACAGTGATGAATGATATTGCAAGTGGCTTGGATGGCTGCAGTAATAACATGCTTCACTGTGTGATGCCTTTTGTTAACTGGGAGCAAGGTTCACGGTTATAAACATTCTGTGCTTTCTCAGAGAACTTTCTCACGTGCATCCTTGCATGGTTTAAGAGGGAGAAGACAGAGACATAACCCTCCGAATTAATTCTTTTTTTTTTTTTGTTCCTACTCTAATAAAATGAAAACCCAATTCAGTCCTATACAAATACACTTCTGCTGATGGATGTGGTTAAAAAAACCCAATAACACCACCAACCTTTCTTAGCATGGAGTTAAATTTAGACCAGAGTATCAGCTTCTGTGGAGAGCACTTTGCTGTATGAACCTCTAGTCTTGTAAATAATTCGGTGGAGCTGAAAACTGATATGATAATAATAATATTACCTAATATTGTGTTAACTTCCCCAGGAGAGTAAGGTAATAGTCGTCTATTTGCTTAACATTAGTTGCTGTCGCCTGATCAGTGAAAAAGATGAATGTTATTACATCATTCTGGCATGCTGATAAATGAAAATATGACCTTTAATAGATCAATTAGAATACTTCTTATCCTGTTGCATTCATACCTTTTATTAGATCCCCCCCAAGAAAAGTAAATATTCAATTTTGAAATATCACCCCTGTATTGTTTGTGTGCTATTTCCATACGTGGTCATTGCTGGGACATATTTCTCTGTGGTGATTGATATAGTGAGTCCTGTTATGTAGAAGAAAATGCATGGAATTTACTTTTTGCTACCTGCTTCAAGTTGATGAACTGTGCCTTAGCTGGCTTTTGTGTAGAGTGCCATTCGGACTAACTGCAGGAAAAAAAACATGCTGTAAAATAACACTGGTCTTGATCATTTATGACACACTGTAAAGACCGTGAAAGAATAAATGGTAGCATTGTTCAGAAGTATTGCTACACTAACATACATTTATTCTTCATATACCTGTTATTTACATGTAGTGTTTGTGGGTATAAGCAGTTAATTTTGACATTATTTTAACTGGCTATAGGCCTCGTTAAAACTTGCCAAGAATATCTTCAGCTATGAAGAAACTGAAGAATTGAGGCAATTTGGGGAAACTTCTTTGTCTGTTATATTTTAGAGCAACAGCAATACTTGTTTTTTTTCATCATATGCCTATATCTTCCACAGATTGATAAAAGACATCAAAGCAAAGATTCTATTTTCTTCAGGGACGGTGTCAGGAGAATTGATTTTGTTCTCTCCTATGTGGATGATCTTAATAAGGAATGGGAAAAAAAGTTGGTAAGTTTGACTTTTTGAGGTCCTCTTAATTCTTATCTATCATAACTGGAATATCAATTACTAAGCCTTTCAAATTACTACACTTAGCTGGAGTAGGACTTAGCAAAAAAATTTGTAACTGTGTGAAAAGCCGTTCCATGTACTGAAACTCCTGTGTAATTTACTGTTGTGTGTCGGGACCCAATTTTATTAGATCTTTTGGGGCTTTGTTTACTGAATTGTTCACTCTCCATTACTTAGGCAGGTCAATATATTAGAATACATAAAACATGTTGTACAATCAGTGCAAAGTAATCCAAATGATTTTGCTTTCTTAATTTAACGGTCTTATAGTTAGCTGTGGCTTTGGTGAAATATCTGTAAATACTGTTAAATGAAGGAAGTTTCTTCTAAATAAGCAAAGCATTATCCAAATGATATTTAACAATAACGTTTTCTTCCCATCCTTTGACTTCAGTTGGAGCAGACATAGATTCTTAGATCCAAGAATCCATGTGATTTTCCTTTTAAGACTTTTTTTTCTTTAATATATACTCTGAGTAAAACAAACACAGTGTCTCCTCTTTGAGCTTCTCCCTGTGCCTGACTTACTCTCTACATAAGTGTATTCATTCTTCTAGAAGAATATTTAAAGTGGCTTTGATAAGGGACCTCCTATGTAACAGAGCACGAAGTACGAGCTTTCTGTAAAACACCCATTTGTGATCAACCCTGAACTTCCCAGCAAGAGCCAGTTGCTTGAATGGTAACAGTAGGTCAGACGGAATCAGTAAATTACGTGTATATGTTCCTTGCTCACACTGACACTTGAGGTCTAACTTGACTAACATGTAAATTCAAGCTATTTAAAAAATCCAGTACTATGATATGCAGTCAAGACAAACAATAAACTTTATAGAAAGCAAAATACTTAAAAAAATAATAATTGCAGGGATTTTAATTAATTTCCTTTTTCTTTATTCACTGCCTTCTTTCTGAGCCAACAGAGGTTACATTTACAAACTAGCCTCTCCTATATAGAGCTCCAAAGTTTGTTCATAATAAAAAAAAGAGAGAGACCAAAATACTTCGTTCTCATGTAATCGTATTATTCTGAAAGATAGGGATATCTGAAGAAAACTAATTATGCCGATGCTTATGACAAAATCACGATCAAAATTAAAGGTCTGTGAAGTAAAGAACATCTCATCTATATCTTGTCATATTGAAGTGTTTCATAATTAAAAATTACCATTTCCTTTGGAAAAAAACCTGCAAGATTGGGCTGTACAAAAGAATTGCTTACTGCTTGCTTTCCCTTATGAAGGAAATACTGTTTTCATTAAGGACTTATGCTGCCTATACTTGCATCCATGTATGAGCCAGTGTAGAACACAGCCCCTGCATCTTACTCTTGTTACCTTAAAAAAGCAAGACTCTCTGTCACCGTCTCTGGGACTTTTCCCAGCTTGAGCAGCTCCCAGTCAGCTTTGCTCCACTAGCCACGTTCAGGAGATGTGCTTGGGAGACCAGGGCTACATTATAGCTATAGTACCATAGGTTTATATAAAGACATACTTTTTCAAACCAACCCTGAGTCTCTGTCAGGATTTAATACTAGCTAGATTCCTTCTTTTCCCATAAAGCAAAAAAATGCATTTAAAAAAGAAGGAAGAGGAGACCAGTCAGTGTAGAGAGGAGAAAGATATCCATGCAAAATATGTGAAAGCAACTCTTAAAATAAACTTTTCCATTAGTCATACTCAAATAACATGAGGAAAGAAATGGAGACTATTTAGGTAATGTTTCAAGTGGGAAGGAAAATGAGCCAGATGCTCAGTCTAGTCACTCATTCGTATTGTGTGCAGCAATTTCCTTCTCAGTGGTGTGTGGGTCATTAGGGGGTAGCAGGAATCTTTGCCAGACCAGACGCCATGTACATGGTGTCACTGTTGACTGAAGGATTCACATGGGGAAGAACCTGAGTTAGTAGCTAACATTGTAGCTCCTTTTTGAGGTAAAAATGCACTTAGTTGGGAAGAAACATCTCTGACTTACAAAAGGCTAGAACATCTGCACGGTTCCATGAGATTTAATTCTGTGTCTGTCTCTTACAAAAGGGTTTATGGCCCCGTGGAAGAAGGCGTTTGGTCTGTGGCCCTGTGGGTTAGCTCTGCGGTCGCAGAATGGACAGGCGTGAAGATAAGAATGTTACAGCGCATTGGTTTTTACACAGTTCCTGGCGAACCTGCTAAGGAAATGAAATTTGCCCTGTATTTGTGTCCAGCGTAGACCTTTAAGCAATGAATATGCTTGTATATTAATGCAGACTTCTTAGCATAGAAGTACTGTGCTGTTGTCTTTGGGGGAACAAGGTTTAAATACTGAGGCACTGCAGCCTTTGGAATTCGTCTGACATACTGTACTTGCTATTGTACAGTTGTCACAGGAAAGAAATGTGAATTTCTTTTACTATGGTACAATGATACAGCAAAATGGAACAGCTAAGAATAGCAGTGTTCATAGGAAGAGAATAAGAGTTGTGACAAAGGGTTTTGTTTCCTTGTCTCAAGGAAGCAGCTTTATTCTGCATTTCTAAGAAAGGGATGAGTAACTTCTTTGTGTGTTTCAACATAGCCCTGATACAGATGTAAGAGATGGTCTGTTCATCTTCTCCCTTAGCTTCACACAGAACAAATGCATTAACTTTTTTGATGTTCCCCAGACACTTTCCAGCTTAAACTCTATTTTGAACTTGCCTTCTATAAGCTACACGAATAAATCCTAACCACAAAGTCTCTCTAAACAAAAATTAGGATTACATTTTTGAAACAATACTTTATAATTTTTCCTCAAAGCCTGTAGCAGATAAGTAGAAATATTTTACCCACATATGAAATGCATGTGTACATGGAAAAATAGAGTTTTTAAAAATGTCCAATAAATTATTCATGTATGAGCAGGACACGATCTTTACTGTCCATAAGTGTATTTCTTCACAAGAAATTCCAGAGCATTAGGGCTCTGGGATCTCTGTGCAAAGTAACTTGTTCCTGTGTTCACTGGAAGTGAAGTCCCCCTGTCCCCAGTGGGGCTTGGAGGTACAGAAAGAAATTTTATCTAATCCTTTTCCCCTTTTCATCAGCTCAGACAGAAACTTCTGCTTTCTTACAGGCAGCAGATAGCCCAAAGTTAGGGAGCCAAGGGCAGCAAAAAATCAGATGCCTGTTGCTCCTGCCGCACCCTGTGAGGCTGCCGGCTGTGAGAAGCTGTGTCCCCAGCTCTGCAGGAGCACCTGAAAACTGGGCTGGATCCAAACTGGACACCTCTCCATGCCGCTTTCCAGCAGCCTTGCGGAGGAAAGGTGTTTGGCATCTCCCGCGCTTCGGAGGGCACGCAGAGCACGCTCCCAAGCCTTGCGGTAGGGCCAGGTATCTCATCTGTCTCCTCGGCCCCCGGCTCTTGTGGCTGACGGTGGATGAGAGGACAAGGGGCCTTTCCTAAACGGGCTCTGCCTCACCCCAAACATTCTGCCAGGGAGTGCGCGGGCAGCCCGAGCCCGGCCCGAGCCCATCTGCGTTGCGCCTGTGAAGTGAAGTGTGTTTCCCCAGGGTGCCGCGAAGAGTGGAGCTCTTTTATGCTTTGCAGTAGCATGCGATTGTTCCTAAAGGTCATATTTATTTCCCGATATCCTACACGTGACTTCAGTTAGAATAAGCCTGAGCATCCTCATAGGTAAAAGGCTTTTGTAAGCTTGGGGCTCCCTGCCTAAGGGAAGGGGAAAAGTGAGCAGGAGGAGTTTGGTTAAGGAATAGTATGTTGTAAACTTAAAATTATTTTATTCTCCTGTTTATTGATTGTTGTTACTAGCAGTAACAGCATTGTTATCAAGAAACAGGTTTATAACAGTTGTCTGTCTTCCTCAGGGAACTAATCGTGCAGTGTTGCATCTGCATTGGGCATGTGAGTACCGCTGGACTTTGGACCTCGCTTTGTTAATCTTACTGGCGTGGTTCATTACAGCCAAGCAGATGTTAGATGGTAAAGTTACTCCGCACAAGTATGCGGGATATCCACAGCGGTGTTCGGAGAGGTGAATGCTCTACTGGCTTTGCCTATAGAGTGCACGGTGGTCTCGGAAAATGGTGTTTCAGTCTTGTTACAGGTGCTTTGGAGAGGCTTAAGAACTGTACTTAAAAGGTGAGGAAGGGCATTAGCCCACTTACATGGGTCTTCACTAATGCAATTACATACGTTGCTTCCCCCTGTGACTGCAGAGTGGCATCTATAGTGGAGTCAGAAATATATGCATCAGGTCTAACTTTTTAGGTTTGGGACAGTAAGCTTAAAATTCTTACAAGTATCTATTAAAAAAATCCCAGCACTGCTCCAAGAGTACGTTTTGTCCATTTTAAGCCTTTGACAGCGACATGGAGAAATCCAGTATTTGGCAAGAAAAGGGGGACCATTGGTTTTTTTGCAGCAGATGGATTACTTTTAAAGATGGTTGTTTCAAGTGACTGGAAAGTACAGTACATTTGCAAGGGTTTCAGAGAAGGTGGCTTATGGGAAGAGAGCAAGGTGGTAAAAAGAGCGTGATTTCTATTAGAGCACTACAGTTTATCACAGTAAGTTTATAGTAAGGAACGATCAGCATGATGGGGCCAGACCCCTTGGCTCACTCTGTTATTAAGCTGCAGAGCTGGAGGAGGAGCTGGCTGGTGTCTCTGGTGGCAGAGAACCCTCAGAGTTGGCTCTCCTCCAGTGTTCGCTGGGGAAAGAACGCACGCCAGCGTGCTTTGTTTGGAGAAAACATAATCCAGAATAGCACACAGCTTTGGATACCAGGCTTGAATGTCAGCTTTTATATAGCACTTTCAGATGTAATCGTAAATCACCTTTTAGTTGTGCTGTTCTCTATTAGATCAGCAGGTCAGCAAACAAGCATTATCAGGTGTGTTTATACAGGTGCATGTAGGCAGGTTTGAGATAGGAGAGTTAAAAAATAATGCATGGAATTGCATTTATCCCCAGCATGTGCTAGAACTCAGGAATTACTGTATTAGCAGTAATATCGAGGCTTATCGAGGCCGGTGTCTAATTTAATATCTAATAATATTTGGCAACATCGGATGTGAGAGGTAAAAATGCAAGGCCACTAACGCAGGAAAATATATCGATACATCTTAACATAGATTTGAGGGCCATTAAAGCTGTTCTTCAGTCTGTATTTGTTTATCTGAGTAGTTTATGCAAACTAAACTGCAAATAGGGCAGCCTGTTCCTCTTGGACACACGGGAAAAGGAAATATGCTGAAAACGATGGTGTGTTGTTTTTTTCAAGTGTATGTGAAAAAAGTCAATCTAAGACTTTTCAGTCGAGAGCACATCACACAGCATTGCAGGTTTTAGCTAGAAAAAAAATGGTCATCTAGCTAGTGCTTTCTAAAGAGGCTAGGGCTCAATATTTAGCTTAAGTTGCGGTTATTCTGGCAGTCCTTCAGCAGATTTTGTATAACTAAAAGGCCTCCTAATATGAGAAAAATTCTACAGAGAAGGAGGGGAAGAAAATGTTCTTACCTTAAGACATCACCTAGGAATTACTTGGCAAAATACAGAGTTTAAGAAGGGTTTCAGCCTCTGGGAGGTCATGCAGCCATTGCACACTGCCGCAGGCAGGTCTGTCTCTGCGTGAAGTCCACGCTGACTCTGTGCAAGCTAAGCATATGTAAGCTTACACATGATGATTTGTTAATCTTATCTAGTTTTACAGCTATGTTGTTTGTGAAGCATACTGTTTGAATGGTCTGTAATCAGCACTTGAACGTCTGTATTGGGCACGATTGTTTAAATGGTAAATAGATGTTACTATAAGCGATCAGTCTTCCAGACGCTACCAGAATTTTTCTTTTCATCTGGTTTTAACATTCTCTCAGAAATATAGCTAAACTTGAACGTCAACACACCATACACACCACCTTCCCGAAGAGCCAGAGATGCCCAAGACGCATGACCTCATTTACTTCTCTGGTTAACAAGACTGGGCCGTTTATGAGCCTATCCCTAACTAACAGATAGGTCTCCCATTGCTAGTCGATGCAATTCCCGACGTGTCACCATCACTAGGCTGGCCATCGCTCGGAAGTGGCCCCGTATGCATCAGCTGGGTTTTGTCTGTTGGTCTGCCTTCTTTTAGAAAGGTTGCAGAGCATTAAGGGGTTGTCGTCAGGGCAGTTCAGAGGAGTGAAACTCAGTGAAGTGACCAGCAAGTGATCAGTTAGCTGCTAACTTCATCAGTTAATAAAGTGTTTATTTCTCTTCAGGAAAGAAGAAAAGAATTTGAGAGCAATCTGCAAAAGGCTGGTTTGGAACTAGAAACAGAAGATAAGAAGGTAAAAAAAAAAAAAAAAAAAGGCAGAAAGATGGGGACCAAAGAAATAGACCTGCACATTATTAATGTATACCACTTTGTTTCTTTGTGACAAATCATAAATTTTTCTAGCAGATTCAAATGTGTCTATTTGACTTATTTTTCCAGATATGTTCATAAGAATTGTGGAAAGTAATTTAATTCAGGTGGAAGTGATGGCTTTTGGTTTCATAACAAACAGCAAGCAGTTCCAAAGCAGCTGTGACTTCATTTAAACCCATGTAGATGGGAAGTATGCTCACAGCTAGATTTAATCCCACCTAACAACTAGTAACATATTTGGAAGTCAGTGACTAGATTAGCATATGCCCACTGGATGTTGTAATTACGATGAGGAAGGACTCTGGTGTAACAACCTGAGGATGTTTGATTAGTGTTACTGTTTTGTTTAATAACTGGAGAACACGGGATGCTGACTTCAGTCAGCACGCTCTTCTTTTCTGACAGAGACTGAGTGGGACTAAATAACTCTTGGCGAAGTTTAGGCTCTGTAACATGCATAGATGGGATTGAGTGAGCAACATGTTAAAAATACCTTGTGATCACCGTTTTCTCCTGCGTATGCAGGGAAACACTAGAAGAAAATACATTGTGGGGTGAGGCCTGTGATAAGATTAGTCCTTTTCGTAGCTGTGAGGGTATAACAGATCTGAGCTCTGGTTGGTAGCTCCTTTTTTTGCAAGGAGCCTTGTATGCTCTACTCCGCTGCATGAAAACCGCCCTCTCTAGAATGAGAACAGCTTTACAGTCCAGCACGGTGGTCGGCAGGACGCGTGGGCTTGCGTTTCTGGTGCACTCGAGGTGTATTGAGAGTTTTCAGGCCTCAGTGCACAAGGTTAATGTAGTTTGAAAAAAGCCTTTGTGAGCTTTTAGCAGTGCAAAGATTATCCTTATGAACAATCAATCACTGGGATAAGCTTTTCAGTTAAAAACAAAAAAAAATCCCCCATTCCCTCCTCCCCCCTTTTTTTTTTTAAAGCTTTCAAAAATATGTAAAGGGTAATAAATTTTGTATAACAACTATTCTTATAAATCGTTGCAATAAAGCACGGTTTAGTCTGATGTCAGATTTAATCTTCCTGGGGCAGGAATCTGAAGATGGCAAGATTTATTTTGTGAAGATCCATGCCCCGTGGGAGGTTCTGATCACATACGCAGAAGTGCTGAACATTAAAGTTCCCATCAAGGAAAATGACATTCCCTCAACGGTGGAGAACCCCCTAGACTGTATGCTTGCGCCACTCAGGCTTCCCGAGAAGGTGATGCACCCGGAACCGGATTATTTCACGGCCCCGTTCAGCAAGGAGAAGCAGGAGCTGTACCTCATTAATGACGAGAGCACTTTCTTCTCACCATCCATGAGAAACAGAATAGTACGTATGCGAATTTGTCTACTTACATTTACATTTATCTACTTAGATTTACACAGACCCATAGGAATATTCATGCAAGGAAGGAGTATATGAACTGTGATATCTGTGGGTAAATATGAGGAAGCCTAGATGCCTATGCATCTTCCTTAAAAATCTGGAATAGTAATTGTTGGAATGGATCTTCTGGATGTCTACAAGAGAAGTGTGCCCTCAATGGTCCCATGCAGGGTAGGGCCTTCTGAAGAAACACTTTTTGCTTTTGCCTATTATTCCTGCAGATTATACACAGTGCACAACCACTATAGTTCTTTGTTAAATGGCCTATAAAGCAGGAAAAGGCTGAAATCCTTGTGTTTGAATCTCAGGTTAATTATATTCTTACACGTTGCCCGTATGGAACAGAAGAAGGGAAGAAAAAATTTGGGATTAAGAGACTGCTAAATAATGGCACCTATTCAGCTGCATACCCTCTTCATGACGTAAGTATTTTAGCTTTCTGCTCCCATAAGCATTTCCAAGTGTTCTTGCTCTTTTACCTACTGCGACATTTGCTGTTTCCAGCAGAAATGAAAATGCACTCAGACCCTTCCATTTGTCCCAGTAATTGATTCTGTTTTATGATACAAAGACATATCTGCCGGGTCTACTATTTGGATTTTATGTGCTGAAATGTTTCTTCCTATGGATGCATACAGGAACTGAGTTTCTAGCATGCACTTATGTGTCAGTCACATAATTTGCAAGAGACTTATTCCATAGTATATTCCTATAATGTCTATGATACAGATTATGTGCTAGTACATTAAAAACATGATAACAAGGAATGAATACCTACTGTAGATGCATACATTCTGCAGTGTGCGTTTGTAGGGTGTGTACATACATGTACTGTAATTATACAGAAGGGCATACTACCTGTAGTTATATAAATACTCCTGGGATCATACCATGTGGGGACTGAAGTCAGACGAGTTGCATGAGCCCTGCAGTTCAGTGTGGGGTGGTCACTTGTCCATCTTCTAGTGAGCTTTGGTGAGCAACTGCAAATACTAGAAGTATGGTCAAGATGGCAAATACTGGTGTTTATTTTTGCCGTAGGGTCAATTTTTAATACAACATATGTGGGTTTAGCCCTGAAATCCCTTGCAAAAAATGAGAAGAGATGGGTTACTTATTTTGCTGATTGTTTCTTTTTTGTTTTTTTTTTTTTAATTATTTCTTAAATGCTCTTTTTTTTAAGTCACAATGCCTTAGTGAATGTAAATTGCTTGCTTACATCTGTGAATTCTACCGTAAGAAATTTTTTAATACTTTTTATAGAATTATTTATTTTAATGTTTTTAAAATATTGTTTCCTCTGTTAGAAAATGAAAATAAATGGACGAGTGGACATTCTATATCTTTTCAGGGGGAAGATTTAGCTGATCAGAGTCTAGGCTGTAGAAGGCTGGTCTAGGCTGGGAAGTACTGTTGGGACTACCATAAACGCAGATAATGAAAAGCAGTTGTACAAGAATCCTTTCTATACAAATACAAGCAATCTTAAATGCTAAGGAACTATATGACAAAATTCCAAAGTCACGAGACAGACTTACAAATCATTGTGCACATCATCACAGCACGGAGTACATTACAGTGCTACGGCTGCGAGCAGGAAACAACTTTAATTTATATCCCCTAGTTTACGTCTCTTGGTGAAATGCTTTTGGCTGTGCAATTTACAATGAGAGCCTGATTCAGAAGTACAGAGAACAAGATTAAAATTGGCATTATTGTTAATGAAGCGGGAGCACAATGGTGGTTTTCTACTTTAGGGAAGCTTGAACTTCTGCAGTTTCATGTGGTACACCAGTAAAGGAATATGCCATTCACTGCAGTAACCTACCAGTGCAAATGAGTATGTTGTACCGGCACAACGCTAGTATTGCAGCCTTTGAAGGGGGCTTAGAAGAAAGATGGGGACAGACTTTTTAGCAGGGCCTGTTGAAATAGGACAAGGGGGTAATGGATTTAAATTAAAAGAGGGCAGACTCAGAATAGATAAAAGGAGGAAATGTTTTACAATGAGGGTGGTGAGACCCTTGAAGAGGTTTCCCAGGGAGGTGGTAGATGCCCCATCCCTGGAAACCTTCAAAGTCAGGTTGGATGGGGCTCTGAGCAACCTGCTCTAGTTGAAGATGTCCCTGCTTATTGCAGGGGGGTTGGACTAGATGACCATTAAGGGTCCCTTCCAACCCAAACCATTCTATGATTCTATGGCATTAAAATAACATGATGTGGTTACTGTACAGGTTGACTTAACGTCTAAGATTGATAAATGTTTTCTGAAAGTGTGTATTATCTTAAAACATATATAAAAAGGCTTCTGCTTAAAGAAAGTGGTGGAGTGCTAAGTTTGAATTTTAAATTAGTTTAATTGGCATAATCTTAAGAGGTATGCATCATCATCATTAATGTTCATTTCTTTTAATGTAGTATTTGAGTCTGTCGATGAGGTGTTTTGCCTTTACTCTGATTTTCTCACAGTGCCAGTACTGGAAAAAGGCAAATGATCCAAACTGTGACAATGAGAGATACACGCTGTACATGGAGTGGGCCCGTTTCTTGCGGTTCTACAAAGAACAGCCTTTGGACCTCATCAGGTAAAATACTGCCTGTGCTTTATTATATGTACTTGGTTTTCACTGTAATGCGAGTGTGTATTCATTTGTAGCTTGATCCTGCCGGGAAATTTTTACTACTTTCAATATGCAATGAGAATCAGATACTTAGCTGGGCACTAGGTCCCTGGAGGACATGACACAGGTTTTTACTAGCAACTGGTAAAATGCTTTATCTCGAATCAAGCCTCTTTCAATCTAGCCAGTGCTCCCCGGGTGAGGTATATTACAGATAATTCGGCTGTAGAGGAACACATATGAAGAATACCTTGCATTTTATACTCAATGTTTGCCACACTTTTTAAACTTCATTGACGTGAAGTTCTGAAATTTTGACACAGACTTGAAAAAACACTGATAAAAGCAGTTTTGAAACTTGAGTCTTAATTCAGTACTAAACTCAAATTTAAATTAACCTTACCCAAGATCCCTTTGATTCAGATCAGATGATACAGAAAACCCATTACTTTATTCACAGGTTACAGTTGCTCCATTTGTAACACAACTAGGTGTATTTCTGTGAATTACCCATTCATTCTGACCATATGATCAGAACTGTTGTGCCCAGTTTCATTTGTCTAACTCCTTGGAAAATGAAAAATGTAAATCCTCATTTACATTATCATGTGGGAAGGTGAAAGAGTGATTGTAAAGCTGGAACTTCTGCTAGGAGGAAGAAAAGGTCAAAAGAGGCCATGTATTTTGTTCATTCGGCTTGCATAACTTCTCACAGCTAGCTTTAAATCTCATTTTTCCACTGTGCGTCAATGCATTTACTCTTCTGTTAAATGAGAATTTTGCCAAGTGTTTCATTTTTGACTCTGGCCAGTTTGCTATCTATTGGAGTTTTAAACTTTGCTTTGTATTCCTATTAATTGGTTTTTGGGTTTTTTTGTATTCAGGAAGTACTATGGTGAGAAGATTGGGATCTATTTTGCCTGGCTAGGATTTTACACTGAGATGTTATTCCTTGCAGCTGTTGTTGGCTTAATCTGTTTTCTTTATGGCTTGTTTACAATGGATGAAAATATGAGCAGGTGAGTGTAGTGTTGAAAATCTCCTGGGCTTATAACGGGAAAAGCTAAGCAACGTGAAAATACTGTTCTTGGGGGAAAAAAAAACAGGTAACAAGCTTTTAAAGCTTGCTGGAGCACACAAATTTGTTTTTCAGCTGTCTTTGTTGACTGAAATGGTGGTGGACAGCTAATGCAGAACTTGTGACTCTTAATTAGGAAGACTCCATCTGTAGGCGAAAAGCAGTATTTTATTGCCAGTTGCCAATAGCTTCTTATATTGAAGTACCCGCAATACGTAAAGTCTGAAGAGTACCACTGACATCTCTCAGAATTGTGTGTTTCAAGTGTTTATTGTTGCCTTAAGCTTTTCTATTTTAATCTATTCTGCAGAGTAGTCCGTTGACCTTTTTGTGCAGGTCATCATTTGTACTAACTACCAAAAGCATGAGTATAGGACAGATCAGCAGTCTTCTTCCATCAGAGGGATCCGGTATCTCAGAAGCCAGAGTTTGCTTCTTTCTGAATAAGCACTGTATTTGTTTCTTCAAGGGTCCCAAGATTTATTGTATTCAGGGATTTGGGGAGGCAGGGTGGATGGATGGGGAGAGGAAAAGAGGCTTGACAATTCATTGCTCACTGGTTTTTTTTTCAGAAAATTTTTTTCAGAAAATTTTGAGGTTTAACCATAAAAGATGAATAACGGGTTAAAATTCTCATTGGTTCTATTGAATTAAGTCACTCGGAGACTTACATTGCAGCTAGGTTCAGAATTCATCTGGCAATACTGCTATACATGTTTGGCTTTCTCTGGATACCGAAGGATTATCGTAGGATTGTAACCTTCACCCACTCTAGCAGTTAAATTGAAGTAGCAAATTTTACTGTAGATAGCAAAGCTGAATTAATACCTCTGCTTTTAGGAAAGGTGTTTTGAATGCATTACTAACCTGGTGAGAAATAACATGGTTTATATCTCACCTGAAAGCAGTGCATGTACAGTACAGCCCCTTACAGACTTCTGATTCGTTGCTGATGGAATCAGAAAGCCTATACCAAGTGAATTGCTAGTTCTCCTCCTTGTAGCAGCTGCTACATTTCTTGGCTTGCCCTGACCAGGTTAACACGAGCGAATGTGACAAGACTTGGCATCTTCTCTGTGAAGCTGCAGATGTTGAGCTTTAAACAAATGAAGCTCTTAATTTTTAAATACATTTCATATAGCAGCTCTTAAGATGCTATGAAAACAGATACTGTACAATATTTTCTCCTCAGCAAAGAAATCTGTGACCCTGCAATTGGAGGAGAGATCATCATGTGCCCTCTTTGTGACCGGGAGTGTGAGTACTGGAGACTAAACACCACCTGTGAGTCCTCAGAGGTCTGTATCTGGTTCTCCAGCCACTTGTCGTTTTTCTTAATACTGAAAACTATTTTGGTACCAACCTGTTCCTGTGTATTCTATTGCAGTATTCCCATTTGTTTGACAACGTGGCAACTCTCTTTTTTGCCATTTTCATGGGCATATGGGGTGAGTACATTTGATAAGTTTTATGTCAAGTAATAAGGATATCTTGGCCAAACTCCTGAGGGACACTGGAAGTGGGAAGAGGAGGAATAATGGCTTCACTTTAATATCCTGCCTCAGATGCAATAAGTGATGAAAGAGTAAAAATAACTTAAAGTTACAGAGGAATTGCACTTAAACAAAACTGAACAAAATCCAGCAGATATCTAGGATATAAGCATTACATACTCGTAATGCTAACGTTTGTTTCTTTCCTTAGTAATCTAGGATAGAGTGGTCCAACCTTATGCAGTCCTCTCTGCTGAGCCCTACACAACTCTGTGAGGGAGTAGAGAGCTTTTCTGTCCTTTCACTGGATGGTGGTCCAGTACTACCACTTCATTAGCAGGACTTTTAGGATGAGAATCAGTTGGCTTCTACTCCAGTGAAGTTCATACATTATAGTATGCTTTGATGATGCAGAAATAGGTGGATTTCTGGACTCTGTCTATAAGTGTGGTTTCACACTAAGTAATACTTGTGCAGACTTTAAGATAGTATTGTCTTGAATACATGTTCTTTTCTTAAACTCTGTGAAGGCTTATAGATGCAGGATAGTGTAGTTGTTTCCTATTACCTTGTCTCCTGTTTCATACTGTTTCTATGAAATATCATAATTACATCTTCGATTTGAGTATAAATACTTCATTAACATAGAAAGATCTCTGTGAGCTAATACAAAATTTTTGTATTTGTTACCAAAGGTCCTAGCCACTAACTTTTTTGTAGAGAGTTCTCCAAAAAAAATTGAATAAGATGATGATGTATGGCTGGTTTCCTAAACTTTTCTTGGTTTTAAGTGCTAACCTTTGAGTGACACGGATTAGTCATTCAGGAAGTACCAGCAAAAGATTTTGGAACTGTAGGAGATAAGCTTTCCTATGTTTGTGTAAACCGTAGAGCCTCCCCACTTCACGTAAAGAACAGTCAGATCACCAAGGGTTTATAGTTTTTTATAGAGGGCTTTTTAAATGTTATATATTATAACTTTTACAGTTGTTTATTTTATTTATGAAACCAGTTCCCTCTAGCATCTTAAAAATTTCTTAAGCCAGCCTCACTCTTGATCGTATGAAAAGCATCAGACATTCACTGTCTTTAAATGACCATATCAAATAATCATCAAAAAGCAACAGAAATCTTTGAACATACTACTTGAAGACAGTTCTGCTTATTTGTAGTAGTTCTTCATGTGTTACGGGTTTATACAGAAACAATTAGCTGAACTATCAAGTTCCTTTCTTAATTCCATGTTGCTATTTGCATATGAAAAGTAGTTAAACTGTAATTGAACGTGGCTGTCATAACAATGGAAATACCCATATCCTGTCTTGGCATCTTCCTTGTCATCCACTTCTGGAATTCAATTAGCTAATAAATTACTTAACCTATTACAGTCTTAGCTGTGAACTTTAATAGGGAGTCAATAAAAATAGATGTGTCCCACTGAGGATAAATAATAGGCCACAGAATAGAAGCCAGTGCAGAAATAAGCTTAAGTTGGTTCATGAACTTGTTCGCTTCTCCCTGAACTCTATTTTAACATTTCCACATTGCAGTTACGCTTTTCTTGGAGTTTTGGAAGAGACGGCAAGCTAGACTGAAATATGAGTGGGATTTGGTTGATTTTGAAGAGGAACA
The DNA here is from genome assembly GCF_964289735.1 of Phaethon aethereus. Taxonomy (NCBI): domain Eukaryota; kingdom Metazoa; phylum Chordata; class Aves; order Phaethontiformes; family Phaethontidae; genus Phaethon; species Phaethon aethereus. The sequence goes on along the minus strand of NC_138579.1, from coordinate 66,762,902 downwards.
GCAACAACTCCAGCTGAGGCCTGAGTACGAGGCAAAATGTACCCAAAAGAAGAAGAATCCTGTAACTCAGGTAAGGAGCCTGCTGGTTGATGTGCATGCAGATTCGGTTGTGTGCCGAAAGGTGGTTTGATGATGTGTGAGTTCTGCTTCAGGAACAAGTCTCTATCTCACGGCTAGGTAAAGATTTGTGTGAGACATGTAAAGAGTGCTGCATTTCTACTGGAGCAGGGCAGGCCCTCGGCTATTACATCTCCACTGACCAGTGTTTATGGTAGCAGCGAGTTTGGCTTAAATATGTAGAACGTGATGCCAACCACACCCTCACTGAACACAATAGATTGCGTTGAACATCAAAGCAGAATTTGGTAACATGTTGTTTTCTCGCTGAAGGCATCCAGCTGATGAGTGCTGGGGTTTGTGCTCTCGCTGACTAGTCTTAGAGATAAACACTTTAACTGCCGAAAGCAGCGAGGCTGAGTTAGTGTCGGTAGGTTCTGGAGTTGATAGCCCTGCCTCTCAAGGGTCTCTGTACCCTGACGCAGGGCCGTTGCGGTGTGGCTGTCCTGCTTTCCAGTCTGAAGGTAACGGTGACCGAGGGTGCTCAGCAGTTCAGCCTCCTCTTGCACTGACAGGCATGCCCCATCCCTTGGACCATGGCTCTCTTCCTGCAGGTGGCTTTTGTTATCTAAGCTTGTGACACAGAATAAATGAGAACATGGCAGTGTTTTGCCTCTGGAGTGTGCATAACTTTCGTTAACTATCCTCTATTGATTTTAATTTCCACAGGAAACTGATATATTAAATTAGGAGTACAAAGGCAAAGTTTATAGCTTTCACTTGGCTAACACCATCTTTACAGTGCCCTTCATGTTTCAAGGTAGCAGTCTCTGAAATCTTCGCCCCTTTGAAAGAACCCTTTCTCATCCCTGCACAACATATGAAGGAGGAGTCGCCTTGATCTAAAGATACAGAAGTAGGACTGGCTGTGGTTTTATTTCTGATATACAACCACTTTGAGGAATGTTAGAGGGATGAAGGTTGCTGAAGCCCTTTGGCTGAAATCTAGTTGAGATACAATTAGCCACACTCTGTTAAGTGCTCTATGTAAACACCTACTAGATGTTACTTGTCTTCATTTAATTTAGGTGGAAATTATTTGACAAATTTAGGGATCAGATGGTTGCATTCCAATGTAACATTTAGCACCTCAATTCGATGTATTTTTAAAACATCCTTTCTCTTCCTAGAGTTGTATATAAATAACTTATTTTCACTGGTCATAAGATGACTTAGATAACACAGTCTTCAGAAAAGAAATAGAAGCTTAGCCAGAACATGGGACGCACCATCGTTCTACTAACAATAGCACTGTCTTTCAGGGTTTCTCTCCTTAATGATGAGAAATAATGTTAGTGTATGTATTTCCTGATGAGAGACAGTTTTCTGTCTCTCCTTCCCCTTCTGCAAATGCAACATGAATGCTGTTGTTCTTATACCTGTAACTTATATGCTGTAGTCACGCAGGGATCTTGGGTAACCATGCACTGTGATTTTACGTTTAGCTCTGCCAAGACATTGATTTCTGCATGCTCATGGACCAAAACCTGTAGTCTGGCGAAGCAAATCAGCCACTGCAGGTGACAGACAAAGATGGTGTGGGTGAGGTGCATTTGTGTAACTGTCCTGAGGGAGGAGATTGTTCTCTCTCTCAATTCATGCAGATCTCTTAGGTAGGATGCTTTATTTGGACTGTATTTTGGAAACAGAAATTGGACCTTAATGTATTTTTCTTACCTCGGAGTAAGGTACTACACTGTTCTGTGCTTTCTAAGTATGCGTTAGCAATTACCTTAAAAATTCAATGACTGTACAATCCTTTATTTTATGACACATCAATTTATTACCTTGGTGGATTTTTCAGAAGCTTTTGTGTAGCAGAGTTTAGCAGTGATCTTTGTCAATACCCAGTTATAGCAAACCATACAGGTTAGCCACGCTGTAGCGTAATTGCCTTCCATTAGATAATGTGCAACACGTGAAAGGACAGTGATTTCAAATAAGTTAATTCAGCAGATTAATAAGATAATATGGATACAGGTCACTGAGTTTTTTCTGTCCCAAGGCTGGTTTTGCTTTGCTCAGAAAATTGTTTCCTCATTACTCCTGGCCGTGATTCAAAGTTTTGAAGTGCATTGCATTCAAAGTGCACTGAAACAGAAATTGCCCATCTTGAAGCTTTAATTAACACCTCATTTAGTCACGATGCTAAACTATTCAGCTAGATCATAGCTAAAATCTGGTTTTGGTGATTACAGTAGAAACTGAATTGACATAAATAATGAAGCACTGCATTCAAACTTAGGCTCTGTCATTGCACATTGTTGCCTACATTTTGTTCTGAAGTAGAAAACTTGTTGAATAGCCTAGAATGTGCAAAACATTTGTTCTTAGAATAGAATATGTGTATATTATTTATTTATTAATGCATAATATGTATAAAATGTTATGAGCCTGTGTAAAGCCACATCAAACAACTTGTTGTGACTCAAGACTACGGTATCAGTGATTGTGTTTAGTAAGTATACTTAGGCAGGTACGGGCAGTATATCTCTCCTGAGAGAACAGCGCATTACACGTCAGACACAATCCCATTGGTATGAGCATGCCAACTGAAGAATATCGCCATCAAGAGGCAATGCTTGTAAAGCAACTGCTACTGCTTGGCTGTATCAGGGAGAAATGCGCAGCTCGGTTGCGGCCGTTGTATTCGGCGTAATTAAACCGCGTTATGCCAGAACATTCTGGGCTTTTGTGCAAAAGAAAACAAACTCCCTTCAATAACATTTTACACGTTCAATGTCTTTTGTTGTCAAAACAAGCATTTCCTGGTTCAGTATACTTATTGATAACGTACTTAATATTGTGCTTGCCTGTAGTAGTCAGTGCCCCTTTGTCCCAGAGGAGCGTAAGCATGCTACAGTGCCTGTCCCAAAAATTTATCAAATTCAGCTTCCATTGGCATTAGTTCTTCACAGAATCACAGAATCATTAAGATTGAAAAAGACCTTTAAGATCATCAAGTCCAACCATCAACGCAACACCACCGTGCTCGCTAAACCATATCCTGAAGTGCCACATCCACGCGTTTTTTGAACACTTCTACTGATGGTGACTCCATTGCCTCCCTGGGCAGCCTGTTCCAATGCCTGACCACTCTCTCAGTGAAGAAATTTTTCCTAATATCCAATCTAAACCTCCCCTGGCGCAACTTGAGGCCATTTCCTCTCATCCTATTGCTGGTTACCTGGGAGAAGAGACCAACCCCCACCTCACCACAACCCCCTTTCAGGTAGCTGTAGAGAGCGAGAAGGTCTCCCCTCAGCCTCCTCTTCTCCAGACTGAACAACCCCAGTTCCCTCAGCTGCTCCTCATAAGACTTGTGCTCCAGACCCCTCACCAGCTTCGTTGCCCTTCTCTGGACACGCTCCAGCACCTCAGTGTCCTTCTTGTAGTGAGGGGCCCAACACCGAACACAGTGTTCGAGGTGCGGCCTCACCAGTGCCATGTACAGGGGCACGATCGCTGCCCTGCTCCTGCTGGCTGCACTATTGCTGATACAGGCAAGGACGCTGTTGGCCGCCTTGGCCAAAAGAAGATCATTCTTAAATGATCCTTTCTTAATACATGTAACCTGATATTTTAGGAATTAGAATTGGTTGCGAAAAAGAGAACTTTACACGAACATGGAAAATTGGTCATGTGCTATATGGGGATACTCGCTTGGGTAAGACCTACCTGCCTGGTGCTGCAGCAGAGATTGGCAACTAATGAATGTAGCCATTTCTTCAATTAAAAACAACAAAAATTGAAGGAGTGGAGGCAAACACTCTCTGGCTGTGTGGAAAAACATGGTACATCCAAGTAAATAACCATTTTAAGAAACCTCAACATGAAGAATTTCTTAAAATTCAGTCCAGTTTCGGACCAAGAGCTGTATGACAGCTGAGCTAGCATTACAGTGATAGTTCTGTCCTGTTCATCTAATGAAGGAGGTGGTCTTTTTCTTTCAGCTACTGATTGATTTTTGCAAAGGTTTAACCGTTCTTTTCAAGTACTGGCTTTACTTTTAGCATTGTTACGACCACTTCTGTCTTGATCTTTCCCCCCCCCTCCCGGCACATTCAAAATCATGTCCTGCCTGCCCTTTTAGAGCAGGTGGTTCTGAATGATTTTCCTCGGATGTGGGCACTTTCACACAGCTGATGAGAGCTCTGTGTGCTGCTTGACGTTAGAATAAGATTATGGATTTGTGAACTGTGCTGTGCTTGCTTGACTGTTTCAGGAGATGGAGCCTTATTTGCCTATAACTAGCCAGGCTGTGCGGTTCTGCATCTCAGGGACTACAGTGTTGTTCTGGGTGAGCATCTTTTTGAATCATCATTTTAACATATATCAGAGTTGCTAGTCATCCCTAATCATGACATTAACACAAACTGGTTTTAATCGTGATATTAATACATGCTTTTATTATTGCCCTGCAGTTTTCCTGCTGTCATGCAAAATGCACTTCAGAATAAAAAAAAAAAGACCTTTGAAATCTGTCATTAATTAGTAATTTGATTGGACATTCTAGCATAGGGGTAACTTTTTCTCTGGCTTATGTGCTGTTAACAGACCATATTGAAAAAATCTGTAATAAAAGCGAAAATGAAAAAAAAAACCCTCACTACAACAAGGTATCTACATATTCCTCTAGAAATACCTGCAGAGTGAATTTGCGGGTGGACAATATAATCTTTATCCCTTCCGTCTCCATTTCTATAAGTCTGTATCCTTCTCCACTATTTTTTTTTTAAATTGGCATTAGATTGTTTGGTTTTCTTGTGTTAACAAAATAATTTTGTTGGGTTTAATGTACCTAATACAATAAAGTTTTTTGCTTGTGTACTTTGCATTTCAGTGCTGCTTGAACTCGTACATGTAAAGACTAAAATTTATAAAGCATGATGATTTACATCTTATTTCAGAAGTTGCATGCATATAGCTATACTGAGCTGTAAGTGTATCACAATTTCAAATCTCTGTCCTTTCTTTAGGTGTCTCTGATTATAGCTAGCATGATAGCTGTGATTGTGTATCGTCTTGCTGTGTACGCTGCCTTTGCCAGCCTGATGGAGAACACTCAAACTTTACAACCCATCAGTGGATTACTGACCCCTCAGCTGGCAACTTCAGTCACAGCCTCATGCCTGAACTTTGTCATCATCATGATATTGAATTTCTTATATGAGAGAATAGCCATCTGGATTACTGATATGGGTAAGCAGTGTACTCGAAGACAAAACTTTCAAGGAGTCACTAGAGGTAGAACCCATCTAGAGGTGCTGTAGGTAGTTGTTCTCAACTCGGGCACAGTGGGAGCACTGGGACGTTAGTCTGTAGCTTGCAGCAATGGCTCAGTTGTATCCATGGCCATACTGAACATTTTCCCTGCATTTGAATAGTTATCATAAGTAGGTTTCTCTTAGTATAATGTTTGCTTATATTAAAAATAGTTTACAGAGGCAATCAGAGCACTGAACATAATTTAAAATTGTCATGTTTTATATTAGAGTCACCAAAGCAAGATCAAACTGTCATGATTTTGGCAGTATTTCAATTAGGAATCCTGAAGATACATTTTGAAAAATAGATCAAAGCTTTCACAGCCATCTTTACAAGAAAAAAGTCTAAATAATCTTGTCTCCTCCATTGGAGGAAAAGGTAGGAGGCTGGAGAATGGGGTGGGACAATATATTTTCCAATGTTGGCACTATTTCCCTTAGCTGTGAATTTACAGATTTGGAGTTAATACAGATTGAAGGGAGAGATTGAGCAGGTTGAGAAGTTGGGCCCAAGGTGTGCCATTGTGGCTGTAGCCATTGGTAGCATTACTTGCAGCAGGCTCACACCAGGCAGGCCGGCCCAGAAGGGTCCATTACTTTTGTAGCAGGTTTTATGTTTGGCTGTTGTTGCTTGCTGGAAATACCTTCCCTAGAGCCCTTCTTCCATATTTTAGTTTGCCCTTAAAGGCTTAGATGTAAAAAACCGCTGCAGGTGCTTTATAGAAAGAAATAATTGCAGAATATTCAGCTGGAGGCCTATCATAAAAACACCTGGGTGGTCTTTTTTTAGGAGGTCTTACAAGTGGAATCAAGAATTGAGAGTTATTTCTTGCAGAAACTTAATGGGACATTGCATAGGGTTTATTACGACTTATCGTGGACCATCTCTTGTCTCAGGGATCTGTATTGCTTATCTCACTTGGCCAAATTAGACCAAAGACAGACAGAAGATGTAATATGTAAAGTTGCCCCTAGGAAAAACAAACAAACAAAAAAACCAAAACAAACAAAAACCCAACAACAAAAAAAAGTCCAGAAAATCATAATTTTTTAAATCTTTAATTCTTGAAGGGCATGAATTATAAGCATGAAGGCTCAGCAATGTTATTTTGCTGCCTGCAAAGTGTGGAGGATTAATTTCTGAAGTATCAGCATTACCTGTGGTTATCCGGTACAGGGAGAGAAAATAAATGCTCACTTTTGTGGGACCGCTGCCCTCCACTGGCGGCCCTGGCTTAGAGACCCGGCTTAGAGACCTGGTTGGGTGCAGGGTCTGAAATATTGGCTGGGGCCATCAAGGTTGGCTGTTCTAACTCTTTTCACACCTGAATTCCTTCGAAAGGTTAGGCCAGGTTATACGTGCATGTCGGAAAACAAAATCTATCTCTGGTGCTCTGAACATTGAGTGTCTCACATGAACATTTGAACAGCTCACTGCCAATAAAAACCCTGTAACAAGCTGCAACCTAGGCAGACTGCTGCACCTGAGTACTGCCTCCTCTGTAGTACACTGCAGGTTCCCAGAAAATACCTTGTCATGCAGATTTATTTCAATGTTAATTTACTCGGCTATATAAAATAACTTTGCAATAGGGCCTGTGAGTTCAACTGCTGGGTCCTAACTAATTCAGAGGGACGTGAATGCTTGTGGTGTATTTTCTTCCCCTTTCTCCCAGCTTGAATTGGTTATATGTTACCATTTAACAGGACATTTTACCCATAATGTGCGTAGGGCTTCCTGCTACCCTTAAAAATGTAAACATGATGGACAATGTCATTACAAAGGCAGCAAAATCTTAAGCAAAGGCTTGGTGATGTTCAGTACCACCGAGATGCTTGTATCCTTCCCTATTCTTCCCTCCACTATGAGCCTCATCTTTCAGAGGCACAGGACCCATCCAGTTTCTGCTGATTTCTATAGAAGCTACACCCATACAACTTATTCAAAAAAACAATCCTGTAACGTACTTCTCTACCACAAAGAAAATAAATATTCTTTATCATGTGCATTGCCAACAGTGAAATTTTCATCGTCTAGAAGACCCTGATAGTTAATGTTTGAGATTCATCTTGGATCTCCTAAAAATAATGTAAGATTTTGGGATGGACAAGTGCTAGTGGATGGTACAAAGAAGGGGAAATTGAAGTTTCTAAATATTTCAAGAATGAATTTCACTTGCCTGTCTGCTTGGAGCATTGCGTTGTACATTAAAGGCAGAGTGTCTGAGAGCAGGAATTCCATCTGCTGAACTGTCTGTGGGTGGTTTTTTCTTTTTTCTTTTTTTTTTTTCCTTTGGGCTGTAAAGGCACTGTGGGTAATGAGTACTTACGAATCTGTATCCTTTTAAAGGGAATAAAGGAAAATGAAATTACTGTTTTCTGGTTTCACAGAGATTCCCCGAACTCACATGGAGTATGAGAACAGGCTCACTATGAAGATGTTTCTGTTCCAGTTTGTCAATTACTATTCATCCTGCTTCTACGTGGCCTTCTTCAAAGGGAAGTTTGTTGGTTACCCAGGTGCCTACACATACATGTTTAATCGCTGGCGAAATGAAGAGGTAGGACTATCTTGATTAAGGTGGATTGAATAATAACAAACTAGTTTAAACTCTTTATCCCCTCCAACCTGTGCAGTCATAAATTGCCAGCTGCAGGTTTGGTCTGGAATGAGCTGGACCTCAGCTGGCCATCCTGAGGCTGATGGAGGGGCTTCCAAGGACGACTCCTACTGTTGCTAGTCGGGAATGCACCAGCAGTGAAAATCTGTGGCTCTGTCAAAAAGCTTTTCTTGGCCGCAGTCCTCCTAAAATACTAGTGGATCTCGCCACAGGTCTTAAAAACACTTCTCTAGGTTGAAGAAAGCTAGTGTAAATGGAAATGGTCTCTGGCTTTCGGGTGTCTTCATAAGCTTTTTGAGGCACTACATTTTCAGAGAAACCATTTGGTAAGAGGCACATCTATAAGCTTTTGCTTTTTTCCCCTCATTTCATTTCTGATTATGCTTTTTGTACAGAGATAAAATACAATACTTAATATGAAGCATTGGTTGGGAGTCGATAGTGAAAGAAAAACTTCATGCAAAACACAATGCAGTAATGCATTGCACTTAGTGATAGAGTATCTCCTAATACCGGTCTGGCTGCTAAATTCTTAAGAAGGCCTCAAGAAAGAGTTGAAACTTTAAAACTTGTGTTCTCAGCAAACAGCAGAGACCGGATACTGGCAGATATTTAAATACCTCTGCTGCAGGAATATGAATAGAAAGTGCAGGTGCTTGCTAGGTCAGGGTTGGTCTGGCGTCAAGAGCAAACCGAGCGCCATAGATGCACCTTGCTGGGGCTGCAGGGTGGCTGCTGCATGCGGATCCTGCGGCCCGTCTTTGTGTATCTGCACAGGGGTCAGCCCAAAGCACCCCTGAATTATTCTGTCTTTAAATGCTCGTTATGTTTTGGTGTGTGTTTTGTCAAGTGTGTTGAGCATTGAAAGCCCTTCTGTATCAGCTTTCCTGAGAGGGTAACTTAGCTGGCAGTCCAGGTGAAAATTAAGTATTGTCCTAACAAGTTTTAATAAATCCTCTTCTCTCCTTCATTTATACAGTATCAGGATATAATTTACTTGTGTAACATCCATTATTAATGTCCATTATCCCCCATTTGTCTCTGCCAGTGCGATCCTGCGGGCTGTTTGATAGAATTGACGACACAGCTCACCATAGTCATGGCTGGCAAGCAGATCTGGGGAAATATCCAAGAGGCCATTGTACCGTAAGTTACCTCGTACGCTGAGATGCCCATGTTATAGACAGAGGCAATTAACAAGTATCGTCATATGAAGAAGCTGAGAAAAATTCTGTCAGTTAAGCACAAATTCTGACAAGTAGACTCATTTCATAGAGGCTTTTGGCCTCTTTTTGTGAAAGCCATGCTTGTAAAAGCATGTTGCAACAAAGACACTGCTTAGAGAAGGGGAAACTTGATCTGCTTCTCTCTTTGTTAACTTTTTTCTGCATATACAGGTGGATTTGTAATTGGTGGGGTCGCCGGAAAGCCAGAAATAATCCAGAAAATTTATACAGTCGCTGGGAGCAAGACCATGATCTGCAGACATTTGGAGCCTTAGGCCTGTTCTATGAATATCTAGAAATGGGTAAGTTTAAAAATACACATTTGGAATTGAGGACAAGACACCTTGTACTGACACCATTCAAAAAAAAATAGTTTCTTAATTAATTGTTATGGATTGATGCCACCACTTTCATCTGGTAAACAGTAGACCATTAACTGCTGGAAATCATTAAATAGGTCAGCCCAATGGGGGCGGGGGGAAGAAAAAGGCAAGCTGCCTTTGCATCTTAGACTGCAGGGAATTTCACAGAAATGCTGCAAAGACTGTTTGTTTCCCTCATTTGAATGGGGAACGTTATTCTCGGTGCAGCCAGCTGTCTCAGTGTCTGTTCTGTTCTTGTTCCCAAGCTTATTCTCAGCTGACGTCAGTGGAAATTGTAAGTATAGGATGAGTGCCAAATATGCTGTAAGGATGGGTACTGCAGCTATGAGAACTATGAACGGGATCGGGGAGAATCTGTTTAGTTTTAGGTTTGCACTGACTGCAGTCCAGTAGACCAGCAGAGGGAGCATGGGTAACAGAATAGGATTTTTCAAAGGTAATGTGAACAGGTCAGCATATGAAATTAGCTTACAAAACGTGAGAAACTGAAATTAGAACCTGAAGCCAAACTAAATCTAAAGACACTAAAAAAAAAAAAAAGAATATTTGTCTGTTATAAAGACAAAATTTGTTGAAAAGTGGACCTTTGTATTGTTTTATTTCTACAGAAATAATTTGAAGTGTTGCCTAGAGATGTGTAGCTTTATTATCGTCACTTCATGATATTTTGTACAGGGCTGGGATTGTGTGAAATTAATACACTCAGAGCACTCACTGCTGTCAGCCATGCCCGTTAATAGATGTCCTTGCTCTTCCTGAAGCAGAACTGAACCGGTACACTCCAGCACTGTCCTGGGGCTGCTAAGCTAGTAGAATTTTGTTGCTTGTCTAAGATGAAGAACTCATCACTGAAATGATGGAAGAGCTGGTGACTGGTGTATGGGAATTTATTTTTATCCGCTGCCTAAACCAGACAAGATGTTCTATTTCCTAACTTTAAAACATAGTGGCAGTATTGGCTCTGCACTGAGGACTGTCACATTCTGTACCAAGAGGCATTTCATTTTGGTAATGACTAAAGGGATCATCTGTGTATTTTATTTGCATTCTTAAGCTAGTGTTAAGACTCCCCAGTGGAACTATTACATACAGAATTGGTATTCATATTTTGTCTACACCAATAACAATAGGTGGAGGTAAGTTTGTGATAAAAGTAAAAGTATTTCCTCTCTTTCATTTAGGAGACTAGCTGGTAAGTAAAAGGAGAACAGGCTTGCTCTGTACAAACTGCAGGAGAGGAAAAGTAGCCTGGTTTTGTTCCTCTCTTGTAATCCAGAAAGTTGATTACGAGTACGTTCCCCTTTGCCTACAATTACGTTCCATCGTGAGAGAACTGCAGCACCATGAAAGAACTGGTATCCAGCACTGCTGGCAGCATGATTCGACAGGACTCGAAAGCCCCGTTCCCTTGGATGCTGCTGAAAGGCAGCCCTGAGGGAGCAGAGAGGTCTCGGGGCTGGGGCACGTTGTCGCTTAGCTCAGGCTGGGCCTGGAGAGGACTTGTGCAGCCCGGCAGAAGTTTGCCATTGGTCTGCGGGCGGCAACTTGCATATGGTTTAGTGGGCACGGTGGTGTTGGGTTAATGGTTGGACCTGATGATCTTAAAGGTCTTTTCCAACCTTAAAGATTCTGTGATTTCACTATCACCCTGAGGGCACTTTTGTAGGGGCAGATTTTGGCACCTTTTCTTTTCTCCCTTGCAGTCATTCAGTTTGGATTCATTACTCTCTTCGTGGCGTCCTTTCCCCTGGCTCCCCTTCTTGCTCTGATGAATAATATCCTGGAGATTCGAGTAGACTCCTGGAAATTAACCACTCAGTACAGGAGACCTGTGGCTGCGAAAGCACATAGCATAGGAGTCTGGCAAGAAATCCTGAACGGAATGGCCATCTTGTCTGTTGTCACTAATGTAAGTACGTTGACTGTGCCACATTGGTTCTGATTCTTCCATATACTCAGAATTTGCAGATTTAAAAATCATCTGATGCTTTTTCTCCTTCATCAACAGTATTCACTTTATCGCATGTTACCTTCTGGAGATACGGTCAAACCACTTGGGTGGTTCGGCTGCCGACATGCAGCTGCCAGTCCACATTTCATGGGACCATAATCTTTCTTTCACTCCTACATGTTTTTCAGCATTTTGGAGTGGCGTAAGCTAGTCTGAAGCTTAGTCTTGCGAAGCACACTGATTGCCCAGAGGGGACTGTAGGGGACAGGAGAGGTGGATTAATTCTGGTGGCCGGATGACATTTCTATCTTGTCACTATGAGGCCTATTCTGTGGGAATTCTGCTCTTTCACCTGCTTCTGGATGCCCCTATGGGGGCAGTGGCTCAGAGTACTTTTTATAAACTGGAAACTAAATGCTATGCTAGTATTTCATCTTAAGTATAATGTAAAGCAGACTGTTGAGCAAAAGAGTTGCCTCTTCTTAATGTAGAATATGAAACGGTATGAGATCTGCAAGCGTCTTAGGCAACAAACCCACTTGCAGGTATTGCCTAATTAGCAAGGTACCCGAGCATCTTAAGTATCTCAGGTTTGCGGGCAAATGGTAGCCATTGTTTCTTTTTTAAATACAGCGGGAGAAAATGGCTCCCTTTCTTTCGTGAAGCGATCACACACTGGATTCAAGTTCATCCTTTCTCACAAGAATTCAGAATCACATCTCCCCTTTCACTAAGGAGTGCTGTTAATCCGAGATAGAAGACAGTTCGGTGGGAGGGGATATTTGGGGTTTGGTGGCTCTCGTAAGGACTGTTCACGTATTTTGTTCATTGAGTGCTGGTCCTTGCAGCAGAGGCCGCAGTCAGCACCTTTACCAAGGTAAAGTGCCCTAATCCTGCTCACCCTTCCTTCAAAGATCCTGGGTTATGGCACAGAGTCACAGTACCAAAACCCCTTTTATAAATCTGCTCATAAGTTTTGAGTGCCGCTTCCTTAATTTCTTTTTCCAATTTCTTTTTCAGGCTTTTATTGTTGCATTCACATCAGATATGATTCCTCGTTTGGTTTACTACTATGCTTACTCTGAAAATGAAGACTCGCCTATGTCTGGATACATAAACAATAGTTTGTCAGTGTTTCAAATCTCAGATTTTCCTGACAGAAACAAGCCTAAACTGAATCCAGAAAACTTAGTCATATGCAGGTTGGTGTTGGTATAATAATAAATGTTTTATTAGTTTGTTTAGAATACAGCATAAAAAGTCAATGCAGATTGAAGTAGTTCACTAGGAATTCAATGATGTCATTCTCCTGCTTCTGAAGTATGAGAGGTAATTTAAGCTATTAACAAGGCAGTGCTTGACATGGTAAGAGATCATGTCAGTAATGAAAAAAATCGCCTTTTTCTTGTTTGAGAGTCTCATTACTGATGTTTTCTGTTTTATACATAATTAAACGATTGATTTTTGGGTGATGGAGGAGATTTATGTCCCTAAGGTTGCAAACTTCAGCCTATATCTTCAAAGATTTTTAGGCTGCAATGCCTAAGTGCAGGGAAGTATCATTAAGGGGATGTTTAGATTCCAAAGCTGAAAATGAAATACGGTATTTACAGTCGGTCGTTACTGCACTAGATGGCACCAAGGATCTGGGCCATCCTGCTTTCATTAAAAAAAAAGAGTCCTTTCTTCCTAGAAGAAGCATTGCAGGTTTTAGAAGAACTGAGAAAGAACTTTGGAGAAGTCCATGGTAAAAGTATTGATTTGATGGGGAAAAAAATCCCCAAACAAATGAGCCAAACAAAAAAAAACCCAGACTTGAAGAAGCAGCTGCATTTGTATGATGTTTTAGCTTTAAAGCTCCAGGGGTATTTACCCAACTTAGACATGTAAGTGTAGAACATGTACTCAAGACTTTCCTTCCATTAAACCTTGCATCTGTCCAGTCCATAACCTGTCAACATCTATCACATTTATTCAATACTTGTCTGCTACTCTGTGGTACATTCCATCACTCCATCCTGTATTATTTGATCATTGCCTGAAATAAAGAGTAACCTACGTACAAAATTCCACTTCTCACACATCCTCATCTCTCCTCTGTTGCTGTGAATGTGAGGGTGTTTAAGCAAACATGAGAGAAACAAATTGAGAGGCAACCTTTTTCTGCAAAAGGAAACAGAGCATTTAAAACAAGATGAAAAGGTTCCTTAAGTGACAGCTGTATTTGCCTGTAATTGTCACTGAGCTTGTAGTCTGTCTCAGACTGAATGTGACATTTCACCTTTGCTTGTCTTTCTATCCAACAGGTACAGAGACTATCGATATCCTCCAGATCATGAGAGGAAATATTTACACACTATGCAGTTCTGGCACATTCTTGCTGCAAAACTGGCTTTTATAATTATTATGGAGGTATGTTCCCTGCAAAATTTCCTTCCAAAATCAGTACCTTATAGATTCTCTAGGTAGTCACAACTGTTACAGAAAATGGAATTGCTGAGAATATAAAATAGTTTCTTCCCCAAGCAATGCCAAATGCTCATGTCCTAAATGATTACTATAACTAGGTCTTTTAACTTCGGGGAGTTAACCTCAGAGTAACAACAGTGAAAACAGCAGAGGAGACTGCTAAGTTTGATCAAAATAAAACAGCAGAATAAAAAAGGTCTTTATGCAGGTGAGAGACATGAACCACCAGGACTAGCACTTTCACTCCTGCTGGTTTCATTAAAGAGCTGTACGTGAGACGGCTGTATTGAAAACCCAGAAGGCATTTTGCAGTGATGTGTATTGGCAAAAAATAGCTAAATCAATAATTTAGGTAATTGGTACTTCAGTATTAAGCCGCTACCTTGCAAGTTCTGAAGGGAAAAGGGAGTTGTTAAAGTGCTCTTCTCATCACTTTTCTTACCCAGTCTTGCCAGTTCTCAATAGCTGAGCGTTACCAGCACAGCCATGTAACTTCTCTAAGAAACCACACAGCGGTATTAGAAAGTGATGCTAGGGATTCAGAACCTGACACTTTCCTCTTGGGTTTGCTAATTCGTAAGTGGCTTGGAATTAAAGTTTCTGCATAAAATCTTTGTGCACATCTCAGATAGACACTAGTTTGTTATGTATTGTTCCAGGACAGCCAAAGGTAATGTATTCTGTTTGTGAACAAAAAGTGATCTGTTTGGTGTTAGATGAAACAATAGGTGTTTTGTTTGGTAAGGACTTGTTACATTTCTCCTGGCTTCCTCTTTTTTTTTTTTTCCCCCCCCTCCCCAGCATGTTGTATTCATCGTCAAATTCTTTGTAGCATGGATGATTCCTGATGTCCCTGCAGACGTGAAAGCCAAAATAAAACGTGAAAAATACTTAACACAGAAAATCCTACATGAGTATGAACTTGAAAAACTGAAGGAGAGACTGTGTCAAGGTGATAAACGAGCCACAGAAAAGGAGTTCATCGCCACAGAAGGGAGAATGGAGTTATCCAGAGCAATGTAGTGGAAAAAACAACAATTTGGGATTTCGCTGATTTTAGCTTTTTTTAATCTGTGATTTGCTCAGTATGCATCATCTTGAAAGCTATAGGACAATTTCAACCCTTCGCTTTCAGTCCAAAGATTTTAGACTTTTCTTTAAAAGTCTTACTGAGCATTCTAGGTTCAGTAAATCTACTTAACTGTATGACTTCAGCACTGTTTTCTATTTAATCCATCACTTTGAATAAGTGTACAAGTGTAATCTTGTAATCCTAGAATTTGGATTCCCAGTGTAGGGAATGTTACCCTCAAAGGGCTCACAGGATATGATAAGGTCATTACCACCAAGCCCTCTCCCTGTTGCGAAATGCAAAGTCCCAGGCTGTATCCCAGCTGAATGAAAAAGGTATCGTAGAGGATTCCTGCTGTGGAAAACGCTGAGAATTATTATTTTTATGACATGATCATTTAAATAGGAGAATGCTCCTGATACAAGGGTTAGGGTTTGGGGCTTTTTTTTTGTATCCACTATGTCTTATGAAACATTTGTTTTCAGCTCTGAACTTCTATACACTTTTTAGAAGGAATTGATTTCTAAAGATATATTGGCTTAATTCCACTTGGAATTATTTATAGGCACAGAATTCAGTTAATATATACTAATGAAGGAAAAGAAAACCCACCATAATTTATTTTCATAAAGATATCATCTGCCGAAGAGTTTGCTCTTTAAATGCAAGTATTGTGGAATCATCCAATTACAGTGTTTTTTGAAAAAGTTTGGAGAAGTACAGCTAACTTATTCCTCAGCCTCAAAAACTGCTGTTGGAGGATCATGCTTGACATCAGTTTTGGTCAAAGCTGCTCCTTTGTTTGGATTCTCTGTGAATGCCAACACAGGGCTAACGCTGTGTGTCCGTACTCCATGCATACCCTGGAGTATGGCTGCACCGTGGAGTGGACTGGGAGCTGGACCGCCACACTAATTGATCTAGCTGGGTGGTTTGTAGATGGGTTTGTACTCAAAAGATATTAAGCATGCCAAATAATCTATGTTTACGTTGGTATTGTCCTTATACATAAGAGCCTGTGGTTTTTGGTTTTCTTTTTTCATTTTAATCTTTAATAAGGATTTTTTTTTCCTGTTTTGTCATGGGGCTTTTCTACAAAGTTACCGAGTTTATAAATATATAATAACTACTTGTGCGAAGTAGCTACCAGCTGTTTATGAATGCGCCCTCATTTTATAATTTGAAGCAGTTAGGCATTTTTATGATTTTGCTATATATTTTAAACATATCAACACTTCCATGCTTAGTGCCTTGTTTATTTGCATTTGGCAAAAGATGTGAAAAAGATCACTATGGGGAAATGCGTATTTCCAAAGTATGCTTGCAGGCATCGTGATACTGTGAACCTGCACACATAGCTGCACAGTGCTAGCCAAACCATGCCTGCCTTGGCACACGTCTGTCCTAGTGCTGTGCGAACTGTTCACAGGGAGCAGTTCGTAGCGAGAGTGCTTAGGTAAAGTAGCACCAGACTGTTGAGTTCTCTCATGCTCAAGTACACTAGCTAGAGAGATTAGCAATTTTACTATATTTGCACTTTGAAAGTTATAATTCCTTGCAAGTATACACAAAAAATTTAGATTTGTATTCCATATCAGCCAAGTGATGTACTGTTTACTAGATCCACAATTTGAGGTTTCCCTATTCTGTTTTACCAGAGCTAGCCTACGTCTTGGAATACTTGGCTAGTAACCTTAACGTTGTAACAGAGTTTTAAATCAATGTCTTGAATGGAACCATCCTTATTAGCAAAAGTTGTAACGTTGAAGTGCCTACCTCGAACAAACATCACATGGTTTGGCTGCCAGTCAAGGAATTGAAGCAGATGTACATTTCTCATTACTGTAAGTTATTCCGCTTCGTTCTGTAAGTTTGCTTGATAAATCAAGCATGTTGGCAACTCATGTTCATGATGAACTGACCGTGTTCTTGAATATTCAGATATATTTGAAGTAATGGTTTTATTGGAGGAATGCATGTATAAATAAATTAGCTCTGCTGCTTAATGTATATGCCAAAGAAGAATATCAGTCACCATAATTATGTATGCGACACCAGAATTTACACGATGCAAGCACTTTGCTGCTTCTTACACATATACTGTTAATTGAAGTGCTTAATTTAGATTTCACGGTTTTGTTACTGTCAGCAAGGCAAACAATTTCTTCAAACAGTAAGGTGATGAGATGCAAAACAATATTTCTATGCAAAATGTACAATCTGATCGAAGCTGAAAACATTTGAAAATTCAGCGTTAGATGCACTATTCTCTTCAGGTCTTGTAATAAAATTTCCTAATATACAACATTTGAAAAGATGTCAGCAAAATAGATGTATTGTGAATGAATAATGCTATTTAAAAGCAAGATGGAGGAAACCAGGGAAATTCCTTAGCTTATCAGTCCTGCAGCATTGATATGCAGAAGCCCTGTATGCAGACCCCCAAATTTGAACTGATGTTTTGACCCCTACTTCTTGCTTCTTTCAAACTTACTTTTTGAGATCACTTCCTATTTAATGCTATACAAACAGCTGGTTTGCATATGTTGTATCTTATAATAGCAAGTGGAAAAAATCTGGGATCAGCTTATTTAAAAAGAAATATATATGTCTTAAAAATGTATCATTACACTTCATAGCATTACTTCTTAGTATATAGAAACTGTTGAAGAGAATGTGTTGTCATATTCAGAGCTAATGTTATGTAACAAAATAAGTCTAACACCTCTTTACATAATAGTTTGTCTTGTCATTAAGCAGTATTTTGACAAAAGATTATTAGTATGATTAGGATTATAATGGTCCACATACATATACATTTCCTGAAGTGCTGTTGAAAAGTGGCAAAAATAAGAAAAATGGACTGGTCAGTTTGAGGATGTGTTTATTCTTACTGTTGGAATATTTGATTTTGATATGTTTAATAGAAGTATCTAAAAGTGTCCTTTAATCAACAGGAAGATAGTTCTGTTTTGGAACTACTGTAATTTAAGTGACAGTAGATTGCTTCACTAGAATTAGAAAAAGAAAATTGGCCTTTCAAGTGTAACACAATCAGGGATTTTTATTTTTTTTCCAATTAAAATTGAGTCTTTTTACCTTGGAAAGATTTAGTGTGGTATGTTCTGAGCAAATGACTGCAAAATAAGAGTGCTACTATAAGACACTATACTGTTTTTTCTAGAAGATTTTGTTGTTATGCTTTTACTTTTTTATGTAGTGCTCTCAGTTTGAGTCAACAGGACGGAGTGAAAATAGATGGACATTCCTACTGTTGTATGTGTACTGCTTGTTTTGACTTGTACTGCCATGTAATCTGAGTGGCATTTTGTCTGCGAAGTATGTTGCTGTATATGATACACTAATGTTGGGATAAATTTTTTTAAACATTGCATTCAGCTAACTTATATATGTACATTTAATAAGATCTACATCTGGCAAATAAAGCAGTGTTTATTTTTAATGTGCTGTCTCCTTGTTTTTGAAAATGCCAAGAATTCAGAGAGTAGCAGAAGTACTAAAAGTTCAATGCTTTTTTGCACAATTCATACAGATTTGTGCAACTCATTGCAGGATATTTGGATGCTGTTTATGATTTCCCGCAATTGTAACTTCACAAGTTTCTTAGGTTATTATATCCATCTGACTGCCATCTTCCACTTGATAATCACGTTGTGTGACTGTCTTTTCTGTCTTCATGCATTTCCTTAAGAATGAATTGGCAAGGAAAACCTGCACCAAGTTCTGCACATAATGTAGGCAATGCACACAGACCAAGAAGGCATGAGTGTGTGATAGCCCGTGAGGGAATTTAGCTTTGCGAGTTCCTTACATTAGAAGTCGACAGGTCAGTGAAAGACTCAGCACTTTCATCTTCCTTTAGGTACGGCATGAACAGTATGTTAACACGCGTTCATTTTCAGCCAGGTTGCTTTTCCCTTCATTCTCTTGATGCAGGTTTTATCCTTGTGATGTCAGGACCTGGGGTGACTTCTCAAGTTCTCAGTCAGTCACACATGCAGTGCAAGTGCGTCATGTACGTGCACTTAAATAGCTTTGAGCACATATACTGGAAAATATGGCAGAGCTAAAGCTTTTCCAAGGGTCTGGTAAAGTCCTACTGCTCATAGATACCTCTACGTATTTTAATCTTTCTAAGAACTCACTTCTGGCATCAGTGTAGGACTTGGAATTGTATCACAGAGAATCTGGGTTTGAGTTTATGACTTGGTCTCAGTAGACAGCGTCAGCACATGTTATCTCTCCTGTTACCAGACCTTCTCTGGGAACAGGGTCATCTGACAGACTTGGTAGGTAATTTCCTTTCTAACTTTGAAATGCTAAATTAAGCGAGATGCAATAGCAGTAATTAAATGAACAAAATGTATGAGATGAATAAAACAAATCTTGTCTGTGTTTAAAAAAAAAAAAAAAAAAAAAGAAGAAAAGACCGAAACAAGCAAGGTGTAATTATGTATTATGCTGCTACTACTGTGCTGGTTACCGAGGTGGGGTAGGTTACATAATTAGGTATCAGAAGATAAAATAAAGCATTAAGAAAGATTGAGAAGAAAGCGGTAGCAAAAGGAAAGTGAGAAAGAAGTAGAAAAAGAAGACAAAGGCAGGTGCTCTTGCTATGCAGGATATGGGGGATATTTATGTATTATGGAAGGGTTAAAAGTTTTCAGGTGCATTCAAGCTTTGCTCTTGGAGGTTAAACATAGCTAAATCGAACCTTCATCTTGTTTTAAATAATCAGTTGTCTTTACCCAACACTTACATCATTCAGATGCAGCTCAGGAAGTTTTTTTTTATGTAAGCATGTGTACCGAGAAATCTGCTGGGAGATGAGTAGGATGTGAAATTCAGCAGCCACATGAATTTTTGGAAGGCGCATATGCACATTCCACTGCAATAATTAGTGACTACGATTTGTCAGTCAGAAATGAGTCAGTCTGAAACATTTAGTAAGGGTATGATTCTTTTTAATTTTTTTTTCAGCTCCTCAACAAACCAGTGCTGTTAGCTAGTCAGAAGCACACATGTATTTAAATTACTGACTGACCTAGTTTTGTCCGTGGATGTTCTAAACACCCGACGCTATTCAGCATTTCAGTTTTGGTACTGAAAGATGGAAGGGACAGCATAACTACTTCTGTAGTCAAGAGGCATTAAATAAATGAGCTTTTTTATTATGTTGTCCCTTCCATACTACAGTAGGCTTAAAATGCTTAATGTTGCTAGTATAACTGAACCATACCATCCTCAGCAATGAAAGACCACGGTGGAAAAGTTGTGTCATGGTGTCCCATATGGGCCCTAGTTCCATGCATCTCCCATGCTGATGGCTTTTACTAATTTTTCTCAGCTAGTGCTTGGTGCAATGTAATAGGAAGCCAATGTTCAAGAAGCATACGCTGCACGCTTGCTGGCTCTTTTAACAAGTTTTCAAAAAGAAATAAAAATACTCCAGGCAGAAGGCTTTAGCAGGGAAAACTGATAGAAAGGCTGGATTCTGTGCCATGTTACAACCTCATCACAACAATTTTGCTATCGGATTCTCTTGAATAAACATTTCTGTTGACATTAGCCCATTAGTAGAGTGTCAGCAAATAGTAATGTTACAGTTAAGCCTGTTTTCTGATTGTGGCATCTATATTATTCTTCAGACAAAATCCTGGCTCCTTCTAAACTGGTGGAAATTGTACTATTATTTTCAGATGTGGCCAAGATTTCAACATTTCTCTAACAAAGATCCAGGTAGAAAAATAAACAGATGAAATAGGTGAGCCAAGAGATTTCCATACAGTTCACCGTATAGCGGCAATCTGTTAATTTTAAGGTGTCTAGACTTCATGCTGCTCTAAGCAAGCTGCTAGTGCATTGCAGTCGGGAAGGATTCCCTGCTTTCGCCATTCACACAGGGTTGCCTCCGTGTTGTGCTGGCTTTTTTGGTTTCCTCAGAAGCAATACAGGAGACAACGTGGCAGTGGTACCAAACACCAAATCTGAGGTGCCAGGTCACACTTCCACTCACCTGCTAGCAGAGGCTTCCTTGCTTTCAGTTTCTCAGCTAGAAGTGGGATTCACGTGCCCCCAGAGCACCCTCCCAAGACACTGCAGAGTATGAGGGGGCACATGTCAGGGAGATACAGAATGCGCTGGGGGAAGGATATTAGTGTTGATGCCACATTGCGTGAACATTTCAACAAATATTCCTCGTATCTCAGCCAAGGACTCAAGGCGCCCTGTGTTAATGGTGTTTCCTGCCACTGAAGCTCGTGTGTGTAGGTTCAGGACAGAGAAACAACGGGAGATGATCCTGTGCGGTGTGCCAGGGGTGTTTTCTTGGGAAAAGACAAACATTCCAGCCCTCTACTTTTTTCTTTTTTTTTTTTTTTAAATGGAACAGTCTGGTAGAGCACCATAAAGGGATTTTTAACAAAGATTTCTAAGTAGAAAAGTCTTATGCTTTGAGTGAGGGAACAAGATCCTGTGTGTTTTATGGTAAGCAGTAAGTGGCTTGATGCTTTTTCATTATATTTTTTTGTTGTGCACTCATGTGAAAATAACTAATTATTATGTGGCTACAACCAGCCTGTCACGACAACTACTGTTTTAATTAGAAGATGCCACAACGTGCTGAGCCACCACGTACCAATAAACAACATTCAACTTTTTCATCAAATGAAAGTGCTCTCTCTGGGACTGGTAAAAAGACGATGATCTAATTAATGGGGTCATTACTGTGATTAGAGCTGAAGGAGGTGACATGGATAGAGGAAATCAGTGCAGAAAGAAACCTGCTTTGTACTTTTAGTGTAAGTTCTAAGTGCTAAGGCTACCTGCTGAACATCTGGAGGGAACTGAATTTAGCAAGGAACTATGAAGTCCTCGATACAATGACTATCTTCAAAAGGGGGAGGGTGAATAAATGGACGTGTAAAGGCTCATGAACTGGAGAAGATCGAAAAACTGAGGCACCAGACAGACTTGAAACCAGACCAGAGAGAAACTGATATGGGCACTTGTTAATACTTAGATGTGTGGAAGCAGCCTTTAAATGTAAATGCTAGTCTGTCAGCAAGTTTCGCCTGCCTAGGAGAGAGGAGCCAATTTTATTAGCAGTTAATACAGGAACTGAAATGGGGCATCCAAGAGGTTGATTCTGCAGGAAAGGGAAAAGCAGGCTTTTGCACCTGGAAGAAATTAAATGCAAAGAAAACATTTGGAGCATTTGCTTTGCTTTCAGTGCTAGGATAAACTTTGCTTCAAATGTCTATCCAGCGTAACCAGACATCTCCCCGTGCACAGAGCAGCCTCCCCTCCTCCTGCGCACGCACATCACTGATTTATTCAGGCATCTGTCATTGCAGGGTACCATCTGACTCATCCCTGGGCACAAAGACAGTCATAGGAGCAAGTGCTTTGCCAAAGAACTCGGGGTGTCTGATGAGGATGGGGCAAATGCTGAGCAGGGTAACTTCAGTTTCTTTTGTAGAGAGAGCAATTACAACTTCATATAAGTCTACCTTGGCCACTGTCTTCATTCTGCAATAAATGCCAGTTATTTGGTGTATATTTGGCACACAAACACATGAAATTCTTAGTTATTCTGAAACTTTATAATTAAACCTCTATCCTGCAAAAGTTTTGATATTACTTAGCATAAGAAAAGCAAGTGATATGGGATCATTGTCTTCAAATACCAAATTCCTTGTGGCTTTTTAAAGCATGCTGGAACAGCAGCTGGGCCTGGAGGTGTTCTGATAGGGCCAATCCGAAGCAGTAGGTAGGAATTTCTCTGTCAATTTTAATGCTTTTGATCAGACCAAGTGATTTTTCAGTAAGTGTCAAACACCAAAAAAAAAATTAAGACATTCCCACCATAAATCTCTTCTCAGAGCTGGCACTAATGGTACAGGCAATCACAAGATGTTCATGTTAACTGTAACGCAGAGAGGAGATGACTGTCATGTAAAGTGGAAACATCGTGCTTTATGTCTCTGCATTTGGACAGAAAACAGAGACAGATTTTTGTGGAAATGCAGGTACCATCTTGGACACTGTCCACAGGACTCTCCTTCCAGGGACTTTTTCTTCATCCCATCTGTAGGGCTGACTGAACATCTCTGTTACCTGGATTTTCATTTTCCAAAGGAAATGCTGGACTCAGAGAGCATGATTTTCCCTTGTAGCCCGGTCTAAGCTGAAACCTTGTGGCTCCTAACCCTTCCCTTTCTGGTTGTTTGCCATTTGAGCCAGCTCCACTGTATCTTTTGAGATTTTTTTGCAAGATAACCAGGACAGTTTACCTTGTTGGCTACTACGGTACCATCTATTTTGTCACATGTCAGAGCGTGGATCACTATTTGGCCCTGATGCATCCACTGAAATCCTTGAGGGTGTTAAACAGTGGTGGGTTCTGATTTGTGTCCCCATATGGACAATCACTACCCTGACCAGTGTGCCAGTCACCTCCGTTGCCAGTGCTCAAACATGTCCAAACACCACCACTATTCATTGCGTCTATGTAGTTTCCAGCTTCCCCTCTCCGACGTTCCCCCCTGAGCTGTGTAGTTTCCGGCTGCTTATTGCCCTTTGTTGGTTTTGCTACTGTAACTGCAGCAGCATCAGGATGCTGACAAATGGAGCCCTCCTTCCCTTTTCTTAACAGGAATAAACTCACCAAACGTAGGTATTTCACTCTGACCATTTTTGCCTTTATTTTCGTTAACGCTTGTGCAGAAAAACCTGCATCTTTTCAAAAGCATGGCGGCCCACTGCCAGGACAGCCATTGGGTGGGTGGATACTTTCTGAAGATGGCAGCATGCAGCCTAAATACTTGCATCAATCCTTTCTTCTGCTTCTGAGCTGGTGGGGTTTTTTGAGAACAGATTGTTATCAGAGTAGCCTCCTCATTTTGTAACAGCACAGTTCAGAAAAGTCAGCAGCAGAGGGCACCTGTATAACCAGTATATATCTCCAGTATCCCACAATATTAGCTGAAGAAATTAAAACTTTTCTGCCACTGAAATCAATAGGAAATCTCATCAACTTCCCAAGATGGGATTACACCATATATGTAGGAACATACTGACATTCATGATGCCTCTGTTCTAAAGACTACTAATTTGGGCAACTTCGGGGATCATGCAAAATGGCTTCAGGCACTGCAGTTGTCAATCTCTGACCCTGAATATTCTGTGATCTTGAATGAAGCAAAGTAGGCATGAATAGAGCTGGCAGAAAAACTGAAACCCTGACAAAAATTATGCTTTCAAAATTTTCTTTTGAAGACTCACAACTGATCTCTTCATCAAGATTTGTTCATTTATTTCTTTTATTGTTTTCATACGTCACATGTACTATAAAAAATGCCAGTGAAAGGAGTTAGAACATTTTGACCCACCATTTTTGGCAAATGAAATTATTCCCTTAGTTTTATTTCCTGGTTGTTAACCCAATTTTTCTAAAATAGGACTTTTCATGAAAAACAAACTTCTATGTGGACAGTTTTTAAAATGAAAAAGCTTTAAATCGTACAAAATTTTCTAAATGGTTGTAAAGTATGCTTCTGGGAATATTTTAAAATATTAAGAACAGAAGTTCTCATTTTTTGTTATCATCAAGGCAAAAAGTTTTCTATGTCTCGCTATTCTTGATCTTCCATCTTGCTCTGCAAGACTGAGTTACCAATTCCCACATTCAAGTTCCATTTCAGCTACTTGCATTTGCGGGCTGCCATGTGGCCATAATATCAGACAGATTATATATGATTAGTAGCCTATTCACATTTAGCTAGAGACCTGTTCTCAGGCCAATTCATTCCTAAAGAATAAATAAAAAATGCTGAGAAGTATCAGGTATTTGAATGTAATCAAGAAGTAAAAATTTCTTGCACATGCTCAGTTTACTCAGTTTACTCCTGATGTGCAGAGAACTAAGAACTTCAGAGCCTGATTTCTCTTGGAGTAGCTCCTAGAAGAAAAAACTCATGAAGTTACACATCAGTCAAGTATTTGTTAAGCGTATCAGAATTGGGCATAAATGTTTAGCAACATGGTCAACTGTTTAGACTTATTTCAACTTTGAAATTTATGTCACTCTAACCCTGAAATAACAGGGATTACATTAAGAAAAAGCTTGGAGAAGAAGGTGATTCAGCTGTCCTGTACACTTGCCATCCTACTTCTGCTGATAAAGATTCATTCATACACTGGGAACCACTGGGGCTGTAAACTGCTCGTTACCCTACTACAGGGAAATTGGGTAAATGAGGCATGGGATGATGAGGCATAGAGTATTTTGGAAAAAAAGGAATATATATGTGAAACAGAAACCCCTTTCACCCCCCACAAAAGGCCTAGTTATGGTCTGCTTTCAGGCTGATAACCTGCCTGTGGTATGGGAAAGCAATTCCAGAACATGAATCATTGTGAGATTTCCTGCAAAAATGCTAGCACTCGTGAGAAAGTTGTGTTGTATTTAAGGTCATTTTCTTTGAGGTTGAGTTCAAGTAGAGAAACCTGGGCTGGTTTTTACACTGTCTGACCTCCCCCATGCTCCACATGGATTTAAGAGAGAATCATGCTCTCTTTTTCTCTCACTGCTCATATTTTCCCATCTCCTTCAGGCTGTATGATTGGTCATCCATCCTTTTAGAGCAGAAGGATTAATGAGGATCATTTTGAAGTCTATTAGAAGTGCTGGAGAGTATAGGGCAGCTTTTGAAAGACAAGCAATCAATTTATGAAGCCTTTTGGAGAACACTAGCCAAGGTACAAGACATGAGCAAAGGAAAGATGCCCATGTAGACTGGGAAAGCATGTGCTGCGTGAAACCCTTAGGTGTAATGTTAACCAGATGCGAAAGTACCTCTCAATGATTTATGATGTGCACTGATGATGGAGCACGCACTATTCAGAGAGTGATTAATGTTCTTGTCATAAATGGGACAAAATGGGCAACCTGCCAAGGAAATTTGTCTCTGAAAGCAGAAGACCAACTCAATTCACCAAGAGTGACTCAGTAATATGAGACTGACTGAACTCATGGATTCAGTGAAGATTTTTATTAAAGATACGCTACCTCCAGGGAAAGGTGTTTCCATGAGCCATGGAGGCCTCAAAGTAGAGGGGAATTTGGAAGAGAAGAAGACGTGACTGACAGAATGGATTTTTAGGGACAACTTGCTTTCCAGCCATTCAGTCAGGGGACATGTAATTATTTCAGAACTTGGATTATTATATGATTATTCCTAACAGAAAGTAAAAAAAACATGAAACCTGTTGTTCCAAAGGCCGCAAAGACTACCCTTTGTAATGCTTCTGATGTGTTCAGCCCTTCAGAAAGCAGAAGACATCCAGAAAAAAAGGAATATATAACAACGTGTTATATGTGAATGAATTGGCAGTCTCAGACCAACTATTGGACACATGCATCACTCCAAAACAAAACAAAATAAAACAAAACAAAAATAGGTACCACTAGTACCTTCCTTACTGAGTTAAAAGTCAATCAATCATGATAAGGGGAAAAAAATGATCTGCATAGAAAACATATGGCATGATTCAGATCACTGTAAGAAAATTTAGATCCTTTGTTCTGGAAATAGCCTCAGTGATTTTATTGGAGTTATATACAAAGTAAGACCTACAGTTTGGAACTGTAGG
This sequence comes from Phaethon aethereus, assembly GCF_964289735.1. Classification (NCBI taxonomy): domain Eukaryota; kingdom Metazoa; phylum Chordata; class Aves; order Phaethontiformes; family Phaethontidae; genus Phaethon; species Phaethon aethereus. The sequence goes on along the minus strand of NC_138579.1, from coordinate 66,736,120 downwards.
AAAATATTAAGTGAGAGAGAACAAGAAAACAAACAGCTAAATTTAACAAGTTACGTGTTGCAGAAATTAATTACCTAGCTGCAGTCCCCAGGGTGTGATCTCAGGACATCTGGCGAACAGCAATAGAACTGTGCTCATAGCCTACCTTTTCTTAATGTACTTATACACATCTCAGGCTTGATCTTTGCTAGGCTGTAGCGTAATGCATATTTTTCATGGATAAAGCAGGCTTAATATCTAAGAAATACCTATTCCTCAACAGGGCTTTAGAACAACCAAATGGTAAGACAATTTTTGAGGAACTGGCATCGCTTCTGAAAGGAGAGCATAGAAGATGTGAAACTGTGTATGGAAGGGTTCTCAGCTAAAGATAGACCACTGTAAAATGCAATGTGCACATTAAAGTTAGTTCCATACAGAAGGCCAAATCTTGAATTCCGTTCTCGATATTCTGCAGAGACATGCCTCCTTCTGAGTTAGGTAGGATACAGCCCAAGTAGAGACATTAACATTTGTCTTTTTCCCCCTTTAAATTGGTATTTTTCTAATGGATTGAGAAGTTTCTGTAGCACTAAAACAGACAATAAGTACCATTGCCTTATAAGAGCTTTCTATCTACATTTTAGTGTTTGGCTTTGGCAGACAGAATGGCATTCGTAGATCATACACCACAGCATACAGAGATAGCACTAAAGGTAATACTGATCACTTCTCCAGCTGTGAGAAAAAAAGACAGTTAAGAACTGCCCATAAGACAGTGCCCTCTGGAGAGAAAAGGGAAGCAGCCAGAAAATCTTTGACACAAGAAGAGCCAGAAAGTACCTCAAGTACAGAGTGAGTGGTAATAATCAGACATAATGCAGTAAAAGTCCATGGTGAAGGCCCAGTAGATGTCAGCTATTAAACTGAGGGCTGTTGGGCTGAAAACTAAAAGACAGAAAAGCTTGTCCTGGCTTTCACGATGAAAATGCCAATTTAAGAGGCAGAGAAGCAATCCCTGAGTCTGGTAAGGGCTGAAGGTTGAGCATGAGTCTTTTGAACTGTTTGAACTTCCAAGTCTTGTAATAGACCACTAAATATGTAATTAAAATTCACCTCCCCTGTAGGAGCCCTGGCATAGCTAAAGACATCAGAACTGGCCACACGGAGACTGAGTCACACAAGAATCGATGGGGTCAGTTTGACCCAGGTGGAATTGAAGAAGCCAGAGGCATTCCTTGAAACATCTGAATTTCTGGCTAACTATATCCAAAGGAACCTGGGAAGGAAAAGGAAGGACAGACTTGGAAGTGAATAAGGACCATGCTCTTAAATGTGCGTATGTGCCTGTCCTTAATCTAGTATATCTATATATAAAATTAAGGTGCTAAATAAGGGTCCAGAGGCACTCCACCCATTTCAGTTTGTGCCTGCAGAGCCTAATCATGCCAGAGCAGTGCCGTGCTAGTGTAGCTGTGAAAGCTAATATCACCCCATGGCACTACACAATGCATTTGGAGCCACAGCTTCCTTTAGTGGAATCAAGCAGTTAATCCACCAGCTCTTAAACACCAGATTATAAAATGAAATGCATATGAAGCCTAAGCTTGAGGGTGTTCCCTGTGACATTTAGAAAAAGAGTCTGAACTGAGAACTTGGTATTTTTAGTTACATTTAGAGATCACGGATACTTTTAAATGGATGGGTAGAGTGCTTTGGCGCAAAGCTAGCTACATGATACCCCAATCTTCCCCCATGCCCTGTGGAGCACAATGTAATCACCATTCTGCTCATTAGCAGTGCCCTAAAATAAAGCAGAGGTTTTCCTGTCATCTTGAATTATGTGCTGCTGTAATGCTTTCAGGGGATGAGGAACATCTTATGTATTCAACAAAACAACAGGAACAGTGGTTCTGTGCTCAGATTCCCTCAAAACCTTTTGCAGTCTTTGGTTTTCCTTTGTATCTTGTGGTAAGACAAAGAACATTTAGACTTTTATGGCTTCAAACCCATGGATATGTTGTCCAAAGAAGGTATCTAGCACTTCTTAAGTGTTTATTGTATAAAAGAGGTGAGACCTTTGTGGTTTATACAAAGCAGAGGAATTGTTTCTCAAAAGATAGAGTAATATCGAAGATAACTTCTGCTATTAATGGAACATGAGACCAACAAAAACAACATCTAACACTGACTGTTTCAGTCCAGTTTTCTAATGAAATGAGACTTACACATTTTTTGTGTGCCTGTTCCCCTTCATAATCACTTTTGAACCTAGTTTGGTCAAATTTGCCAGAAACATAAAAGTCCCAGAGTTAAGGGTTCCCTACAATTTTCAGAAAAAGGGTTTTGTAAAGTAAAATAAAAGTGACACGATGAAGGAGATAGAAAAGGCATGCTGAAGACATGACAGGAACTGACGATGTGGACAGGAAAGCACTAGGGACCATGCAGAGGAGGACTGGAGTTCTCATAGATCCTGAGCAGGGCCTAGTGTGAGGAGGGGGTAGTAGAAACCTAGAGTTACTGAAGACAAGAAGCCTAAGGGAGCCAGATGCATTCATTCTGATTCTCATAGAACAAGGAATATTTGATTTTATGTTATAAGTAAAATGATGGGAGTCTTTTGATTAAAATACTAGTCATTTGAGGATATGCTGGCATTGCTAGCTTGGATTAGTGTTATCTGATACAGATGCAAACGTATCACATAAGAACCCTCCCCCCACCAATTCTTCTTTTTTTTTTTTTTTTTGGATCCAGCTTGGAGACAATTCTATTAGACTTATTCCAATGAAATTTAAGAGATGAAATGTGGTCACATTTAGTCTTGAATTCATGTGATGTTTGTCAGCTTATCAAGAAATAAAACTCAAGAAGGAAACAGGGGATGAATGCCTCAATATCCTTCTACATAGAAAAGCTATGGTATAGCAGTTGAAAACGCACAAGTGTCTCTAGATCACTGCCACCTGTTCTGGCAGAGTCTAGTGCTGAAGGCGAAATGTATTGGCTGTCTGTATCACTAGCAAATTATATTTTGTGGGTATAGATTGCTAACTACAGTTTTATGTACGTGTTTCTCCTTAAAGAAACCGCTTTACAAGTAATAGAAGCTCCATACATTCTTCCTACACAGCATTTTATGTAGTTTGGTTTAATTTAGTCTATTGACAAATCAATATTTGTGCTAAAGAAGGATTATTCTCCCTCTTTCATAAGCAAAAAACCTGAGGCATGGAAAAAATGAGTGACAAATTCAGGCTGTAATATCAATCCCAGACCCAACACTGTAGTCCAAGAGTCTGCCCGCAAACTCAGATGTCAGTTCCCTGTTGTACTAAGCACAACTATTTTCCAAATATCTACTATGAGCTGGGTTGGGTTGGTTTTCCCTACCAGGAATAGTTTCCTGGTCAAATGATGTATCTGAAGTTACCTTTGGTATCTCTTTAACAGTTCTCCTAGCAAATGAATGTCTATAACAGATTTAAGCCCTGTTCGAATCAGTGCAACCTGTGATCTGAATCGACAGAAATTCCCCTCCCAAACTCCTCTTAATGCATTTTAAAATAATGTTATGAGACAAGTCAGCAGAAAAGAAAGGACTACTGCAGCCTTAGAAAATCTGGTTCTGATTTTCTAATTCTAGCAATAAAAAGGCACCATAATACAGTCTTCAATTTGTGCATTTCCCTCAAGGTTTTTCACGCAGTGAAAAGAGACCTGACTGTCACTAAGAACAAACTGACTCTTGCTTAAAAGCCTTGCCTAAGCTGTTAAACAGTCCAATGATGGACATCATGGAACAATAAAATAGTGATAGATTAATGATATAAAAGATGATTAACTGTCATATTAATAAAAGATAGGATAATATGCTGCAATCCTTGGCTAAATTTCATTGTGGGTAATTGCATCCCACTCACCAAGTGTTGCACAGCTTTCTTGTGTACTAAGAGAATTGCTGCTTGGGCTCACGCCCAGAGGTAGGTGCATTTCTGTCTGTGTAACATGACAGATGGCTTGAAGTCCATCGGGATCCTCTGCATTTAACTCAGGGAGCAGTACAGGAATTCAAAGGAACAGATGTTCCTGTAATATCTGGGAAGAAGATAAGCACCCCCATTTACTTTTAAGTTAAATATATCCAATACTATCAAATTTCTCCACAGATAGAAAAAAAAAAAAAAGAGAAGATTTTTAATACTAATATAATTGTTTTCATGAGTTAAACGGCATTTGCCATTGGGTGGATTTTTATTAGATTTTTTTAAAATCCATTTGCTAATATTAAAAACAAACTAGATTTTAGACAGGAAAGGAAGGATGGAGGAAGTAAATAAATCTTTATGTAATGTAGCAGGAAAATGTCCATCAATGGAGTAGTCATATATGGTAACTGCAAATCACCTAGTGTTTTGGGTTTGTTTTTTGTGGTTTTTTTTCACAGTGAAATCCGCTACACTAGTAGAACATAAAAATTGAGAGCACTCTAGTGCCTTAATGGCTTTTACCACTAGAGGGCTGAAGCAACAGCTTCAACACGATAATGAACACACCCTGCTGCACGAGCCAAATGGATTAATCTGAAAATTAGGCATTGCCATTAGAGTTAACACTATGAATGTATATGCTTAAAAACTAGATATTCCTTAATAGAAAAAAAGGCAGCTTTCAGATACTTTTATGCCTTCTATCAAACGACCGTTGCCACCTTTTCAGAAAGCAAGAGCAACTTTCAAAATACTGGGATTTGTAGCAAGTCATTAGAGTATTTCATCATGTATGTTAGTGCAGAGGTTTCTGGGCAAATTACATCCATTTCAGCTTAAAACCAGAAATCACCCTGAAAAATTAGCATGCAACTTCTGTCCTCTATTATGTAACATTTCTTGCACTTACTAGGCTATTAGCAAAGCAATGTAATAATGCTTTAGCAACTGAATGCGGGCATCTGAAAGAGAGTAGCCCAATTTACAAGCTCTAAGCTGTCATATATCACACTTAGCTGAAGTAATGGAAAAGCTACACAACCTTGCTTGACAAAATCCACAGTCATAGTTTATTTTGCCTCTGCGGCCAGCTTCCTGCTAGATTTTTCTTTGTCCCTGTGATCTTGGCCCAAAGTTCCAGATTCCCATTTCCAAGAAGCACGAGCTGGTTGAGAGTGACCTTCCGTGTGAATGTGTATGTTCTGCCCAGACACATGCATTCTTTAGCATGTTTCAGCTCAAGCCTTTTCTCTTTGGGACACAAAATGAGAAAGATAAACAGTCTTCATGCTGTTGTAGAGATAAAGAGCCAAGATCTGATCCAACAGTTCAACTTCTGCCATGTTTGCTTTATAGCATATAAATTACCAATCTGGCCCACAGTTCAGGAAATTAAAATATCATTCAAGATATAAGCAACAAAGATCAGGAGGAAACAGAAAGAAATTCTATGAACTTCTAGCATTACAGCACATTACAGCTACTCCTTTCAACACCGTTGTGTAATATACTTCTCAACGGGACATAATAACCACATTGTGCACACAAGCTAGGTCTGGAGTTATGTGCACAAAAAAGAACAAGGCTGTTTCATAAAATAGATGTTTAGCCACTGCTGGATATATCTCCAAAAGGCAAAATCATTTATAAAGTATTGTCAACCCAACTTCATGTCATTTTATCTGGGATTTGGGAATCTTCACAGGTTGGAGTGCAGGACTCAGCATAAACATGTCTTTAATGTGTCAACGCATGGACACTACACCTAAATCCTCAAATTGCTCGATTGTGTGATTTTTCAAGAGACTTGTCCAGTTGTTGCTGTGAATCATCATGACACTGGAGGATAAACCAAAAGCCCACGTAAGTTGTTCTAGGGAGTGACCCTCACAAACATTCAGGGAGAATGAAGAAGCTCCTGGTTTAAAACAATCTCCTTGTCCCCCTTTTCTGCCTCTTCAGTCAAAGGCTTGGCACAAGATTTTATTTCAATATTTTTTTGAAATATTGAATATTTATTTTCAATAAATAGTTTACTGAAAAAGAGTTTACAAAGCTGTTGCTTCTTCCAGACAATCTTCTTCCTGGTGGTCTAACAAGCAAGATCATTATTTTGGCATTGCTTTGGGATTCTGCTGTTCCATAGTCCCAAAGAAGGTAACAAATTGCTTTGTTCTTAAGGTGACATCAAATTCCATTGGATTCAATGGACAGCTCCCATAATTAGGAGTGAGAATTAGATCATAATTTTTGAAGCATGTTTATGCTATCCTTAGTCCCAAATGACTCGGTATTATAGACATGTATTTAATGGCACAACTAAGATTTTAAGCACATGATTTCTTTCTGAAGATGATACTGCATCATTAAGAGCAGTATTTTGTCACCTTTGAGTAGATGGGGAAAACAAAATCTCTTACATTTTATCTGTATGATCATATGAATTGAAAGTAACTAGTGATAGAACAAGAGGAAATGGCCTCAAGTTGTGCCAGGGGAGGTTTAGATTGGATATTAGGAAAAATTACTGAGTGGTCAAATATTGGAACAGGCTGCCCAGGGAAGTGGTGGAGTCACCATCACTGGAAGTATTCAAAAAACCTGTAGACATAGCACTTCAGGACATGGTTCATTGGGCATGATGGTGTTGAGTTGATGGTTGGACTTGGTGATCTTAAAGGTCTTTTCCAACCTTAATGATTCTGTGATTCTGTGATATATGATTATTTTTCAAAATGGATCATAAAATACATATTCACTTACAAGCTCTGCATGCATGACACTTGGGAAAAAGCAAATCCACATTGCAGTGTATCAGCAGCAAAGATAAGGTCAAAATGGAATGTAAATAATTCACATTTTTAAATCACTGGTATGTATCGCTGATGAAAATTTTAGCTTAGGGTTTAGTTTGCTTTAGCTTCTCTAAAACTTAGAGAAGAGAAATGTATATTGCTGTGTTGATTTTGTAGTCCTCTACAAGGATTACACTATATTTAGACACTATTCTGAGGGTTACTGTGGAAAAAATTAAGATTAGACACATAGCAATAAGAAAAACCAAGCTAAGAACCACATCTGTAATTCTTCATCTCCTTCAATTAACTTGTTGAAATAGCTCAGTCAGAAACTTGTAAAAAGGAACTATTTATAGAAACAAAAGGGCGGGTAAGGACTCAATCCTCTAGCCTTCACACAAGCAAAAGAAAAAATCTTATCATGCCAAGAGAATTGTATTTAATTACAAAATTTCAGGATTGAACAACGAGCTTTCTGCTCTATGGGAAAAACTGCAGGCATCCGCAGCATCCTGGATCATACCATATCATCCCACAGATATTCTCAGAGCTTTTTCAGAACTGCATTTTTTACTGGGTGACTTTTGACTGAATCTCTTTCCTTCTGGTCAATACATGAACACTTAGCAGTGATATCTGGACTAGTATTTTCTGCATAACATCCTATTTCACCTGCCACTGACACCAGTGGAAAGATCTCACAATGGTTTCACTGGAGTTTGAATTAGGCATTTTGTGAGATGAGTCTGTGATGGGTATTCATTATAGAAATAATTATTGATAACAATTTTGATAAGATATATTAATGCTATGTGTTTTTTTTTCTAGAAATGGCTTATTCTACCAAGGTTAAATAACTAATATAGAGTGTTAAAAAAGCTGACAAGTCTGTACATGTTGTACACTAATGACATCAGCTTTCTACTGCTCTTATTAGTGCCTCATGTGAAGACAAACTGCTGAGCTTGATAAGGATGTGACATAGTAATATCCGGATATAAAATGTGATAGACATAAAATTTCTACTTCGATCGCTACAGCAGCAGCCTAGTCACTGCAGCATTTTACTAGACCAGGATTGCTTGCTATTTTGCATGTTTTATTAAATTAAGGACTAACTAATTCACCCCTAGTAAGAGTCTATACCCAGGAATGTCTCATCTGACCTTTAAATCCATTTTTGTGTGACACGATAAATTATTTACCTTTCCCAAGTCAGTCATCATTTAATTATGAAATGCTATTATTTCACTAATAGTTATTGCTGCTACTTAGTAGCCAGAGCATCAAAAACATGCCAGTGCTGAGCTTTCTATAAAAAGGGCCAGAGCTCCTTGTATGTGGTGTGCAAATAAACAAAAGCACACTGGCCCTGCAGACTTCACAGTCTCAAATTTCAGCTCAGAAAAGTGCTCAGTACTTTTCTGAAAGGCTTGCGCTACAGAATCCAATCCCGTTTCATCCCTACTAAACAATTTCCTGTTTCTGCTGGCCCTCAGAAAAATCTATTAATACAGGTTTTCTCAGAGCATCTGCAATGGCACACTGGAGCCATGAAACACTGGAAAAACTTGCTTATGTAACTGTGCAGCTTTGCATGTACTGGGAAAAATCCTTTCAGCAGTGTAAAGGTAATGAAGATGCTGTACCGAAACCTATGCTGAAAATCACATTCAGTATCTACCATGATTTAGACATCAGCACCGTGTTATGATGCTAATTAGCAACATTTCAAGTACATATAGCTTTAATTAATTTTCTACTCTAGTACTTAGTAGTTCTTTTACAACTTTGAAAGGAATTATTGAAATTCTACAAGGATTAGTCATTACGGGAATTTCAATATTAAAATAATTGGCCTTTCTTGCATAAACGTGCTTTGCTGCTGTAAAACTTCATTGTCCCTCCACCAGAGGGCAACATTAGAAAAAAATATTTATATAAATCCAAACAGCAGTTGCTTTTAGGATATTGCAGCTGCAGCACACGTTTTCATTAGGGAATCTTACTTTTAAAATATGCTGTTTACATTTTGTTACCAAATTAGGCAAGTGAAGGAGCTTAATAATTTTAGAAGGATTTGTTCAGAGCCAGAGTTATATATATTTTTTTTTTGTTATCAAATCTACAGAAACTTCAAGATTAACATGAAGCCTAAGTGAAATACAACGGTCATGACTTAGACAGAAATACTACACTTTGCTCCTTCAATCTACTTCAAAGTGATTAAAGTCAGAAAATTACTACTAGATTCTGAAAAGAAAAATAATTCTGTTCAGAATATGCCCAGCTCATTCCAGTGCTATAATACCACAAACCAAGTCCAAATGTTACACTGGCTTATTCAGAGGCATGAAAGCAAAAGAGATGAAAATATTAAAGGCTTAAGAGAAAGCAGTCACTAGTGGATGCCTAATACGCCACAAATAAGCTGTGTAAGTAAACATGGATAGAGAGAAATATACCTTTAGAATAGATGTTACCTATTTATAGCAAGAGCAGCATTATTTGCAATTAAAGCCCTGTTTCCCTTGACGTGCGACTGACCGCACGAAGGCCATGTCCTTTTTCCACACGAACAGTTACAAATGGATCAGCGACACTGGCTCCGAGGAGTGGCAAACCCCGCGGCGCAGCGCTGCCCCCGGCGTCAAGCTGGCCCCGAAGAAGGGGGCGACGATGGCCCCCCACGAGGCCCCGCGGACGCGGGTGGGAGGCGAGAGCGCGGCTCTCCGTGGGCTGCGGAGCGCCGTCCGCCCCCGCGGCGCGCAGTGGGCGCGGCGCTGTCCGCGGTGCTGAAGGGGCGCGGCGCTGAAGCCGGGCGCGGCGCTGAAGCGGGGTGCGGCGCTGTCCGCGGTGCTGACGTGGGGTGCGGCGCCCTCAGGGTGCTTCTCGCCTCCGCCGCCGCCTCGGGGCGCGACCTGCGCGGCCGCGCAGAAGCAGCGCTGCGCGGGTGGGCGGGCGGGGTCACGCCAGGGCTGCTAGCCGTTCGAGGGACTTAGCCAGCGGCTCCGGTACTTGGCGACCGCCTGCCTCCGGCGGCGAATCGCACCCCTCCCCCTTAAGCTCTACAGCCGGGGACACCGCCAGCGCCAAACCGAGATTTCTTTGAAACGCTCCCGCAAAGGGATCTCCTTCCACCCCCAGCCGGGCATGGCGCTGCCTCCACCCGCCACCGCCGAACGCTGCAAGGCCCAGAAGACATTCTGAGCGTGCCTGGCAGCTCCGCGCTGCCGGGAAACCCGGGGGCTGCCTGCAGCGCGCTCAGGCTCCCCGCTCGCTGCCGCACACAGGCGCGCTCCCTCGCCCTCGCCCCCCCGGCTCCGCACGCCGCCTCTCCCTCTCCCTCGCACACAGGCGCGCACGCTTCCCTTCACTGTCCTCTTACCCGGAGGTGCACTGATAGCCATTGAATGAGGGGGAAAAGTTAAGACATGAAACCAATATGAACCATCGTTGCTCGTAGCAGTGCCCTATTCAGAGCAGAGCAGAATCCAGCGAGCACCCCTGCAGGAATGGAGTCGGTAAAACAAAGGATTTTGACCCCTGGCAAGGAGGGATTGAAGAATTTTGCGGGAAAATCGCTTGGACAGCTCTACAGGTAAGACTGAGATCTCTTACAGGACTCTACCGCCTGGAAATAATTGGAAGCTTTTCTTAACCGACAGCTGCTGCAGGAGGTCGGATGCTTTGTGGAGGTTAGTGGTGGAGGGGCTGGGAGCTGTGGCAATACTGCCGATATAATCTGGATCCTGGAAACTAGTGCTGAAGCTTCTCAATATGGCACCCTCGTAACTTCTCTACATGATTCGTAGATGGTGTCAGTAAATATGGAGCGAAAGATTACCCCATCTTGCTCCCACAAAACCGCGATCCCATCTTGAAATCATAATCAGGAGAGAGCAGCTCCCTGTATTTTTGTTCTGTGTTAATTTTGCAATGCAGTCACAGGATCTTTCCCCCTGCCCTTACCAATCATTAAAAAATAATAATAATAATAATCTTTCCTGGTTTCGATTAGTCTTGTCCCTTGTGTAATTCGTCGTCAGAGGAAGATAAACATGGAGGTGTATAAATAATTGATATCCGAACGATTTTTTTTTTCTCCTAAAGCTGAAACATATAGAGGGATGTGTTTAATTATTTATCCGTCTGCCTTGAGAAGCATCCACTTGTCTTATAACTAATACACAACTGCAATGGCTAAACTGAAAAGATTCACTCAACGGTATGTTTCTGTGTGTGCAGAACATTTCGATCGTCTTTGAGCCCTGTACACACAGATGAACAAGCCCAAATTCTCGCACATCTAAAAAGTCTATGCACTGAAGTTGACACATGGTGCTCCATCCAACCTGGCGACTTCAGTGACCTCCAGGACGTTTGAGAATAGTCTGTGAAATTCCAATGTATTTTCGATTGTCCCCTCTGCTAGAAATAAACTCGAAGGTTTGGGGTTTTTTTGTTTTGTTTGGTTTGGGGGTTTTTTTTGTTTGTTTGTTTTTTTGCAAATTACAGATTAAAGGTAACTGCGGATTTATCTGCCTAGGGTAGGTCACTTTTTTCCATACCTATGCGGCAGTGTTGGGCACAGGCACAAGGCTGTTCCACAGCATGAGTCACAACTTCTGCTGCCATTTTCAGGAAAGGGGACATATCAGTGAAGTGATAAAGACAAAATTAAGATTTCCATTTTAGTAGCAAGGGTACGATTTTGAAAAGCCAAAAGCAAAACCAAAGCCATCAACAACGCAGTGACTATCCTACAGTTTTTGGTCATATTTAAGTCATTTTCAGTGGCTTCAAAGAAATACTGATAATCCAGAATAACTGCTAAAAATATCATTAAGGAAATAAACCTCCTTTTCGCCCTAAAATACTCTACAACGTATAAATAAAACGATCCTGTCTCCTACTGTTTATATAGTCACACAGGGAATAATGGAGAAACGGTGTTTGTATTTTCCAGCAACACTCCGTTTGAACTCTCCCCTTGATTAACAAATGCGCGATTTACTCATCTTTTTCAGCGCACGGGATTGACATATTGTTTCCGATTCTTAGAATTAAACAGTTTTCTTGTGGCTTACACATTGATTTCTAGTGTCTTCCCGAAGACGAGAAGCCCATTCAGGGAGAAAACACTCCTACATCATCCTTTATTCGCACGAACGAATTTTGAACACAAAAACACGGTGTTTTATTTTATTCACAACTTGAAGACGTTTCTTAATGCTGCTGTCTTTAAGCATGGAAATAATTGTCCCAGGGAAAAAAAAAAATCGTGAGAATTTCAACTGACTAACTATTGGGAAAAATCCCTGTATTTTCTCCCAAACACGGAGAACGTTTTGATCCTTATTCTGCTAATTGTTACTGCACCATTAGCCGGCTGAGTTAACCTCAAAGAGATGCTCCTCGCAGGAGAATTTCTGACGTGAGAAAACACTCCTAGAGCAGGGGTGAGGGCAGCCGTAGGAGAGTCCAGAGTGTCGGGACATGGTCACATATTCGCTCCTCAAGACGACGGAGCTAGGATGGAAGCGGTTAGGTTTTTTGTCTACATATCTCGGTGACTGCAAAAGAAGATTAAGAGATTCAACATAGGACACTTGCTCGATAAACCCGATCTTTCTTACTACTGACACGGCTTGTTTTAAAGCCTTTCCACCAAAGAAGAAATAAAATGAAATATTTTAAGCCACCTTTCGTGGATGGCAGGGTTGGGCGGGCTTTATTCGGTGTTTTTCTGTTGATTCGAAATAGCTGCAAATAACCGGTCCTCTTCAGATTCCTGCACATTGTTCTTTAGGAGATAAGATTCTCATGTGAAAACAAGGGAGCGGGGGCAATGAGATTTAGCTTAAAGCTGATCTGTTAAACCTGCTGAGCGATCACAGGCTCTCAACGTGTGGCTGAGCAGATACGATCTTTTGGGAAGACTTCTCCGGAGATGCCAGTTCTCTAAAGACGGTCATGTTTTCTTCCACTGCATGTGACAGCCATTTTGCAAATCTAAAATAAGTAGCAATATCGCCCCCCCTCCCTTTCTGTTAATATTTCTTTTGTTCCCAGACCTGAAGCGAGCTGCACACCAGGATCATTCCCCTTGGTGTTTCTAATACAGCAAGGAGGGAATAAAACCTTCTCCAAAAGACTGTGTCGGTTTCCACACTATGCCTCTTGGGCTACCCAACATGGCGCCTCTGCAGTGGTTACAGATGATGTCTTCTTAATGCGTCCTACATATTTAAGCAGAAGTCTTTAATGATAGATGAGCAATTCTCGGCTAGAGCTCCTCCCAGGGCTTCTGCGGCGGGGTGGCGGGGGGAGCTGGGGCTGACTAATCCTGACTCCCACAGGTCACTGCTAAAGAACAGCTGAAGGTGAATGGAAAACAAGGAATAAATCCTCAAATCAATCCAAAGCGAGCCAAAGGGGCGGGGGGAGTGGTGAACTCCGCTGTCGAAGCGGTCAGGGCTTGACTTTCCCTTCTTGTGCCGGGCAGAGTCCTAGAGAAGAGGCAGAAGCCCGGGGACACCATCGAGCTGACGGAAGATGGAAAGCCCATGGAAATGCCCGAGAAGAAAGCCCCGCTGTGCGACTGTACCTGCTTCGGGCTGCCCCGGAGGTACATCATTGCCATCATGAGTGGACTGGGATTCTGCATTTCCTTCGGGATCCGATGTAACTTGGGAGTGGCCATCGTGGATATGGTCAATAACAGCACCATACACCGAGGAGGAAAAATTATTAAAGAGGTGGGAACGCTTCCCTCGTAAATCCTATGTCCTCCCAGTACATCTCCCAGCCCAAGCACCTTAGCGCAGGCGAAGCGGGCTCGGGCGACCTCGCAGCAGCTGCCCCGCTGCCGCCCGCCGTGCCCCGGCCCGGCAACCCCACGCTGCCCGGCCCGGCCTGGGACGGGAGCCTCATTCCCGGAGGAGAAACAATTTCTACCGATTATTCCTATTTTCCTTTTCGGTTTCCAGCCCAAAGCAATTCTGCGGTATTAATTTGCGGGCAGGTTGTTTTGGTTTTTTGTTTTTGTTGTTGCTGCTGTTCCTTTTGCACACAACCTTGAAAAACGCAGATATCTCGTAAAATAAATGTAGGGGATGGGGGAAGGGGGGCGCCGAATAAGCGGCTGCCAGCGGGTGCGCCGCGCTGTAACGGAGACGGGGAGGTTGTGCAGGAATGTCTGAAAACACCAGGGTGGAAGAATTTGCTTTGATAAACGGCGTTAAACGCTAAGACGCAGTGATCAAGAGGTGAATGCTAAATACAGATGAGTAGTGTTAAATACACAAGTACGGAGGGAAAAGAAGCCCTACAGGTTACTCCCGGCGCAGGCAAGGGGTAGGTGCTTACAGCTACGACCGTGCGGGCAGGGAGGGTACGCGGCTCTCCGCCCCTCCGCCGCCACGCCGCGTGGAGCTGTATCGGCAAGCCCGGCCACGCAGGGCTGTACTATCGGCAAGTCCGGAGTCGCGGCCCCGCGGGGGTGTGTTCCGTGGGTGCCAGCGCCTCGCCGGCTCTCCGGCCCCACGGCCCGCCCGGCCCAGCGGCTGAGGGCACGCGGGACTCCGGTCACTCAGGAGCGACCCTGCCCCTCTCATGCCCCGCAGAGGCACAGACTGTGCTGGTTTTATTGCTGTTACTGAATTTGTTTTGCTGCTTATTTCCCTGCCGAGCAGCCAGGGTACTCGCTGTGTCGGGCTAAGGCGGAGCGAGCCGGCGCCCCGCGTCCCTACCCCGGCGACCCGCCGCCCGGTGCCCCCGCCGCGTTAGAACCCCCCGCGGCCGCCCGGTTCGAAGCTTCTGCGGGTGAGCGCTTTCATCTGGCACGATTACAGCCTTCCTCTTCTCTTTCTCTCCTTCTCTCCCGGTCCCTTGCCCCGGAAGAAAGCGAAATTTAATTGGGATCCTGAAACAGTCGGCATGATCCACGGCTCTTTTTTCTGGGGATACATAATCACCCAAATCCCCGGCGGGTATATCTCGTCCCGGCTGGCAGCGAACAGGTAACGATGGCCTAAATTAGCCCCAGGGTCGGGTATGAGTCCGAGCGAGGGTCGGCGGCGGGGGGGAGCGGGGTCGGCCGCAGTCACTGCCCCCCTCCCCGGGAGCCGGGGCACGCCAGGACCCTTTTGTAAGTCACTTAAGGAGGTTTGTGGCAATGATATTCAAACAACCCGTCTTCAGAGGCAAATTCAAAGATTCCTTGTTTCATTAAAGCTTGAGAGGTTGTTTTTTAATATGATTGAACGAAAGAATCTTATGATTTTTTGTTTTAATGAAAAGGAAGACCATCAGCAGGAATTTTCCATTAACGCACAAGTGAATTTAGAATGGTCGAAAAACATCTTTCAATGAGACTTCCACAATGAAAAGAAAGTGCAGATGGTGCGGGGACTTAAGGACTCGTTTCTATGGTGTCTGGCAATTTTTCAAGCACCCTGGGTGCGATTCTACCTGTTAATTAGATCCACTGAGTATTCAAGACACATGAGGCTTTCACATCCATGCTCAATGCCATGGGCTCATCCTTTGCCGAAGTAGCGAAGGTCCTAGTGCCACTCTTAATAACAAACTAAGTGCAAATGGATACTAAAATCAACAATATGTACCTTTAACTCTTCTCAGGGGTGTGGAACATCAAAGGTAGGCCTGGAGAGGCAGAGATGGTTTGCCTGGCGAGCAAGCTTACTTTGTGTTTGAGAAAGAGGGGGAGGAGAGAGAGGAACTACAGTAAAAATGCTCTTTCCAAAGGAAATATCTTTTATACAGAGACCTACATTAACAATAATGAGTATTTACTAATGGAGAGATGCTCTGTAACTGAGACAACCCTAACATCCCTCCTTTTAAACCAAATGAAACAAAATGCAGCATTTATTAAAGTGGGGTAGCCATTGCCTATCTGTTTACAAGTGTCATCTTTCTGATAATGGATCAGAAATGTAAAAAGCTATTTCACATAACAATTAACAGACAGTTAAAGGGTTCTTCCCCTTTTCTTCCTCCTTCGAGCATTTTTGTATCTTTACACAGTCTGTAACTCCTCAGGTTTAATTGGTGTTTTGCTTGAGTAAAGACTGCAGAATTTGACTCAGAGAATCAAAAATCTGTCTTTCTTCACCGATCAACTTCAGTAAGGTCATTTGAATCAATCCTGATTTAAAGTGGGGCAACTACAAAGATTTGTAAGACAATGGCAGGGACATTCTCAGGAAAACTCAGTAGTAGAAGCACACAACTTGGTGTATGTGAATCAATTTTTCCTCCTTTTCACAAACATTTACATTTACAACAGTAAATGAAGACTAGTTGCAGTTATTAATCTGGGTGTATTTTAACTCGGCAATTTTCACAGATTAGTGGTTAGTTATTACTGTTGTGGAAGCCTCTGAGACACCTCCAACACAAGGTGAATGACAATGTAAATCATAGATTCAGTTAAGGAACAAGTTACAGCATACATGCCAGTAATTGCAAGCAGTAAAATATTGATAGTGGCTGTGATTTATATTTAGTTTGTTGATAAAATGGCAGAGAATAGAATGCCAAGTGGTTAGATGTAGCAGTTGGAGTAACAGTGTATTGAGGTGGTGAAAATACAAGTTAGTTCCTGAATGCTACAAAGAGATTTTGACATATACACATGCAATTTTAAATGAACAGGATGACTGTAGGGTAAAGTGGCACCCAAAATAGGGTGCAAGCCTTGATGTTGGCATTAGAAGAAGTCAGACAAGTGAGCATGCAGGCCTAGAGGACTAGAGCACCAATAGAATATGAGCTACTTTCAAAGCCTCTGCTGACTTACATGCCTCCTGCTACAGTCACAGCTGGTCCTTTCACACACCCCGTGGATGACAGTCAAGTAACTTTTTTTTTTTTACAAGCCTCACTTGTGGTGTCAATGGTTTCCTTTGCATTCAGAGTAAGTCTGAATGTACACAGAAAAAGGAAGTTCAGATGTGCTTTACATAAAAAACAATAGACTGTAGAATAGCATCACCAGATTCAAGATGATCCGTGAGAAACTTAGTCTTGAGGTCAAGAAAAAGGGAGATTTTCAAGAGGTTCCATCCCCAGAAGGGAAGGAGGTAATGATTACATGGAAAAGATAGCATGAATGAAAAACTTACTCCAAGATGCTGAGAGGAAGGAAATTGAGAAGAGGATTAAGGTGTGCTTTGTGCACTTCATTTCTTATTGACAGGGAGTTACTGAGTGTACAGCAGTTTGCTTGACATTAAGATTCAGTCTAGCAACCAATTACAGAGATTGGGTTGACATAATTTGTAAGATTTGCTAAGGTATAAAATATAGAAGAAATGACCCTCCTGTGGTGTCAAGAAAACCTTTCTACACACAAAGCATTAATTTCAAGCTGGGCTGAAACCCTTTATTTTGATTCTGCCCCTGTTTTAAATGCTTACTGCCAATCAAGAATTAGCAACCCTGAGCTCTGAACTCTAACATATTTTCTTCAACTGAGTGTGTCAATGGGTAGCATTTTACTGAGATCGTTTGCTAACTGTAGAACTCAAGGCTGCTGCTGCATGGTTACTCTGTTCTGCCTTGACCCACTGCTCTTATCATGCATACTCCCCATTACTCCTGACAGATCAGATTTAGTGATTTACAGATTTAAAAGTAGTAAATGGAGTTCTCCAGGAATTTGCACTTGATAGCTTGGATCTCAATTTATCTCATATTGCATCACTGAGAATTTTCTGTTACAGAGCATTTTCAGCCCAACACTAAGAAAAATGCTTTATTTAAAGAGGTGTATTTACACTGCTGTAGTACCAACAAGGTCAAACAAAACTGTGTTCAAAAATTTCAGAGAACATTCAGAAACAATACATCTCCTGAGCACTTACCTCTCAAGTGGTCAATAGAAGTTGTTACAAAGGTCAGCGCTCCTGAACGCTTTCAACCTCTGCTGGCTTCTGCAGGACTAGGGAACTTTCAGTACATTGCAAGACAACATCATTTTTCAAAAGACATGGTTTGGGCCGCAAGTGCCCCCTCATTTGCTATCAGTGAAGCTTTGAACTTGCATCCCTTGAGTAGTGTGTGAAAATAGAAGAGGATTCCCTTTTGCCACAAGAGGCTAGAGACCTCTTCTCCCAGAGGAGGATCTGCCTCTGGAAGATGCTGGTACGAAAGCACTGTGCAACCAACCACAGCGGACTGGAGGAACAAAGGAAGCACCGTGCAGGGTCCCATGGGTAGGGTTTATTACAGCTATACCTTTTCTCAGGGTTAAGTTCTCAATGAACAATGAACAATTAACCTTGCCATCGATTAAGCATGACACGATGATAGCAGAGAGTATTGAGCAGGCTCTAGTAGTTCAGAGAAGGCATCTTGTCACATGGACATCCAGGTTTGCAACTAATCTAAGTTACTTCTCCTATTTGAACATACGTACGGCCTTACACTAAAAAAAGTGCCCTTCTCCTCAGGCTGTAGTACACTGGGAGTGGAATTCATGTTCCCCACAGAGATGTTTACATAACTATCCTTATCAAGAGAAAATTCACTATGATTCAGAGCTTTTGAGATTGTCGGGGCAAGAATAGACAAGCAGATTCCAGAGACAAATCCAAAATAATATTTTTTTTGGATTTATAATGTGTTTATACTTTGGACTTTTATAAACCGATTGTTTACTGGTTACAACCCTGTCTGATTAAGTATTAGCAAAGCTTTCTCCCCAAAAAGTGAATAGAGTGAGATTTTTCTTCTTTTGAGATTGTTGGGGATTCAGTGGTATGTTTTTCACTAAATCACAGTGGATTTTGACTAGTGTGAGCAGGGTTTTCAGGAGGAAGGAACTGAGTTGCTTTTGCATTGTTTAAAAGTATTTTTCCTTGAAAAATACAAGAAAACGTGAAAATTCAAGTATGATGCCCTTATACCATGTATCCACATTATTTAATCATCTGAGCTATTACTCATAATGGCAGTTAATGCCATTTAAAAGCACATAAATCTCATTTGAATGCTTTTACACTACAGGTTTTAATATCAGTGTTACAGAAACTCCCACCAGAGGGGTTGTCATTATACGATTACAATGTGCTGTCAACAGAAAGGATATAAAATGCTGACAGTCCTCCAACCCCACCTAGTCTTAATTTCTACTTAGTCCATGAATAGAAGTTTTGCTAGGGCTAATCAGAATTAATCCAATCTTTACATTTTTTTAGAAAAAAATCATAATTCTCAGGGACTGAAATCATGCTAACAGAAAGAAAAATAAATTTGTGGTTTGGTGGTTCTTCGACTCTATCATTCAAAATTTGAAGTGGCATGCATTTTAATATCAATGACCAAGATGTTTAAATGTTCTGAAACAATGCAATGAATGCAGTATTCTGATACGAAATTCAGACATTTCATGTAATAATTACATCCTTTTGCAGTATCTTAACAACTATATTATAAACACATTTTGCTGTTTTGATGCTTTGAAAGTAGCAAACTGGAAACTGGTGCAGTTTTTCTTGACTTTGAGCTCCTCCAGGAAGATTTATACTGTTTAACTAAGCGGGTGAGTGAACAAGCACTTCAAACCTCAGTGTATTGTGTCATTCCCAGACAATGCATATCTCTGCCTGTCTGCTATGTAGGGACCCCAGGTTACTTGGGGTATTTGCCTGGGTCATCACATGGTGTGATGAAACCCCTTCTTTTTGTGTTTTGCACAATCAAGTGACTGTCTGTATCTGGACTAGTGATATTTATCACACTGGGAGACTGATGATTAACCAGCTAGCATTTATGAACCTGTCAAATATATGATACTGCTGAATTGTCCTTAAACAAGATCTACCATGATATTCACATTTCATCAGCCATTTTGGGAATACATATAAATGCTGATAAACTTGTGGGTACAAAAAAGACCAGACAATCAGATAATCTATTAAATACCATCTGGTAAACTGGGTTCTGTTCAATACATGCGACACTCAAGTGCAAAGTAACATCAGGGAGTTGGGAACCACCCTGGAAAGCAGTCACGCTGAGTGGAATCTTAAGCCATGCTGAACTGGAAACCCACCATGAAGTTCCAACAGGATGCTCTAATAAGGAAGTGGATGTAATCCTGGGATATTTATTTTTCTGGGTTTAGTGCAGTGAATATATTTAGGTCAATGACACCGACTTTGGATTGCTGTAGGTAATTTGAATACATGCAGATTAATACAACTGTTGAAAAAGTTGAGATTTTTAAAGAGATTTTTAATTACTTAACTTTTAATTACTTAAAAGATGATAGTGTATAATGTCACATAGTGAAAGAAATAGCAAGGACTACGTAGTCAGTGTGTCAGTATATAAAAAAAATTACTAGTATGTAATTTGATTACAAAGTATGCATGCAACTCCACTGGAAAAAATTGCTGGGTATAAATGTGTATTTTCATCCCATAGAAAGATATAACACATATCAGTAAATGAAACCACATAAATTCAAAAAGCATAAATACTACTAATAATGACTAGTCACCACTGGTCCAACCAGAGAAATTATATGCTACATTCTTCTTTGGGTGTTAAATTCCTATATTGGAAGTTATATTTTAGCTATTATAAACAAATGTTTTCAGGATAGGGATAATCAAGCAAAATACAAGGGATAATAAAGTGAAACATAAGGGCTAATGCCATAGCAAATATCAGGTTAGATGGCCTTAAAACTAAGCACTTGTTTTATCTTTAACCTAGAAATGTAATAATTTTATTTAAATTAATATTTCCTATTCCATATTCATGCTATTGCAAAGGTGCAGTTGACTCTGAATAAACTCCCTGCTGTGCTGTCACACGTATGTAGAAAGGTGTGACACTGTACTGGTTTTTACCACCTCATTTCAGGTTAATTTAAATATTGTTATATTTTAACTTCTGATACACTCTTTAGAAATTCATTAAAAAACATGCTGGAAATCTATAATAAACCCCTTGCCCTATCAAAAGCATTACCAAAATGCTGTGGCAGTGTTTGCTCACTGATTTCCTAAGTGAACAGATTAAGCAGTTACTGTAAATCAGGAAAGATTCTCTGAAATTAATGGGTCATTGTTAGATTACACAGGATAAGGAAATAATTCCCGAGTTTGTAGTTTTGTATTTAAAATAGAAATGCAGGTTTTGACTGTACATGCCAAGCACTGTTTCAGAAATAGATCTGCAATAATCACAGACTTTTTTTGGTAAAAAAGCTGAGTGAGCATTTTAGCTCATTTGTGTACACTCAAACATAAGAACTCTCTTACACAAAGAAATAGAAACGGCAGAATAAAATGACATTTTTTTAAAAGTTAAAGCCACCTTATAATTCGATGATAATGACACATATTTCTCATTACCTGTTAAACAGCAAAACCTGGCACTATTCATATTAAGGATCATCACTACATAAATATACTAAATTTCTCTACAATGCAATTATCTCTCATCTATGTTGAACTCTTCATCATTGTCGCATTCCAACCCGAATGAAAATATATAAATCAACCTTTCACTTCAAATTCATCTGTGTTTTTAAAGTGCCATTCATCTTGTTATTAAGGGCTAAATCCTTCTTCCCAGCAAGTAATCCGATAGGATTATTTGCATGAATAAACTGAACGATATTTCAGACAATTGTATGTCAATGCATCTCATCTCAGAGGCCCAAAGATTTTCACTGAAACTGTGTCATTAGTGTGTCAGTGAAATCAGAACATTTCTCCCTAATTCAGCCTTAATGTCAACAAGCATAAAAAAAAATAAATGCAAGTCCAAAGATTTCCTAGAACTTCACATCTTTACGTTTTCCTTGTTTAAAGAGAGAAATTATTCACTCTCCATTAGCAGGTAGACATATTGTGTGTTTTTCTGATTTGCAAACAATGTATGACCAGGGGATTTGTGGATGGTTAGACAAGAGCCAACTTCTCAACTTCTGAAGACATAAACTGACCTTGCACTGTAAGAAACAACCCCTGAAGTTGCCAGCCCCACCTTTCATGTTCAGTTCAATACCCTGCAGAAAAAAATGGGCTTCGATCCCAGGCACTGGGTTCATCTGCTTCCAAGCAAAGAAACCAATATTGCACTAAAAAACCAAGATGATTTTGTCACCCTACTGCATCGCAGGGTCTTTTAAGCACCAGTCACTGCAGGAAGGGGACTGGGGAAACATCTATGGGTGGCTGGTACCGCTGGTCCCTCTGCCATATGGCTCAGGGGCCTTCCATTTTTCTGTCGTGAATGATGAAGCTGTTTTCACAATTTAATGATGCAACGAGGGATTTGGATGGGGGTTTTGGTTGATAAAAGGGGGCCTCAGATGTGTGACAAAAATTAATAATGTATCCAAGCCCTTATTATACTAGATTAGATGGCGGGAGGTCGGCTTTTACATATTAATGCTTCATGAAGGGCTTGTAATAGGATTTAGTATGAAGGGCACACAGACACATCCCCCTCCTCCCTTGTACACATATGAATGAAAATAACCTGTTTTATCACGTTTTTAAAAAGCTGAACAAAGCTGCTACACTACAGCTTCTAGCCACAAACTATTATTAAAGAGGATCCGTTTTAAGCGATTCTTTCATGAAGCACGGTCAACCTGAGACTGGCACTTGGGAATAAGTGTTCCCCTCTAATGTCAAAGGTAGCTTATTCTATCTGTTTTGCTGGGCAGCTGAGTTCATCAACCACTCTAATATTCATGGCATAATCCCAGCTTTGTTAGCCCTATGCCATTTTATGCAAATTAAAGGCCCAATTCAGAAAAAAACCCACTACATTCTGTCTACCATTTATGAAGCCATAAACTGTCAGGGTGGGCATTTCACAGGAGTATGTCTACAGTAGAGGGGTCAACAGAGGCATCAGGAAATTAGCCTATATTACAGAAAAGTCAGAATGATGATATATGTCCCAGAGTAGCTAAACAGTGTGAATCCCCACACTGGATTCTTTTTCACTTAGTCCATTTATAAATTGTCCCAAGACGGGTAATCAGCATGATTACAAACTCAAAAAGAAAACTAGAGTAAGAGAAATATTACCAGGATTATTTAGGTTACAAAGGTGATGAACAGGTGACATAATAAGTACACACTTAATAAACATCAGTATAGGTAATGTAAATACTCCAAATGAGTGGCTACTCACAGTTCACAGCCAAGGAGGTAACCATTGATGCACAGGGGAACAGCTGAAAAAAAATGAAAACAATTGTCACAATTTATTACCAAGGAAAAATAAGCTTTTCAGAAGTCAGTAAGAGCACTGTTTACATTTACATAAATTGAAAGCAAGTAAACCATTATTAATGGTGTGAAATTTGTCGTTTCCCAGCAACCTCAAGCAAGTACATTATACCCTAAAATGTTACTTTCTATGTTACTGAGAAGCACCTGTATGACTCTCAGTTGAGTAGTACAAGTCCACAAATGTGGACTTTTGGACATACAACGGCAGTGATCCTCAAGATACTAAATGCAGAGAACTACATTTACTCTGATGAGTTTTTTTCAGGACTATATAAAAATGTAAATATAAATATAAATTTAAAAATCAAATATAAAAATTTCAGAATTTGACCCTGATTGTTCAGATGCAACCAGCAAGTGTAGGATTACGTCTGAAATTTGGACTTATTTTTGCATTCCATCCTCCATTGATCCAAATCTTTTGAAACTGGTATCTGTAGAAAAATTGTCCCACAGTTTACATAAAATTACACCAGACACTTTCAGACCAAGTTTATAAAGAAACATATTATTTATTGGGAATATATCATCCAGTTATGTCAATACTGTCAAATAACTTTGCTCCCAGTTCTCTCCCAGGTCCTGAGCCTCCATGAATCCCTACTGCATGTATGATACCTCATAACCAGGGTTCCTTTCAGAGGCAAAAATACCCAATCCTCTGAAAAAAACCTCACGTATGCTTCTGGGATAGTTACTTCCAGACACTCTTTCCACCAGGAAGTCACCTGTACCTGCTTTGATACTTCACCCCGATACAATACGTACACTGGATTTAATGAAAAAAAAAATGCTCTTCAAGCTGGTTGCCTAAAACCACTGATGTCACAGTCACTTTGCTCTGAAAGAATCTACATTTATCCTGAGCAGTCCAGGTAAATCAGGTGTAACACATGGCCTGTATGTCAGAAAACACTCCACAAAGCAGTATAGATACAGCGTTTGATTCCAACAGATAGCAATTATCCTCCCAATTGGCTCCACAAAATATTTCAAAGTTAAAACCAGATGATTTCTTCGATAACTTTATTATATATCTCTAAATCAACAGAGACAGTTGAATCACAGCCTAAGACCTGGAACTGGGTAAGGTAATTTGAATGAGATGGTCTTGGTTTGAAACATCATCTAGCAGATTACATATTTAAAGAGGAAGCCATCCCAAAGCTAATGAGCTAGAAGGAAAGAGTCAGAGTTTTATCTAGACATATACAGATATAATGAGTTGTAAAATGAAACTGCAGGTTTGAGAGATTCCCCAGCTGAATTCAAACAGGAGAGAGAGAGGACTGGCAAGGCGATCAAATGAAGAATAAAGATGAGATGAAGAGGGCCTGGCTTGCTTAGCGATGCAAAAGAAAGAAGATGGGATTGCTATTGGGGTAAACTGCAGAGATTAAAACCACTAAAATAAAACAGCATAGGTACAAGGTATCTACTGCATATAGGAAGTAGCAAGCTGGAAAGGCCTTCAAAGTAAGTAGGGCAAATGCTAATTACTTCTGAGATGGAACCTGATCTGCTTATGAATGTAAGGATGATGTAATGCACTTGCTGGGAAGAGCAACGATCGGAATTTAATGACCCAGGAGTCTTTTACATCAGCATCAACTGCAATGGTGCTGTCATCCAACAGGGCCCAAGTTTTTCATAAAATACGCACTGACATATCAAAAATAGGTCTGTGAACAGGCAAAGGAAGCTGCAGCCTAAGAACTATTTAGGGTCTTGGTTTGACCGGTATGAGTCAGTTGCATTAGTGGGGCTTGGAGAAGGCAGAAGCCTAAAGGGACTTTGTGTTACTGATACACATTGACTTATTCTCTGCATGGCATTTCACTCTGGTGCTCAATCCAGTCCTTGCATGGTCGGTTTTGCTAAAAGACTTGTTAATATTTTGGGATTTATTTATGTTCAAAGCTGGCATATCAAACCGCAGCAGATTCAGGTTCTCAAAATGTTCATGTTCTGTATTAAAGTCTTAGAACATCATCATCTCACCTGATATGGGCAGAGATATGCTTTGTAAGAAGGGAAGTGTTAACTGGCAGCTAAACACCTGAAATTTCTATATATTCAGTCACTGCATAACTCAAAGGAAAAAAAATAAGTTAAAAAGGTTGATCACAAATTGTCATTGCTAGCAACATTTGCAGAAGGAAGGATTCTGAAAAACTGCTGCATGCCTACAGGCATTCCAGCTAACTCCTGTCCTGTTTCTCCTTAGACATTATGTTCTACTCAAAAAATTAAGTATTTATTCCAGCATTCAGCCTTGCAGTTCCCCTCAGACAAGAAATTCTTCCGGTTGCATAAAAATATAACATAATCAGTTCTATGTTGTGTTGTTGGCCTTTTGCAGGAGGAGGTGTGTCAAAGATGAATGATTGTAGGTAGAGTCAGAGTAAAAGATAATAAATTTTAGAAATCTTGAGCTGACAGAATAGTCTAAAAAGTGCTTTGCGCAATACATGTTCAGATGCTCAAAGCAGCAGCTGCTCTGGGACTCTCCCAAACAAGCACTGTTCAAGAAAGAGCAACAAAGAATAGTCAAGACTCAGTTTATTTTTTATATATATTTGATAAAATAAGTCTTTGCTCAACGTATTTTATGCGTTTTCTGTAAGGAAAAGGAATGGCAGTAACGAGCTCACCAACTTGAATGCAAATAAATTTCATTTTTTTAATGACAGAATTTTCATCTCACCTTTAAATTAGGTTGGGAAAACTTTGCAAGGAAAACTCATGCTTTCACACCTCTTTGGTTTCCACCCTTACCTAACAGAGGACTCTCGTCTAAGACTAGGAAAAATGTTTTATCTCTGTTTACAAATAAGGTATTTGTTCAATACAGATACTTTACCCGATTAAAATAATGTCCTTTATAACATGATCACTATTACTGTAAAATTGTTAGGTGCAGATGTTGTATGTCCCAGAAAAGAATATGGGCTACATTTTCCATAGGTTCCTGTTTACAGTCAGAATAAACCAGTTTATAATATTTTGATTTAATTTATTGTAGCAGTGAGAAATGCTATTACCCCCCACCCCGATGCCCTAGAAAACTAACAAAATAATCAAGCTTTCCTATTCTGTAGATAGGTCTTCCACAAAATGATGATTAGTGGCTTTTTGGAGATGAAAACTATTCAGTTACAGCCCTGAAAGAATTTTCTACTGAAGTCATTCAAAACTTCTCTAGGTTATCATGAAGAGTGATGTGAAACCCTCTATGCCTTCATAGTTCTCTGTGTAAATCCATTAAAATATCTGCAATCTTGTTTTGTAGCTGTCAATGACCAACACTCACTATTCTTTAGTTAGTTTGGATTTTAATAAAATGGCATTCATAATTCATTGATATGGGATATATTTAAGCAACTTAAACCTATAGTATTTTCTCTTTTACATAAATACTAAAAACTGCTGGTTTGAACATACAGACTTAGTCTTTGTTTTTTATTTTTTTTAAAGGATAAACTTTAGTTAAGGTACTTCATATGCTTTAGAACAAACATATTAGTTGGTTTCCATAACAGTTTCATTTTCAGAAAGTTGGGCTACTTATTTAGAGAATAAGCACATAGATAATTGTTGAATTTGTCAATTATATTAAAAAATTACATAAATCGAAATACAAGGGATTCAGACAGCTGAGGAATTGACTTCTCCCCACAGACATATGAAAAGGGTTTTAGCTTTATGGAGCCATCGTAGCAATTTTCACTCCCCAGTCATTGGGGTAAAAGGATGCTTCCGACCAGGACCCCTTGCTTTCAGATATCATATGTGTAACCCAGTACGTCACCCATCTGGCATTCAGCATTTGGCATGCA
This sequence comes from Phaethon aethereus, assembly GCF_964289735.1. Classification (NCBI taxonomy): domain Eukaryota; kingdom Metazoa; phylum Chordata; class Aves; order Phaethontiformes; family Phaethontidae; genus Phaethon; species Phaethon aethereus. Next base: position 66,709,211 of record NC_138579.1, on the reverse strand, counting down.
TCTCTGCTCCCACTGTTCTCAGCTCGCTCTTTGAGCTGGCACTTCTTCCAGCCGAGTAACAAGATCTATAACACAGTTCCATGCAGAAGGCTCATGTAATATGAATTGCCTGGAAAAGGTAGACGAGAATAGCGGGGGTGCACAGATGCAGAGATTAGAAATCCAGAGATGAAAATAAATACATTTATTTATCTTTAGTTTGTCCCCAAAGAGAAGAAAGAGCCAATTGGATAGAACCCCAAAAAGATTAATTCCTCCTGCAACCTCATTCCATTCTAAGCATTTTTCCTGAATTGTCAGAGTCATTTCCTTCCTCTGCTCCCATCCCAAACGTCTCTTAGTCAAATATGATTTTGCTATTATTACTACTTGTATTACAGGAGGACTAAGTCACAGCTCATGACCTTCATATAATGCCAATGTCAGTAAAACACTGAAGATCAATGTTAGATTCTGTCTTTCGGGACTGAGTCTACTTAGTCTAGAAATAGAAATAGATAAGCAAAGCATAATTCTTTGTTTCAGGGGTTATTCTGGTCACTGAGGAGGACCAGGATTTACCTTTTTTCCTCTCCTTGACATACTACTACTGTATTTATTAATTTGTTGTCTTCTACATACAGGTTTTTTTTTTATATATGGTTACACAGTTGCTGATTTCGGGTCAGAAAGGAGTTTTCCCCCAAGTCTAAGGACTGCTGAAGGCATGTCAGGGCATTTTTAATTCCCTCCTAGTGCCAGGGCTGAGAATGATGGCAATGTCATTGGCCTCTCCTGCTCTGTCTCTGTGGCATCCTGCAGTTTTCCCAGAGTTTACTGTCAATCTATTAAAGCTCTTCATTTGTGCCATGGCATTAAAATATGTTTTGTGGGGTTTGGAGTGTGCCCATCATGAAAGGGATGTTCAGGGATATCTCTGAATGAGAATTCAACAGCACAGCTACATGGATTTCCTTGGCTGAGCTCAACCCAAGGGACACCATGCAGCAAGGCTTGGCTCACCCTGAAAGAGAAGCGAACTCTAGTGGTGCTTGTGCTTGAGGTATAAAGCCTTCTCCACAAGCCCATGCCACTGCCGAAAGCACGACTGAAGAAATGCACAACAAGGTATGGCAGCTTTAAGACTGTGTATCCCATAAGGGCCACACCTATCCGTTCCAGATGGTATCGGAATATTAAGAGGAGAAACAGACACATGTATAAAGAATGCATATGGGTAGGAGTGAACACTCCTAAACAGACTGAAAGTCTTATTTTAAACAGGGAACCATGTCTGTGTGAGAATGAACATAATCCATCTTCAGTTGCAATAAATACAACTATGGAACCCCACATACTGTCAATTGGCCGTGGAAACATAAGGATCTAGAAACACAGTTTCTAACGCATGCTTGGAGATAACACTGCAGCAAAATTGAGCAAACGAGAATTGTTTGAGAAGCAGAAATGAAACTAAAGAGCATAACAGTCATAAAATCACTACCTTAATAAACATAACAAAAAGGTAAGCACAAAAAAAGAACAACACAAGTTTGGGGTTTGGTGTCTGGGTCAGTAAAACACCTTAGAAACGCCTTAGAAACAATCAGAATGTTCCATTTCCCAATTAAATACATTAGGATGTGAGCAGCATTCAAATATATTTAGATTTATTGTAGCTGAAAATAATTCTTACTTGATCTAAATCATAATAAATGTAGTTAGCTGAGGTATTTAAAACAATAAAATGGGAAATTTCTACAAAAAACCAGAACTATATCATAATACTCTGTTAGGAAGAAGAATTCAGTATTTATGGAGGTAAAAATAAATGTAACAAGACAAAAGAGCACAAAGGAGAAATGCTGATTATATTTATGGACGTGCATTGAGAGATGCAAAGCAAATGTAGGAAGATGTATTTGCTCTTGACTAAGAGGAAACCAACTCACTAAAATAGGCATGCACTAAATTCATGGTACCGCTTTTACTATGCATTCAGGAAAAAAGCATAAAAAAGCCATTTCTGACAAGAATCATAAATTAACTCTAATTTATTCTACCCTTAAATCCATAGACTTTTTTGGGGAAGAATTGATCTGTTTCCGAGAAGGCTATTCCGACAAAGCATAGTTCTGAGAGAGAACTGACTTAGAGTGACATTGTGGAATTATTTCATCATTTGCTTCTTGATGTAACTAAATATTCACTGGTACTTGTGTGTCTAAATACAGGCAAGATTTTCATTTGGAAGATGTATGTTTCTGATCATTCTTTAAATTGCATTCTCCTTTCTCTTCTAGAAGGAACAGACTCAAGGAAACAGCTTCTTTTTAGTGATCGTGAGAACAAAGGCAATTCTGGGAAACACAGCTTTCAATTGTGGCAAACGGAAGCTGATTTCAGATACAGAATAGAAAAACTAGACTAAATTTCCTCCAAGAAAGAGTTACATACCAGAACAATTTTTCAAATCTCAACCTTAGAAAGAGATGGCATTTCCTAATAATTTCTCTTAGCATGATTTTAACAGGAATAGTGATTTAGAAGGAGTTGCACTGATTCACACCAGCTAAGAATCTGCTCCAGCAAGTCTGTGCACAATCACAAATTTAAAACCATATTGCTGCATTAGGCATTTAGCTAAATAGTATCTATTCAGAAAAGGAAAGACTACAAACCAAGTAGTTCTTCCTTCCTGATTTCAAGCAAATAAGGATTTTCTCAATGAACCTTTAGAACAGTTACAGTCTATTGCTCTTCAAAAATCGCTAACGGGAACATCTAACTTTTTAAAGGAATTTGTAAAAATCACAAGCAAAGCTCCTAGGAGTCGAAACTCTTCTTATTAATAAATGAAGAAAAAAAGCAAATTAAAACCAAGACACCACTGTGGTTTATGTGAACATATGGGGGGTATTAAAATGTAAGGAAATGAGTTGCACATACTTTTGGAGTAGAAACTTATACATAAAGAAGTTAAGAGTAAAGACAGAATTCAGGCCAAAATAGTTAACACAGTGCAACACAAACACATGCACCAGTCAGTCCCAGTAAATGTGTCAAACATGCTGCCAAAGCAAGCCAGAAATGTGCTGCACAGCCAGCTAGATCTTGTTTAACATGAGATGGGGATCACAGGGAACACAACGAGGAGACCAGATTTAGAGCTATTTAACAAAGCTTCCCTACCGTGCCAAGAGGCTTTTTTTCTGCTGCCCTTTAATATTTGTCAAATAGAAGTGGAGTATACTCAGTCTGCTATTTAAAGATTCGTATCAGGCTGTAATTCTAAATAGAGAATGTGAAACATAGATGTCTTTGGGAAGAATTTTTGTCTTGAAAATTATCGCTGCTTCCTGCCCATGGTCTGTTTCTCACTAACTTATGGCACTGTACCAATTTCTGAAGAACACATGCTAAGGTTAAAGGTTTCTGTCAAATCAGTTCCACATCAGATACCGTGATGTCATATGTTAAGACATCTTCAGGATTTGTCTTAGCATTACATAGTTTTGTATAAAGAAAGCGGCCAGTCATTGCTACTGGCTTCATCCCTTTGCATAGTTCCACTGAAAGGAAAATGAGGGAAAAAATGGATTATTTCCACAAGAAAGGAATGAATGAACATGAAAAAATGACACAATAATGCTGGAGAAAAGGCTTCCTCCTACCAGGGCCAGATATTAATTAAATCAAATTGAAATTCAGGCAAAGCAGTGGAATTTTGAAAATGAATCATCACTTCACACTTATGTTTGGACCTTGTAATGTGCCTTACCTGAAGCAATTCCTAGGGTGCTGTTGGAGTCAAAATCAGCAATATTCAGTGAGTAGCCTCTGAAAAAACAGCAGAAAGAATGATCTGTTTTCTATGGATATGTGTTTCCAGATTGATTAACTCTTGTGTCTATGAAAATCCCAGCTCTGTTTGAAATTCTTCCTGCTGCTTTGGCATTTATAAAAGTGGATTCTCTTCTGCTTTCTAAATAGTGAATGCATGGTGCCACTTTCTTACAATTAAAGCACTAATGAAACATAAATCTATCTTTCACTTGGCCACCTATTTTAGCAAACCATTTGGAAATCTAATTTCTAATTTCTCTAGACTGTAGTGAACTCAATCAGATTTGGTCAAAACAGATGTGAAAATTAAAGGAAAGAATGGGGATTTATAGGGAGAATAAGATCTATACCTCTGATTATATAAGATGTATTTCCTTAGGAAATTGTGCTAAATAGATGTATATGTCCATGTTTGGTCTGGGTCTTATCAGACAGGTTATTACACTAGATGGAAGTAGACAGTAATCCAGTCCAGCAGTTAGTATATTCCCTACCTAAAGAACATATGTTTAAATACATCTATATTGGTATCTGAGCATATATAGAATAAGTCAATTGGAACAACACTGAAGTTACTTCCTTTCCTTTTTTTTTCCACCTTTGCAGAGTATTTGGTGCTGCTATACTGCTGACATCTTCCCTCAACATGTTAATACCTTCTGCAGCCAGGGTGCACTACGGGTGTGTCATCTTCGTTAGGATCTTGCAGGGCCTTGTAGAGGTACGGACAAATTATACAATAACCAGTAAATGTGATAGATGTTTGTTAGTTTTTAATTAGCAATTGTAACTTTTCAGGGGAAAACAAAAATTGCTTTCAGTTTATTACTGATTTTCATTGTAATGGCTTTCAATGTATGAATTACAACTATTCGATTTTCCTTCATCTATGAAATTACATCCCAAAGTTTTCCCATCCTGAGAAGCCAGTGAGATATGTATTTAACACTGCAGCTTCACTGAAATCCAGTACTGCATAGGGTTTATACTGGTGCTACTCTCATCAGTTATTTGCTGTCCAGCCTCACAGATTAAATCTATAATAAAGAATTAAGCTTCTACCATAGGCCCTGCCCATGCTCTTGTTGGTATGAATGAGAGATTTACTGTGATTTAAGAGAGAGAAAAATTGACCCTGCTTTCTAAATTGATTTGTTTGGTTTTTTCTTTACTGAAAGACAGATTGCTGGTTCCTTGTTCCTCAGGGCTACACACTTCTGTTATGTGAGCTGATTTTAACTCATGCACTTTACTGTATAAAAAGACTCCAAACGAGGGTGCAGAATGTGCCTGAAAGTTAGGTAACTGTCCATCACATTCTTAAACTCTATGTGTATAAATATGGAACCACTCCTGAAAAGTGATCCGCATGTACAGAGGTGTGTTTAACTGCAAAGAGGAGAGGAACAGAAGCAAGTGGGTAATTACAAAATAAAATAGCTATTTTAGACCCACTCATTTCTGTGATACTGCTCAAAGGAAATGTGAATGCAAAACGTCTCAAACAGGTTTACAATAAATCAGGACAATCTTAAGATTACATCTTTATATTTCTTTTGAAAAATTAACAAAAGACTGAAGTGAACATGAAATTGGTAATAGGATCTTCTTTCAAAACAGAAGAATGCATTTTACAACCTTTTTTTGTATATTGAGGCTGATAATCGCAACATTTATGATAATCTCAACATTTGCCGAAAGATATTAATTTTCTCTACTTCTTGCATAGGAAACAAACCATCAAATTAAGAGAAAAGTGACTCTGTATAACTATGCATACTTCCTAATAATGATTTTTAAACAAGAATTTTGTGAAAAATTCATGTATATGTCACATTAATTTTTCTAAAATTTCAACACTGCAAGATGCTATGATCTCTGTGTAGTTTTCCTGTTGTAAAATTAAAGGCTGCTTTTGAAGAGAGACCTACATAGAAATAACCGGTTTAAAATCAAACCAACTAATATCAGACAATTATTTGCTTTAAGTGCTCAAGAAAGTTAATTAGAGACAAAGATAGTGAAAAACTTCTCTCTTAACATTATTTTTTTAAGCTCTTATTGATCTTATTTTCTAGTTTTAGAGCAGTGGAGCAATAATCTGTATTTCCTAAATGACACTTGAAATGTTAGATCAAAAACTGTTAGATGGCCACCAAAACTGAAGGGTGGAGAAATGAGCCCAGCATTAGAAAGACTCCAGAGTGTCTGTGCTTTCAGCCTTCCTTGGACTCTGGTACTTGTGCATTAAGATTCTTTCTTTTTGTTTCTCTGCAATTCTTTCCTGGAAGGGGGAGGGGGAGCAAAAGGAAATAATTATGCTTTATATCTGTTTCATAAGGCCTCTTTAATGATTTGGAGTGATATACAAAACCCCTTTCAACTTGAATAGAAATTGAGGTTCCTCTATGGCTGTGCTCAGACTTGACTATAGAAATGCAAAGCATTCTCAACTTCTTGTTCGTAGCAAATAAAAAAAAATAAATCATGCAAAGACAATGAACTGAGTGATTGATCAGCATTAGCTAACTTGTGGCACACCCATTCCCCAGGGGGTCACCTACCCTGCCTGCCATGGTATTTGGAGCAAGTGGGCCCCCCCATTAGAAAGAAGTAGGTTAGCAACCACTTCCTTTTGTGGTAAGTAACTTCATGTTTTCCTCTTTCTTTCATTTGTAACATGAAAGTATTTTGAGACTGAATTTTTCTCCCTTTTCATCCACACTTGTCTTGTTTTGTAGGTTCCTATGCAGGAGCTGTTATTGCAATGCCTTTAGCTGGAATTCTAGTGCAATATACTGGGTGGTCTTCTGTGTTCTATGTGTATGGTATGCATTTTTGCTCATCTCATTCCAATATTGTATCACCTTACTCTACCCTTTCTAAAAATCTAAAAGCTACTGTTAAGAGGCCAAAAAAAAGAGAAGTGGATTGGTTAAGCTAAAAATAGAGTCTAGAGAAAAGGGCAATGAAAGAACAGAATTTAAAGGAGAGAGTAGGAAAGCAACATTATTAAAGAAGAGAAGCTAGTTCATGGTGAAACCTTCATCACTTCTAGTACAAGAAGTGCAAACTGGTATGCAGATCTATAGAATCTCCAATCACTTAATGTTGCTCTTTCATTTCTACTACTGGAAGTTTAGAGTACCTGCCCTGACTAAGATGTCCTGATTTTTATCTGAAGACCTACATAACTTCATTCGCACTAGTTGTGCTACCTCAACTTACACTGATGGAAAAAAAATGTCCCGAAGGAGTTCATTCTGCAGTGTAAAACTGATATTAGGGCGAAACCTTATAGAAATTTAATAAACTACTCAGGAATTGCATTGCTATGGTGAAAACAATGTCACAATCTTGTATTTTGCAGGTAAAAAAAACTAGTGCAGTAATCAAACAACAGTGGCTTAAAGCAGAATGGGATTTCATTTACAGTTTGGTGAAATGAAACGGAAGCTGTTTCATTGCCTTGCATTGTACAAATTGATGTTAAAATATCAGTGAATATTCACTTACAATGAAATCATTCTGTAAATGAAACAAAGAAAACTTCAGTGTGGTCCAGCTCGGCATATATTTTGCATAAATATTGTTTGCAGGATCTGACTCTCTGTTAGAATGACTCGGTAGAAGATTAGTAACAACAACTGCCATTTAATTTTGTTATAATTATTCACAGATTTTTAACTCGTTTGCTACTTTACTGTGCATCTTTTGAAAGTCTTTCTTTACATTCCAAAGGGAGCTTTGGTATAGTATGGTACATGTTTTGGCTTTTGGTTTCATATGAGAGTCCTGCAAAGCATCCTACGATCACAGATGAAGAAAGGAGATACATAGAAGAAAGCATTGGAGAGAGTGCCAACCTCCTAGGTGCAATGGAAGTAAGAATATTACTCATACACTTGTTTCCTATCAGATAGTTTTAAAACTCCCAAAACCCAAACATAACAAAAAAAAGTAATCAAACATCCTTCTTGTTTAAGAAAAAAAGCATGTTTCAAACAATGGAATGTTTTGGGGGTGAGGAGATCCGAAAACTGCTGATGGATTTCTGAGTGGATATTGCTTCTGCACGAAGAGAATCATGGAATAGTTTGGGTTGGAAGGGACCTTTAAAGGCCATCTAGTCCAAACCCCCTGCCATGAGCAGGGACATCTGCAGCTAGATCAAGTTGCTCAGAGCCCCGTCCAACCTGACCTTGAATGTGTCCAGGGATGGGGCTTCTACAACCTCTCTGGGCAACCTGTGCCAGTGGTTCACCACCCTCACTGTGAAAAATGTCTTCCTTATGTCTAGTCTGAATTTACCCTCTTCTAGTTTAAAACCATTACCCTTTGTCCTATTGCAACAAACCCTACCAAAAAGTTTGTCCCCATCTTTCTTATAGGCCCCCTTTAAGTACTGAAAGGCCGCAATAAGGTCGCCAGTTCTTCTAGCAGATCACTCATGGAATTTATGTCTCTTTTTCTACTTCAAAGTATAAAAAAGCCCCTACAGCTACATTTGAAATTGCAGCTTTATTGAGACTTTCACAGTACCTTGAGTTCAAGTGGTTAATTTCCTTCCTGTATAATCTCTTCTGGAAGGTTTTCCTCTTCCTAAAAGTAGACTGGAGGAAAAGAACTACTCAGTGTTTCCTGAGGTCCTCAGAACATCAGGAAAAAAAAGCAAATCCTGACTGTCTCTGTTTCATTTGCAAGAAAGGCTGTAAAGTGCAACAGAGCCACAGGAACATTCCCCATTATCGTGGTAACTTTGCTGGAAACATGCTATCAAGCCTTTCATAATCTGACTTAGTTCTGTACTGGATTATTCTCAAGAATTCCTAAAAAATGAGCTACGAACTCAGAGAATTTTCTAGCCACTTAATAATCCCATCATGCTAAATAATAATTTTCTTATTTCTCTAACTATTGAAAAGCTTTAAAGAAACTATCACCATGCCCTCTAACTCAAGAAAGTAAAAAAATTTGGTTCTTAAGCCTCGCCTTATCTGCTCAAGCTTTTACACCATCCATTCTCAGTAGACTCTCACTACCACTCTACGTTGTGTTTTCTAATTGGTCAGAACATAGGTTCTTGACTGAACTTGGGAGCAAATTATTTTTCTCTTAGTAAAAAAACTTTGATCCAGATTAAATAGGGAACTGGAAATATTACAGAGTCACTTCTTTAGTAGCTGACATTTTTAGGTGTTCTTGAGGGAGTCTCTGGGTTCATACTCAATAGCATGCAGCAGTGTTCATGGTTTCTTATAAGTGCTTTTGAAAATCTGACGTGAAATGAGATACCTCAAAGGATGTCCATATAATTCTAACGGGTTGAATAATTTCTGTCTCTTTTTTACTGTTGCTTTTTAATTAAACAATTTTTGGAAGGGATTAGTTTGTATCAATAGTTCAGTTGCTTCTAAATTATTTAGGCTGAAATACTTCCCATAGTATCACGTTAGCTTTTCTGGCTGGCTTCTCATTAATTGTCACACTTCATCCTTAGCTCTCACTTAAGTGTAATTTAATAGGTATACAAGGTATTGCATATATCCATCTATGAGCTGTTTTTCTTTGAAGAGAAGCCAGTACTCAAATCAACAATAGACTAAATTCAGCCTGAAACCTTGCTGAAGTGATTTTCAAACACTCATCTGGGTCTGGATCCTGTATTTGGATCAACACAGATGGGCAGAACCCTGGGCTCATGGAGAGGTGCTGGGACTCAGCAGGATTGTCGTTCTGTCCATCTGTCTTTTTTTTTTTTTTTCCATAGTGCAATTTATTTTAAAAATAAAATAAACCAAACAAAAAATATATTGACCAAGCAGTTTCAGCTGAGGCTTGATAAAAACATTACTCAGAACGCTGGGACTAAGATTTAAGTGCTAAACTACATGTTTAAAATAAATCTGGATGAAATTGTGTACTTACAGTGTAAAATCTGACTGTTGCCTTAGATACAGCTACATTGCCTTTTAAAGACATACTACTATTTTGGATTTAGCATGCTCATGTTTACATGATTGAGATAATGGCACTTATACATGAATGCTGTGATACTTAAGTATCACTGAGTTTCTCCACTTGTGCATTTTGTAGTAATTTTTACTTGCTTATGTTTTTATATTAAATCTTGATCATCCAAATGTGGATGCATGTACTTTATGATAATCGAATTCATTGGAATTCAGCTACATAAAGCTGTGCATATATGAGTTTGTTGGAGTATAGGTAAAAATTACAGGTAGGAAAAGGGAACATAGACAGTTGATAGTGATCAAAATATTGACTGAATCCCCCTTTCTATATTTCAGAAATACAAAACTCCATGGAGAAAATTTTTTACATCTATGCCAGTCTATGCAATAATTGTTGCAAACTTCTGTAGAAGCTGGACTTTTTACTTGCTGCTTATCAGTCAGCCTGCTTACTTTGAGGAGGTGTTTGGATTTGAAATAAGCAAGGTATGTAAAAATAGTGTAAAATCCTTACCTTAGCTAAGTAACTATCAGAGCTACATTTGTGATATTTACTAGGAGAAGGAAAGTGTTCTGTGTCTTTATCATGGGTTTACAAGCCTTAAATCTTATCCCTCCCACTTACTGTTCCCTTGACCAGCACATATAAGTGAAGTAACAACAATGACAAAGGATTGCATAGGGGAAGGTGAAGGCAGGGTGAGATTTAGTGATGATCTACTTGGGGCCATACTGCAAAAAGGCTTTCAGTTAAGTGCTTGAAACCATGCATGGTATTAGAAAAGGATCGAGAGACCCATTACATTTCTGTCTCTGACACCCCAGGGAATGAGGATCTCACTGAAGCTGTAAAGAAGGCATTGACAAGTGGTTCTATTTTTCCAGGTGCATTTTATAAAGCAGGACCACCTGGTTTTAGGAAAGATAGTACAATTTATCACTTTTCTATATCCCCCTTTAATGTGGTGAGAACTGCTCCCCCCTTTTCACTTATGAAGCGAAAGAGATGGTGGCAAAATATGAGACATAGGGATGATCTAAGGTTCCACATAATTCATACAAATTTTGGATCAGACCTGTAATGTAAATATGGGTACATGCAAATAAGCCCTCAGAGTGTATAGTAAGCTTTCTACTAATACTGATTTCCTTCCTGTGAAGGTGATGGGGGCTTGTGTTTTTAAGAGACCTGTATTCTTTTGATATTGTTCCATGGGGTGTTGTTACCCAAATTGTGGTGTAAGTGACAATTAGACAAGTGGCTTCCAAATTGCCATATTGTGGAGTATTGTCAAAATTATGTCATGCCATCCTGCATTTAAAGATAGGCTTCCATCTTTAGCTGGAGTTATTTTAAGAAGCTTTGCTATACTTGAAGCATCATCTGTTATGCCTGCAGTAAGAATGGTCACACTTTATAGAATTAACCTGATCATTTTGTTCTAGAAGATTTTTCTTCGAGCATATTCAAAGAAATGTGGAACTTTGTAAATAATGACAGCAAAGTCACCTGCTGTGGGTATGGATGCTCATAATAGTTATGATTTAGTCAGGAACACCTCAAAGCAGTAACCACAATACCACAGCTACCTCATAGTTAACATCTGGCTCATTGGGAGAAACATGAATCTATCAACATGAAGCTAGCTGTAACAATATAGTTGCCACATATATAAACTGCCGTGAAATACATACTTTCACAACTTTAATTGAAGAATAGAGAAAACTTGTTTTCTTTTTGTTGTCATGGAGTCCGTCTGCTCTGCACACTGTGAGACTGAAGTCAACTCAAAACTCAAGTCAAATGTCAGGCCAGCTGATACACTGTTCAGACAGGAATTATGCAAAAAAACCCCTGTGCTTAAGTATTTTTTCAGATATACATAATGATCTGAATTCCCTATTGGAACAAAATGCTGTGCGTACTAAACCAAACGATCTGCAAGGCAGTTATGCTGACAGTAGATAGCAGGTGGCAGTTGGTGCCACGCTCACAGATACCCTATCCTGCTTTGAAGGAATGGTCTTCAAATATATTATCATCTCTTGGAACAGTCATCACAAAATTACTATGTCTTACTTTGCTTGTATGCATTACATTTTGAATTTTGTCGATGGATATTAGTATGCTGTCTTTCATTACGTACAGAGTTTCTCAGATATATCTTTTGCCCACATGAAATTTGAAGCTTGAGGGATGGTCAAAAGCAAAGGCAAATGGCCATGGTGCACGTGAGGGTGATCCACAGGGAATCTGTCTAGACATGTTAGGTTTGCTGGGCGATGCTACGCCAAACACATCACCAAGAGAAATGTAGCAATTCAGTTCGACACATTTGATGATAAATTTTCTGAAAAGAAAGGGCAGAGGTGCTATAAGTCAGGGGGGAAAAGCCATTAGCTTAAATATAAACTCTGAAAACAATCTATAAACAGAAAGTATCATGTCATCAGAGGGTCTTAAAAACTCTGGCTGCCCTTCATAAAATACAATGACAACTTAAGATCATGAGCTTTTTTCATTTAATAAACCAAGTTAAGATTTTTAGTTTTAGCACATAGCCTGAAATTGAAAAGAAACAATTAATTCGTTGCTGAAAGCTTCAGAAAATGAAAAATCAGTATTTTCTTATGGTTTATACTCTGCTACTTCTAATGATTATTTTAGGTGGGTATCTTGTCTGCTGTGCCGCATTTAGTGATGACAATTATTGTTCCTATTGGGGGACAAATCGCAGACTTTTTAAGAAGCAGGCAGATTCTTTCAACCACTACTGTGAGAAAGATAATGAACTGTGGAGGTAAGTCTTCCTATTTTATTAAAAAGCTTCTTGTACAGATTCAGTGTCCTTATAGTATGTTGTATACAATAAACAAACAAACTACATGGGTTTATGTACTTACGAAGCAATACTTGGTGCATTTTTTCGGTATTACAGAGGTGGTTACTAAATAAAAGTGAACACAGTTGTTCCTATTCCCAGTTTCAATACAGATGTTTGGTATTTGAAAAAGCATTAGGCTATTAAAGAAACGGATGAGGTTTTGGGGAGTAATTTGCCTACCCGTAGCTACTTACTGAACCTGAGCTCCTCATCTGAACACCCTCTGCACTAAGAGAGCCCAGACAACTACCTGAGATTATGTATCTGACTTCTGAGAGGTTAAAGCCACATAAACTGAATCTTGGCTGTGATACAGGCTGGAAAATTCATAAGCAGGTTAAGTGTATATTCCCACTGGGGTTGGCTAGAACAACCTAACCTAATCACGAGTATTTCTTTTCATCTTCAAACTGACAGGAAGTAACAATAAATTAGCATACAAAGAATAAAGTAAGGATTATTTGAGATAGCAAGAACATGTGTTTTTTAGGGATGCAAGAAATACTGATTATATTCCACTCTGAGGTAATGTTTTGCCTCTGTCTTCCTATGAAATATTACCATATCCTAAGGCCTGCAATATTTGAGAAGGGATTAAATCTGATGCCTGGTTTTCTTTATGATTTCCCCAGGTTTTGGTATGGAAGCAACTCTTCTTCTTGTGGTGGGATATTCTCACAGTAAAGGAGTGGCTATTTCATTCTTAGTGCTTGCTGTAGGCTTTAGTGGATTCGCCATATCTGGTAAGATTGTATTACTATTATTAGTAAATTATTTTTTCTTAAGAGATAGAACATCCCATTTGTTTTTTATTTGTTGATAGTAATTTAAACAAACCTCAGAATTCCAAATGACATTATTTATGATCATTACAAAGGAAAGTACAATCTGTACCACATCTTTTAGATTAGATTATTTTTGTTCAAATACTTCAACCTTTTCCATTTTGCAAATGCAGCAAATTGGACTTTCTTTTCAGTGAGGTGTTAATGTACACCATAGTTTTTTCTTGAAATTAAATGTATAACACAAATGGACTGATACTATACAATGATGCCTTAATTTATATATCTTTGCTTAAATATAGGCCTTTTACTATTTTTTTTCCACTGTATATTAGTTAACACTTTGTTAGTGTTGAATTTTTTTATTACTTTGGGGCCTAATTACTAGCACTTTTTTTCTGATTTAAAAATCAGCTCTTCCCCTTTCCTGCTGACATATCATCCCTTTGCCTTTGCCTTCCCCAGACACAAGTCACCTGGCCTTCCCTTGTTTTCCCACTGTGATCCTTGTATCCTCTCCCATGCTGGTTCCTTATGTCTAAAACAGGCTCTCTTGTCTTTTGTGCCAAACATCTAAACTCTCCTTAATCAAATCTGTCCTTAATCCCATGTATTCTGCAAGGCATCGTGCCTGGGTTGTACAACTTGAAAAGTGCATCGTGCTTTCTCTAACAGCTATCCATGTCATACTGCCTGCCTTCTACCTTTTATTATCTTTCTGTATCCAAAGATTTGGCTTCTGTTTTCACTTAGTTAGGCGCTTATTTTGGGGACAATGAGTTCTGTCACTTCAGAGAAGCAAGTGTTTTTTCTAAGATTATTTAAATAGTTACTGCATAAATTTCAACAGGATTAAGCTGCTGGAAATGCAAGAGAACAACCAAATATTTTTAAAATAATTAATAAATGTTTTATAGATATTGTCTTTTTACTCCATTTTACAACTCAAGAAGGGAAGGGAACTCCCTTCTGCTGGTCTGTGTGACAAAAAGAAAAATGTGGGCAATAGGAAAGTGGTGCAAGCTGGAAGAAGAAATGACATGTTATTTACAGCATGAATTGGTCTTGCAAAATATGAACTTTCTCCCTGCCTAAATATCTTCTGGGCTCTCCACTCCACATCATAGTCACTACTGGGATTTTTTTTAGAACTGCAGTTTTGGGAAGAAAATACATTTGGTATCCTTTTATAGTATATTTTTAAAAGAAAATGAAAACTCAGAGACCCTCTAGGAATCTTTAACCATTATAAGCCCTTTAGAGAAAAAGAAGTGCAATTAAACAGCCCAAATATGTCATAGTAAAATGGTGAAGTGAGAGCGTTACTTTTCAGAGCTAAAGTAATGCTCTGCTTTTGGTATGAATGTTTGCTGACCTTTGTATTGCAGGATTCAATGTCAACCATTTAGACATTGCCCCGAGGTATGCCAGCATCTTAATGGGGATTTCTAATGGAGTCGGGACCTTGTCTGGAATGGTTTGCCCTATAATTGTCGGAGCAATGACAAAGAACAAGGTAAATGGCAATGCAGTTTTCAAATCTTCCAGTTTAATACTACTGGTTTCAAGAAAAATACCTTTCCATAGTACAACTTGCCAGGATGTACATATTAGAGTCTGAGACCTCCGGGGATAGCATTCAGGAACTTGTAAATTTGAAGCATGCTTCACTATATGCTCACCAGGTCAGTGCTTTTGTAGGTTAATGAATAGTGATTTTTCGAAGAAAGATGGATATAAATAATTGGAAATTTGACACGTAAATATTTTAGCTGTGCTGACTATCACAGCCTGAATCCTGAATTTAAATCTGTCAGCTCAGAAGAGTTAGATAAGTCTATGCACTAGTCTGATTTAGCAAATTTCTTCTTTACAGACACGTGAAGAGTGGCAGTATGTCTTCCTCATTGCTGCTTTAGTTCATTACGGAGGTGTTATCTTCTATGGCATATTTGCTTCAGGAGAGAAACAACCCTGGGCAGACCCTGAACAGACAAGTGAAGAGAAATGTGGCTTTATTCATGAAGATGAACTTGCTGAAGAGACAGGGGACATTACTCAGAATTATGTAAATTATGGTACCACCAAGTCTTATGGTGCTACAACCCAGGTCAATGGTGGCTGGCCTAATGGTTGGGAGAAAAAAGAGGAATTTGTACAAGAGGAAGTACAAGACTCATACAACTACAAGGAAAGAGATTATTCATAACAGACCTAAATATTGGGTATATTTTGTAGTGTTTGTGATTAAATTCATTGTGATTGTTTGCACACAGAAATAAAATGTGGTATAAATATGTAAACACATATCAAACAGGAAGGTCTTACTGTAAAAAAAAACATCGAAGTGCAATCTGTATGAGTTGTGACATGTCATCACTTTCATTAGGTTATATTTGTTCTATAAACATTAGAGTTTTAAGGGTTTACTGGTCAAAACTTTAGAGGCAATTAGATACTTACAGTATACAAGAGCTAAAACTCATAACTAAGGATTAAAGCACAACTAAGCAACCAAGTTGGCACATCTAATGCTCTTTTTAGAAAGCCAAAATTACTTGATCATTAAAAATGCACTTATATATTTGTTACACTGTATTGAAAGAGATTGTGTTAAATACACGTTTACTCAGTGCGATGTAGGAATTGTGTGTTCGTCTAAGACAAGAGCTTTCTTAAGGAAGAAAGGTTGAGTCCTAGGCATTTATATACAGAGGATCGATCCAGTTCCCTTAATGGTAACTGTATCATGCGTAAAGAACAAATAGGGCATATTGTATGTTTATCGTGATTACATGCTGCAGGCTACTCTGTGATGAATAAAGGAATTATTTAGGAGTTTTATACTTAATGTTTGGGCACAAATTCTTATTTCTATTCTTTACAGAATTGTAGGAACTTATAGGCATTGTCATGTTCTTCCCTGCATTTCTCAACTAATATAAAAACAATATATAATGTTAAGTCTGACTTTTCATGCAGACTGTCAAATCTCTTTATCAAAAAACAAGCTTTATTATTCTATTCTTTGCAGTATATTCCAACTTTGTACTGGTGTCTTTAGAGAGAGAAAAAACCAATATAACCTAGAAAAAGATATAGTCTTTTACAAAATTCCAAAGAGAAATTTACTATGAGCAAGTAGCCCTATGAAAAAGGATGTATTTGTTTTGCAGAATATTTTGAAGCCAATAGAAGAAACAGAGAATAATTTAACCCTTATTCTTCCCTTAATAGCTTTCATATTTTTACACATCGTACCACAGTTGTATACATAGATAGAAGTTTATTGAAGATACTGTAATTATAGAAAATGTTGCTATTTTAGAAATCCCTGAAATAAAAAATGTATTTGTCTTTCGATTAAACCTAATAATAATGGACACTGAATACGAGAAACATATAAACTCACAATAAACCAAAGTGGTAAATAACTAGTGTTGGGTTGAAAGAAATCAACAAGCATCATGCTTGTCTTTTTAGCATAACTCAACAGTGACTGCAACATTAGTGTACCAAGCAATAAGTGCAATGCATTATGAAGTGCATAATCTTCTAGACTATATATTAACCTTCATTTAGCTTGTTGTATATATTTGGGGTTGTTGGGCTTAAACCAAACCAAACCAACTGAAGTTAGCAACACCAGACCACTTCTTAATACTCTAAAAAGACAACAATGATCCATTTCTTAATTCAATCAAATGATTATTATTGTATGTAATAATCCATTCTGGATTCTTGGTCTGTTCATTGTATTGTGCTAGTGATTGGAAACCCTGCTACTGCAATATACAACTTGAGGATTGTTTCTTCTCCTTTTTTTTAATGCAAATCATACCTTGACCTTAAGAAAAAAGTATTTTGCTTTGTGCCTCAAAGTGATGTAAAATGTGACCATAGCTTTTGCTGTGTTTAATGAAAAAGATGTGGACTGTGTCACTTTTGTTGCTGCAAAAAGTGTTAATAAAATGCTCTATTTATCCTTTTATATAAAAAAGGACCATTGTAGTTCCTTGTCTTTTTTTTTGATGCGCTTCAGTATAAATGACTAAAATTATAGTCGCTGCAGAACAAATTCTGCTATCGACATGGAGATAATATCTTGTGTTCCATCTGGGAGCTATGCTGAATACCCAACATCCTGTGTTGTCTGCTCTCCTCTGACCGTGCACAGGTGTGTGGTGGGAGAGGAGCCTAACCCAAGATTGTTGTTCCTCCTCTCATAAGGATGGCTGGAGTAGGCATGGGAGAGAAATGAGAAGGAGGATCAGTGTGCCAGCCAAGGCAGCGAAACCGGGAAAGGCAGACCAATCTGCGTTAGCTAAAGAGCTGGCGTGGTTCAGCGTTCTCTAAAGAAAACGAAAAGCATCACAGACTGCTGTTCTTGGAATTTGTTTCCTTTCTTGCTCCTGCAACAAGACTCCTTAACTGAAATAAAATGTTACTTTCTGTCCATCTTTAGATAGACTCTGCAGGAATCAGTAAATCCAAGAAATCCTATAACAAATGTGAGTCTTTCTAATAGAATTTTTACTCTTCAATAATTTCCTTCCATCAAGTAGAAGAATATAGAAACACCAAACTGAACAAAAGGCTGCAAAACACTAGACAGAACAGTAATGGGCCGAGTGTTTCTCACCAATAGGCTAGTCATCATGAGATGCTGAGTCAGGTAACACACCAACTTACCGCTAATTGCTTTGATGGACTGGCATGATGTTGCCATGGAAACTTCCCGAAAGATTCAAAAGTGGGATAAATAGGGGCTGTAAAAGTACTGTTGTATTTATCGGTGTAAGTAGACAGCTCAGAAAATGAAAACTAATTAACAACATTAAAATCAATTGTTCTTAGTTTTCAGTCTATTCTTACAGGTTCTCTATCTTCTGGAATTGTTTCAATAATATACTTTCATTAAGTATAGAGGTTTTTAAAAATTATATTAGCTTGACACCTTTTAATTACTTAGAGCAAAGGAGAGGCTTTCATCCAGGCATTAGACACTGCACTGGTCAGCCATGCACAACTCGGCAGGAACGCAACAATTGCCTTTAAATGCTACACCACTCTAAGATCCCCCACATTCCCTTCCTAGCTCTCTGCTTCTGCTTTGACTCCTTTACTCCCTCTTTAAATGGCAGTGCAGAGGAATCTGTTCTTCTGGGAAGGAAGAGGAGCGTGGTGTGTTTTAAGATTTTTACTTCTTCACAGACTGCTATTCACAGAAAAATACAGGAACCAATCATCAGGAACATGACTGAGAAAGAAGAAAGGGAAATGGAGAAACTAACTGGGTTCTTACAAAGGATGATTAAGTGAAGAAAAGAAGCAACAGCTGGATCTGCTTTAGGGAAAAGGAGAGTTGAGGGGACATGATCCTCTGTCTAAACTCCTACATTTCTTCTCAGTAAACACATTGATGTTTCTCCCTTGCTACTTCATTTTTATAAAGTAGCACTGCTAAAATATGCCTCTTCAGCCTCTTCTGAACCATGCCCTTTCTGCCCAGAGATTTCCCTTCTGCACTCGAAGACTAGCTCTGCAGACGTATTGCTCTTGTGTGGCTCAGTGTTCCCCTTTCAGAACTCTTAGCAGCTCAAATCCCTGTTTATCAATCAGGCTGTGTTCACAGTCACTTGATCGTTTTGTCCTGTCACCTATTTCTGTTCTGTTCCCCTACCTGGTACTCTCTACTCACTTACTATGTTGAAAAAACGGAAAGGAATTGTTACTCCCATTTTTATTTATCAGTTAGTTATCTTTTTCAGTGAAGAACGATAACTAGAAGGAAGGGGCAGAATGCGGGGTCCATTAAAATTGTTAGAAAAGCTTTGAGTTTAGATGGGCTAGAATATCACCTCAAATGTTCACCTTTATGTCCTCAAATGATTTCATATAGATAGTATCACTCAACCAGTGACAATTTTTTAAATATTTGAATCCGCATCGGTCAGATCCCTTCTGTTAACACATACTCTTTGTTGCAGAGATAAAGCTATCATAAAGTGCTCTTTGCTCTCAGAAGTGATCATGAAATTCAATGGACCAAATTTCATAAAAACACTTTTCTGTGGGGGAAAAGAAAGCCTCAAGGTAAAGGTTGAATAACAGTGACAAAAGAATATCTGCAAATATGAATGAAGTCCTCTTTCAGCATGAAGCAGCAATAGGAATGAATGTGGAAGTCAGAATAAATGTCACAGTTCAAAGCCGTACTGTTAGAAAGATAACATCACAGTCTTAGTTGCTGCCTCTGAAAGATGAAATGTTTTGTTCCTTTCAGGATAAGCTGTGAAGGAGTTTGAAGGCTAGTCTAATTCTAGATTAACTACTTAATAGCAGCTGCTTTTGTACTTATTTTAAATGTGTCTGTGGTTTTTCCTGAATAATTTTCATTGCACTGGGAGATTTAAGAGTAATAATCAAAGGACCGAGAACTACAGTCAGATATTTTAATTTAATTAGATATCTACATATATCCTCTCTGATCCAGCTAATGTGGCTGATGTTGCCATTCTAGTTTTGCTTAACACTTTTTCAGTCTGTTGTAACCCACAGCATGGCAAAGAATGAAATGTATTATATATTTACATATGTACAACTACTGAAGCCTGTGTACTTAGTTATACTGAGGTCAAGTGCTTGGACAGTATCTTCCGTGTTTGAGAATCAATGTTACAAAACGATTGTTGGCAAATGCCTCCTTGGTAAGGCTTTTAATGTTAGAAACATAATCCTTGCAATTTATGTTTTAGGTGAAGCCGCTTTCTCTCAAGTGCCATGGGTGAGGCATTAGAAAACAATAAAAAATAAGGTTTTGAGCAACAGTCCAACCTCTGGCAGGCTTTTATCTATAAGAAAGTAAGTAGAGAATAAGTATGAAAGGCAGATGTAAAGTCAAACATAAAATTTAAGGATAAGTTAGAAATTACAGGAAATAAAGTGTTGTAGGAAATACAAGGAAAAGCTTATAGAAGAGCTGCTCAATTTCCTCACTTTTGCTCATGGCAGTAGTGAGAAGAAAAAAACTGAATATGAAGTCCTAAATATATGGTCCACCCATATATCCTGAACCTAAGGTATAATCAAAAGTTGGCTCAGAAGCTGATTGCACTTTAACTAGCTTTTCAAAACTGATACATCTTTACTTCTGGCTGGGGACTGTTGCACAATGGCATCCTGTCTGCTCACAAAACTGTACAAGCAATTGATGTTCTTGATCTTTGTACTAACCAGGTCAGCAGTTAAAACTGATGGTTTGCAAAACTGGCAATCAAGGCATTATAAAGAGTAACACAACCTTGTATGACTGTCAAGGAGTTTATGGTGAGGTGCTGCTTGTACCCTGAGGACCAAATGGTGGGTTCTGTGCAGAAAGAATAGGGAATGAGATGAACATTTGACATGGACAAATAGTACAGCTGTATTTGGTTTAGCAGGATCCCAATTCATACTAAGTAGTATGAATTCATTCACATCTACTCTGACCGTGACACCCTGAATCACAGATTCACAGAATCATTAGGGTTGGAAAAGACCTTTAAGATCATCAAGTCCAACCATCAACCCAACACGACCATGCCCACTAAACAATGTCCCAAAGTGCCACATCTACACATTTTTTGAATGCTTCCAGTGATGGTGATTCCACTACTCCTGCGGACAGCCTGTTCCAATGTTTGACCACTCTCTCAGTAAAGAATTTTTTCCTAATATCTAATTTAAACACTCAATATATAATTTATATGCTGGTGTAGGGGAAGAGTGTGAGGAGTCGTCTCCCTGAGGAGGAAGGAGCGGCAGAGACAATGTGTGATGAACTGACCCCAACCCCCATTCCCCTGCGCCGCTTGAGGGGAGGAGGTAGAGAATTCAGGGGTGAAGTTGAGCCTGGGAAGAAGGGAGGAGTGGGGGTAAGTGTTTTAAGATTTCATTTTATGTCTCATTTCCTACTCTGATTTGATTGGCAATAAATTAAACTAATGTCCATAAGTCGAGTCTGTTTTGCCCATGACAGCAATTGCTGAATGATCTCTCCCTGTCCTTATCTCAATCCACAAGCTTTTAGTTTTATTTCCTCTCCCCTGTCCAGCTGAGAAGGGGAGTGACAGAGCGGTTTTGGTGGGCACCTGGCATCCAGCCAGGGTCAACCCACCACAGTAGGACATGCACAGTAAAAATGGTACCAGGAAGTGTTGGATTTACTATTTCCATGCCATGCAGATGAATAGCACATGCACTGTAAAAATGTGTCAAGTTCCACGCAAACAGTCTCTGGTTTAAATCAGTGTTCAGAAGATATGAGTGGATGGCTAGATGTCCAAGGATCCAGAGAGAGGAAAAAATTCCTCATATTTTGAAAAATATTTCTGTGTGATACAAGGAGTCATATCTAGAAGAATCCAGATACATGTGTGATAGCCCTACTCACTTATTCACTTCTCTCCACCTTTCTGCAACATCTGGGAAGGCCAGCAAATCAAAGACAAAGGCCACTATTATGCCAAAACAGATGTAAAAAAAAGAATCAAAAATTATGCTTGGAAGCAGAAAATTAACTAGATAAGAAAGTATTTAAAAAATAACAGATAGCATTGTTAAAATTGGAAGATTGCCATTTAATTAGAATTTGCCTTGTATAATCAATTATATGTGACAACACTAGATAATTGCCATAGATGGCCATGAACTAAACAAGTTTTTGAGGAGGGTATGATAATTTTCTTCAAGGTAAACATCAGAACAATCAACAGAACTGCTTTCAGTTTTAATCTGGAAAGTTACTGTGTTATTTTCTTTTTTGTAAACGTTGCTTTGTGGAATTAAAATTGAATCAAATAAAGACAAGGTCAACCAAAGCTCAACTTTTTTCTCAGCTGTGTTTTTCTGTGCAGTTATGTGTGATCATAGGATCAATAAAGCACAAACTGTTTACCATGTACTGATGAAGCACCAAATTAAATGTGATGTATGAAAAGATGCTTGTCGGTATGTACAAGTCTTACACAGAAAATCACAAGGCAGTACTGTAAGGTGAAGACTGACCATTTAGCTCTACTCTAGGAGTCCTGACGACAATGGACCACAGTTATTTCTTGACTGGTAGTGTGATGCTGTATATTAGGATGGGACTTTGAAGAAGTGGTCTGGCTGTTGCTTTGTGAGTTAGTATTCTCCATTGCACGAACACGCAAATCCTAATTACAGTTGACATATGTCCTTTAGTAATAAAAAGATAATAATAATCTCAGCCTAAAGTCTGAAAGAAGAGCTAATTAATATAACATGATGTTATATGTAATATGTATGTATTCATCCTCCAAAAACTCTTCAGCTCATTTTAAGCAACCTGAAAATGAAATACATTAAATATATTTTTTAAAAGATGTGTTTCAGGAAACATGATTTTGATTTTTCCCCCTATTTCTCTTATATCTCAATCATACATACCCAATTAAAACCATATCTCTCTTTCAGAAATAGTCTGGGTCATGCCGGGAAACTTAAAATTTGACTTTTTCATAAATCAATATATGTTTTCTGTCAAATCAAATAATCATTTCTATATACTGAACACATGCTGTAATGAATGAGACAAATTAAAATCTAAAAAACCAGAATTACCTCTTTAGGCCAATTATTTGAAAGGACATTTTTTTGTGTGTGTGTCTGTGTTTCATACGAATAAAAAGAAAGGGTATATGTTTGAAAAACATTTCCTAGTTAATCTATTTTCTTGTCTTAGAATATCTTTATTAGCCTAGAAACTTGTTCATACAATGTCAGCCTTATTGCTACCATCATTTAGTGTTTATATTACTGAATGTAAATACTCAATGTTTTATTTAGAATAAAATCCTTTGGGCCATCATTGGTTTATTTGTTCTTGTGCATTAATTTGGCACTCATTTAACATCTATTCCCTAACCGATACTTTAATGCACAGAGCGCGAAACTTTGGAGAAGTGGGTCCTATCCTCTACCAAAACACTCAGTTCTGCTCCCTGTGGAGGCAATGTATTTTGAAGACATTAACTTCAATACAAGAAAGATAAACCAAGTTTCTCAAAATCGCCACTGTCGCACCCGTGACTGAACACTGTGCTACGTAACAGCCGCACTGCAAGCACTGAAATTCTGCTCTGGAATAGCCACACCAGGCAGGAGATTATCTGGAGTGCTGCTTCTCACTAGATTTCAGTCTATATTTCCATTTAACAGAATGGAAGAACTGAGACAGAGAGAAAGTCCTAACTATATTTTCCTCAAATTCAAAGCTCCTGGCATTTGTTAGGTCTCTGTCAGAATGAAAGCTTTATCTTCACAGGACTTTGCAACGAAAGCGAATCAGCCCCAGAGTAGTCCTGGGCTATGGCTGCTGCTGCTGCAGTGAATCAGAGTCTCAAATGTAAGCCTCCCATATTCCAGGGAAATGTCCAAATGCTTCTGTCACTGAATTGATCTTCTGTAACCTCCTGATCTCTTCTTTTTACTTAGCATGAGTTGGTAAGAGTATTTGAAGCAAAGAGAAATGACGTCTTTGTGACTCGGAGTAGGACTGGGGAAAGTACAGCTCCTGGACACCGAGCGATGTATCCGTATCCGTCTGCCACGGCGCCTACACGGCGGATCTTCTGGATGTTCTGATTACAGCATCAGTTAGGTAACACACCTTAAGGCACACCTAAGTTTCTGTCAGTAGCAACAATGGTAAGTCACACAAGAAAGACAATCCCATAAAATAACAAATGAAACAACCTAGAGGCATTACATTATCAGAAAAAAACCCCAATTTGACTAAGTGAACCTGGAGACGCTTCTTGGAAATGCTTGTTTCCTCTTTTGTTATTGATTCATTTAATCTTGTGAATCTATCACTTTCAATTATGTTATAAAAATGAAATAGTGGATCATATGTAAGCTGATTAACAGCAACATGTTGGTAGCATGACTTAATCATTCCCTGTGGGATTTCCTTTCTTGTTTCTTTCATTTCAAGAAACTTTGGCTTTCTTTTTCTGCAATGATATCACAAATCATGTGATTCATGCCGGAATAATCACATAAAAATAATCAAGAAGGCATACAGAAAAAGGAAAGTGTGAGAAAGAATGAGACAGAAAAGAATCCTCCAGCTGACTAAAGGGAGAGATTTAAAGCTCATCATCAAAACAGGCTGCAAAACTAAACATCAGAAAAGACAATAAAATCAATTAGCAAAATGGTATTGTTGATGTTTGAAAGTTAACTGTCCTAATAACAGAGTACAGACATGTCATGTATTCAAACACTTTCGGGAAACTTCAATTGCTTCCAAAATAAAAGGTTCATGTAATATTTATTAGGAGCTAAAGGACCTTTTAAAAACATTTTTGATGTGCATATGTTAGAGTTTATATGGACAAAGAGTGTTTATAGAGTGGCTTGAAGCCTGACATCCCGTTAAGTGTGACTTTGCTTCTGTTGCTGAAAAAACAGCGTAGGACCCACGGAGACTGTGTCATCTGTAGTGAAATGGTGTTGATCTCCCAGGGAAAAATGCTGGAGTCCGTCATTTAATTTGTTGTGTATGGCCATTAATTTAATTTGTGATTACTAGCAAAGTACAGGAAGATACATAGAGATAATTATTGATCTGCTTTTGGGCACTAATTAGAACAGGTTTACAGTTAATCTCTAAAGCACTCTTTATCTTGTATGCAATAAAAACAAAAACAAATTTAATTTGCCCTCTGTTGTTCTTGTGATTAAGTGAATGTATAAAAACAAATCAGCATTATATTCCTAATAAGGCATTTACAAATTAACATTTTGGTTTGCAGGCATCATTCTCCTTATTCTATATCTGTAGAAAGAACACAGATTGTCAGTAACAACTTTGACAGAAGGCAGGGCTTGGGGTAAATTTAGCTATATGCTAATATTTGACTTGCACCAGATAAAAAGAAAAAAACCTGACATTTTATAGTAGCAAAATAGTGAATTAGCATAAGACTACACACTGACAATGTCTTTCTCCTTCTCCTTTCTCCTGCCTCACCTCTGTGAGCCTGGGATACAACATTTACTATTATATGGTGGCAAAGCTGAAGCTCCATTGAAGGCTTCCTCCGAGGCCGTGCCGTCGTTAGCTGCGTGGGCAGCGCTGCTGCAGTGCTGCTCCTTTCTTGGCATGAGAAACAACGGTTTCAAAGAAAAGCTTTGGTCATAGACAGTTTGAAATAAGGACCCTGATTGCCTTTCCTGCCAGCACAAATTTCATGTCACACTTTAGCATTAGGATTTGATCTCAGGTTTTGAGTAACCTGTAATGGTGACACACTTCCAGGTAAGCAAAACCAGACTTTGCAAAGCATCATGTTTTCAGCAGAGTCCTCTCTTACTAGTTCATTGTTATATTATTTTTAAAGGCAACGTGTTTTAGATGATCCCTCACTCTGATATAACACAAAAAAAATGACATAATCTATATCTGAAATGGAAGAAATTAAGATATCTACATAAAATAAAAGTTCTAATTCGTTTATCTTTGTTACTTTTAAAACTCTATTAAGGCTAATTAAATTCACATTATGGGTTTTGCATTAACATTCACAATTACCTCACTACTTGGTATCGTTAGATTTATTATACGTTAAAGAACAGAAAATCAGAAAATCATCTCCTTTTTCTCTTGAGACTTAGAAGCAGGTTTAAGTCCACAGACAGAAGAAGAAACCCTCCTTGTAATTTCTTCTGCCTTCTACCACCTCCAGATGATGCTCAGACATCAAACTGAGCACGTGCAACATACACTTGCTAAAAATTCTGGTTGCTACACTGTATGCTCGTATGTATATACATACGTGTGCGTATAAAGATTAAAGATTGCAAAGACAAGTATTAACAGTTAGAAGACATGAGAATTAAAATTTGCATCTACAACCCTAATCAGCTCCTTTTCCACATACATTCTGAAACAACGCACGATGAACTAATGTATTTTTCCATGAGACCTCCGTGTCGCTCAGTACACAAATGAATAACATAAACTAATGAGCAGCTATTGAATATGTTGTTTTCTCCTCCTTGTTCAATGTTATCACCCCATTTAAATCCTAATTTGAAGACAGAATGATTAATTTCCTTGTTTACTCTTCAGTAATACTCATCACTACAGTGTCCCTAGTGCTTCAGACATTGATCCACATTTCCTCAGCACCTATGTAATATAAGAGAGCCTTGACTATATGCTTAGGTAGAGAATTAGAGCAAAAAAAGAAAATTATAACTAATTTATAGGGCACTAGGTTGAGAGTTTTTAATCCTGATTTTTCAGAACAAGTGGTGATAAATAAGACAACCTAAGTTTATAATATAGCCTCTCATATCGGCTGCAGTATTAAAAATACTCTAATGCCATCAATCAGATGTATCATCTGACCATAATTAGACTGTATCATCTCACGCTATCCTCCTAGAAATAAGAAATACAGTTATTTAATATCTATGAGAAGCTTTGCCTGCGCTTTTTTTAATAACTTGTTTAGTTTCAATCTAGAAGTTTTGGAATGAGAAAAAAGGAAATCGGTTCATTGGGACAGCATTCAACAGTCTCAAATAAGACATCATCTCCTCTTGCTAGGAATTTGCTAGCAAGCCTCTGCCTCCGTCACCACACATTTTTCAACTAATGCGGCAAGTCACTTTTATTCATCTATAGAAACTGTTTTCTGTGTAATGAATTAGTCAATGATCTGATGAGAACAGCAGTGCCTGATCACCAGCCTGTGTTCCTTGCCTCACTTTCCATCAGTCCAAATCTGCAACCTGCAATTACCAGTCCCAATCTATCATCTCGGTTTTGTCTGATTCATTAGTCCAGGGGACAATTTGGATAACAACACTGTTGTACCTAATCTTCCCATATGCCAACTCTTTCATGCGGTTGATAAGAGCACCCATTATGGTCTACATCACCCATGGAATCTTTTTCACAGGGATTCTCCATGAGCTGGAACCCCACATGGAATTTATTTCAGTGCATGCAGATAAATATTTGTACATTTGAGTACGATGAAGTGGTGCATCTTTTGCTCAATTTCAGTGGACAAATACAATGGTTGTCCACGCTACTCTGGAGCCCAAATATTTGAAAGCGTGCTCGCAAAAGTTTCAAAGTTTAAAGTATTGCATATTGATTTAATTCTAAGTAATTATGAATTTCTGGAAGGTTTGCTTCTTAGTGTGTGAAAGAATGTTTTCAGTTTGTCATGCATATTGAAGAAATGGACAGAAGTGGATGGGATATGTTGATAGCAACAAAGCAACAGGGTTGCAACGGGACAATCGTTCAGCTTTGGTAGAGAGCTCTAGTGCCTTCAGATGACTCAGGCCAGTTCAATAAGAGTAAGAGCGTCCCCCATACATCTGCCATTTAAATTTTGGAAGAATTCATTATGTGCATTTTTTATGAGTTAACACACATTGAAAAAAAAGTCAGGCAAAATTCCAGGAAATAAATCAGTTTGAAAGTGAATATAATGAAACTGCTGAACTACTTTATAAAGGACTTCTGTCTTCAAATATCTGGGTTATTTTTCATAGCTATTTACTTAAGAATCAAAACCTGTAAGTACATTAAAGCAAATATAGAAAAAACCCTTCAACAAACAGTGAATCATGTGCTGGAGTTCAGTCTAAAAAGGGCAACTCCACAAGGAGCCACTAGAGTATAAGAAATTTCACTTATTTGTAAATTCATGAGAAATATAGTTAGTCAAATCCAGACAATGAATTATGAATGATTCTGAGCAAAGGGGGAAAATTGTACATACTGTACAACTGACAAAGAACATTTTGGCATCCAAATACTGAGAGAAATACTGAGTATAAAATAAAGAGTAACTGACAATATGAAAACATTTTCTATCTCAAAGCTGCCAATCTAGTGGTGAAGTGTATAGTTTGAAGTTGCTGTCCTTTATTTACATAAAGGATGAAATGCTAGAGGCATGAATTATGTCATCTATCTGTCCCTGGTGTTTCTGAGTTGCCTCCCCATCTTTTAGTTAGTAATACCTATTTCTCTAAACAGCTATTGTTGAAGAGAAAAAATTAGCCACATTTTTTAAGTATACAAAAACCAGCAGCGTGGCTACTATCTGAGATAACAGCAAAAGAGAGCTGGCAACACCACGCGCCAAAGGTCAAACTCTCAAAGTGTGGTTGCATGCTTCTAGCTACTCCTACTTTTGCATACTTCTGACATGTGTCTCTGATCCTTCATTTCTGATTCCTGGAACCTGCCAGTCTACCTGCTCTATGTCAAGTTGATTAGATATAGAATCATATACAGTAAGGACAGGAGCTTGACATGACAACTATTATGATTTTCCTTTTAGGAAGCTGAATTCCTTTCAAGATTTTCAGGTAGACTACATCGGTATGAAGAGAAATAAATCAAATCAATCTTTCTCCCTTTTCTCCGTTTCAAAATCTTACTATCAGGACTCTGGCATAAAAAGACCTTGCAAATCCATAGCAACCTAATTTTTAATCTGCACCAACAAAAATAAGTGCGCACGCGTGCCTTCCTCCCCCTCCTCCTGGTCATATGCTCTGCTGACAAATTCAGCATTTGGAGGGGAAGGGATTAGTCACTGGAGCAGCAAGGGAGAACTAAGGATTCCTTACAAAAGAGGTGTCTTCAAACCATGCGTCTGCTACTCATCACTCCCTTCACGTGAGAATTCAAATATACTTGGCATGTTTTATGGCAAGTTGCCTTTTAAAAAATAAAATTATAATAATGGGACCTCTCTGACAGCTGCTACGCGGTTTGGAATATGAATACTAGTCCCAGTGGAGGCAGATTAGAGGCCAAAGTGCAGATGAAATGGGGAGAGGTGAAAGGTTATTAGCTTGAGACACGTGTCTGCAAAAGGTATTTTACAGATCTTCACCACATAGCTATGCTGTTATATTTACTTCACTTTTTTAGTTTTGGTTTGGTGCTCTTTAAAATAGAGTATCTATAAAAATACAGATGACAAAATCTTTATACACATGATATGCCTGAAAAAGCATTTAGCAATCTTTATAAAAGATTATGAATCATAAACATAAAGAAAACTTCATGAATATTATGTATTATAATCAGACAGTGCATTAATTACATGAAGAGGAAAATCTTTAGACTGATTTTTTTTCTTTCCTTCATAATTTATTTTCATATTTACCCAAAGCTTGCACTGTTACTAAACCTTAATTTTTCTGCTGTAGTGTTTGCTATTCAGGAACAAATACTGACAACTACCAATAATAATTAGCCAACTAATTTTACTACATGAACAGTCTAAGAATAGATACGCACTATCGTCCCAGCAGCATCTGACATTGTACAGAGAACCTGTGGAAACTGCTGGGAAGCAGCTATCAAGACTGGGAAATAGGATATGGTATGAGATCATCAAGAAACACTTCTATTGTTTCATTGTCTGATGTATCACATATGCAAAGCAGCCCATTTCTTACCTAGACTAGCAGAACACAGTTCCTTTACTAAGAGAAAAAGAAAGCTGAGCACCTTTTTGTTCGGGCTGAGCCCCTTTTAGGATGACAACATATAGTATATGCTACCATATAATATTTAGTGGCAGCTATGTACTGTCTAAGGATTCACACACCGTTGACACCGTACAAGGAGAAGTCGGCTAAAATCTCACACAATATAATATTAGTTTTACTTTTTCCTTTTAAAACACCTGATACTGAGTAAATATACACAAAATTGTTCTTAAAAGAACATTTTGATTAAGCACTTGACACTTGTGAAATATATGAATTATAGATGTTTCTGAAATTTCCATTTGTGTATCTTTCTGTACGTGTACAATAACATTTTTCAAGGATCATTTGACACACTTTGCACTCATTTTGCACAGACAACGTACACAAGGACAACATGACTGAGAGTTCTAAAGCTATTTTCAGTTTTGCTTCTTCAAATATTCGAAGTCCTAACTTATTTGCTACTTAAACACATTTTAAAATACATTTTTGCATGAGTTTTTGCAGTATTTTGTACTGAAATTTGGTAAAAGCTTTTACATCCAGAGAAACATTCTTCTATTACTCTGAACCTGCCAAGAGGTCCCTGCAGCACTCAGAGAATGATCAATACTGTAGAAAACAGCAGACACATCCGACTCCCTTTTTCTCCTTAAAGCATTAGCACGTAGCGTATGTAACTCGATGCTCAAAAACTTCACATGTCATGACCCCTGACAATTCAGTATCATATCTGGCAACTTTCAAAAGCTACATGAAAGGCTACTTGAGTGGGAGGAGAAGATAAATATTAGTAGATTAATAGTAGTATCTTATTCTCTAAATAAAATTCAGTGCAAGTTTGGAAAAGGAGATATACATTGGTAAGTATTAGAGACACTTGAGTAGAGCCAGTTACTGTGTACAGCAGGCACTGTCAATGTAACCAATTTAATTACTGGAACTAACTCAAGAAAAAACTCAGTTAATTGTGGTCTTATATAAGGAGTGACGTCAGTCCGTGTCTCAGTACTGGAAAATAATGCAGCCTTGTGGGGCTTTTAAATCTGGCAGCTGGCAGACTGTGATGTTGACAAGGAGAAAGGCTAGAAGCAAGAGCTATTTTATTTTTAAAGTCAGAATTCTCTGTTCAAAGTTGGGAGAGAGGTAATATTTTTTTCATTTTCCTTTGCCCTCTGCCAGTTTGGAATTTACATGGAGGCAATTGTTCTAGGCTCAAGTGTGGCAACTCTGGAACCCAGGCATTTTATTATTATAATTTCTTTCAGGTTGCAGATATGAAATTGTGATCATCCTGATACAAAACACTAATACAAGCACAAATCACTGTGAATGCAGCATTTATCATAATGTTTTTCCTCAAAGGAATATTTGAGAAAAATGTAAGTAGTCCTTATTTCTTTACACTGCTTTTGAAAATGTTCCTTGGGGATCCTTTCCATTATGCAAGCTGCTGTGTTATGTAAAATGGTCGGTCGCTTGGCACGCCTTTTGGAGATAGCGTACGGAACGTGCCAGGCTGAGAGACCAGCAAAGGTACCGGTCCAGCGATCTCACTGCTGTGACCATGCAGAAGGGCTGATTCACTTGTCTGGGTCCATGATGGTGGGAAGAGCAGATAGCAAGGAAGAAAGATGTGGCTTCAGTACAACTGATCTAATATTTTGTTTCATGATGATGATAGCAGAGCTACTGATTGTTTATATGTCATTTGAGTGACCTCAAAGAGACCATCACAGAGAAAAGAAAGCATTATGCTCTCTTACAGGTAGGAAAATCCAAGAACAGCAAACTGAAAGGACCAGGACATGTTTACCCAGTAGGCTACTGGCAGAGCTAGGAACAGAACCCAGTTTCCAGCTCTAATGCAAGATTGAACTATGCTACCTTCTTTGGTGAAAAAAAAAATAGACACATACAGATATACTTGGAATTGGATAGGATTTTGATTAATTTCAGCACAACTTAATTCTTGATTCTGACAGAGCACTGACTCATCAGACTCTGGAAATTGTGGCTGAACTGCTGTGAATGACACTTAATTCTTTCCTCTCATTTCTGTAAATGGGACTTCTGTAACATCAGGCTGTGGGCACTGAAGATGTTCAGCAACTCACAGGATTTAAAACTAAGCCATCATGTTAAGCTCTAAATAATTTGATGGGGAAAAATATTCATCTCCTTTTGGAGGCTCCCTTCAAGGGCACAGACTGGTTTTTCCACTTATAAAAATCCTATTGTTCTCCTTTAAGCAGTGAATTGCAAGAAACAAAATTTTACTGGGCATTTCAATAAACCACTTTGAGCTTCTTGGCTTTGCAGACATGCAATGAGTGAGCAATAAAGGCTCCTCGAAGGATCAGAGCAATTGCCAGTGAATGTGATTACATGCTACATCCTGCTGCTGTCTATCCTGGCAGCACTCACACATAGGAGCTCTAGAGGAAGATATTAGAATTATATTACTAGGGGCATATGCATTTCTAAATACAACTATTATCTCCTACAAACCAATACCTACATGTCAGGTTCTACACTTCTCAAAATGTAGCATTGCAAAGAAAAATGCATGAGCAAGCACAGTAATCCTATGTGAGGAAATTCAATTTTACTGAATTTTCTGCATTCATATTTCTGAAAAAGCTTTAAACACTGATGATATATTTTACTTAAAGAATATCAGCCTGTGAATTCCTTCCTTTGAGAAATATGTTCATTACTGCACAAATGTTACAGAAGAATACAGAATGCCTAATAGTTTATCATTGAGATAAATGAGCAAAAGAGCTCTTTTCTTCCTTACTCCTAAGCGTAACCAAGTATATTCCTTTGTGCCATAAATCACAAATATAGAAGAAGTCCAACTAATTTTCCAATAAAATATACCTCCTTTGGATTCAATGTATAAAATATGAACATTCTATCCTAAGACAATGACAATGCTTTTATCACAGTGAGTGACCGAGCTACACAACCCAAGGGCAGCTGTAATTTGTGTTGCCAACAACTTACGCAGTTTTTCTTACCTTCTCATTGTGTTGTTCAATAAAAAATGCATACAGGTAGTTACCATGGTAATTCTTGCATCACATGATAATCATAAGCTGTTGCAGAGATATAGAGCATCTTCTTAAAGAAGCATGCATAGATGCGTATAGATAACAGATAATAAATTTTAGATAAACTTCCTTGTTCGGTACATCTTAAATTAGATCAGGTGTGAAAACATTAGCACAGAAAAGATCATGTCAAGAATTCCCAAGCCAGACAACTGTAGGAGTGAAAACACATTTGCTTGTAACTAGATCAGTGGGCACAAATGATTGATTAGATTTTAAAATCTTAGGACAGAAGTTGCATTACTGTCTTGTACAGTGCAAGCAGTATTGCATGTACTTTGTAAATAATCATAACAAAAATAACTGATTATTTCCTTCGTAAAATAATCCTGAGAGCACTTGATAGATATGCTAAGAAGGTGTCTGTATGCATTAAATTAAACTCGTGCAGTCACACAGAAACAGCAGAATGCA
This sequence comes from Phaethon aethereus, assembly GCF_964289735.1. NCBI lineage: Eukaryota > Metazoa > Chordata > Aves > Phaethontiformes > Phaethontidae > Phaethon > Phaethon aethereus. The sequence goes on along the minus strand of NC_138579.1, from coordinate 66,675,654 downwards.
TCTGATTTTGAAATTCTGTGGGTTTTTTCAAATATGGAAGTAATAGCTTCCATTACTTCAGCATGTGTTTTAGTTTTTGGTCACAACCTAAACAGAGTAAAATGAAGAAAATATCCCAGTTACTCAAACAGAAAAAAAGCATTTTAAGTTTAGGAGTATGCCCTTGCCTTAGCTTCTACATCTGAGAACAGAGCTCTTTTTGCTTTTGGACCAGCTTGTCTTCAACTGTGAAGCAGTCTCTCCCTCTTGTCAGAAAACTCTCTCTCTCTAGTTCTCATTTAGGTTGACCTAAAGCAATGCCTGGTGTGTGACTAGGGAAGGACATGAAAGGATGGACAAAATACAAAACGCTTCATTACAAGGTGTTTGCTTATGTATGCGGGGTAGCAGGGAGAGGAGATGGAGGAGGTAGTATCTCTATCTCATCATTTTTCCCATTTCGCTAATGCAACTACTGACGGCTCACACCATGTAGAGCAGCAAAGCCCATTAGGCAGCCTTGTTGCTGTTCTCTGCACAATAGAGGCAAATAGGGCTGCTTCTTTTTCTGTTTCACATCAATTACAACCTGTGACAGTGATTTTTCATGGAATCTTTCTGCAATTGGGCCAGACTTACAATAAAGTGTAGAAAGATGGGCTTGGTACAACAGCCTGGCCTCTCCTCTCTTGCCTACCACACAGAAACAACTCAATACAAAAAAGCTAAAGTGGTATTATCACTACTGTTTACCATCAGGATTTATCACAAATTTAAAATTACTGAAAACGGAAGTAATCTGGTAGATTTCTCTTGATGATCCCATGGTTGACTTTTAATCCCAAAGACATTGGCTCCTCAGCCAAATTAACTAAATTTACCTCATGTCTACAACTGATGTTTGATTCCATCTCTGAAACCTGCATCCTAGACCTTTCAAGGTCTAGTAGCATCTCTATAGCAATTTTGAATGTATTTTAAAAAGGAAAATTATTAAAAGTATCTTAAAAGCTACTAAAACCTTGCATAGTCAATCACAACACTATACACAGCATTTGTGCTGTCCACATGAATATACTGCTGTTGGCAGTACTCACCCCACGTCACCTGGTTAAGAACAACAGTGATGAGATTCCATCACCATAAAAGCCTAGGAAAATTTTCTTTTTCTCTCTAAGTGGAAACAGTATTGCATAAGTAGTCTGCTAGACACCCTGCTTTTGACTCCTCAAGGCCACATAAGTGAAAGTTAGCATCTGGATTTAAGCCAGCACGTGTGATGAACACAGATGTAACAGGTTTAGTGTGAAAGCACTGCTGAACAACTCCTTTTTTCACTTTTCCTCAATTTTTAGTTAATTTTCAGGGAAAAAAGGTTACAAAATGTATTGTAGAGATAATAGTGGAGTCCAGCTGAGAGAATGTGGGTAATTTCTATCCTGAAAGCCAAGACTGGTACTCTTTGTCATGTGAAGGCAGACAGAGAAAAATAAACCAGCTCTAATTAGGGATAGAAATTAATGACATTTGATTCTGTGTATAAGCAACTGTGCAACGAATTGAGAACTTCAGGTTCTACCAGAATCTGAAGACAAGGAGGGATCATAAGCACTTCACAAATACTTTTTCCAACTTTTGAAAGTTTTTTTCTGCATATTTTCTTTGTCTACTTTCCATATCAGAGCAAACCGTATTTCTCCTGTTCATTGCCATAAGCTACTTACAGTTAACAAAACTTAGTCTCAGGAAAATGTCAAATATAATGAAAAAGAAAGAGGAAAAGTTATAGAAGAGAGAAAGTTGGCAACAAGTTCTCCTATGGGTCACATTCTCACAGGTTCGGCAAGTTCTTCTGTTTCACCTACTAAAAAACATGCTACCACCTCAGCTGCTTCTGCTGCTGCCATTGCTGCTCTGGTTTGTGTCACCAGAGTATTGTCCATAAAAAGAACACCTCCTAAAGCACTGCATAAAGTCAATGCTGGTTGACAAGGTGGAAAAACAGCTTTACTCTTGAAAAACACCAAAAATGAACCACTGGGAGTTTATCCCTTTTCTTTCTTTACCGTGAAGCAGATTGTGAAAGAAATGGAGTGTAATGATGTTGATGAAGAATAAACTATTTATTATTGTAAAGTGATGTTCAAGGATAATTTTGAGAATATTAGAATATATGATGGATCCAAAGCCTGACTAGAGGCTAGAAAGGAACGTTTTGAGGTCCTCTAATATGAACTCCAACACTGAGAATGCTGAAGAAAGAGGGAATGCCATGGATTCGTCAGTTAGATATAATCAGTACAATGGACTTTGCTCTAGCTCTTGGAAAGATAGAGTGCCACAACTTACCAGGAGCTAGTAGGCACGTGATAAAAAATAACAGAAGGCATGTCAGAAAGTTTAAAATATTCTTTGTTAAGTTGCCTGTTGATTCTCTATGTTGGCAGCAATTGGTTTACACCTAGAGCAAAATTAATTCTTAAAAGAATGGAAAAAACACCTATCAGCCAAACCCCTACACAGATATATCTGAGAATCTCCACAGAGATTCCAAAGACACTTAAGATTATAACTATCATACTGAGACTTTAAAATGAGCCACAGTGAACATTAAGGTACTAATGCCTTTGGGGACAAAGTGATGAAATATTCCTGTTAAAAATGAGGGTAAATTGGACCCTCCGTCAATCACTTCCTGATGTTTATGAATTTATTTTGTAGTTGCAGAAATCTGTAAATCTGATTTATCTCAATATCCTTTAGTGGTAACAGGCATCTGGAGAGTGGCTGAAGCCTGGGACAGTGTAAGATAAAGACTGAAGTATAAACTTATTTATAATTTCTAAAAATTAGAATATAAATTGTTTAATCATCTGACCAAGGAGATCCTGGAACACCTTTCTGCATAGATGTTGAGGAGAAGAAAACTTAATACTTTTAAGATGAAGCCTGATCATTTAATGGAAAAGTGTATGCAATGTGGTTGTCTGAATAGCAGCAGAGTACATATGAGGATTCACAAGTTTATCTCAAGTCTTTGCAACATGAAGGATTATTTTTAAAGGATCAAAAAGCACCTGTGGGAACTATTCTTAATGCAGGCCTCTCAACATCACTTCACATCCACAACATGATGCTATCATTTATTTTTTTTTTTAGTAAGATGGATTCTGTTATAGAGATAATAGTCTTTGTTTTTCTTTTACAGTGAATTCCTAGGGCAGAACTGCTAAGAATTAGTCATTAGGCTGAATAAGGGTTGCTCCAAATGTTACTGACCAAGTGATTCTTACAATGCTGTTAACTACCTCCTGCTAGTGCTTTGGAGCTAACATAGACGTCTCTCTTTGGCTTTCAGGTCTAGACCAAGTATGGCAATACCAGGCAGTTTTCCATAACTGCTGTTTCAGGCTGACAGGTACAACAGTATCTGTTCTCTTTCCCCCCCCGTATGTTTTCTGGTCGTGAAAAAAGTTTTTATCCTCTAAATAACCAAATGCATCTTCTAACTTTCAAGAATATCAAAAAGTCTGTGAGGATCAAGATGAATCATTTGACACACACATATTTCAATGAACATGTGGGTGGACATCAGAATTTTTTACTCTTACTGCTGTTAACTTTCAGGCTACAGAATTATCAGGTATCAAAATTATGTCATTGATGTCACAGAATCTTCCCTAACAAAATCTGCCAGGAGATGACTAAATTATTCTGAGATTTGGAAGATTTAAACTGAGTCCTATGTTAGAATATAGGCTTCCTGCATGTTCTCGTGCATGTTACTAAGATCATTCAAACATGATGCAGAAAATCTATGCTTTCTCCTTTGTATGAGGGGATTTGTTTCCCATTCTCTCAGAACAGTTATGTAGTCATCACGGGATAAGGTTTGGTTTGGGCACAATCTTTTAACCCACCTTTACTGCTGAAGCAGTGCCACATGCAAGGAAGGATTACAGAACACAAGAATAGCTATACTTCTTCAGACCGCAGCTTACTGCTTTGACTCCAACAATAAACAAAGGTGAGCGCCTGTGGAAGAGTACAAACAAGGCAGGCACATCCAGTATTTCCCCTGTTAATAATCTCCCAGCCTCCAACAATTTTCAACTTGTAAAATTCCCAAAGCCTGCTGGTATTTTTCTATTAAGTAATTCCCAGTGAATCTCTCTTCCAGATACTTATTAGGCCCCTCTTGACACAATACGTTTTGTCATCCAAAATGTCCTAAAGCAAAGAATTTCACAGGTCTAACACAACTTCCTTCTTGTTTTGTTTTGGAATTTTGGGGGGTTTTGGGGGGGGGGGTGGTGTTTGATTGGGTTTTTTTTTGTCAGCCCTTATTACCCTAATTTGATGGTCCTGATTTCTTGTGCTGGAAAAGACAAATGGGTGCTCACCATGCTACTCATGATTTTGAAGGCGGCTGTGACTCCGCAGGGAACCCGCGCTGGAGCCAGCTCCTGGCAGGACCTATGGACTTGTGGAGAGAGAAGCCCAGGCTGGAGCAGGTTTGCTGGCAGGACCTGTGACCCTGTGGGGGGCCCAGGCTGGAGCAGCCTGTTCCTGAAGGACAGCACCCATGGCGGGGCCCAGGCTGGAGCAGCTCATGGAGAACTGCAGCCCGTGGGAAGGACTCACGCTGGAGAAGTCCGTGGAGGACTGTCTCCCGTGGGAGGCACCCCAGGCTGGAGCAGGGCAGAGGGTGAGGAGTCCTCCCCCTGAGGAGGAAGGAGTGGCAAAGACCAGGTGTGATGAGCTGACCCCAACCCCCATTCCCCGTCCCCCTGCGCCACTCGGGGGGAGGAGGGAGAGAATCGGGAGTGAAGTTGAGCCCGGGAAGAAGGGAGGGGTGGGGTGAAGGTGTTTTAAGATTGCCACTGTAGTCTAATCAAATGGATTTTGGTTCAACAGAGTCTAAAGTCTGATCTTCAAAGTTAATAGACTCCTATTAAACAGAAATAAAATGGCTAATTATTTTTTAAGATCTTGGAGTAAATAATATTTTTAACATGACACTTAAATTCCCAAATGAAGTATATATTGAAACAAAGGATGAAGCCATAGTAAGATATTTTTAATATACAGCACTTTAAGAGCCTCCACGTCAGTTCATTCCATTTCCCACATGTAAGGTTAGTATGGTAATGCTTTCATTCACGCTTCATTTCCATGTGGATTTTATGCTTTTCTGGGGATACAGATTATTTTATACTGCACGTACAGTACCTAAAGTAGTAGGGTCCTAATCACAGTTATGGGCTACAGTAACTCTGCCAATACAGTGACCACCTGTTTCATTTATATATGAGCCTTTTTAATCACCACTATCTACTTTTATAATGTCTTTCTCTCTGTAAGAGAGAAAAATACTTTCAAAATGGTGGTATTTGTGGACACCACTTCTGGCATACTCATTCAGAATATTTTCTTCCCTAAATGTGAAGAAGAAACTTGAATAAAATCAGCAGTCCCTCAAGGTGCTTTGAAAATCTGGGCCTATGGGATTTTTATGTTCATTTCCCATTGAAACAAAAAGGGAATAGTCAAATACCCTGTGCAATTCTGAAAACCGTATCTTAAGATTTATGACGATGTCTAAACAGCTAAAACCAAAATTCTTTCCCCCAGCGATAATATATGATCTCCGTATTTAGCTGTATTTTCATTCTTCAGCAAAGAAGAAAATATTGGTAAGCCTACTGATTTTATTTTTTAGTATTCCTGGAAAATACAGGATTGTTTTCATTAGTGGCAAAACTACTTTTGCTCAGCTGTGCACTTTGCATTCTGTGCTAAGCTGCAATGCAAGCTGAAAGCTTTTCTCAGGTATGCAAAATAGTTTATTTTTATTAACAGTTACATACAACCAGGGTTAGTTAAAGAAATAAGGCTGGATTTAAAGGGCACAAACCCTCCAAAGACCTAAAAACAATCAATTTTTTAGGGGGTTCTGGAACTTTTAAGTATGTTTCTGCAGTACAGAAATCTGATGTGGATTATAAAAAGAAAACAGTGCCCTAAAAGCGTATAGTATTATGTTACACCACAAAATTGTACAATTCGATGTGTACACTCCATAACACAGGGCCAAAATCTGCCCTTCTATGCATCCCCATTGATTTTAACATTATTTAAATTGTTCAAAACAGAAAGAAAGCTATTGTAAAAAATTTTAGGCTGTAACAGAGTTTACTGTAATGACATGTATAGTATTAGCATATTCTGTGCAACACAGCAGAGTTTTCACATGGGCCAAGTCTATCCCTGGCTCCAAAGGTGTAGAGGGTTTAGGGGACAAAAATAATCATTTTCATGAGTTAAAATTTCGTTTAATCAGCTGTTTGCCCATGTGGTTTTTTTTCTTATGGCTTTCTGGATCATGACAATGTCATTACATCGTGCTGTCCAGCTTCTGTATGTATGAGGACTTGAAAGTGGCTCTTTTTTTTTCAAATGAAAATTTGTGATTCCCACTGGACTGTCTGAATTAAGAGGCTAGCTCTCGAGCAAAACTGCTAAGCTTGTTTACACCTTTGCTAAAATGCTGACAGTTCAATTAAAGATAGTCACCTCAGCGGTGCAGTTTCCCAAGGAGGATGTGCTCAGGCCATATCGACTACGTACATTAGGGTTCCACCCCTTCTCAGTTACCCTGAGAACAGAACTGAACCCCGTCCAGTTTAATTGTTGATAGAGCTGAGTCTAAAGACTGGGATGTATTATCAAGTCTGCCACCAGTGTGGACATCTGATATACTGTCATCTATAGAAATGCTAGGACTGGCATTTCACTATTTGCAAAGAGTTATACACAGATGCTTCAGGACTACAGCTTTGTGTATGCAGGGAAGCATAAACAATACAGAGAAATTTATGCTGTCCCTTGAAGAAACCCTTCCATGGAGCCTTTCTGTGGAATCGGAGCCAAAGGCTTTTCAGCTTGCTTCCAATAGCAGAGTTCTGACATTAAAGAGAAGGCAGTTTTTGGTAAGGAGAACTAAACTAAATGAAAATTAAACTGTTGTTTAGAAAATATTTAATTGAAATATTTTGCATAACAATGCACTGCTCTCCCAAAAGCTGAAACACTCTGATTTCATTGAAATATCATTTACTTGAAAAATGAGAAGAGGTGTGAAGAATAAAGCATCCTGTTTTGGCACTTCTGAACTGAAAGTCTGTAGTTTTTCTTACTCACAGAGTGGAAGCAAAACAGAATGTTTTAAAGCATCTTAAATTTTTTTCCAGAATTTTCATGAGTTAAAATTTCATTTCGAATATATTTTAGATATTCCAAAACTTAGATGGTTTTCCCCTAAATGGAATAGGAATAACTACTGAAATCTTAAGTCTTCCACAGGCTAGATTTTCTGTCTTCTGTGTAGCATTCAACGTGTTCCACCTCCTCAGAAAAGAGCAACCATTTTTGGTCTACACCCTCATTGGACTGGTGTGCTGAGAAGCAATTAAAAACCTGTACTATTGTCCTGCAAGTTCCACTCTCCTGGGAGAATGAAAAAACCAGAGCGCCACATCAAGGCAGTAACACATCCATGGTACGACTCATCTTCACACAAGAAGAGTCTTGATAATGCTTTCAAAAACGCTGTCATGTAGGGTAGCCGTAAGATCTGTGCTATGTTATATTAGATGACTGTCTTCTTGTTTGGCAGGCCCAGTCTTAGAGAATACAAACCAACCAACCAACCAATAATGTCTTGAGCTATATTAAAATACCAAGTCAGACTCAGCAACCTGAAGAAAATCATTGTATAGCCTCACGGTAGTCTTGTAGTTAGTTCTTGTGTGTTTTCAGTTTGCTCACATAATTAAAGGCAGGTAGCATAAGGTGATGAAAGCAAATCTTTTTCTCAATGTACAAAGAAAATACTGATTACATATATATTTATGAAACCAGCTTGTTTGACCACACCTATGAGTTCATGCTACTTACTAGAAATGTAAAACATATGTAAGGAGAATAGACGTGTAGATTTATACACACTGCATGGTGCTACAGGTAATAAAAAGAGATTTGTGGTTCAACATAATTGCCACACATTTCTTAAAAATATATGTAGATTATTCTACAAGCATAATCTAAAAATTTATAAATAATTGCAGGTTTTCCACCACATATCCCTTTCTAGGTAAGCTGTTTAGTAACTGGAATAATGCTAGCATAAAAAGGCAAATGAATATTAAACTGAATGAATATAAACCAAAACAAAACTTTGGTTTTGGTTGAAACTTAAAAATGTAGGTTTTTTCCATTAGGCAGAGAGATTTGGGCAATATTTACTTATCCTAAGTTTCCTACTTCTATGGGGGCAGGGTAAATGCAATGTATTAGAGCCCTTAGCATTTACGCTTCTAACGAAATTCATAGATGCTGGCAAGCTTTGCTCATTTGTCAGAATGCTCTTTGCTCTGCTTGGTTTCACAGTAGCTGTGAAACCGGTCTCCAAAGCCTGCGCACACCACAGATATTTATGCATATAAAGGGATGGAAGCAAGAGAAAGCTTTCAAAGAGGGGGCTGGCTGTTCCCATCTGGAGCTCTAAATGAGGAGCTTTAGCCTCACTCTGCCCCACTGGGGACACGCACACCAGTGCAATAAGGTTTCCTATACATCTTGTTAAGCCAGCATTAGATTGAAAAATGCCAGTTTTCATCCACACGCCACCATCTCCTGAGCCGTCAAGCTTGTCCTCAGGTCTCATAAAATACTTGCTTCCACCTGTTTCCACCAGCATCCCCTAGAGTTTACCATGAATTTAATTGCCTGCCAGTTTTTATGTCTGCTTAAACTACAAGACCTTTAAATAATTTATGTCCTAATTACTGTTCATCATTTTTTAACTAGAAGGCTCAATTCCATTCACACAAAAGAAAATTCATGGGATTCATTCCGAGGAAATACTTTCAAGGAGCCATATAAAAATAGCAAGTGTGATCATGGTTTTGAAAAATGAACTTAAACTTACTATAATAAAATGTCATAAAATATTAATCATTCCCTCCTGATATGGATCATAGTAATTTTTGCACAGCTTCTATTAAATAAGTTCATAGTTCATGTGAAATGTAATACCTCAGATTTCTGGGAGAGTTTATTTATTGATCATCTCATTCAGGGCTACCATTCTGCTTGCAATTTATATTCCTTTCTCCCAAGCAGCAGGATTAAGCCCAACTGATGTTTCAATCAATCTCAACTAACACAACCTCAGGCTATCAAATTCATCTATGATAATTCGGAGCAGAAGCCTGCACTGCCTCTGGGCCACAGTTCAGAATTAAACTTCCCTTTTTTGAAAGGGAGAGTGATTTTTTTTTCAAGACTACAGTATTTTCAGGTACAAGCAAGTAATGCTTAAAGTTGCTCTATGATTTGTGGCAGGGCATCTTAGGGAGAGGGGAAATCATTCTAATGGAGTGTTACAAGTTTCTTGAGTTCAACAAGTTAATAGAAGACACATGTCTGGAATGATTTTGCTGTTAGCATTTTGTCTGAGAAATATACAGAAAGGAAAAACAGAAGATGAAATTATAGGACAAGGGTAGACTAACGGCTTTTGAAGTTTTACTGTCGCTACCAGGAATAGCTGTAACTCTTTTACAGGTTTATGGTATTTCTGTTAAGCATATCCTGGCCAATACTTTAAAAATCTGATTGTGTATCCATGCATGATTGCTTCTCTGCTTTTGCCCAACTGGGCCTATTTAACAGAGTAGGGGCCAAAAATTCTGATGGTCTGTGCATCCAGAAGCTCCAAAAATGAATTCCTTGTGAATTTGAAATGAACATGATTTTGTAGACAGAATTAGGAGTTGTAGGAGACACTGGTTATTAAAATGTTTACTTAAGAAAATAAAACTGTTAGATGTTGACCACTGTAGAAAACAACAAAAATAATATGACTGCTCAGACATATCTTTGCATAACTTTACTTAAATGAGAAGTACAACATTTAAGAGTAAATGGATGTCCAATCTCCGGCTGTGGGCTGGCTCTGACTCACCAATGTAATTCAATGCCTGCTCTCCAATTCCTTCTTCCCAGGAACAACGTACCACACAACCTATCTGGCCTCCAGGATCCTGAAGTGCCACATCCTTGACCAGAACAGGTGCTTATAGCATCGTCGGATGAGAACATTTTTACACATGTATTCATGAAAGCAATACTGTGTTTGCTATTGCACACCCCGGTGTACGTGCATTGCGTTGCTGGTGCCTGTCTGCATTTGGTCACATAACAGGTACCCTTGTAGTCATGTAACTGGGGGAAGGAGAATAGACGGCTCTGCATTTTTTTAAGAACAGACTACTGACATTTCCCTTTACTCAAAAGACTGTGTAGAACTGGAACAGTTGGGAAAAAAAGACTAAAATCTTCAGGTGAATCCACTCAGTTGTGATCATAAGTTATATAGAAGATAAAGAAGTTTTCCATCTAATTTTCTGTACATCTTTTGGAGTAAAGGTGCTACACAAAAAAAACCCCCAAAGACCAGTATATTCAATGACTGCAGATTACAGTCCTTAGATTACAAATTTAGATTACAGAAGTAATTTCTCACTTACCCACATTTATCTTGTTTTACTTTAATTCCTCTTCACATCTGAGCTTTGGCTAGCCTAGACTCAGGAAGTGTGGTTAAATTTTTCATCTAATAGTGAAAAAAGGTAGCAAAGATCTCTGAGCCAATTTTCTTCCACAGCTTTTTCCAAAGGCCTAGCAGATATTCTGCTTTTTCTCTTCAGGAGAGGCAACATATGGAAATAATACGGGGCAGATCTCACTCCAAGCCACTTTTATGCTCTTTGAAACCAGACTGTTCAGGCAGTAAAAGTATTTCTTGACACAACTGCTCTCAGCTACTATGTTCTTGTTAAAGCAGTCAATTGTTTTCGGCCCAGATGGAATAAATATAGTGACCCACATATTCTTTGGCCTGACAGATCGATCTCTCCCTGTATCCCCAGTCAAGGCATATCATGCCTCTACTGGTGTCTGTCAAGAAACCAGCATACAGCCACCGATGGCGGCTTAATAACAGTGCCAATTCTCGGCACTGGGTGACCCTGAAGTCTTTTAGAGATAGCTTAATGCTTTCCACCTCTTTTCAGAGAAATACATGTGTGCCAAGGGTACAATCAGAATCCCACTTTTCCATCTCCTGCCCAAGCTTGGAAGCATCACGCCTGCAGAAGAATATTTTGCATGACTTCAAACACACAGTGGGATTACTGGGGCACTCCTTAAAGCTGAATAAAGAATTTTATGCTTAGTTCAGGTATACTCTTCTGATCTTTTATCATTAACATTAAAAGGAAAGATTTTTCTTGTCAAATTGCATCAAATACAAGACTTTTGCTTTCACCGTATCTCTGGTTTAAAATCAGCTAGTTGCATTAATTACTAAAAGAACTGATGTGAATTCATAAAGGGAAGGTGACTATATGCAATCTGTTTAGCAATGCTAATATTGCTTTGCCAAATGTTTCATCCCAATAATTTTTATATCAATAAGGGAAGTTCAGAGGATGTTGCTGTAAGAAATTATTTTTCCTGAGAGGGATTAGAGTCCTCTGAAGGTGCCCCATGTGTTGTATAACCCTGGGCTACAACAGTTTCATCATGCTATGCTATCCTTTGTTGATTTATCGCTTAGCTAATGGTCTTTAGAGGGTAGACTTGCTAATAATTTTAATTCCCTCCACATACAGTTCAACATGGATAGCATTATGTGTACCATCACACTGTGAACTTCTAACAGCCCAAAAGACTGACCGAGCAGCAGGCCTCATTCACAAGGAATTCATCAATATCTAAAGGTAAGGATTTTGTTCAGAGGGACACCCATTAGGATATCTGACTTGTGTCTCTTAAAGAGACAGAGACTTTAAAAATAATTTAGTAGTTTTTTACAACACATAAGATTACACACCATTTCTCACAGAGCAACCACAACAAAAATATAACTTGCTACTTAAAAAGGCAGAACTCTCTGTTGATTATAACTTTAAAAAGATGTGGTTTATAATGGAAAAAATCAGTTACTTACTTTGTGGTGCATACTAAATCTTTTTTTTTTTCAACAGAACTGTTTATGGAATATGAACTGCAGAATTCCAATTTCTGTGAATATATAAAAAAAACAAAACAACAAAATAGGTATGTGCTTAAAGTTTACATTAAAAATACTGTTGTGCCTTGAAAAAAATCAGTTAAGTTGAGCAACACATCCATGGAAGATATAAGGGTGTTTTAATTTTACTTAGATGAATTGTGTTTAATCACTGACTGAAAATTAGACCACTCACTAGGAAAAGAACTCTACACATTTTTGTAGGGGTTAATTTTTCATTCAGTTTTGCAGGTAGAACTCTATTTAAGTTTTCAATGTCAGAATAAAGAATACTGAAAAGAAGCTCATATGAATTCTCATTAAAGATAGTAGATTGTTGACACCATTGGTTTACTTCTGCCTGGAAATTTCATTCTCTCAAAGTCTACTTTCTTTGATGAGAGTCTCATTGTCTCTCTAACGAGTCTACTAACAAATAAGCAATTTGTGCATTGACTTATTTGGCGTAGATGATTGCCTTAAAGGAACAGGGCCAAAACAATTATTAGTTCATCTCTGTTTCATAACTTCTATCTTGTTAAAACTCTTTTTTTTTATTTATGTCTTTGTGGGGCTCTAATGTAAAGTATTTGGAAGGGAAAAGGAACAGAATCCATAACTACTATCCACAGCTAGTTAGAATAGAATCATAGAATCATAGTATCATTCTGGTTGGAAAAGAGCTTTAAGATCCTTGAGTCCAGCCATCAACCTAACATGGCCAAGTCCACCACTAAACCATGTTCCTAAGCACCACGTCTACACGTCTTTTAAATACTCCAGGGATGGTGACTCAACCACTTCCAAGGGCAGCCTGTTCCAACGCTTGACAACCCTTTCGGTGATAAAAATTTTCCTAATAGCCAATCTAAACTTCCCCTAGAGCAACTTGAGGCAGTTTCCTCTTGTCCTATCATTTTCTACCTGGGAAAAGAGAGTGACATCCACCTCACCGCAACCTCCTTTCAGGTAGTAGTAGAGAGCAATAATGTCTCCCCTGAGCCTCCTTTTCTCCAGGCTAATCAACCCCAGCTCCTTCAGCTGCTCCTCATAATAAGACTTGTGCTCTAGGCCCTTCACCAGCTTTGTTGCTCTTCTTTGGACACGCTCCAGCACCTCAGTGTGCTTTCTTGTAGTGAGAGGCCCAAAACTGAACACAGTATTCAAGGTGTTCAGTTCAGAGGCCTCACCAGGGCCAAGTACAGGGGGACGATCACTTCCCTAGTCCTGCTGGCCACACTATTTGTGATACAAACCAGGATGCTATCGGCCTTTTTGGCCACCTGGGCACACTGCTGGCTCATATTCAGCTGGCTGTCGACCGTCACCCCCAGGTTCCTTTCCAGCAGACAGCTTTCCAGCCACTCTTCCCCAAGTCTGTAGTGTCACATAGGGTCGCTGTGACCCAAGTGCAGCACCCAGCACATAGCCTTGTGGAATGGCTTGTCTTGGCCCATTGATCCAGCCTGTCCAAATCCCTCTGAAAAGCCTCTCTACTCTCAAGCAGATCAACAAACGGCCCAACTTGGTGTTGTCTGCAAACTTACTGTGGGTGCACTCGATCCCCTTGTCCAGATCATTGATAAAGATATTAAACAGAACTAGCCCCACTACTGAGCCCTGGGGAACACCACTTGTGACTGGCTGCCAACTGGATTTAACTCCATTCACCACAACTCTGCCATGAGCAAACAGTTTCTCCAAGGAAATGCTGTGGGAAATGGTGTCAAAGGCTTTACTAAAGTCTAGGTAGGTAGACAACATCCACAGCCTTTCCCTCATCCACTAAGTGGGTCATCTTGTCACAGAAGGCAATCAGGTTGGTCAAGCAGGACCTGCCTTTCAGTGTGGTAGTGTAAACCAGCGGTGAAGCCTTTTCATCTACAAAATTTTAGTGCCTAAGGCTTATATAAATTTTCTCTCCTTTTCTTCTTCACCTCTGTCATGCATCAGGTACTAAAAATTGCTATGCTATGTATGAAGTTCATGGGTAGAATATATCCATGCTCTGAATACTCCTTGCTCATAACATAGAAAAAGTATTCTACGAGTTTTGTCATGCAGGATTGTGCAAGTATGCAAATGGAACTGACAGGTATTTATGGCCCTGAAGTTTCAAAAGTACAACAGATCAGAATGGTCCTAGTCCATAGTCCATACTAGCAGAATTCAAGAGCTGACCCAAGATAAAATAACTAACATTGAGATTGTCCTTGTACACATATCATCAACTCCATAAATAAATGGCGGTATGCCACATGTGTTGGAAATTTCTTGATATGTTTCCATTTGTGTCCTCAAAATTGCAGGCTTTGGTAATTGCAAAGGTAGTGGAAATCCCAAACTGTTCATCATATGTCTTTTACTTAATTGTCCCAATTTGAAGAGATAATATACTTTTAAAACCCCGTTAAAATTTCACCTGGAACATCACAGGCATTCTACTGCCCCCTTAACACTTCACATTCTTCAGCTGAATGCCAACGAACAGGAACATATTTTCTTACAGAGTTTTCATGCTTTCATAAAAGGATGCAGTGTGATTGAAAAGTAACAAAGGATGAAACAGAAAAAAATCAGTTTTCCCTTGTGTACACAATAGCAACTCAGTATGGTAAGTGCTAGCATGGCACAAATCCTAGTAGCTTCCTCTGAGTATATCCTAGTTTGTGCCCTAAATATGAAAGCATTTGGCAAACTTAGATTTGTGTTTTTTATTGTTAAGACCAGTCTTTTACTACTCGGGGAGAAATTCTTGATTTCAGTGACCCAAATGTTACAAGAAACCACTAACAATCACGAAACCACTAACAATCATGATGTTGCCACGTAGAAAGGGGGAAAAAATATATATACTTACCATGGCATAGATTTAAGTTTCAAGTTATCAAAAAGTTAATTTTGGTGATGTGCCTGAATCTGTCTGTAGTTAGGGCAGAAAATCCATTGACTTCAATGGGAACCCAAAACCAACGAACATTGATTGAGACAAATTTGGCCTCAATAAATACACTGGATTATACAGTAAACTTCAAAATTAAATCCTGCATTTTATCTAGCTACTGGGATTTTAAAGAAAATACTGAAACCCTAAATCAAGTGCAGTGAGAGTTGACAGGGGGCACAAACACTACCTGTAACACATTTGAAAACTCTTACTTAAATTGCTGACTGTTATTAGATACTGAATGATGACGATTTAAATATCTTTTATCAACTACTTCTCTCCACTGACAGAGCACCATTAAGATGCTCTAATCTCCTTTGCAGGATAAATCACATTGGAACTATATTTAGGTCAATGAGATAAACATCTTTATTCCCATTCATTCCAAGAAAAGGGTACAGAAGACCAAAATGACTACTGGGATTTCAGAGCATGATCAAAATGATGTTAGTATGGCAGATTTGTTCTCATTCTAGTCACATAGCTATTGCTGCCTATGGCATACATAAAAAAAATACCTTGTGCATTTAGTCTAAGAATGACAGAAAGAATGCTGAGAGAAAGATATAAGGCTCTGCACTTCCTAATTATAAAGAAAACACAATAGAATTAAAGAGCAGATTTGAAACATAAAGGTCAGATTCTGATTCTTTTCTGCTAGAGATCAGATTTATATAATTTTTTTTACAAAAAAACAGGGAGTAAAGAATTATTTACTTTGCAAGTCTTGCTCCACTGTAAAAGTAGGCACAGACCCAAAGACTAGCCACATAACGAAACTTCAAAATACCCATCTAATAAGAGTTTCTAATTGTTTTTCCTTGTCACCTAAATGGATCTAGTGAATTTGCAGACTTGTTTTGCTCATTGATACAGAAAGAATATTTTCCCTTTACACAAATGAAACCAAATGAAAGCAAAGGACAAAAAGTGGAACATTTTATTACTCAAAAGGTATTTCATAATTGTCTGAAGCTTTCCAATTTAATCAAGCCCACCTAATGTTATTGGTAGCCCCATCCAGTGTTGATTTAATCAAACTGATACAGAGCAGTTGAAATCAGGGCTTGGTTCAAGTAGTTTCCTCAACTATAATTTATTTTCCTTGAAGCTGGACATATTAGTTTCACATGCTGACACTTCTGATAATGAAAACATCAATAGCTTGGTACAGTTGTAATGAACGTATGAATAAAAGCCACAGGATCAGACTTTTTGTCTGCTACAGATACCTGGGGAGACTGGGCCACTTCTGAGTGGGACACAGGAATCTGATGACAATTCAAAGTTATGCAGCTGGGATGGAATAACCGCATACAACCCAGGCTGGGCACTGCTGGCTAGAAAGGACCTTTGCACACTGAGAAATGGGAGTCCTGGAGGACAAGCAGAATGTGAGTCAGCCATGTGCTCATCCAGCAAAACAGGCCAATGACACCAGGCTGTGCTAGCAAGAGTGTAGCCAGAAAGCTGAGGGAAGGGATTTTACTCCTCTATTCATCATTGACAAGATGGCCTCTGGAGTGGTGTCCAATTTCGGATTTTCCAGTACGAGAAAGACATTGACAAACTTGAGCAAGCCTAGTGGAGAGCCATCTATATGGGCAGCGGACTGAAATATGTTACACACTAGGAGAAGGCAGATGTATTCAGAGAAACGGGTTTGGGAGAAGGCTAGGGGTGGATCTTATTGCTGTCTTCAACTGCCTCTTGGCAGGATAGAGTCAAAGTCTTAGGGGTGTACACTGGTGGAACTAGAGGCAATGGGAAAAGCTGTAAGAATGGAAATTGCCATCATGTATTAGGAAATTTGTTTTCACCATAAAAGTAGTTAAATACTGGGAGAGGTTGCTCAGAGAGGCTGTGAAAACTCTGTCCTTGGAGATATTCATAACCCGACTGGACAATCTTCTCAGCAACCGAAGCGTTGTCTAAACTGACTCTGCTTTGAGGGCTGTGGGGTTGCACCCAATGACCTCCAAAACTCTAGTTTGTATTATTCAATGTTTCCATGATCGCATTGGATTACGTCCCTAGTTTGATGCCTGGTTCTACTGCAGATGCATGATATGACCATCAGCTTTATTTCAACCATTGTTTTCACAAAAACTGTAAGGAACACTACTTTTTCTCACTTTTGTCTCACATTGCGCATGTTTTTCGAAGTATGGATGTCTCTAACTTTAACTTTGGGGATTACCAACTAAAACAGGGTTAAAATAGTGATTTAAGCTTTTCTACACTTCTCAGAATTTGATTTGGAACCAACGAGAACTATCAAGATGAAAGGGTAATAACAAATTACTGAATTCTTATGTGTTCCATTTGGCTAGATACCTATGACATATCTAACTTATTTCCATTTTGGTTGTAATATTTGTTTTGAAATAAGCATGACCAATGCATTACAAAAATCATGCATCTGCTTCTTAAATTCCTATTACTGTACTACATATTCAAATGGTAACCTTAAACCCTAGATCAAGTGATTTATTCACTATATACTTCAAAAGTGATTTATTCACTATATCCTCCAATTTGCAAAGTTGTATTACATATATGTGATGAATGAGCAAGAGCTACCTAATAAATGGAGTTAAGATCTATTAAATATCATTAACAGTTACCATAGAAAAATCAGTCTAATTCAGTAAGTAGCATATAACCTGAAGAGATGGCACAGGTTCGATTGTGGTCTCTGTCATATTTTCCTCTGTAACCTTTTTATGCTAACTACTCCCATGTCAATATGGTTTCCCAGTAAATTTTAGCCCTCTCTCCAAAATTTTTTGCTATTAACTATGTGTTGCCTAAATAAGATTAGGTATATGGTAACAAAATTTACACAAAATTTGAAGATTATGTCAATCTGCAACATCACAATACATCCAAAAAGCACAAGAGGATGCCTCCCTTCTCAGCTCATTCTTTCTCTTGTTCAGAAGAAAAAACCTATTAGGGAATAGGGTTCACTTCATTTCAGTGTTCCTCAAAAGTGAAAAAAATAGATTCAATGAGGAAGGAGTAAAGTAAGACAATAGGTGAAAGGAACAACCGATTGAGGACAGTTCCTTGAGTAAGATATAATAGAAGCAATTTAATAATATCAACTGAGTTTAGCCTCTTCATCTTCCTGGACTATTTTCAGGAAGGTTGTGATATTCTAAAATTACTTCCTTACTTACCTGATCTAAAATTCACTGAAGTTAACAGAAAGATTTCTATTAACAGGGACACCATGATTGTTTTGGGAGGCAGTTTTGGATCTATGGATTGGTCTCAAGGAAATCTCTGCAAATGACAGAATTTATAAAAAAGAATGGAAGGATTATTTTCTAAGGGTCCTTTATTACTGCTGTGTTCCTGGATAGCAAGTCAAAATAAATACTACTAATTTCTACTAATATACAATACTTTTTCCTGGAGATAAGTGGTTCATCCTTTATGTCATGCTGCATTCTATGCTTGCTATACTCTCTCTTTTTTTTTATTGTCGCACAAATGATCCCTTGTAGAATTTTAAATTTTAGTTTCTACTAAATCATATGAAGAATCTGAAGGATCTTGTGCCAATAAGATCAGTTCTGTAAAGTTGCTACAAAAGGGATATAAGCTTCGTTAAATGCATTAATTTAAAGACCAGAGAGGACATTTACACGAAGACTTCTTACTATAATGTTATCATTATATCCATTCTCATTTGGATCTCTGTTATATGATCAAGGAGTGTACAGTGAAGTTGTAAGTGTTTCATGATCATATGCTCATCTTGAGTGTTTCTTCAATCTGAAATACAACATTCCGAGAGATGCTTTGGGTGAGGAGTACCAGAAGTAAAAGTAATCTTCAGGAATCAGTGATATGAACATGAAGGTTAGCTAGCTATTCTTTAACTTTGGGCAAACCATGTCCTCACTACAACCATAAGCAGTGGGACCTTCAGATCCAGGCCACCGCAGGTCCCCTCCTTGTGGCAGTCAGTTGGATCCCACTTTGCTTTGTTGCTCCTTATGGACTGATACTCTAAAGTGTATCAGGGCGCAGGATCAAACAGTGGCATAATATTGTTTGTAGTGTTTAATTGACACAGCTTTGTTCAGTGGCAGCCAGCATTCTCCAAATGCTTGGGCATCATATCAGGTACAGCATTGGCCAGTACAAGCCAAGGCCACCTCTAAAGGGAGGAACGTAATCTGAACCTATAGATGTGAATCTGCTGTGCCAGAGAAAGGGTCTTTGTCTATTTTGCTTGCCTTGACAAAGCCAAAAGAAGGAGGGTTTCCTTTTTCGTAAGCTCTCCAAAGGCAATGTCTTTTTTTTTCTGAGATCTTCTCATAGGCTAAATAATGCTCGAATACAGTAATTTCAGGATAAATTAAAATAATAATTTTGTGTGCCTTTACTAATGAAGTAAAATGCTAATTTTACAAGACTTATAAATGAGTACCGCTCTAAAATTTCCAAATGAAATATTCATCAGAATTCCACATGATAGCAAAATTAGAACCGTAATACTGACTAGACACAATTAAACACTTGTCACATTGTGATGGATGTTTTTCGTTATATACATAATTGTATGTATGTAATATGCTGTAGTACTACTTTTCTGCAATGAAGAGTCTGATTTTCTGGGGTAATACATTTATAGCTTAACAGTGTTAAAAAGCAATGTATTGATTATTTTTAAATTGCAGCAGAATTCTCCCCTGTGACTAATTGCGTATTCTGATGTTCTTCCAGTCTTACATCCCTCTGCAGAGCTCCCATGAATTTTTAATCCCCTTCTAACTCAGTGATGCCAGAATCACTTTTCATCATCGTATCTGCTCAGCTGAAATCCAATGATCTCCACAAAACAGAGTATCAAAACATATTTCTGAGATTGATTGCTTCACAAGTTATGATCTATAATAAAAGAACATTAAATTTCATTACTCCACACACACTTCTTAAAGGGTTTTCAAACAATATTTCCTCTGATTGTTTCAAATGCTTGGGAGGATAGCAAGGTTGGAAAATAAAAGCCCTTTCAATATCAAGACAGATCTTTTGGAAAAATTCTTTCCATGAAACTGAGATTTTTTAATAAGTACTTTCACTGTAGAAGTATTTCACTAAATTAGTAAAGAGATAGGTTTCTATACATAACTTGATTTTTTTCCCCTCCTTGATCAGCATTATCTTTTGCCGGTCATAACCTTTCATTTTTTATTTAGTTATGCAGCTTTTTCTCCCCCTTTTTTTTTTATTCTTAGCACAGTATTATATTTATATTTTATGTTAATCCATCATATCCATAAACTTTCTTTTCTGTTTTCAGATAAGCTTCATTGCTGTTTTCTTCACTGTTGCATTACTTGTTCTTTCTTCGTGATGGAGAGAAGTGCAAGAGCAATGCAATTTTCGTTTCCACCTGTTTCCTATATCTTTGAAATCAATAATTTTTAAAAAGAAATTTTTAATTGGTTTCTTAAATCTCTTATATTGGGAATGAAAGTATTTAATTTTTTTAAATCCAGATTTTTTAAATTACTTTGAATACTTTATAATGTATTTATTATAATGTCTATGTTTTATGATACATATTTATACTATTGCTAGAAAACAAACCATATTAAATTATGTAAAATAGATATAGTATATGTTGTATATTTTATTTCATAGAAAAAATATATAGAGATAACTAGCCCTGATGATTATTCCTCTCTCGCCATGTTAAGTCTGCCTAAACCTCTCATTTCTCACTTTGATTGCCACAACTTGACCTTTGATTACAGGACAATATGTGGTAGTTACCTTCACAAGTAAAAATTTATTATCAGCTCTTGGTACTATTTTTGGAAATGGTAAAGCTGAGAAAATGCAACATAACTCTTCACTTAGTGATGTCATACAGTTTGTGGAACCCTTATTCTGAGAGGCATCAGGAAAAACAAACTGAGAGAACAATCTCAAAGGAAAAACAAACCATCAACAAACTCATGACTTCATTCAGGCAGGTCTGCAGGAGGTGAGAGACGGTGCACAACTTCATGGAACCCAGGAGAATTACCCATAAGTTCACAATTCCCCTTTTCCACCTGCTACCCATCTCCCGGTGGCAAGGCAAGTAGCGTATTCCTTCCACATCAGCTCATTGCAGTTGACCATCATGGGCTATGGGAGCAGGTGACCCCAGTTCCTCCTCTCCATGCTGCAAACTAGACTGTGTATACATCAAAATGCGTACATAATGTAAGCAATAGAGCATAACTTGTAGGAGGAAAGTGGAGTATAAGGAACATTTATATTGCAAGGTAGCCTGCTCTCATAAATAGATGAAAATTCCCCTATCTCCTTTTTTTTCTCCCCTTTAGCACCTTTTTTCTTGGTTGTCTACAGAAAGGACCAGTTAAAGATATTCTCTGTATCAAGAACACACAAAAGTACCACACTATTATCTACCGAATTATGCCACACATGAGATTAAAACCAGAAACAAATGCCAACATTTCTTCAACTTCAACATTTCCTGAGACATTTTTATTAGAGCTACAGCTAATAAACAATTTTCTCAATATGGGGCAGTGGACCCTGAAAGCATGGTCTGACCAGATGGGTACA
Source organism: Phaethon aethereus (assembly GCF_964289735.1). Taxonomy (NCBI): domain Eukaryota; kingdom Metazoa; phylum Chordata; class Aves; order Phaethontiformes; family Phaethontidae; genus Phaethon; species Phaethon aethereus. Next base: position 66,653,980 of record NC_138579.1, on the reverse strand, counting down.
AGCATAGAGACAAATAAATAATTCAAGATAAATGAGGCTTCACGGCCCCTGCAGGAAATGAGTGACAGATCTCATGCTCAGAGCATTAACATGACATGAATTCAAAAGGCTTGAAATTTATGTGGACCGTTAACACTGCACACATGTGCACAAACACATGCAGTTTCGTAATCAGTCCTGGCTCCGTTTTCATGTACCAGCCCCAGGTCAGAAAGGGTGAATGCTTCCAATCAATATCCAGTTGTTAGAGTAACAGCCATGTCCGTTCTGGATGGCTGAGTGGGTGAAAACATGTTTGTTCTACTTAATGTGACACAGTCCCGTCAAATTAACAACCACGACAGCAGAAGCAGGCTTGCTTAATGGGCTGAAGTCAGTTCCACAGAGAATTTATTATCAACACTCAACCAATAGATCTGAAACCTCATTACTAAAGGTTTATTTGCAGATAATAACTAAAGGCACACTTTATGTACACAGGCGTCGTCTGATTTTAAAGATACAGCATGCTACGCTACTTAGTAAACAGATTGTCTTTAAATTGACATAACCTCAAGATAACAACTATGTTTTGTGAGTAGTAGAGTTATTTAGTCAAGCCCCCGTTTGGTTAAACTACAACAGGTACTAACCTTGTAAATACAAAGAATTTCTTTTTCCGGCGTGTGTCTACGGTAACTGTACAGGGTATGCAAGAAAGCTGACCCCCAACATGTGAGCCCTAATCAAGGTCTGAACCACAAATTTTAGCTCCCCTGTGTGTTGCCAGAGTGGAGCAACTGAGAGTGGTTAAAAGGCACCTTCAGTCTGGACCAGCTCGTTGCCACAGACATGCAGAACTCCTTGCCACGCAATGGTTAAATTCCCGTAATCAGATTACCGGATTCTCTTCCCTTTTCCGTTCCTGTGAGAATGGTGCCTAGTGGTAATAGACAGCGGAGACAACCACAATCATTTGGAAAAACTCCTTTTAACCAGGTATGGCTGGAATTTGTCTCACTTGATAGTGCTTGATGGTCAGCTATGAGAGAAAAAATTTTATTTAGCGTTTTAGTTAATCTACTTGTACATAGGAAAGGATTTTTCTTTACCTGACTCCTAAGCGATGGATAGAAAATTTGGGATAGGAATTTATACTTACTCAGTATTACAGAGTATATATTTTATGAAAAATATTTTTACCAGTAGTTGGCATAGGATTTGTAGTTTCTGTTTCCCAAAATAAGTATTCTTTTTCATATGGAAAGCAATGTGCTGACGAAGCGGTGACGTAGTAGACGAAAAGTCCAGCTGGGTTGGTAGAAGGACCTTGCAGTGCTAAAGGAGCCCATACCCATGATCTTAGTGCAACCACAGTGCAAGCTGTGCAGTGTCAGCAGAACTGAATTCTGCTGCCGTAAGGATGTGGGGATGCGGCCCAGATACTTCTATGCAAAAGAGAGAGGACGACAGACCTTACTGCAGAGCTGGGTTTACCTTTCCTATCAGAATGGGAAGGTGAAGACAGCAACTGATGTTTGTGGGGGAATCTTTTTCTTCCCAAAGGGGTACCACGGCGAGCCGGGCTTTCTAGAGCTCTCAGCATTTCGCTCTCCTCAGCTATCTGCTGCCGCAGACAAAGGTTTGCCTCGCCTTCATGTAGAGCTAGCCCTGAGCATTCCCTCGTGCAAAGGACAATTTTAAATAGTTCATAGCCCTGACCATTCCTGGTTCATTTCCACTGGGAAATCAAAATTCAGCAGATTGCAAGATTAATTCCCTGCCACATTTCAAAAAACATACTGTTAACTACAGAAAGGCTTAGAAATTCATTTGGGAAATCTTAATATCAGTGTACCTCCACCTGACATTGCTCTCAGTAGTCCTCATTTCTGCTTCTAAAAATTGCAGATTAAATTAGTAATCCAACACTAAAAAATCAACCGAAATGAAAGTTTAGCAGATTAATTAGTTTATTAGAAGATCTAATGAAGGAAAATGTTAGGCCCACATATTAAATCCCCCTATAAGTAGGTTTGAAGGAAGTGTTTAGTCAAAATTATTTAATAGAAAACCATCCAAATTGTTCCACAGAAAATTTTATTTTCAGTTATTTTTATTGTTATTATTCTACCGAAAGGGTTTGTTTTCTACAAAGAGCTCAGAATTTTAACTGAAAAAAAACCTTAGATGCCTGAAAAGTGAAATATTTTGGCTGCAGCTGCACATCCTTTGATGAGGAGATGCTGCCACCTGAGACTTAAAGGATTTGGAGTGCAGGTGTTTGTTTTGTGTGGTAGTGAGGAGGATGAGACAGAAAGACATAGATCATAGTCATTTAGTGGTCTCTGTACTTACCTAGCAAGAGCAGAGATGTGACCAAGGGGCCCATAAGAGGTCTGTGGTTACTGCAATTTCTTTATATATTGGAAGAAAACTGCTAAAATATTGCTGTTCTGCAATGTATGCTAAACCAGGTATATTTTTGAGTCTCACAAAATTTAGTGAAGGAAAACTAAGGTTTGGGAAGGTTTAACCCACTAATTTATTTAGCCACTAATATTATTTAGCCTCACTAATAGAGTTTGTGTTTCCATCACATAATTTGTTTAATATACAATTTTCTATAATAAAACAAAATAATCTATTTAATCAATCAGTCATTAATAAAATTAATCAATCAAAGATTTGGAAGCATCTTGAATTCACCCCTGACAATAGTTAATGAAGAAAAGCAAATAAAGTTCTTTTTAAGAAATCAGTAGAATTATTCTAACATTTAGAAGAACTTTCTAAGGATTTTTCCTTTAAATTTTTGCTGGTAAAAGTTCTTATACCTCCTAAATCCCAATTTAATTATCTCTCTGCTTGCCAGACCCTAGAAGACATACTTGAGTCTGTTTTATTCAATTTATATTTGCCTTTGAGTTTTCCGGCAACATGACCCCTCTATCTGGGGAGGGGGCTATGCTGGGGAGCTATCAATACTGCCCATTGCATTCAAAGAGCAGTCAGACAGGAAAAAAAAAGAAAACTAAAAAAAAAAACCCTTAATCTCTCTGGTTTGGGACTTACTGCATGAACATACAGAGGTGGGCACAGTGCACGTCTGCGTATTAGAATGAGCTTTCATCGTTGAAGTGTAATCCACATCCAACAATTTGCAGCTTTATATGTCTCATGCTAAATTTCCAATTCATCAGGAATTCTTCTAACCGAGTTTGAGATTAGGGAGGTGAACACAGAAAAACATAATAGACTTGGGGCAAAATCCTGGCCTCATGAACTCAGTCAGATTTTGTTACTGACTTAGGCAGAAACAGCACCTCATCCACCTGGTCTGCCATTTTCTCTTGTTGTGGCCTCAGCTGCATCCCTTGCCAGGCATCACAGCAACAACAGCCTGTGATCAGAAACTCTTGAATTAAAAGGAGAGCTTCAAATAGCTTAGGCAATAGGTAAAAAAAACAACACCTTGGGATTTCATCAGGAAAATGAATGATGTACCACAAAGCATTATGAAATGGGCTGGGAGAATGTCTATTTTGGAGGCAAGGGAGAAAAAAGCTTTTCAGTTCCGTGACATGTGTCAGTCAAAAGGCAGGACTTTTTTAAAGAGATGACAGATACTTGGATATCTCTGCCCGGTAATAAAATCCTCTAAATCTATCAGTGCCAACAAATCAGCTAGAAACAAGACTGAATCATATCACCTTCCATTTAAAAGGAAGACATAAAGAAGAATATAAAAGAAGTTTTTATAGGGTAAGAGAATAAACAACGCAAAATTAATGTGTATGAATAGTCAGTAATTTTGCATGGTTTGCTTTTGATCTTAGTAAAATATTTTCTTATGATACGTCTAAACTGACATGTTCATTCAAAGATTGGCTGCATTATGAAGAGTGTTGCCAGCAGGTAAAAGGAGGTGATTCTTGCCCTCTGCTCAGCACTGATGAGACACAACCAGAGTGCTGGGTCCAGTTCTGAGCTCACCAGCATGAGAGACACGTGGACATAACTGGAGCGAGTCCAGTGAAGCGCCACAAACATGACTGAGGGATTGAAGCATCTGTCACATGAGGAAAGCTGAGAGCTGGGGCTCTCTTGGCTGAGCGAGGTTCCTGGGGGATCTTATCAATATGTGTAAGTGCTGGGTGGTAGGGAGGGGAGAAGGAGATGGAGACAGATGCTTCTCAGTAGTGCCCAGTGACAAGAGAAGAGTCAATGGAAAGAAATAAAACCCCAGAAAATGCTATTTGAACTTAAGAAAAAAACTGTTTACCGTGAGGGTGGCCAAACCATGGACCAGGTTGCTCAAGAAAGTTGTGCAGCCTCCATCACTGAATATACCCAGCTGAACAAGTTCCTGCTGTAGAGAGGATTGGGCTAGGTGATTTCCACACTCAGCCGTTCTGTGACTTTGTGATTTTGTAGGGTAAGCGTTTACAACCTTTCTGTATAACTGCTATTACAGGAAGGAGGCCCGGGCCAGACACAGACTGCACTGTGCTCAGTCCAGGTCCTGAATTTAGATGATCCTGGGTTCAGAATCTCCTGTCACATGGAAGAAGTTGTCTGCTCCTTAACTAGATGGAGACACAGAAACTCCTGCTGTGCAGAGAATGTTAAAGCAGCACAAAAGACAGTTGGATTAAATAAAATGGGCCGGGGTTATTTGTAGAGAAGTATCCCTGACACGTTTCTGAAAATACCCACCAGTCTAGAAGACCTGGGAAGCACATTAAGCTAATTTAATTTAATTTTGATACAGAAAAGAACTACCACTGATTCTTATTCACAAAGTATCAGATTATAATTGTTTAGTTATTTCTTCTTCGATATGTTTTTCGAAACGCTGGCTTCCCCTCTTGGCCACTTCATGTCAAAATAAGGTTATAAACGTCACAGCTGTTTATTAAGTGCAGAGAGCACAGGTGTGTATCAGTTTCAGCAGTCACATAAGATAATTTTCTGGCCCATAATGTGTGGATTCATTGAATGTTGGCAGGAGATTGAAAGGTGAAATGGAAGCTGCACATATGTAAAAGAGGGTACTCGGATCAGACATCTGCCATCCTTATATAGATGTACAGCACCAGAGAAAAACAGGAGAATGCAATGTGTCTTAGGATGTCCGTGCTTAAGAGAAGGAGCTCTTAAGAACCCCATCATAAACTTTGAATGTAAATTGTTTTCTCAAAAAACCCCCGCACTTTTTGCCTTCCCTAACATCACAACTTATCCCTTGGAGAGGTGAAAAGCAAGGGCTGTAGCCAAGCAACAACAAATAATCTTGAAGACTCCTTCCCTCTCCAAAGCACAACAGAGCCTCAACCCACACCACCCCATCCTTTCTTAACGTAGGCAACACACAGCACAGCCTGTACGCAAACAAGCAAAAGCCTTTGAGTTTTTTTGTTTCTCCAAAATAAATGAACAGGACTTATGAATAGGTTAAGCTCTTTTAATATATTTGGAAATCCTCCTTTCATCAGAATATAGAAAGGCTGACAAGTGAACTGCTAGAACACACAGTCTGCTCAGAATGAAAGCACTTTAGACAATCATAGACAAAACTTTTGTGCAGATTCATGTATGATTCCCCTGTGCAGTAGGCCTAGACCTGTACAATTAATTGAGTTGCTGAAATTTGAGGTTTACTAGAAAGAAGGAAGTTTTAATAAAAATTAAACAGATTAGATTCTCAAAAGAGAAAAAAAGACCACACAGCGAAACTTCGAATTTTAGATTTAAAGTCAATTAACTAATTGAAACAGCAAGACAAGATAGTAAGCCTTGTAAAAGTCAGGTTCTTTCTCCCCTTACCTTTTCTCTCCCTCTTTAGCTAAAAGAGCTAAACAAAACTACATGCAAAGACACAAAGCATTTCCAAATGTCCCATTTGTTACTAAAAGATATTAAGTTTTCACTAGTGCAGTTGTACTCTTGTCTATCCATGCAGGAATGCTTTGTTTTCCTAAAAGGCTCTAGTGCTGGCACTGTTGTAAAAAAAAAAATCTCACAGAGATAGTTTCAGGGAGGTTATGGAGCGTTACCTGTTACATCTTGGCTTACCAAACAAAAACACAAGCTATTTCCCGTTTAACTGGCTGTCCTAAGCCATCAGTTCTGCTGGCAAGACACATTCTTCCCCCGTCCCCTTCACTCCCTTCTGATTACAGGACCTTAATAACAAACCTAGTGTTAATCTTTCAGAAAAAGATGGTCAGCAAGAAAACGTGGTTTTAGCAAATGCCGCCACCTCGCAGCAGACGCTTGAGGGCAGAAGGCACGTTGCCTACCTTCTCTTGCCTCAGCTTCCTTACTTGGAAGACGACAGAGATCTGAATTGCAAATGGTATTGAGAACTGTTGATGAAAAAATGAGCTAAAATATATATATATAAAACTGGGTCTTTAATAACAGCTATCAACAGGCCAGATGAGAGTGTGCTTTACAGCTAGATGTCCAAGTCTTCCTGCCATATATGAAGAGGAGAGTGCTGTACACAGAGAAACTAGTACGGACACTTGCTGGTATCAGCAAGTAAGTGCATTTCGGCATTATCAAGGCTCTAAGTAGAAAAAAAAAATAACTAAAACATTCAAATAGCATTTTTTATGTTTTTCCCATAAGCAAAAAGCTGCTATTTACTTTCCAAATCATCTTTATTTTAAATGAAGGAAAGGCAGGAGGAAAAGAAGGAAGGAAAGATTCACTTAATATTAATTTGCATAATAATTATCTTTGTTTATAACATGCTGACTCTCAAATGGGTGCAAAACAGCATCTGCTTCCAAAGCAGCACATTCTTATAAACAAATAAATAAATGGAGCTCAAGAAAGTATAACCATTAGGTAGCTCACACGCTATAAACATTTTTTCCACTTCACTTGCTGAAATACTTAAGTTGCTTGCCTGCGTTTTGACATTCACTGCTATATAATAAAATAAGAAAGGGTGTAATTCCGTTAATTCACGATCAATACAGCCTGCATTATATTTGACTCAACAGTTTGCCATAATAACTTTATCAATTACTGAGTGGCATTTTCCTTCTCCCACAATTTACTTACAAGTGACACTGTATGTCACAACATATTCAGTGGGCAATTATAATGGGAACATCAGAAAAAAAGCCCACACCTAAAATGAGTGTGTTATTCTCAGGGTTTCAGTTTAGCCAAATAAATATTGTTAGGAGAAATCAAATATGAAAGGCATTTTTTCTTACTTAAATTCTCTCCCAAAGGACTGACACAACTTTTCACGGGAAGTGAGTAGAGATGATGTGATGAATGACAGGCCAACAACTTAATTTAACTAGAGACATAAATTTGCTATTGTCAGATATGCAGCTTTACCGAAGGCACATCCAACCCACACACTATCTCAGATAATCACTTGTAAGACGTCTCAGGTGAAATATCTCTTAACCTTCAGAGAGAAGAGAAAATTACAACTAACATGTAGTTCTCTAGACTTTTGCAGTGCAGATTCCACAGGACATAACCTGCTTGTATTATTTTTCAACCAATTTAAGTTGATCTTATGAAAGCTGTGTGGCAAGTTGTTGGTATACGGCAGTACTCTTTGATCAGATACATACTATCCAAGTATAGCCTCATAGTATTAGCCTTGTAACATTTTGCAATCAGGAAATAATACACGGTGAATAATTTATTTGACAAATTTAGGCGATACGCACAGAACTTACGCAAGGGCACAAGAGTCTGTCTTTTGGGAGCAAACAAGAGAACTGGGGCATAAATATATCTTTTTGCAGCAAATTTGTTCACAGACCTGTAAGTGCACTCGTTATTTTAAAGTACAGACTGTTTGATGCACTTTCCTATTATCATCTAAGAGTACAACATTAAAAAAAAAAAAATTCTGGGACTGTTAGGGGTAATTATATCTATTCATCAAAAGAAATCATTCCTGTCTCTTAGGTAGAAGTGTATAACTTCAGAATCCTGACAGGACTTTAAAAACCTGTGTAACTTTACCTAGATATATGCTGATGTCAAATGGGTGCTTAAGGATTTTGCAGATTTGTGCTAGCTTTGAGCAAGTTATTCTAAACACATGTGGCAACGTGGTTGAGGAAGTGCAGAACACAAAATACACAGCTCTATGTAAGTACGTGATCAGCCTAAGTTTGGTTGTGTGTGTGGTAGGATCTTCCTACTGGTACTCAGTCCAGAACATCTGAAATTGTTGACTGTAGTGTGAGAATACTCTTAGAATTAGTCAGAGGAATGCAGCAGCTTTGTGAGAATAAAGAGGGTAAAGAACATGAATAACATTTCACACTCCCTAATGAGGTGGGTTTTTTTGGACGGTAAATGCAACTTAGACTAGAAGAAGGCAATTTTATCCGATTTCTGTGGTTCCCCTGCCTTTACTGCCTTAGACAGTATCTGAAGGAGCAGGTGTTGACTCATTCTCTAGGCTGCAATGAGAAGGGGAATTATTTAAAGTTCTTTTACATGACTAATGTAGTAGGAAAAGGCCATTAGTGCAATTAAAGTTCATTAGTATCATTATCCTTACAAAAGGCTCCATAAAGTAATTAGAAAACAGTGTCATAGAAGATCTTTGGCTCAAGATGTTATCTTTAGCTATGTATGTGCATAAACTCTAAAATCTCCATCTGGTACCTGCAACAGAAGCTTGTAAACCAGATTTTGGATTCAGAAGGTATCACCTGCCTGAACTTAAGCATCAGTGGATGCGTGAGCTTTACATTTTAGTTTGCAAGTTTACCAACCAAACCCACATCCATCTACATTATCTTTTACATAAGCAAGATTGACGTGCCGTGATTGCAGTCTAAATAAGCTTATAAACTATTAAAAAGTGGGCTCATGTTATTGCTGTTCACTGAGTAAGGGCAGGTCAGACTGAAAATTAGTTATGTGAGTACTCATGCACCAGAAGAAAAACGAGTATCCTAAAGGTAGAGAAAAGAGGGCCTTAGCACTACTTCCCTACTTCTGGGTCCAAGCATGGGGAGGAAAGTACCTGTGTAGAGGGGTTGATGAGGAGAGGACTGGAAAAGGGGAATGGCTCTTGGAATAAAGTAGAAAATCATCCTCAGCTTGTTAATGTTCTATATCATCTTTCTGCCTTTGCATACGGAGTTCATTTTGAAGGTGTGAAGATGACTAATATGTATCCTTTTTAAGTGTAACAGATGGTATAGATTTTCTGTAAGGTGTCTTAAGAAGATGATACAGTGATACTGAAATAAGATGACTAAATGTTTTGGGACTCAAATCACCAGATAATGTTCTGCACAGGAGTCAAGAAATACGAAAATTCAGAAGCGATACATGCATTTTGTCACCAGATACTTACTCTCATACAAGATATTACATCTTTTTAAGGCACTGTAGATATGAAAAATGACACAATTCTTTAGGTTGTACTTGGTTCTAATGAAGAAGCAGCTACATACAGAGAAATGTGGTATATCAGGGGATGCCTGTCACTGGTAATATACAGTATCTAGAGGGTACTGAAAGCCTCTTGCCTTCTAAGAAGGCTTAACAACAGTACCTATCCAATGTCACTCCTCCCTGGATTTCCCAGAAAATTCCAGTATCATCAGGAAGAAGAGTGAAGAGGAAAAAGGCCAGCGCTAGTTCATCCCATCCTACTGCAAACTGGAGTGACTAGCTCAGCTTAGACTTGCAGCCACGTGAAGACAACAGGGTGGAAGCTAAGCCATTTTCCCAGTTTGAAAAAATACATTACAATTTAAATGAAGAGAGCACCTGAGTCTCTGGCAGAAGTGCTGGTAAGCACTTTCCTACCCTGGGATATCAGTATTTCATTTTCATGTAAAGGTAATGAATGTGTCTGTCTACTCCATCATTTCCATGTATGTTCTCAATTGCTGTCTAAATAAAACCAGGAAGACCCACATGACTACCCTCTCATAATTCACCAAGAAAAATAATTCTCCAGACTCAGAGCAGAAAAATACCTACAAATACTGAGTACATGTCTCAATGCTCCAATACCGCTGGAAGCAAAGCTACATTAGAAAAGCACCTACTTTTCTTCAGTCCTCACTGCTCCTTTCTGCTCCCTAAATCAAGACAGCTACAGCAAGGGTTTGCAAGACTGAGTTCTGAACTAGATCAGTTATGTGATCCAGGTTTAAAGAAAGAAAAAAAAAAAAAAGAGTGGGAGAACATATGGAGTAATAAGAATTTGTGAATAGGACATTGACTTAGGACTCAAATATCTATTCTTTTTGGCCTTGCCAGTGGCCTGTCTTCTGACTTTAGATAATTTACTTCCTTTTGGCCTCATTTTTCTGTCTGCACAACAGGAGAATTATTTTTTTTCTTTTTGTAAAATACTCCAAAATCTATAAATGAAGAATGTTTTCTAAAATCCACATTCTCATTTTAATGAATTTAAATTATACGTAGTGTTTCTTCTAAACTATTTCAGAGGACATTTTTAAATGTGCGTTACTGTCAATGTTTAATTATTTTGTGGATTTATGTTCTGAAATGGATTTTTTTTTCTTTCCATAGTAAAGAAGGGTTGTTTCTGCATCTGTCAGGTGCACAGAAAAAAATTTCTGTTTATCCTAATTTTCAGGAAAATGAAACTAGCCAATCATTAACTAGTTGATAAACTTTTTGAGATTGAAAATCATATTTTTTCTGTGTAACAGCAGGCTAAATAGAGCCATGAACTCAACTGGCAACTTTGTCCACTTTATTAAATGACATGCAAAATAGCTAATTTAATATTCTATTTCAATATCAGTAAAATAACATCTTATTTTTAGTTAGCTATTTTATGAAGTCTTGAGGTAGGTATCACTATAGGATTTTAAGATGAGTATAATGATGTTGTGTTGGGAAGAAAAATGTATTTTTAATCCCCTTGAATTAAAATTCAATAATTCTTGACCAATATATTCCAACAGGATAAAACAATGCAGGGAAAAAAGAGCAAATAAAAATGGGATATGAAATTAGGTACTCCTGAAACAAACTACAGCATTTAACCTTACTACAAACCTTACACAGCAGAGTGATGAAAAAGCCCCAATCTTGTAAACTCCTATGTCTAAAATGTTGAATATATGAGTAGTTTCATTCCTTTAAGATGCCTTTAAGACATAAACTATAGTGAAGATTGAAATGAGATATGTCTAAGTGAAATCCTGGCCCCACCCTGAATGCTCTGTGCATTGCCATTCTGAAAACCAGCATTATAACCAAGAGCATAGGCAATGCTTGCAAAACTGGTGCTTTCATTTGTTTGGCTTGTGGACCTATATCATGCAAACGACAAAATTGTTTAGTTCTCAGTGGTTAGACAGATAAGAGATACCTGAACTCTAAGTATATCACAGAACTGTTTGAAGAACTCTGAAAAGGAGATATATTTTCACATCAAACAAGCAGAGATTGAAAAAGGAAATAATTCATGACAAAGTTACATGAATTTTGACTTATGTGAAATAACTGCTATACTGCTCAAAAACTCTCACAAATGCTGCAAAACCAATGAAAACCTGATTCCCAATCTGAATCGCACTAGGTGTTTTTTTTCCTGGCAGATCCTGATTCATTATTCACGATTGCTTGGAACTGATGGGCTGGCTAATCAAGAGCCAGTTTATGAATCCTGAAAGGTAAATATATTTTCCGTATTCTAATTTTCATTCACTCCTTCATTCACCAAAAAAAATGGGATAGATGTTCATTATTTGGTGTTGTTTCTTATTTCTCCATTTTTGAAGACAACAGTCATTTGAAGACAGAAAAAAATGTCTTAAATTACCACTTCTAAACCACTAATAACAGGTGGTCAAAGAGCAGATTCTTACATGCTGTAAATAAATCATTCCATGTATATAATAATTGTCAGGATGTGCACAATAAGAATAATTTACAAACAATAAACTAAACACCTCTTGTAGGTAGTATCTGTATCTGGTGACTACTAGCAGATGAGAGTTCACAGGAGCTGAAATCAATTTGCAAAAGATATATTTAAAAAACAAACAGGCTAAGATGACAGGAGGTATTATTTCCAATTAATAATTCACACAGATGTATCTGAAACTAACATTCAGAACAAAAAAACATACCAAGTGCTGCACCAATTGCCTTAAATGCTCTAAAGGTGAAACCTGTGATGATCAATTGAAGAAATTTAAGGAGCAATATAAGAACAGAATGTACAGAGAAAATTCATTCAGAAACTTTTCAAGGAATACAGAGGAACACTGTGCAGAACTGCTGTGATGATATATTCTCATTTACGCAAGTTTAGGACCTAGTCCAGCCTGAAAGAATCAGCTGTCAAAAGTGGAGAAATGTAGCAGTGTTCTACTGTTCATATTTCTCCTCCAAATTGCATCAACATTTCTCAATTTAAAACCAAACCAAAAACTGTTTCCCCAAAGTACAAGGAGCTAAGATTTTGAAAGTTCTTATAGTGCTTTGACAAAGAATGGAAAAAATACTTTTTCTTCTCTTTTTAAGCCTACTTCAACAGAGAAGTTGCGAACTCAAAACGTCATGTCTATGGTGCTCTCAGGCCCTTTATGAACTTTAAAGCAAAGTGAGAGAATGTATACTCTCTGTTCTTGCCCCCAGGATTCACAACATTGGACCAAGAGGAGACATCACATTTGAATGCACAGTTCTCTGCAGACTGAGGAGAGGATTTTGAAAGTCAATGCCATCGGCAAATGTTCCTACCAACTCCCCTTCAATGCCTTGTGGAAGAGAGCAGGGGCAGAATAGCAACGCTGCGTCGCGTCTCAGGAAACACAAAACTTGGAGAAGCAGCCGCGCAGCCATTGCCCAGAGCAATTGCACTCAGAAGGATTAGATGCCATGTCGGGTGGTGCACAGAGACAGCGACACAGCGCGGAGCAGCCATGGCGGCTCTGTGAGCGGCGAGCCTGTGCGTTCACGGCATTCTCTTACTTGGGTCTTCTGCCAAGAGTATGAATAACCTTTAAGGCCAACACCATTAAACCATTTCTTGGAAAGTGTTACTGTGGTTTGCTGTCGTAAGCCAAGTTTAGACTATATCTGTGCTGCGTTTGTGAGCACATGTGTTGTAGTAATCTTTCAGGGTAATGCATTGGCAGCAGCAGGAGACATTTTATTTTTACAATTGCTGGTGCAGTAGAAGCATATTCGTCTGTACTTAAATACACTTTATGGTTATTCACATTAGGGGCAAATTTTCAAAGAGCTGTAAAGGTTTTTGGCCAGGTATGCCACTGCTTTTATTGGGAACTGCATGTGTTAAACCAAGCAACGTGCTTTGAAAAACACACATACACTTTCTTCCTCTGAACATTCAGGAATGTCTGATTTTTTACCCCAAAATGGCTAAGGTAGTTAGTATGACTGACAGTTTGAAAGATGTGCTGGGAGAACTTTGATTCTCTGGTACAACTGAGAAAGGTTCTGTGCCATCTGAGGATCCTCTCCAGCCTGGGGAATCCTCTGGTGGTGTGGTTCGCAGGCCACTTGGCATCACTGAAGCAGTGCACAGCAGTCCAAGGGGTCAAAGAGCCGGGTCCAGTTGCAACAGTCAAAGAGATACGTTCAAGACTAAAACGGTACCCGTTCCCCTTCCCCCTCTCCAAGTACATTATCTTCCCCCAAAACGGTCATATTTTTGTTTCAGACCATTTTCCTTTCTAAGTTGTATGCTTGAGAAGAGGTCTAAGCTGATATTAAAATGTCCTTTTCCAAGCTGGATGGCCCACCATCAACAAAAGAACAGGATACATTTCATGCAGGCCCTTTGGTGCTCCCGTTGGCTTCAGTCCTGCAGAAAACCTGTCAACTCCAATATCCTGTCAGCTCGCAAAGGGAGAGCCAGCCAGAGAAGCAGAAGGACTGGAGCAAGGGACTGTGTCCTCTTGAACCACATATGGCCAAACAGCAGTCACCACAAGCTCAGAATCCTTATTGTGCTGCGCAACACCCACAGATTTCCCAGATTATGGGCACGGTTTGTGTAAAAGGAATATCAGATATTGTGACTGGTCCTATAAGAGTGACTAGAAAATGCTTTAATTTATAACAATTGTAAAAGCAATAGAAGTGTAATGAATGTTATTATTTCAGTCTACAATTAAATGCACATTTTGCAATTTGGAATTCAAATTGGCCTCCTTGAGACATAAAAGCCTACTTAAGATATAAAAAAGTGATGGATAGAAGATGTTTAAAATATATTTTTATACTTGTTGAAAAAAATTGCTCATTACGTGAAGTATTAAGACAACAGTTGTATTTGCAGAAAAAGGGAGGCAGTCGCTATACACCGTCCAAGGTGCTAACTCAATGTGTTAATTGCTGTTTAACATGGGTACAGATGCTGCTCTAGGCAATTTTCACCCAGCATTTGGAGGAAAAGTTCAGTTTTAATCATAGTAAAATGAGGCATTATGTAAAACCGCTCTACAGCAACTGTAGACTTCACTTGGTACACATGTCGGTGCTGTTTTTGAAAATAGATTAGGACATGTGTAAGAATCTACTAGGCTTAGAAAATTACTTTTCTCACCAAACTGTAATATAGCAGCAGATGGTGAACTGGCTTTAAAGGAGCTGCAGACAAGTCAGTACTCTTTTCTCCAGCCTTGTTTTTCGATATGAATCAAGATTTTATCCAGGTAAGGAGAGGGTGTAAGGAGAGGGTGGAGCAAAAACTGTTCTCTCAACAAGCATTTGGATAATAGAAAGACAGAAGAAATTAATGATATTGTCATTCAGCTCAGAAAATGTGCCAGTCTAGGGAGATTCTGAAAGCTCTCTAAGAATGCAGAATAAATTAATTTTTCTTCTCCAAAAAGAAAGGGAAAACCAAAAGCTATGGGAGCAGTCACCTGCAAAGGCCACTAATTCAACACTGAAAGACAAAAGTAGTTGAACTTACTTACATGAGCCATTTTGAAGATTTTTTTTTTTGTTAAGGTAGTGATTCCTAGTTTAAGTACATATAATTGAGCTCAAAGCAGGGCACAGAGACAGAAGAGGCAGTTGAAGATTTTTGAAGTCTGCATTTGTAATATAATCATATGATGCTAACATTTTGGATATTTTCACTCAGCCTGTAAAAACAGCATCAATATAACTGTTAAGCCATATGATACAAAGTACCCATATGTACTCATCTGAAGGATTAGGCAATTTGTTTTTATGCTCTTGGCATGCTTTAAATTAGAACGTAATTGTTAAGAATTAAAAATAAGGTAAGATGAGCTTTGTAAGCTTATCATGATGCTAAGATAGTGGATTTTGACAAACCTTCTGCTATTATCTAATTAAGAATTACAAACGAAAGGTAGCACTTTTCTATAGGTTGACAACATAAATTCTATAAGATTGTAAAGCAGGTTTGCTGCTGCAAAGCCAGCTGATAGTACTCAAAGTATCAATAGCCAATAATTTCATATAGCTGGACTACTGGGGAAAAAAAAAGACCTAATCCGATTACAAAAAGGCATTGCTGTAAAGACATATCGCAGATATCAAAAGACCATCAATCTGTATTCAGGGAAAAAAAATACACCACCTTCCTCAAGCAGAAGTTTGCTGGCACTAGATGTGATCTATGATCTAGTCTTGAGAAGGCAGAAGCAGCACAAAATAAACCGCCACAATCTGGAAGAATCTGTTCTATTTCCTCTCCTACTGGCATCTCTCTCCTGTGCTCCTAACAGCAGAAAATTGTCAGCTGCCATGATCAGTACCCGGGCGTTATACATCTCTCTCCTTTCCTAACTATACATTACATTCCTAAATATACATATATATACACATAATTATATAGAACAATAAAACTTGCACCATGTCATATATGTTTCTGAGCAACCTAAACCACTACCTTCTCATCAAACCTACTTCAGCAGGTTAAGTTCAATTAGTAACCTTATTTAAGGTTCATTTATGGTCTCTGGAGATAGAATGATGTGTTGTGATAAAACCGTTTCAGGTGAAACTTTGAAGGAAAGGCGACCAATAGAGTTGAATGCCTTCAAGGAATTTTGAAAATCCCAGTCTATTTAAAGAATTACATTATTTAAAGAATTACATTATTCTGAGATATATATCAGAATCTGACAGCGTGAGGGATCCAGACATGTGCTTTATTTCAAGGCAAATTTTTTTTGCCCCCGAACTGTTCTTTTTTATATGTATTTTTGCATGCTCGTTGGTTTGTTTTATCCCTTTGGATTTAACTGGAGTGCTGTCTTGATCATTTCTACACAGCGTTGCATGATTTGTTAATTCAAGGTCTGTTTCTGTGTTCTTTTGTCTCATTCTGAATTTCTTATTCGTGTTGGCAGTGCCTCCTCGGAGCCGAGTGGCGGTACCCCATCGCTTCCCTGTGACATCTGCTGCTGTTCCCCACCTATACCCAGCAACAAAAGGTGGTGCCTGTTTCTTCACCTCAATCGCTTGTACAGAGTGCTGCAGTGCTGGAGGGGCCCGAGCTCTGCTCTGTGCAGCAAAGAAACAAAGCCGGTCCTCTTCCAGGAACAGACTATTGCTGAGATGAAGTGGTAAAGATACGCCCGTACCTTTCATCTGCTGCAAAGGTATTGTTGCTTACTTCAAAGCACACAAGGGCTTTTCTAAGCAACTGTGGTTAGAGCGCGCTGGCCAGGATGTTGAACACTGAAATTGTCTGCCAGGATAGAGAATACCAGAATTGGCTGAGTGTGTGACTAATAGAAAAACATTTTGGTTTTTTTTGGGGGGGTGGTTTTTTTTTTTTTTGAGAAAGATTTTTTTTGTGTGTGTGTACAAAAGTATGTGATGTATAAAGAAAACCAGCTCTTTGCTAAGGTAATATATTTTTTCACATACCATTTCACAATAGCTAGAGCATTTTGATTTAAACTTCCAGATATACTCCGCACCCAGACAGCGACTCAAATAGCCTATAGTTATGACATACCTGTAATAATAAAGCAACTGGATGTAAATAAATAAAACGGAGATTGTAAACACAGCTTCAGTCTGAATGGTCTTGTCATATTTCATCCCCTCATTTTAATTCAATACTAAGCAAAGCATGGAAATGTTTACCTTTGTCTGATCTTTAATTCCCTAAATTTATGTGGAATCATGCACAGATGCTCTGGAAACCAGCCTGGAAAAGCCTGGCATTTTAATTGATCCCAGAGCCTCTTTCCTCACAGCCCCTGCTGCTACGAAGTCTGCTACTTGCTCCAAAGGGGCTGCGCGGTTGCCTAGCCACGGCGAGCG
Source organism: Phaethon aethereus (assembly GCF_964289735.1). Lineage (NCBI taxonomy): Eukaryota > Metazoa > Chordata > Aves > Phaethontiformes > Phaethontidae > Phaethon > Phaethon aethereus. The sequence continues at coordinate 66,636,706 of NC_138579.1, read as the reverse complement.
GCCAGGCAAGGTGCAGAAATCCAGAGGAGGAAGTGACCAATCAATTTTTTAATTTCCCTGTGTAAACAGCAGCAAATCAGGATGGATTTTGAAATCTCATTAGTGGAAAGTGAGACGCATTGTGTGCATTTTAACATATGTATTAACTGTGTGCAGTGGCTTGCAGCCAGAAATTATAAGCCATTGGGTAGGTTTCACAAAGCTTATTTCAGAATACAATCTGAACATGTCATTTAAAACTCTGAATGGGTTTTTTTTGGAGGGGGGTATTGAATTTTTACTCCTCTGTCACTACTATCTTATTAATGTTTTCTCATACCATTACTTCATCATGTTCTAAGAAACACACTTTTCTTTATACCTGAAAAGCTAAATATTGGCAGAGTTAGGAGGATGAGACGCAGAACCAAATCTTGATGTCAGGAAGACTTGATACAAGAAGAAGAATTATATGCTTGTCCTTAAAGATTTTCAATTAGTGTTGTCTTGGCATACGAGTGAAAATGAGTGCAAATTTATCAGTGTCATATTTGCAAGTCAGTGAGTTGTGTGACCCCTCTGCACCTTCCTGCATAACAGGATGGTTTTGCATTGTTTCTAGGTGTTTAATACAGGTTGCCTAGGAGGCTTGCCCTTCTGCGTCGTTACAGACAAGAGATTTTCCAAAGTATTCCACGCTTCCTGCTCTATCACCCCAGTAACTTCCATGGAGGAAGGATCAATGGTCGTTTGAAAACACTGACTCATTGCTAATTTATAAAAACATACATTCATACATGTGCTACTAGTAATATGCCGCTTCTGCCTTTGAGATCCCTACTTACCTTAATGTAGCTCAAAATTTTAATCCAGGTAATGAAGAGTCTTACATATGCTACACAAAAAATCTGAATTTAACATAAGATAATACAAGAATTGGTTGTAGAGATATATATGGAATTTGAAAACTATTATGCATACCACAAGCTATTTACTCCATAAATATTATATATAATATACATTGACCCTGCTGGAAAACAGCTTTTGGACTTTTAATAGGAAAATACAAATTGACTTCACCGGTTCCCAAGAGAAACCCTTTTGGCACAGTGGAAATATTAAACATGGACATTAAAGACAATCAATTTTTTCAGTAGTCTTGAAAAGAGAAAGAAATTTTAGCCACATTCATATCCACACGAGTTCTGCCGCTGGCTTAAAGACAACTCTTCTTCCAAGGGCTGTAGCAAAGAAAAGTGAAGGCCATTGAAAAAGCGGCCACACTGGCTGGTTACTGGAGGTGTGTATAATTGGGGAAAAAGAGAAGACAAGCAAGAAACTGAAGGACCCTGAGAAAGGGACTGGGGAAAATTTTTCAGAAACATAAATTCTAATGCTATCTCCATGAGTAAGGCAAATGTAGCCTATATTATTCAGACCTGACAGTGCTTTTGGGATATAATACTTGCAAGATCTAATCCTTATACTGTATAAAACCCAAAGCTATTCAGAATAGGAGCTAAACCATTCTGTCCACTAATACACCCTCTCAGAGCAATGCAGACTGGCATCTCTGAACATTACTGCTCTTCAAATTATTATTTTGGTATTAAGAATAGAAAAAATGCTTGCCATTACGATCTTTTGAATGCTGTGAGTCATGTTTGTGAACTTCTTGATTAATTGTCTTCCTATAAACATTAGAAGCAGACTTTGTCTGAAGGCTAGCAATAGGAAAAGATTACTGGAGAAAGGGCCAGAGCAAACTTTTCTGAAGGACTAAAAATACCATCCCCCTCTCCTGACCCCCAGTCAAGCTCACATGCTTATTGCAACTTCTCCAATGATTTCACTTCACACTCCATCACAAGCCTGAATGCAGATGTCTCCAGATGAAAAGAAAGCACATAAAAAAAGGCTGGTGAGCCAGCAAGAATTCAAACAATCCCAGGACCTGAGCGCCAATGCAGACATTGAGATGCAACGCAAATCATCTGGTTTTGCACAACTAGAAAAAGGTCTGGTTTATTAATATCCAATGCCAGCCAAAAGCTCGAGCTTTCCAAGTACTTCAGAAATAAGAAGACTAGATTTGATCAAAAAAATACAAATGAAAATCATTTAAAAACATGTTGTTCACAGGGTATAAACTTGAACTGAGGAAATCTTTTTGAAAATTGATGCATTAAAGGCCCTAAAGTACTTGTTCATATATATGGGGATTTATACTCATTTAACTGAAAATGAAATTTGGCCCAGCGCTAATAAATAGTCTGAAAAGCCTAATCTAGAAGGTAAATTACTATTTTTATAGGAAGAATGCTGTCTATCCCCAGACTTTGTAAATTTTCATTGAGTGTGACTGATAAACTGCATTAATCTACACAGTTGTGCACACCTGATTTTTATATCAGCCTAGTGAATGAAAAAGGTGTGAGAAATCATGTGACCTTTGAAATTACCAATATGTCTAATACAAATGAGCATTTGTATGCTCAAATTGGAAAAAGTACAGTCACAGCTTTGGAAGGGTGAATATGGAAAATGCTATTTTCCAAGAGCTACAATTATCAGGTATTTGGTATACACATTCCAAATAAACCCACCTTTAAACTATTACGTTCTTCTGTAGGGTAGCTGTCTCCAGAAAAACGATCTACAGCTGAACAACAGCCGTGCAACTACAGCATTTATTAGGAGAAAAAGTTCCTGATTCCAACATAGTGAAATCAAACCCCAACAGCATGACCCCTGTGAGTCCCAAATGAAAAACCATTAAGCATAAATATTGCTTCCTTGAACACTTCCCCCGCCCTGCCCCTTTCTCCATTTTGGCAAGTGGAACTAGGCAAAGAAGGCTGTAGAGCTACGAGCCCTGAAAGATTTTGACAAAAGATAAAGCTATTGCTCCATGTTCCTCCTTGGCATTCATGAACCTACATTCTGTGTCCTGAAACTCTAAGATCTTTCAGAGGAATTAGGGATTGGGCCAGAATTTATCTGCTCTTTTCTAGACTTTAGTTTACTTAACAGCCTGCCTAGACCACTCTTCTTTTTCCAACATATGAGACACTGACAAAATGGAATTTGATTAATTTTGCTTACTGAAGTAAAAGCAGGAGGAAAATTCTGAATGGATTATGGAGAACTTGCTAAACTTCATGTTGGCCCATTGAAACTGACTGGCAAAGTCAGAACAACATCACAGATACTAAACAGAACCATGTTAAACTGCATGGAGCAAAGAATTCCTTCCATGGCCATCCCTAAACAACTTTGCCGACACCCCAATTTGTCATATAGGGAAACACACATGTGTTATTATGAGATCCTTTAAGAGTGGTTTAAAGACCCGGACAAGGCTGACATTTAAAAGCAATAATGTGCTTTTAAAGCAGTGGTCTGAGTGAGCTAAAATTATCATCATAATTTTATCTGTTCTTGATAATGAAATAAATAGAGCCAAAAAGCAAAAAGTGTATTATTTAGAGGCTGACATTACTTTTACTTCCATTAATTTTCAGGGGAAAAAGTGAAGCTCAGCCAAATAATACTAGATTTTGTAATAAGCAAAAGATTAATAAAGTAGTGTTTTATGGGTCGTCAGCTGTTTGAAGATTTGTTTCTTTGTTTTCTTTTGTTTTGCAAAAATGCTTTTTATTGTCTTAGGTCTTTATATAATGAAGTGGATATTACTTACATGTCAGCAGACAAAAATCACTGAAAATATCTTCAGTAAACTCCCCTAGAAGGAAAAAAAAATAATTTATTAAGCAGCAGCTATCTTCAGAATATTTTTTTTTACACTATTTAGCTTTGCTTTACCCTACACAGAATCTGATTTGATTATGAGAGTCAATGAAACTTTTCTTTATCAGACATAACTTAAAAATAGTACTTTTATAAACATAGACACTTTCCTGTCCTCATAGCTCCGTTACTGCTTGGAGAGAATAGGGAAAGTGTAGGAAAGGACTCTAAAGGGAAGCTTCATTTTCAACAGGCTATTTTGTCCTTGACTGCTTTGTTCTAGCCTCCATTCAAATTGCCAACTTAGACACCAAATGGTAGTAATTTCCTTTTGTAGATGAAAATCCAATAGGGAAAAATAGACTTACTTGTCTATTGTTTATAAGACCTGTGACTTCTAGGGTCTTCAATCACTATCAACTTAAACCAATTCTCAATTCATAAGCCAGGTGAGAACAGTGCCACAGGAACACTGGGAAAAACATTTACTTTTTGTCACATAGATTTTCAGAACAATGGAGGTTGCTGTTAAAACTAAAAATCAAAACTTTTAGGTTGAAACTGATTTCAAATAAAAGAAGTACCCACTCTAGCACTTTTTTGCTTGAAGGTATTCCTTTACAATGAGTAAAAGAGGAGATAAAAATACCTCTCTTTTCAGAGATCATATGGATGTCACAGTTCAGGCATTTATTTTATCATCTTTCAAATAGCACAGAAACCTCTGATATCTTTGATCACTTCTAAAACTTGCAGTCCAGCAACGAATAAGAAAGTTAAAACAGATATTTAATTTTAAAAGATTGGGGTTTTGGCACATTCATCTCATTAGGTCTGAGGTGCTATAATGAGAAGTGAAAACAAAAATAATTTTCGTAGAAATCACAACTTTTGCAGCAGTTTGAAGGGCTGCATTTTAGGGTTCCTCTTTTTCCTATTACAAGACCAGCTACCAAATATTTCTCTCCCACAAGTCTTCACACCAGTTTCCCAAATGTATTTTCCACTTCTTTACCTTTTTTTCCTACTTAAACATTAATTTTCCTCCTCTTTCATTGTGTGCAACCAGAGAGGTGAAATAATTGCGGATGCTCCCCTTTTTTCATTGTGGTAAATAGGAGGACTCTTTTCATGCTGACAATATACTCTCAAAAAGCTGGACATTACTTGTTTTAGCAGACATTTGCTTTTTAAAACTCTCAGAGGGCCTGTCCATATGTTCAGCTCACATTTATACAGCCTGGTTAATTTAACCCATTAGAGTCTCATAACTGGCTTGAGAAAGTACATTTCACAAGTATACCCAGCTTGTAAAAGTAATTTTATAAAACATAAATTAATTTTCAGCGTTAGGACACTCAATCTAGGTTTTCTGTTTAAAATACTTCTTATGTTATAGAAATAGCATAAAGTCTCAGGCCAGAAACAAAGAAGAAATCCATTTAGATCACCTCTCAAACACTGGAGATCCTTTCCAGCTTTGACATGGTGATGGTGGAAAATGGACTCTCAAAGTATTTTTATTGATCTTTTGGTAAGTGTTGCTGCTCTCATAATGATATATTTGACTAGTATTTGCGGATGTTCTCAATAGTAGCTTTTCTTGTGCTTTCACCATACCATTTATGTCCTGTGGAGCAGCTAGACTCTCAAGAGACAGCAAAGGACTCCCCAGTGCTGTTAAAAGCATTTCTTCAGAGCAGGGAAAATTATGGTACTAAAGCTGTCCCTATTCTGATAATTTTGAGACAAAGTAAGAACTTTGCCAGCAAAGGATTCTGAACCATTTAGTGATTTCTGGACCTCTCTTTCTATATGTAAAACATTTCGGGGTCCATTTAGCCAATGGAGAGATGGAAGGACCTGGGCTGGGGAAGAGGAGGATAATGCAGAACATCTAAGTCAGGTCCAAAGTAGACTGAATTAAGCAGTACAATTACTTCCTTCTGCCTGGCCGTCATCACCCCCAAAGCAGGACTCTCCACTTGTGAGCTTATGTTGAGCGAGGCAGGCTTAATACTACGTTGGATCTGGTCTGTCATACCAAGGCTGACATTTTCCAAAATATGCAGTCCTGGCCTTTGTTTCTTTCCATATACTAAGTGGAAAGAGACTTAGCCAGCACTGAATGCTTTAAAAATCCTGTCCTTCTGTTAGTTTACTTATGAATAAGAATATGACTTTGTCATGTGAGATTAAAGATAATGAATACTTGTTACTAGTTTCTGTAACACCTGCAAATACAGTAGGCTCTGCAAGATGCAGGGAAAGAAGCATTCTTCCCTGGAAGGGTTACAGGCCAGAGGGCAGGCAGGTGGAAGAGAGGACGCAGCATCTCTGACAAGAAAGTGGCTCAGGTAGTAAGAAACTTAAATAATCCCAGTCCTGATAAAAAGCATATTGAAGCCAGTTAAAAATCCTGATTTTAGGATTAGGCTCATAATGAGTAAATTATAGAGAGAGAGAATGAAATACATAACCATTTCTTTTAAAAAGTCTTTTAAATTAAAATACAGTTCCTATACTTTCCTCAGCTGGAAGGGGCAGTTAGTGTATGCTGCTGTACTGCACTCTAGGCAACGGCTTTGGAGGCTACTTTGTTAGATATTTCTTTTATAAACAAATGACACAATAGTAACTAAAAAATATTCTTAACCTCATCAATGTCTCTCATAAATGGAAAGCAGAAAGTCTACTTCATAGGAATTCTTGCAGGACTTCATCTGAAACACTAATTTTCAGGGCAAACATTTCATTTTCTCACTATGCTAGCAGCTAGGTAACAAATCGTTAGGTACACGTTCAGGTTACATTTCTCTGCTTCTTGCACATTCCTTATTCACTAACTTAATCCTCAAAGTAGTTCTGCAAGCAGGAAAGCATACTATCTTTCCAACTTATTTTCTCAGTGACAGTAGAAATGCATGACAAGGATCTGCTCCTAGCTACTCATAAATTGAAGTTTAAGTGTTTTAATTACAAAATGGTTTGGGTTTTTTCTAGCCACAGGAGAAATGAGATGAGACATGTCATTTAGGTAGCATTCATACCACCTAATTTTGGAGAATTGACTCTCTCTACTCCTATAGTATACATACTCATTTTGGAACGGAATCAACTCAGGGGTTCTCATTTCCTCACTGGTAATATAAAGGGTGATGGAAGGTGCGGTTCCCAAAGTGAGGTGGCTGCACACAGCTTCCTCAAATTTGGTAGCAGGAGTATTACCCCAGACTCTTCTTGGGCCAGGAACTGCCTGGAATGCTTTGCTTCCAGCCACAGTCTGGAAGCACGACGTGCAGGGTGCTCCACAGAAAGGCAAAGCATTGGAAGACAAAGTGAAAGAAAATCATTCACCACTCACATCATTTCCATATGAATTTCTTGATGTGTGAAAACAATGGAATATAGATGCCGTCTCTGACTTGGTGAAGACAGTCAATAGGGACAGTGATTTTTTCAGAATTCCTTCAGAATCCAAAAGTAATTCAGTTGTTTTCATTTTCACTTGTTTCAATATATCATTATTTTTATATTTTAAAGGAAAAACTCTTACCCTTTCTGGTCATTCTGTTCACTGTGATTACTCTTCAAAAAGCCTACTGTAAATCTGTCTTTCTAAATGCAGATCACAGTTGAAGTTCAATTCTACAAATATGTGCATAAAAGAATTGCAGCAAAATCTTGGCAGCTGCAGCTTTAAAGATTGCTTAGGAAATTTGAATTTTAAACTCTGATTCTGTCATAATGCCTCCCAATGACTTCATCAATGCAGGATAAGCTCTTTAATACATAGACACAGGGAAAAAAAACCCCGAGAAAAACCAAAACCAAACATATTTTACAACAGATTTTTTGATAAGTAAGTTTCAGTGTGATATATATTGGGCTTAATCAGAGAAAACTTTAATGGATTACACACATGCAATACACATTCCTACTCTGATTACCTCTAATCTCTAGTTTACCTTTTGTAGTTGTTGGGGTTTTTTTGTGGGTTTTTTGGGGTTTGTTTTGTTTTGTTTTCAAATCTGTTTATTTTTGCCAACCATGCCAGAGAATGCTTTTGGCATCATCCTTCTCTGTCATTCAAAAGGGAGGAGGTGGGAAATGGATTTGCTGATGAAACATTTCCATGAGATTAGACTACAAATGACCACCAGGGTCTATAAATCTACCACTTAAAGTGGGAAAAAAAAAGGTAAAAACAGCTAGGCAAAAGTCACGAATCTGGAATACATTTAAAAATACAGGATGATTTCATGCCACGGTACTAGATAAGCTTGTTACCCCTTACAGATTAATTTTGCCCGCTAATAAAACAATGAATTTGGTGCAAGTCATAGGATGGTATTTTTAGAGTCAGTAGGTATTTTCTACTGGGAGTAAAGTTTGGGATTTCTCTATTAATGGATCAGAGCTTGTTCACGACAACCTTTTATTACTTTTATATTCTCCCTGCTGAGTATTTTAAATCACTGATGAAGAAGCAGGTATGGGCATGAAGGACTTCCATAAAGCTGTTTCTAATCTCATCAGTAAACCAAGTGTTAAACAGAGAAGCCTCAAAGCCAGGTGGCATATACAAAGGCTATTCCAAAGGAGTTCATAGCCACCACACCAGCATAATTTCTAACTCTTCTAAAATAAAAGGAGAGCATCCGTTAGCTGATAATAACTTATAATAAAGACCTATTAAAAGAATGTATCTCTTTAAACTTTCTTTTTCCTTTTGGAAACCTTCAAAATGACAGTAGTGATTAGTATTTGCAGAAGTAGAGCTCACATTAACCTGGTACTATTTTTGATCTCAGATCGATAACTAGAATGAGAAAATGTGGACTCCGACATCAGTTTTATTGTTGGTAGTGGTTTTGTTTGTTTGTTTTTACAATTTTTTGAGATGATTTTGTATTTATTTAAAGTAGGTAGTGAGTAAGTTGGCAATAGGTCCCTATGAACACCTAAAATGGGCACCATTGTATCTACCACTAAGGCTGGTAAGACTGAGCACGGGAACAGGCTGGCTGGAGCGGTCATGGAGGTGTCCCTCCTTGGAGATATTCAAATGCCATCTGGACACAGTCCTGGGCAGCTTGCTCTAGGCAACCTTTCTTGAGCAGGGGGGATGGACTACATGGCCTCCAGAGGTCCTTTCCAACCTCATCCTTTCTGCAATTCTGTGATTCCAGTTAGCAGAACATGAGCAAATCCCGGTAGGATGCTTTCTCGCTATTGTTCGTGTTACGGTATCATCGCAGCTGGGGTATTGGGGACAGTTACAGAACTACCGCTTCCAAGTAAGAACCACATCATGCACAAGGGTCGTAAAAATTAATTCCTTCTCAAGCAGAACCAATAATGCAATGCTCTTAAAATAAAGCAGGCTTGGTCCCTCGCTTTAAAAAGGGATTCTACTTTACCCTAACAATGAACTCGTTTCAAGCTAGCGGAAGCAGCTTGTTGGAAGCTCATTGAAGACTCAGCAGATTTTCTGCATTATTTATGAACAGAGCTTGCAAACATAAACTGAGCATAAAACAGATTACTATTTTTTTTGATTAAAATAAAAATTGAAATTCTGATAAAGTTATATGCTTTAAGGAGTCAAGATCTTAGGTACAGGGTTAGTGCACCTGTGCTTTAATCTGCTCCCTTTCCTTTGGCCTTCCTTCTGGTAGTTAACAATGCAATTTTGCAATTCTTGCTGAAGGAAAATTCATTCTTATAGATTAGTAAAAATTACATCTGAAATATAAGTCTGAGATAGAAATAAAATATTCTTAGCATTACAATAAAACCATATTTAATAATCATGGACCCATGGTAGCAATTTTTACATTTACTATTGCCTATCAAAAATTTCAGATAATACTACAAGCAACATTATATTTAATTGAAAATGTTCCATACTTCACACCTACATAATTTTTCTTTCTACTACTCCCCCATAGTACTTCATCTTCTGCAAGTGAGTTAAGATATAAAGTTAAATTCTGATCATGAGGTCATGTTTTGATTTTATTTTGCAAAAATAAAACAGCAACAAAAGCTGCAGACTGATTTTGCTGCACATATTAATACAGACTTTGGGATGGGTACAAACTGTTGTCACAAAATGTACTTGAAAGACCAGTGTTGCTGCGTGTTCGTGCAAATGTCAAACTATGGCATCATTAACATTGTGTAGTGTCCAATAATTCTGTTCTCCCCATGGACAAGGACTGTGCAGAAATAATTACTTGGCAATCACATGCACTTCATCACTTCCAAATTAGATTTTAGTAATCCACCGCTTTATTTCCAGAGTAATCAAATTACTACAATGGAGTTTCCTTCACTTTTTCCCCCCCCCCCCCTTTCATTTGATATTTATTGCCACAGATGCAAACTGTGAGTTAAGCACAGTCAAGAGAAACACAATTTGGGGAGAAACAGTTGGATAATGCATTTTATACTATAAATGAAAATGATCCTTCAGCTCGTCTCTATTCCAATGTAAGCACATTCAGTAAATCAATGGTATAAGAGAGACACAAAAAGTATATCTAAAGAATACTCTGAAGAAATTGAGATTTTGGAAAAACAAATCTGATCACACAGGAATTCCTTTTTCACTTTTAACAATACTCTTACAATGGAATTCTATGAAAAAAAATTTCATTTAATCACATTGGAAAGCTTTGTGTGACTTCATTTTGTCGCTGTGATATCACCAGAAAAAAATCAAAACAATTTTTTTCTGCTAATAAATAATTGGCATGTGAGAATTTGAGCTTTCTCTGGACTCTCGATGAGGCAGCTGGCCCACATTTATCAGGCCGTGTCTATTCGTCACCATATTTAATCAAGTGCTTAAATTTAAGCACACGAGTCTTCTGCTATTGAATGAGACCAAAGGAGATGCTTATATAAAAATTATATTTAAGGAAGCAGATCTGAGTACAGTTTACTTGCCCAAGTGTGGGGTTTTTTTGGGGGGTTGTGGGGGGTGGGGGAGTGTGTAATTTGTTGGTTTTTAATTTATTTTCTGTACTGAGGACTTGGTGTTGAATCAAAGCTATTGAAATTAATATCAAGTCTGGCAGTCCTTATGACCCATACAGCAAGCTGACGACTATTTTTATTTTGTTCCTCTTTTTATGAGTACCTAAGACAGACATTGTCTTTTTTAAACCAAGGGTAGATAGGTCTAAAAATGAACAGGATCATCAGTTGGTTATTTGTTCAACAACCACTGATTATATTGGACCTTAAGGCAACTAGGTACCTGGATTCTACTAAAGTCTCAGTATGTCTTTTAAGGATGAATTAAGTCCTATAACACTAAAATGAGTTTTTTCAGCTCAGGATCAGTCAGTGTTTACTAAGTCCTGAAAAAGAATAGGCAGTGTTCTTTTTTTACTGATATAATGGCAATTAGAAAGAAAGGTAGGTAGATCAAAATACTGCTGTTTAAAAGACACTTGGAATCTAATGACGTGTTATCTAGAAGCAGAGTTCTCTTGCTTGGTGCTGTGGTATTAATGCATTGAAATATTATTTCTTTTTTATTTGTGAATATATGGATAAGAGTACCAAGGTAAAATTAAATTCCAGAAATCAGTATTCTTGATAGACTAATAGCCTTGCTCTTTATTCCTACAATAATCAAAACCTAATGTTTCAAATGAGAAATACAGGCTATTGGTTATTACAGCAGAACCCATAAATCTCTCTTTCACCACCCTAAAAGTCCAGGATATTTCATATGGATTTTTCTTCACGGAATCAGTACCTCTGAAGTTTCACAAGTCAGGACTGGGAGAACCACCACATTTCATAGTACTCTTCCACATTTTTAATTGGATTTTCAATCTACTGGCTTGCACATCCTCTACTACACAAAGGCATTCTCCAAGATCCTTTGATTTAGGTTACTTACTAAATAGGACTTTCAGGCACCCTCAGGGGCACAGCTTGCTCTAGTTCTTGTGTGTCATGAGGTGACAGAAAGCAGATTGCAATACAGCGGCCACCAAGGTCAGCCTTGCAAACAAGAGAAGAGAGTACCAGCTACGCATGTGATGAGGATCTGGAGAACCTTTCTGAATAATAAAGAAAAGATACAGCTCATTTTGAAGCATGAACTCCCTCCCCACAGCATTACCTTTGTGCTAAAGAGATTTCTTCTCCCTGACACTGAAGATAAAATCCCGGCTTCACTAAAATCAATTTAAGTTTTGCTACTGTTATAAGCGGGAACACAATTTCATTCTGTCAGGTGTTCTCTCATTTTCAAGCACAGGTAAGGCAGCAACTTCCATTCAAATTTGCTTGCAGTATCACCGCTGCAAAACAAAAAAGCAAGCAAGCAAAGAAGTCCCTACTTGAAATCTGCCTCAACCTTCGTGTCTTCATAAGGAGTATTTCGCATTTTTGGCAGTGATAATTATGACTAGATTTTCATCTCTCAATTGGAATGCTGATACAATCACATTAATTGCAATTACTGACTAGGAAAAACTGTCAGAATTGTGTGTCTAATCATACTTTGTGTTTTCTACTTTACACTTGCTCAATAAAATCCAGTGTTACAAACTCAAGAGCTCAAAATATCCGTTGGCAGAATTAGTAAGTTCATTTAGCTTTTGTGGAAGAAACTGTGGAAGGATTGGTTTTTAACTACTGAAAGCCTAAACTTGAAGTTATACCTTCAGATATGATATACCTAGAAAAAGATATTTTTCTCATTAGACGTTTATATTAAAACTGAGTTAAAATCATACAGACATTTTAGCAGAGGTTTGTACAGCATAAAATAATGCTATTTTAAGGCAAGGGAAGATACTGCAATCAGTCCATAACAACCAAACATTCTGGTGCACTCTAGTGGCAGAACATCGAGTTGTACAATAGCTTTGCTATTTATTTGTTTTTTAAAAACCTGTCAAAGACACAGTTTGTGTTTTTTTTTTATTCTGGATGCACAAGTGAAGGTTCTTGTACTGTATTTAATTAATGTTCTCACATGGGGGAGAAGTGAAGTGTTCCTAAGTGTCAGTAAGCATCAAAGAACCCTTGATAACCAGCCTCCTGTAAAAAAAGCCAACAGGCTTCGGATTTAAGGCTTCATCCCAACACAAGCAGGGAACCACTTACATCCAAATCATGCTGACTTGGACTCTAAATCTCTCTCCCCCCACTTAGAGTTTGAGGCCTTTCACTTTCAGGGATTTATGACCGATGACTACTACTATATAGTTGAGGTAACAGGCATACACAGGCACACATGCACAATTGTATGTACACCTGCATTTACCAATACGCACGCACATGGATGTGAAAATGTTATGCCAGCCAAAGGACTGTAACATAAGAAGGGAGAGCAACCACGTGTGCATACCGACCGACAATTGCCCAAACATTCAGAAATTAAACGAGACAAAAACTTGGGAAAGAAAGACAGGAAGCAAAAAAAGGGCACTTAAGGTATATTCATTTTATATCTGCTCAAAAAGCAACAAAAAAAGTGCCAGCATGATATTCTGAAGCTTTAAAATTAAAAAGTAGTACCAAAATTGCACTAAAATACTGTACATGCAAGACTGCCGTTGTCATTTACAGAATAAAATGGTTTTTGTTCAAAAGGCTCTTATTTATCTTTAATGGCTAAATATGGAGCTGTTAGGAAGAAATCTCAAATATTCTGAGGAAAAGGAGAGGGGATATTCTACCCCTACAAGGAAAACTAAACAAAATTTCTTAGCTAAAAGTACCTCACAGAGAGAGAGCATAGACTGCTATTTCATATATGCAGAACCTGAGATGCAGGAAGATGAAGGGTCTTGGCCGAATTCATTTCACTGCCTAATGGCAAAGTTGCATTAGATCTCAGGTCTCGAGTTTCTCTTCAGCGCTTATCCAATACAGAATCCTCCTTAGTGAAAGCACATCTCTTACCTCGAAAGCATAATGGAAGAGTGCTTGCTTTTGTGGAAACTGTATTTACCATAATCACTCCAGTCCAGGTGATTTTTCAAGATGGTTCTGTGATGAACTGTTGTTTATAAGCTGCTACACAGCACAAGGTAGGTGCTGGTGATTGAGAATATTAAATGAATGTGTATTAACGTATTTCCCCAGGAGAGTATTTGCATTAGGACAAAATAAACTGTGTTGCTCATCCTGAGCGTTCAAGAGCCATTACACGACTTGTCTCTTTTCCTCAAATACATAAACTTGATGTTCTTTCCACTTGCATTCTAGCCTCTGAACTTCTAAGTACTGATTATTTCAAAGCATACAGGTTTCTCCCTGAAGCTTACTTAAAAAACCAAAAAGTAATCAAGATTCCAGATCTCTTTACATGTCCTAGAACTGAGGCTTTAAATCAAGAAGACTAAACTTCATGAAGTCTGTGAAGATTCTGAGCAATAACAGAAATATATATAGCTAGAGATTACAAATAAATAAGCCAGAACACAGGGTAAGAACTAAACAAACGTTCTCTGCCTGAAAGACAGAAGAAAAAAAAATTACTTGCATATGCAGAAGGCATAATGCAATAGTAACTACTTTTCCAGGAGTAAGTATAAGCATTGCCACTTTTAGACCATTGCTTCTAAAGATTATGTCTACTTTGTAGTACGGAAACATGATCAGACCTATTGTTCATGTGTGTAGACTAGCTTTAAACTAGCTAATTTATATGAATAGTAAGAAAAATATCAGTTGTTCCCGCCTGGGACCTGAAGTCTGTATTCTGTAACGAAAACACATGCTGCAGCATCTGCGGTGCTATCAGTAACCAGATTACACAGTAAAGGTCTATACAAGGTGCAGCCAAATCTCTGGACTAAAAAATAGGTATAATCTTCAGATCCTTTCAGATTTAAAATAATAATTTGGCTTAGCCAGCAGAGGTTAATTTCTGGTACCCCTAAACATCATGAATGCTATTCTGCACCATGAGTAAATCCACTGAAATCAAAGGGACTCCTCAAGAACAAGATACAGGAAGGTATACCGCATTTAATTCTAGGCCAACCAAACGAATTTCATTTCTTTGCTCAGATAAACAAAGACAACATAGTTTTGTTGTCACGGTGTTCCTTCACAGCAACATCACCTGACGCATCAAGATATAAGTTCAAAAAGGGAAAAAATCTTCGTCCGTGAAGTTGCTTATCATTTGTGAGTCAGATAAAAGCTCACACTCCTGCATCGTTCTACTAAATTGCAGTTGTTTGGAATTGCCTGTCCCACGTTCTCAGAATGTACGAAGAGATAAAAGTTTCAAGACAGTTCACTTGAGATGACTCTTGAATATTTAGAGAAGAAAATCTGTAATCAGTAACTTAAACCCTACTAAATATAAATTGCTATTCATACAATTCCTGACCATGAAATCTATTGTGCTTCTTGCTGTATAGAGAGAACAAAAAGCAGCAGCCTTCACTTAGGGCTCTCACTTTGTCCTACACTTACAAGTTGTCCCCCATCTTCCATATAGTTTTTAACTGGGCAGAAGGAGCTGCGTGTGGAACTTGCTTCACATATCAATTGTGGAAAAATATTTTCGTGCCATCTGCCTACAGGTTGGTAGCTATCCAGACTGGTGGGAGGAAGTCAAATGCTGGTGCTCTACTAGTGGTGGTATGAGAAAAGAAATAAGTGCTTTATGCACAGAGAAGGAATATATCTATTATGCCTGAAATCTGCTGGGTTTAGAGAATGGGTTTCCCAAGCTGCATTGCAGGCTCCGAGCGCGCTCATATGCCAATAATCTGCCAGCCATAAGGACACAGGAATATGTCCTGCTCACAAGGGATGTACATCTTCACCCTAGGGTATTGAAAAGCAATCAGCTCACAGGACGTATCAGGAGAGTTTGAAACAGCAGGAAACAAAGAGGCTCTACAGTTGCACCTGAGGAAATGAAGAATTTCACTTGTCTTATTCAACGGAGTATTTGTGTTCACGGCAATAGTTGTTTCAAGCTATAAGCACATTTGGCCCTGTTTTGAGAGTAAGTAGAAGAAAGGAGTTAAAGCAGACAGCCCAATGTCTGTTACCATAATTGGTTTTAACATAATTTCAGGCTGGGGAATGCCCACAGGATGTTAATCTGCAAGAGATGCCAGAGTGGGCTAGAACTTCTGCTATACAAGGGAAATTTTTCATTGCTTGATGATTGAGCAGTGCTGGAGAGAAATTGTAAACTGCATGGACAGCCTTTGGGTGTGTGCCCTACCCAAAAACCTCAATGATTGCCTTGAGTTTCTCCCATATGGAAAATCTCTCACCATCCAGACATGACAGCAGACACAAGTGAAAAAACTAAAAAAAGGATTCTCTTTGCTTGGCGCCTGTAAGGCTTTGAGGTATGGGAGCTACTGTGGTCAGTCTGAAGACCACTGATTCCAATTTTTACTTGCTGAAGTGATTTTCAAAAGGAAATAGATGCCAAAAGTCAGTACGATGACTATTCTGATGAATAAACAAAGTCTTTTTTTTCCTCCACTAAAGCACAGAAATGTTTTCATTAAAATATACTTTGAGTATGAGAGTCAGGCCTTGGTGACAGATTCAGTGCATCAGATTGATACATATTGATTAAATCCACTACCTAATCTGAAAATACAATTTAGGAAAAACAGAGGCACAAACTTCTAAAGAGCAATCACATCCCTAAAGAAAAGGTGCCAGATGGTTGCACTTGTCTTGGAATACTGAAGCAGAGTAAAGAAAAAGTCATTCCTTTTTTTGTAACAAGAACTAAAATAAACTTTTAAAGACACCACTCCCACCCCCCCCAAAAAAAAAAAATCAAATTAAATGAATGCATATTCTATGAATAGTCAATATATTACTTGCGATTTTATCACACGAGTTGGAATACGTCTATTACATGATGACCTTGGGGAAGGTTTTTCTTCCCTTTTTAGATGCGAGTTCAGTGGAAGTGTGAACTGTATTCAGCTAAGGTAATGTAGCCTAGCACAATTTCTGGTTTAATAATCATTGCTTCATTTCACTCCTGCAAATTTTTCAGATAGCATTATTTTCCGTTTCATAATGCTGCAATACTCTTTAACTGGTTGCTCTTTCACTACCAAAATGTTTTGCTTTCGAAGTTCTAAGTCACAAATTGATGACCCGGCTCATTTGCTTTGGCAGGTGCTTGCAATAGAAAACTACAGACACTGTACGGCATAATTTAATTATGCTAGACAGATAACCCAGGAGTGGCAGCTATCCCTCTGGAGAAGAGAGAGACTGCATTCTTGGGGAGCTGCGGGATAAGGAGTCCATCAGCCTGGGGAAGCTGACCTGCGGAGCAACAGGAGGGAGCTGCCATTCCCTGCTGAGCACCAGGCAGATGAAGGATCAGATAAAACTGAGCTTTTTTGAGGTTTTCTGCCTGTGTTTATCCCACCATCTCCCAGAACAGTGACCAAAAACCAGAAAGACTATAGAACGATTTCTCAGCAAATCTGGAGTAATTTTAACTAAAGACAACAGAAATAAAATAGATTAAAAATAAATAAATTTAAGTTAAGATCCAGTCCAATTCTTTTAATTACAAACACACTTAGGGATGCATTTGTATACCCCTACCAGTATGGTAAGAGGTGTAAAAACTAGAAATATCCAGACAAAAAGAGACAGTAACAAGAACTGCAAAACCTAAAAATTATATGAAAGCACAAAATCAAGCCCTCAGAAGTTTGGGATAGCCAGAGCTTAATGCTCACAATAGAATTATTGCTTCTTCCTTTCCCTCCTTTCTCCCACTCCGCTCAGGAAGAGCAGGTTTTTTGCGGGAATTTTTCAAAAATGTTCATCCTGGGGCAGATGCACAGCAGGAATGGTTAAAATTTGTTGAAGTTTGAAACATTTGAGATAACACTGCCCATTTGAAAAAAATTAAGACAAGTGTTAGTTATAAAGAGCAATAGAAGGGCTGCTTATAAGCTCGCATTTCCTGGATAAAAGAACGCAATTATGCATCTGACACAAAACACAGTGCACATTGTTCAGACTGGTATTGATTGACAAAATATTCCATATAATTTCAAAATAAAGGAGCATGGTCTGGGACTAGAGTGAGAAAGGAAGGCTGAAGGGTTTTCTCTCTACCTCTGCCAAACACCACAACGTTTGATCTAGATCAAGTGGGTTTTTTTAGGTTTCAGAAAACTTCACCCAGGTCCAAACTTAGTGATTCAAGGCCATCTATCATCAGCCAGTCCAGAACTTCAGATCCAGACAGATGTGGTTTTTTTGGTGTTGGTTTTTTTTTTAATTTGGATTTAGACCTGGACTTTTACACTGGGAACCCTCTCACGTTTATGCAAGGCTTTGAGAATCACAGTGAAAGGTATTAATAACAAAAGTCCCATAAGAACCTGCAAAATCTTCCCCATAGCTGTGCTGGGATTTCACATCTTCAGTTGAGACAGCTATGACAGCAGACTTTCATTTTGTGGCTTTCCTCATTTAACTATAGATTCTGGCTCCTTCACCCACATGGGCTGGGGTTTTCCTCCTCTGCTGACTTGAATACATCCAACAGGCATCCCTGCTCAGCTTCAGCAAGTAGAGCCGAAGGAAGGCTTACACCGGGTTAAGTAGAGAGAATAGCAATTTACGCAAGCCTTGTCCCATAAGCACACGACCCCCCCGCCAGAACGTTTTGTTCTGATGGATCTGTAAGGCTCACAGATATAAAACCTCTGGGGAACACTTTGAACACATTTCTCTTCCCTGCTGTTTTGGTCTACTCCCCTGTTCCCCCTCATTCTTTCCTCCCATCTCAATTTTTCGGCTTCCATGCTAGTATTTTTCTTTGCTTTCTCTGATCTATGCTTGTTACAAATTCCATGGATTAATTTATATAATGCTTATCATTGGCATTTCATGTGACAGATCTTATTTGTTTATTTCTGTGTTTATAGTTCATTAAACTTCTCTACTTTGGTTTTCCACAGTCCTATCTACCAGATCTTTGTCTCTCCTGCTTGAATCGTATTCAACAACACAGTACCACTGTCAGTCTCTGAAAATATCTTTGACTACTTTATTCAAAAGTTATTAGACCTTATAAAGACTAAACAGCCTATTTGCTAACTTTTTCTGTCTCTTTGTGAATTATTCACTAAATTTTCCATTTTAACAAATGTGTTTTGTGGGAAATTATTAGCTGAATCTCCCAACACGTATTTTCAACAATGAATTCATCATTAAGGATTCCTGTTGAGAATTGTTTTATGTATTCAACAAAAACGTATGTGCTGAAATCTAAGTCAGTCAATCACAGAAGTGACATTATTTTCAGTGACATGACGATCATGTTTCTAAAACAAGTTCCCTGCAGTTTCATATTCAAAGTCTAAATCCCATATCCTGCAATATTCTTGTAAGGTTTCCTGTGTTAGTGAATAGTTATGTCATTAAATTAGTTTTCTACAATAATCACAGAAAAAGAGAGCAGAAGATAAGTCTAATAAGGTAAGTTGATTTTGATAGCTGAAATAATATACATTTGTGGTTTCTGTTTATTGCATTTGGCCAAGTAAAAGCATTTCTGCCCTAAGCTGTGAACGATGCTAGTGTCCTTAGCAAACTAAAAAAACCCATTGTGAATTAGAAATACGACACAGTAACTTATTTATGCATGATAAGTGTGGCTTGGAGTTGTTCAGAAAAAACAAAAAGTGAACAGAGTTCAAGATGTCACCAGAAGTTCTCTCTGAAACCTACACAGAGCTATGTCACCGTTATTCTTAAAATTAAATATCTAAAAGCAAAGCCTTAATTATAGGCTAAAATATAACTAATAACTAACTGTAAGAAGGGGAAGTTGTACCAAAGTCTAAACAGACTTCCAAATTCAAAAGGTAATATATTTTAATCAAAGCCTTAGAGGATAAACTCAGCTTGGTTTTGTGCCATGTAGCTACTTGAAAATTGTCATAACTAATGTTTTCATACCATTCGAAATTTTTACATGCAAATGTTTGCAAACAGGGGTGAAGATTCTCCCTAGAAACAGTAACTATCCCTGTAAATTATACCATTATACCAACCAATTAGTACACATATACTTTGTTACTGCAAACTAAATTGAAAAATAGTGCAACTGAAAGATTTGAAACGTATAACCTAAAAGCTCTAAACTCGAAGAATTTAAAACAGTTCCTATTTTGCACCGATGTGGTCTATTCATGTTTTATCACAACATCATGAAGTGATTACCATCAATACTATAGCACCAAGACGATAAAATATTTGTGATGCAGCGTATATACATGTGCTACAGCCAGTTTTCAAACTGAAATATCTTCGCAGTTTCAAGGCTTTAAAGACCATCTTCTGAGAGCTGTGCTGCTTACAAAAATCTAAGGGTGCTTTAATAGGCAAGTAGATTTTGGAAAAAAAATCGCACAGGATTGTCTTTAAATTACCTTTCTGCACTGCTCAGTAACTAGAACATAACTTAAGACATTAAAACCATTTGGGGCTTTAAAAAATGCCTTCATGCTGAAAAGCTGACTAGTAAAGTTTTAGCCTCATACAATCTGAAGCAGCTGGGGCAAGAACCTCACAAAATCAGGTTTCGTAATGAGAGAAGCATCTCAGTTCCCATTATGAGTGGCATTTCTAGAGAAACGATTGTTTTTCAAGGTGTCAGTGATCTGATCACATAAATGACTTTTCTGAAAGTCCTAGACAGTCTTTGAAAGACTTGGTTGAACTTGTCTGGTTCAGAGATACACATCCCAGCTCTGATGATACTAAACAAAAGCCCTTGCTCAATATTTTCAATAAAAACGCTTCTCTTTGATCTGTCAGTCACATACAACAGTCCCTTAATGTTATCTAATCTCTCTTTTTGAAATCTCCTTAGATCCAGAGCTCTGCTACTGCAGTAAGCTTGAGGGTTGGTAAAATTAGCTTTTTCCACACTCCTGCAAGACAAAATGGATGCAGGACAACATGGACATGTCTGGATTGCAGTGGAAGGCTGTCATCCTGAAAAGAAAGGTTCACTAGCTTACCCTGGTACTAAGTTATGCTGCACTTCCACTATTCTGAATGAACAGGAAACCTTAAAACTGTCAGGAAATGTTGCAAACCTCCCCTAGTTCAGAGGAGCTGCTCTTCAGTGGGAAGGAAACCGGGAACATCGGAACATGCTCCACATCGGCTCGGAGCACGGAGGCTGCTCAGCATCACAGAGAGATGCTGCTCCCTGCTAGGAAGCATCCGTTTCGAAGTGGAGCAAAGCTCCGCTGCCCGTTGATTCACACCCAAGAGATTTCTACAATGAGAGAACGTTTATGTCAGTCAAGAAGCGGTCGCAGAAGTCATCAGAAAACAGCAGCGAGCGGAGGAATAGGCTCCAGACATGCTGTGACTACAGACCATCATGAAGATAGTCATTATTCTGGACTCACCCTCTAAGCCGGCATTATGCATGGGTCTGAGGAAGCCTCCCTTCATCCATACCACAGTATGCATGCCCCAGTAGACAGCACTAGTGCTCACAGCAGCTCCTATGCCAATGACTAGCAGTGTAGGGAGACCACAACTACTCCCTTGCCTTTCATTTTACCCTATGCCTGTGTTTAGAACAGCAGCAGTGCTGTGCTCAGAACAGCAGCAGTGCTGTGCTCAGCAGTCGCACTTGAACTTCCTACCTGCCACCGCATGCCAGAAACCAGAATCAGTGAAATTCAAAAGGCCCTAAGGCAGACGTGGTCCCACTATGTTATAAGAATATATTGTGATAAAAGGGCTGTACCAAAACAGCACAAACACAACAGTACCTAGAGTCCCAGCACAGAAGTCTTACAGCTGTGATTTCAGATCCCCACCTCAAGGAACCATTGAGATTTAAAATCTTAGCAAAACATAGCAGCAAAAGTGCAATTAGCAGAAGGCAAGTTTATTTCTTAAGCGGTAACAATAATAGTGAACTGGCTCAAGTCACAATGCAGAATTGTTAGTGAGCCTAAAACAGATGGTATCTCATTTTTAGCTATAGGCAAAATGCCAAATGACATGACTAAATAGAAAAAAATCCCTATAGTATTGCATTTTTGTGCCTATTGAGCATAGAGACTGAAAGGCAGGAACATTTTTAATAACCTTTCTTTGACAAGCTTAAAGCCATTTAATGCTGAAGCCTGTCCTCGACATAAAGCCAAGAGAATAGGCCTCTAGAGAAAGCTCACTGCTGCACAGCTTCACCTCCCAGCAAAACACATTATGCAGCAAAGCCACATAATACTTACTTTCCATTAAAAAAAAACAGACCCTCACCGGCTATCGCAGTAGTGACCTTTCAGTCCAGGCTTCTATAGTATTTATTGGCTGAAAAGTTGTTTCTATGAATAGCAGTTGTCTGGTTTAAAAACTGAAAATCTCTTTTCTGTTTCAGAGAACAGCATTTGTGAAGGCAACGGATTTCAATTAAAAAGCAAAGTTACCTAAAGTAATCAAATGCCATGTACACAATGGATTCTATGAACAACTACTTGTACTTGCAGCGGTTTTGCCAATGCAGCAATTTTCATCGGAGGACCTTAAAGTAATTCAAACACAAAGGCCCTCCACATGAAAGCATTCCAGACATGAAGGCTTCACAACACCTTTGAGAAATATATGACAGATGGGGAAATTAATTAAATAGCAGGCCAGGCTCTGGACTTCATTCTGGCCCATTTTTTGCTCCTTTGACAGCAGGAAGAGGCCAAAAAGCAGCTCGATCTTTCCATCTCAGGATTCACCTGGCACTGAGAAGTCTCCAGCTGACCTAACTGGCACCTACTTAACACTCACCTGGAGCAGGACACCCAGAGCTGTAGGCACACTGATGCAGTACTACCCTACAGCAGCAATTTCACAGCTGGCGGGTGGCCCATTCCAGGCTGGAAGGAAGAAGGCTGGATGAGAACAGCACCAAGACTGCAATGAATTAAGCCAGTACTCAGACCAGGATACAACTTGCTCCGGAAACAGAGAAATCCCATTTTTGTGACTTTCTGCTCTTACAAGATCAGTCTAGCAGATACAGGGAACAACTTCAAGATTTAGGCCAAGACGACAATGATTTGTCCAGCTATTACACAGTGTTCTTTGGTAGAGCTAAGAGAGTTCAGCACTTTACAGTCCTATAAAAAAAACTGACTCCTAAAAATGTACGTAGTAAATATAGAAGAGATTCAACTGTTTTTGGGTGATAAAGAGCTAGTAATACCACAAAGGTAATTTTGTAGGCCAAAAGTCAGAATTAAATTTTGTTTAGCATGTTAGGTGTTTTTGGAGTGTCATTTAAAGAAGAGTCACTCAATTCTGGACAAACTGAATCCCCACTGATTTAACCGGAAAACAGTGTTGCCAAATCTTGTGATTTTAATCTCAAGTGTTAAATTGGTGATTGGTGGTTTTTTGGTTCGGGGTTTTTTTGTTGTTGTTTTGTTTTGTTTGTTAAACTAGAAGGTCCTATAGTCATTATATTAAATGAGAATCTTTTTTTTTTAAGGGACCTCAACCCTCTGGGTGTAGGGGGGAAAAAAAAAAAACTATGTAAAGAACAAAAGCCTTAAGGGTCTAGCACAGAAGGGATGTTGAAAAAAAAGTATCTGTTGAAAATACTCCAGATGTTTAAGACAAACTTATGATTTGGGGTCCAGATTATAACTTGTAAATACTAAAGCTGCAACTACTGAGCATTGTAATAAATATAAAACGGAACAGGATTGTGCTTCTGCTGTGCCTTTTACGCAGTTTAGGTATTATTAATCACCCTACAAATGTGGAAGAGGGAATTCTCAAAAATAACATGATAAAATTGTTTTTTTCCCAGTACAGGGTCTAGTGTCACTCAGAACTAAATTAGTATTTTAGCAATCTCTTTGCCCCTTTGAGCTCCAGTTATTGGCACATATTTTGCTAATAGATTGTATTTGTTTTTCAAAGGTTCTAGTAAGAAAGAACATTTATATAGACATTGGGCATTTCCCCCTTGCATTAAGGGTTTCATCTTGTCTCAGCTGTTTCATTTTCTTTTCAGCAGCCCACAGTGTCCCTGCAATAATAACGATGAGCTCCCTGTTCCTTCTGTTCCTTTTCATAAGGACGCAAGGGCATTGAGGCTACTTTCATGCAGAGCTTACTGATCTCAGCGAGTGTTTCTTTTAACCCTTACTGTGTAAGTTAATAGGAAGCCCAAACACTGCCCTCCAGCCACCCCCCAAGAAATCAAAATCCTGCAGAAAAGTTATCAATTTATTTGACAGTGTTGTTTCAGACATACACAATAAGCCCTCTCGGTTCTGTTACATTGGGCAAGGGCAACACTTTTTACTTCTCAATTTGAAAGGGGTTTAAAATACCATTAGACATACATAGAGGCAGCAGAGCCTGATATAGCTCCATGTGAGCATATGTACAAAAGTACATTCTAACCAAACAGTTTTTCCACTTCACTATATGTTATTGATCACCTTTTTCCACCTGCTGTAGTGGAAATTGTAGTAGAATATTATTAGATTTGAATGACTGTGCTTTGTTCTATTACTATTAATTTGCCTTTTGATTCATTAAGTTAAATATGCATACTGCATTGCACAGGGTTATTTTCAGAAGAGCTCTTTAAAGATACAATCTTCTGTCATTAAAAATATCCTATAAAACAAAGCTTAATAATAAGCAACAATATATATTTTTGGAAAAAAAAGAAGTATGTCATGCATGTTTATGATATATTTAAATTTCTTAATATTATTCACTGTCTCAACTAACTACTGCACTAATGGCTACATTGCCTTGTGTTTGGGATATTGCTGTTATCAATAGAATCAGAGTGGTTTGGGTTGGAAGGGACCTTTAAACATTATCTAGTCCAAGCACCTTGCCATAGGCAGGGACATCTTTCAGTCAGGTTACTCAATAAACATAATAAAATTGGAAATCAAAGACACAATGTATCCTACTTAGCCTGATTTTGGATAAGGTAGACTTCATAGGACACAGAATAAGCAATACTCTTACTCAAGCTGCAGAACGTCAGAAGAAGTCGTGGCAGTAGGTTCATCAGACAGTCGCCCCATCACTGCACATTCCCCCATGGAGCAAACTGGCTGTCAGAGATGCCTAGCAGCAGACCCGTTGTTCTTCTTAACCCAGTACGTGCCCTGCCCCAAAGAATATTCATTTTGAGCTATGAACGGTGATCCAGAAAGCTAGGCCTTTATATACCTTTCTTTTTGGAGGCAGCAGTTCAATTAGTCCTTATTTAAATACAATGGGAGGTTTTATTACAGGGAACTTGCATAACAACAGCTGTCCCACTGGGCATGGCACCTCCCTTAGACTTATTTTGTCACTGGCTCTCATGGGTAGGGACGTCAGCCCTTCTGCAACCTACAGGTTCCAAAGTGCCAAGTGTTTCTGAAGGCTCTGCTCTTCCATGTCTTTCCATTTTAAGCATGATTCCCAAACTCCACCAACATTACAGCAGAGTAGTGAAACTTATCACTCCCTGCTTTAAAATTATAAACAGGTTATCACTCTCCAGTTTCACCAGTCTCTAAAACCTTCCAAGATGCAGCTGCAGCACATTCCCCACCATATTAGGAAAGTCTAAGGAAAATCACATACCTGGAAGACTTTAAAAAAAACAACAAAAAATCCACACAAACTAAAAATTCTTGTACCTAGTAGAACCGGCAAGAACATAAAGGGGAACATCACTGTTCATGAGGTCACCGGCAACAGTTGCTTTTAGAGAAAGAGCAAGAAGGAATGGGATGAAAGATGGGCCAAGCTTGCATCCACTGACAAAAGCTGATGAAATGGCTTGGCAAGTAAGAAAGGAAGCATGACAAACTCTGCAAACACTTTAACGCTCGCATACAGAAACTATAAGGAAGAATCTGGCCCACAGGGACTCCCATTTCTGTGTTACCCTTTCATCCTTCCTTCTAACAGAGGAGAGGATAACAGGGACACAATCCTGCCTCTAATGGCATTAAAATTAGAACAACAGAGATTAGCGGAGTAATTTATCTGTTTTTCTACATCTCGGGCATTCAGAGAACAATCTTCAAATATTAAAGGTATTGCAATTACCTATTTCTTGGGTAATATTGTAGCAAATAATTTTTTTTCCTGTTATTTAAATGTCTCCACTCTGATACACTGAACTTCTGAAGCTACAAACGAAGCTTTTGCAGTAATTTCCCCCCCCCCCTTTCCTCTTCAAAATGTGAAGGATTGTCAAATTCTTTTATTCATTTGGGGTAATTTTATTTTTTTTCCAAATATAAAAATCTGTTGCCGCTGCATTGCATGGTTAATGCTACAATAATGGAAAAGGCTGGCAAATAAAGGTTTTCAAGACAGTGCTTCACCTGCTCTATTATTTTGGAGGCTCCAAAATTTCCTACTGAAAAATATAACAATATTGAAGTGTCTTCTGGAATAGGAATTCAAGATAAATATCTTTGTATTGCTGAGCGATGATAAATCTTTTCTATCTCCTAGATTTCTGCATTATTTGCTTTCTTTCAAAACCAGAGGCAGCATCAGTATATGCTGTCTCGGACAATTCTCCATGGAAAAGAGCTGAAATGATATGAGTTCTGTTCTTTACCTCCTGGAATATAAATCTGCGTTAAAAGTTCATTTAGTCTGCTCACTTAAAGTATAAGGTATATGACAAAGTATTCAGCAATCTATCTGGTAATTGTATTAGATATCTTATATTCCCTCAAAATGGCCTATTTACCAATGTAGCTGGTTATGAATCTTAGAGTGATAAGACACAGAGCTAGATTCAAACCAAGTCTGAACATCATATTTATTCATCATGTTTGATTATATGTTGTACTAAAAAAGTTAAAAGGTTAAGAATCTTGAACCAAAATTTTAACTTCAGTCTTTCTTTACCAAAAAAGTACACAAATTAGTTCACACATACCCAATCTTTTCCCAGATTGAGCTGTTTCTTCCCTGAAGTTCTGACCTACAGTTCCATTCTTAATATAAACTTGCTATTCTTTTCCCTGGAAAAGTTGAATTGTTGAATTTTTAGTCACCTGGGCATCCTTCTATTGTGCAAGGATCAATTATGCCTTTATTTTATTGACCAACACAGTATAAATCAGAATGTAAGAATGAAGATAGATTTTTTTTTAATGCTAAACAGATTTTAACTGATAAGTTCGGGAAAAAAAAAAAATGTTAGAATGTTTTTAGCATGCTTGCATGCATTACTATGAATGTAATGCATTACTATGAATGTATACTGAACCTGACAAGATATACCCCAAAAACACTGGTTTCCCCGATATTTCAGCCAAAAGCATTGTTTCACTAACTAATAGTATTTTTTTTTTTAAACATTTAAGGATTCCAAGGCATCTTGCAAAAAAATTAATCTGGTTTCACAGATCTCTAGGGAGCAAGGAATGTAGTATTAACACTTTATAGGCTAAAAAAACTAACAAACCAACAAACATTAACTGGTGTGTAATTGGACAGAAATACTGCAACAGCAGAGAAAAACACTCTTCATCTGTATTTAAGACTCAGTTACAAGAATATAATTTCAACACTCTCAGAAATGGGCTAGTGGCTACCATACACACTTACATACGTGCTTGCTCAGCAGCTCTGCTGGTCACTGAACAGGCTTGCCACACAACGTTATTTTTTGCCATGAATCCTTGCACAGCTATGGAAGACCAAGGTCCCACAGCAAGAGTGAGCTGTTTATACGAAACTTCTCTGAACAATCACAGTTAATAAATTGCCCTGAAATCACGAGGGCACAGCATGAACAAAAAATTTACAGGTGTGGAACAGATTCTAGCACAGGGGGAGAATCAAACAAGTGGTGAGTGGAATTTTCTCTACATTTGGCAGAATGTTTATAGAAAAAACACCATGGAAAGTGAGAAAAACTCAGAATAGTGAATGTATTTTCCAAGTACGTGTGCCAAGAGTAGTAAAAATTTTGATTATTTACTGCATAAATACTTGTGATACGTACAAGACCTATGGCAGGCCTAATGTGATCATATTAGTTTTAAGGATTATTATGCTGCAAGCATGAACCATTATTCTTTCCTCTTTACTTCAATCTAATAAATAGATCACCTTATAAATGTAATAAATAGAATCAATTCAACTTACTGACAAATCAAGGCATCTATTAATGAAATTAATGAATGCGTCAATAAATTGGTGCATTTTCTTATAAATATATGGATATATATACACAAATCAACTCAAATTAATTTTTAAAAAATAAACATTAAACATCTTTTAAACCTGAAAACTAAAAATGAAAGCCAACTACGAATGAATTTTTAAATTTGAATTTCCTTAATTTTATCCTTAATGAAAACCAAATTATAAGAACTGCTTATTTGCATTGTCTTTAGTCAACATATGTAGTTGTAAATAAACATATTTAGTTCAACCATATGAAGATGACACATATGCCTGGGGAAAAGGCCAGAAGAGAACAATGACTATTTGCAAAAAGGCTGGATGTCTAGTCATCAAAAGTGGTTAGTCCATCCTTTTGTTTCCAAAGGAAAAATTAGATTAATGCAGCACAAACTAAATCAAATTCTGCCCGAGCCAGAAGACTGACTAGCTGATAGAAGAAGGTTTTTCATATCCATATTGCCTACAATTCATTTCTGTAATTCTGCGGATCAGCATATTATCAATATCAAGAGTTATGAAGTAGTGTTAAACCCAGAGATCAACGTTATATGAAAGAACGCCATTTGAGGGAGACGGGGAAGTGTAGTTTGCTAGCAGATATCTTGAGTCTCCCAGATGTCTGAAAAGAAAGACTACATCATCAGTCAAAACAAAAGCCGGTTCATGAACTGCTAAACCAGAAACTGAATGCTCTTGACTTCATGCCAGAGAGGATGCAGTTCATCACAGTTCCACATACTTAATCTCTATCATGGCGCTCAATACTGTGAAACTTTAGAACAACTCTTCTGCCCCAAGGAGTTGATCATTAAAATTAACAAAAAGCAAGTCATGTAGACAATGCAGTTCAAAAATAACACACCATATTTTATGATATAGATGCACTAAAAAAAAATTGTAACTCAATATTCAAACTAAGGACTAAATTATAAGGGACCTTAAAGCTGCAAAAGATGAAGAAGTCTGTGAAAGATGAAGACACTAAATATTCTCCGGTAGAAACATGCCAGCAGGCAACACCAAGGGAGGGGTAATATGCAATTGCTATTGACATCAGCTACACAAGGATAACTCACAGCTACTTTCAAGGTATCCATCCTTAATGTAGTTTTGCTCTTCCAAGTATATAAGAATCATGCAAGAAGTCACACTCTCAGTGTGGACAGACCACGTAGAAACAATATTCTATATTCCCCAGTTAGGGTGTCAGCACTGGAAAGTCCACTAGACTATTCAGTAAGAACAGAAATATCATTTATTATGGCATACTCCATAACAGGCAGCTACCCTAAACATTTCAGTGAACAAAAAACTGGGAAGTACTCTGTGCTATAATCTAGCCTACAGCAAGCATTTCCTTGTTCCTTCATCACCTCTTGCTATAAACCAGCAGCAAGAGCATGCATTTTACATACTTGCTCTGTACAAAGCACAGTAGAGGATGACAGAAGATCATTTCACAGATCTCAGATCATCAGCTATGAAATAAATAGAAAGTAGATCTGCAGGCCCTCCTTCCATAATGTGAGATTACTTCAACAAAAAAAGTTCTGATGCTATTCACATATTTTCCTTGGGTATAAACCATTCGTAACTGTGCATTCACCCAGCTGCATGCCAGTGAGCTCATAATTTTAAGATGTTTGTACAAGCACAGTACAGCTGGGGATCTTAAAGTATTTATAATGCAGCTGAGAGACGATGAGTTTTGAACAGTTATTTGTAAAGCTGCAGCCTATGCAGAGAGATGCCAGACAAACATCCCTTGGTGGCTGTGTCCTAGCCTAGAGATATGAGAGATTATTCATGTCTTTCAGAATGACTCAAACTTGAAAAATGCTGTACAGCGATACCTAAACGCTTAAAACCATTTAAGACAATTTTGTTCTCTAAATTAATTTTTATTTATTATTTCATTCAAATAGAAACCTCAAAAAGTAGGCTGAAATTTTCCTTTTTTTGTAATTTCATTGGCTCATATCAGGCCTGAGTTTGGTCCTCAAACTTTACAGGAATAGTTAAACAAACATGACACTAGTCCATACAAAGAACTCCCTGATGCACACTGCCACACTGGTTCCTAATATCATAGCATCGCTAGGTAGTGAATTGTGAACGGGCCACATCTATGCTGCACAGATACTGACCAGATACGTACTGAATGTCCGACACTTCAGTAAGCAATCTCATGTTACAACTTATTAAAAAAGAGCATTAAAACCTGGATTACACTGAATACTCTCCACAGTACATCTTAATGCTCATTTCTAACAGCCTACTTGCGCGGTACCTAATTTCTTACACAAATGACTATAAGCTTTTTTGTTCAGTCTTTAACTAATGGCCCAAAAGCCTGAGCTAGAAAGATATATAAGGCTTTCCTGGAAACAGAGAAATCCACAGCAGGTAGAAATGCAAGATGATCGGGCTTGACAGCAACTGCGCCACTATACCGTGTGCTCCAGTAACCCCCATGCGGTGATTTAGCTCAGCAAGCCCCTTCATTTTTCACTTCCAAATGCCAAACAACTACAGAATAACTACTACACACATTTTCAATTTGGCAATTTTCACGAGACAGAGAAAGGCTTACCATGAAGCACGTAAAGGCCAGAACCTCGAAATAAAACCTCTGAGTGTCCGTTACCATAAAATCAGACTCATGGATTTCAGTTTACATCCCTTTCAAAACCTAAGGCAACCAAAAGACTTCAGTTACTCTCAAAAGTTTTTTTCCACAGTTGTTCATGAAGTGTAACACATATCATAACCTAGTGACAGAATTCGTAAGTTACAGGAAAAAAAAAATACACATATAGACAGTAACATATGCCAGACCTAAAAATGTATTTTGCGCTGCTGAGAAGTTTGGGACTATGAGTTTATCTGCACAGCAGTACCCGAGATTTGCAAGCTAAAGAGATGACTGTACAGCATTTTCTTATTATGATGGGTGCCCGCAATTATCAAGTATTGATATATCATAATGACTTTGCCGAAGAGGCTAGCAGCGTGCTTGGCTGGCCTGATAAACTCTCATCTCTGAATGCAGCTTATTTTTCTGCTGAAAACCGCTGTGGACTTTCTGTGGAGTAGAATCTCTGGTGGGATAAGTACAGGGATGCTTGTGGCCCATCTCTTTCCCGCTTCGTTCACGCTATTTTTGTACAAGTAGCATAGGTGGCTTGTCCATCATCACTCTTCTCTCAGAATATCTAGGGGTTATTCTTTAATTTTTACTTTATTTTCAATAGGTACTGAGCTTTCTTCTATTTATTAAATCACTCTTCACAGGACAAAGAGCTCTCCCTTTTCTGACATTTGCTAAAAATCTCAATGCTTGCCAGCTGTGGGACTCCCATGTTGGCTCTACACCTAACCCTAGTGGTCCTAGCACAGTCTCTCTCACCAAAAAGATGTTTTGGAAGGGAAGATATGAAACAGATTTTGAAGCAATGTCGAAGCAATGTAAAACCCAATAGGCTGGGCTATATTTGAGTGTCCTATAAAGATGAGATGTTTAATGCTCAGCCAGCTAGCATTAAACAGAAAATATTCAAAAGCAGCTTCAAATTTTAAAAGGCACAACAATCTATTGGCATGCCTTGCTATGTACAAATGTGTGGCTTGGTTTTGGGGGGGGGGGGGGGGGTGTTTGTTTGTGTTAGTTCTATCCTGTTACCAAAACACAATTCAAACATTCTATTAGAAGGCAGTCTAGCATCACTGAACTGTATCGTTTGGCTAAATGTGGCAGGCTAAAACAGTTTAAAAGTGCCAGTCGATCTTGTAACCACACATTTCGATCCTGTTAAATTTGATTAGAACAGAACAATTGAAAGAGAAATCCTACTGCTAGAAGTAACGTATCTAACTGTTTTCCCGTAGAGATTTTGAGCGCTGTACCTTTATAGAAGCACAACTAAACTATGAAGGTCATACCAGCGCAACTACCCCAGGTTAATACTTTGATTACAGAGTAAGAGTAGCTTTATATTATTTGACTTTTTTTTTTTAAAGATTCAACATGAATTAGAAAAAAATAGGAAAAGATGTTAAGGGAAAAAAG
The DNA here is from genome assembly GCF_964289735.1 of Phaethon aethereus. NCBI lineage: Eukaryota > Metazoa > Chordata > Aves > Phaethontiformes > Phaethontidae > Phaethon > Phaethon aethereus. The sequence goes on along the minus strand of NC_138579.1, from coordinate 66,604,674 downwards.
AAAAAAGTCTCTGAAAAAGATTGTGCATACCTTTAATTGCACCAATATAACTATGGAGCTGAAAAGTCACAGCCTGCCTTAGACTGGTAGCATAGAGACCAAATCCCAAGTAAGTTACTAGGTTGTAAGATGTGCCTATAAGGTACTCCAGGGTAACTGTCAACATCTCCTCTCACCCTATAATAAATATGACATAGCTTATCCCTTAACAAAAAGGAGCCAGTCTGCCTTGCGCTTGAGAAGGACAAGGCCAGCAAATAAGCAGTTGCCACAGGCTACTTGTCATGCTCTAGAGTAACTTGCTTAAGTGCCCATATATCCCAACATCTGTTTATTGATAAGCCTCTAGATGCTGACCAAACAAGTGGCATGATGTTTGAAAGTATAATTATGATAGTTAAGAGTGAACAGCCTTTGTGGTGAAAATGATCCCTTCTTTGTTCTCAGTAAGAGCGTTCATATTGTAATAAATACTCTACAAAAAAGGTTCTTCCAATCTGCCCCAGGCAATGGTGTCAGCTGAAGATCTTAATGTAAATACATTTCATTATCATCTTTTACACAAAGTAAGATTTGTTCTTATGACCAGCTTGCTTGTTACTTATGCAAACAAAAGGCATGTAAAAAGGGCCTGTGATTTTTTTTACATCACAGCATCTGGCCATCGTACAATGAACTTCAGTTGTATTCCTTAATTCAGTGAGTAGCGAATGTTACAGAACTAGTTCACCACTAAAACCAATCCAGACAAAATTCAAAACATCTTTTACTGTTCAACAGAAAAGAAAGATACTACCTTAGACCTCCACCGGGCCAGGTCATTAGCTAATATAGCTGTAGCCTGGCTGTATTTGTTGCAGCAGGGGTTGTTTTCCAACAGGTGAAGACCTCTTCCTACATGTGTAATATATGACTTGCCCATACTGGGGTTTGTGGAGCAGACTTAAGTTCCTGCTATGCTTAATCCATCTGCACTGAAGTAAACTACATCTGCACAGCACAGCTCTTTGTGACAATATGCATTCTATTATCAATATGGAAAGCATATAAAGTTCAATGCTCATTAGGTCTTTGTTTATAACATACTTATGGACACATCTCTACTCCATATTAGCCTGGAAGCTCTCCAGTCATCTCACACTGGTTTGTGTCCCAGCAGGACAGACCCTTCTGAAGCCCTCCAAAATTCTGATCTCAATCGTATTTAAAACAGCTGCAAACTGCCAGAGCCTTCTCATCAAGGCTGCCCATAAACTGAACAGAGAAAACACTCCAGGAGTACCCAAAGGGCTTATTACATTATGGCACCCGGATACAAAGGAAGTAATGTGGAAAGAAAAAAAACACACACCACCAAAAGACCCAACTTGCAATCTGCCAATATCAGGAGGAAGCCAAAAGTTACAATCAGAATTGAGGAGAGATACTTTATTTCAACATTCTAGATTTGAAGTAAATGACTGTAATCCTACCCACAAGTCCCACAACTCAAAGGACACAATCCACAAGAACAGAATCCATGGTGATCCAGCACTTAAACCTGTGGGGAATTCCAGAAAAAAACCCAACAAAATGTGCATTTAGAGATCTCTTAGAACATGAAAAGCAAACACAGATGGCTCAAAAACACAGAGGATTCCTCCGGTCTGAATAAGAGGACTTATCCACTCTGAACTGGTTCTCACTTTCCTCAGGAATTGGCTCCAAGAACAATACTATAAAATTATGAAAAAGCACAGAGGCCATTTCTGAAGATCACCAACAGGCATGCTGGCTTCCTCAAAAACACAGCAAAGCTATGCTGTTCCAGCACAGCAAAACAGCTTCCCTGAAACAGTGCCTGGACCACAGCATTGAGGGCACTAAATCTCTGCTCAGCACGAGCCGCTGCTTTCCTCCCCCTCCACAGCAAACCTCAGTCCCCAGCAGTAAGATCAGCTGCTCTGGCACCCACCTTTCCAGCATCAAAACCCCGCAGCGTTCCAGCCCGCAGGTTACCTGCGACAGCCGCCCAGCAACTACAAAAGGCTTAATGAGTTTAAATTTGTACATTAAGAAGCCATTTGCTGCTAAATTTTTGTCAACTTTCTTTCAAAATACAATTTCATTCTATTTGCACTTCTAATAGTTAAATATCCTTTGGTTTTGGATTTGAAAAATATTTTTCAAGTATTGAATGTTTAATAAAAATTTAATATAAAAATTATATATACTTTGCTCTTTCTACATAAATATGTGCAAAAATATTCTCAGAAATGTTATAGAATTAATAAGGAAAATATTATGAGTTTAATAAAAAGTGCATTAAAAATTGCATAACTATATCCCTGTAGGCAAGTGGGAATATGAGGCACTGACTGCATGGTCCCTCCATTCTGCTCGAGGGAATCTCATGTTACGTACAGCATTCCAAAAGCCTTGGCCCTTCTGCCTCTTAACCGCTGCTGAATACCTCTTTGCTCTCCAGAGCCAGGAGAAGGAGCTGCTTTTTTTAGAGGAACTAAACTCTCTAAATTAGGGGATGCATCTTCATGAGCTCAAAGATCTGCAAGAATTTGCACATTACTATTTTAAAAAGAAACATGCAATTTTTTCAAATATATATTTTAAAGATAAATAACATTTTCACGCATCCACAGCAGGACAAATTTGCAAAGAGCTCCTGTATTCATGTGGGCACTCCAGCAAAGAAGTAGGGAGCAGTGCTCCCCACTACTACTACATCTCTTCTGCAGAGCACCCCACTATAACCCAGCTTCATCCTTCCTCATCTGTTACTCATGACAGCAAAGCGTGGAAACAGAAACTTTTTTTTTCCCTGCCTCTGCCTTCTGCTACATTATAGAGAGTGGCAATCTAGCAAAAGTCTTATCTTTTAATCTATGTCTTATCATGATTCAAACAGTACGATACCTTAGGAACAAGACCTTGCCACTGAAATGATTTCACAGAACATCCTTATAAAAGCTGTAACTTAACGAAGTTGAATCATCAATCTTCCAAAACATACTCTGGCAAAAGGTAATCAACTCTATGCGTCATGTTAAAATAAGCAGAGAAGGAAACATTTTAATTAATGAACTTGAATGTTTGAATTCATCATGGGGCTTACAGAAAGGGTAAAAAAAAAAAAAAGAGATAAATTACTGTTCTTGGTAAAGACCCCAAGGAAATAAAACAAACAACATTTAACAGAGTTCAATTTTCATTTGTCACTGAAATAACGAATACTAAAATAATAATTAAATGCCCTAAAGATTTCTATGGTAGCTGGTAATAACCATATCATGAACCACCTAGTAAATTTTTGCTTTAGGATTCCTTAGCTGTAGGTATGTTGGTTTAGTGGCCTGAAATAACTGTGGTACAAACCCTCAATTATTTTCCTGCTTGTATACCCACTGTACACAGCTGCCTAGGGGTCTGACTAGTGGGCCAGCAGTTCTGACTCGAGTATCTGCCTCTGCAATATCCTTTGACATTACCTGAAGCTGCACAGTTTTACTCCACTTGGCAGGTCTTGGGTCACATCTCTGCAATTAGCCTGGTACCTAGAGCAAGATGAGCCCTACTAACAGCTGGCTAAAGCTCAGCCTGTCCTAACATGGTGTTTTTTCACACTTGGGAACACAAAAAGACCAAGCTTGCAAAAGACCACAAACAATATCCATAGCTATCTGAAGTGTAAGCACTCTGACACAGAGTACTCCTTTCATCTCTCGCTCCATGACACAACTGGGGCCTTGAAGCTAGCTGAAAACCAACGGCACTGTTGCCATACAAGTGACAGAAATGAAAAGATCAAAATAGAATAAAAGATTAAATAATAAAAATCTTTAGTAAATAAAAATCTTTAATAAAAGATTAAAATTGAGAAGGGAGGGAAAGGAAGAAGTAAAGCAAATATTTTGCTGACATCATTCTCCTGTCTTTATGAGAGTGACAACGTTTTTTGGTTATGATAGCGACTGAGTTACGCCATGCATGAGGATGCAACTTTTCGGTCATGGCATTTACCTTCAGTCAAATGACTTTGTCACTCATTATTTACACCATGTAAACATTACGCTCTTAAAGGTAAGAGCAGAAATTCTGCTTTCATATTCTGACCTGAATAACTGAATAATTTTATTCCAAATTGTCTTGGAATAAGCTTATTCTGACTAGCTGGATAATATTTTCTTCCTCTTTTTTTTGTCTGCAGCTGTGAAAAACTTGTTGCTTAATCACAATATACAGACTTTGGATATAAAAGTTTTATGAAGAGCAACGGATGCTTTAATGCTATGCATACTTTGTGTATATTAAGTATATTTGCATATATTCTCACCAAATACTGTGTCAATTACTGCTTTCTACTTAAAGAGCAGAGTAGAAAGTGAGAGCATTTGAAGAGAGATTTGTAAGTTGATATACTCTTCATTTAAATAGACAGAAAGTTACTGTGGGAAGAAACATAAAAAGGCAATGAAAGAAAATCGAGAGTCTTGACTATAGTAATTTAAGGAGTGACAAAAAGTCAACATAATAAAATAGAAGAAAGCTCAGCTACAATGTTATAGCAGGATAGATTCAAGTGTATGAAATAACCTAAGTAATCTAAGTGTGAAATGCTAAGAAATATTCAAAAGTGTCTGCGCATTTGTTAAGTAATTAAGCCATTTTTAAAAGGCCAGTTCAATACTAAGCTGTGACATAAAATCTTATTTTAATTCTAACTTAAATGTTTTAAGTGAGAATAAGGTGTGAAGAGACCTTATGCTGCCTTTTGCACAAGATTAATTTAAGCCTTACAGCAAAACGTAGAGAGAAATTGGCATTCTTTAAAATGTCATGCTGCTCATCCTGTTAGAGCCAGCCTCCAGCTTCTGTTAAAATTAAAAAAAAAAATCTACATCCAGTTTTTGCAGGTTTTTATTCATGGGAAGAAAGGGGAAGTGTAAATCAGTAGAATAATTAAATGGGTTAGAAAGAAAGTATAATGAGAATGGCAGAAAAAGAAGTCCTGGAATTAAGAAAAAGAAAAAAAGGAAAAAAAGGAAAAAGTAAATGAAACATGTTAGCTGCAGCAGCTGTGCCCAGTGCCCCCACACAGAGCTCAGCAGTGCCCGCTGCAGTCAGCCCCCCCAGCACCCATTTCGTCTGCTCCTCTCAGGATGCTTTACAGGTTCACCCCACTTTTCCCCCCCGCTTCCAATAAAGGCCCCCCATCACATTCATCCCAAGTAGGCGCTGAGCTGGACTGTCTTGGAAATCCCTCTTTCCCCAGCCTGTGGTGTCGCAGGTAACCTGCTCTCACCTGGCTCAGCCTTTCGTACCCCCTGGGCTTCCCAGTTCCCCAGCAGGCTCAATTCCTTTTGCTAACTTTCTGCCCAGTAGCAGGGTGAAAACTGACCTGAGAAAGAAGAGCCCACTCATCATACAAAGTTTCTGCCATGTACAAAAAGCATCCATCTGAAATGCAATGAAGTCTAATTCCAATAAAAGCTCTGCATCTAAAAACAAGTTTTCTCATCATGATACATACCAGAACTGTTACCAATTACTTTCATCAGGGGGACTGCAGAATTAGTAATCTAATTTTCCAGATCATAAAAGCCTCCCTGGATTGTACCAAAAGAAATATTTGATTTACTCTCTCCTGGAATCCTTTTGTACTTGCACCTGTGCATTCAGAGAGAACACTGCAAGTTCGATCAAGATCTTTTAGAACACAATTTGAGGCAGAAATGCAACTTGGCTCCAAGTAATCTGGTTTCACTGAGATCTTCTGACCTTCCTTATTTGATAAGGCACAAAGAGTATGGTAGTGTCCCAAAATACAGAGCCTGGGGAAAAAAAAACAACTCTGCAAAAGAACTCATATTTAATGACCACCTGGGCAGTCCTATTCTGTAGCACTTTGCGAAGTCTGTATCTTCCCTTCATGTCAAAAGAACACGGATGACAGAATTTTGACTCTAAGTCAATAGTTGCATTACTGTGACTCAACAGAGCCGGGATTTCACTTGTAAGTTAGGTCTACATATTATTGTTTCCTGAGATACAATAACAAAATACAGGAAACCTAATGAAAGCAGTTGGTTGCTGTTATTAGGGTGTGGGGGAACACTTTGAACTATGAAAGTCCTTTCCATACTGGTCTATACCGGTGACAGCAGAAAAAACAGGGTTCATGCTTAATATTTATTTTCTTTGAAGCATCAGTTATTTTACAAATTACAATTTCCAAACAGATATTATTAATTATTTACTATAAATAAAGATCTACAACACAAGAGGAACCGATGACCTTACCTGCTGATTTACAAAGTGTTCAGGGCAGCACACAAGCAGGCAGCTTTAAAACATAACGAAAAACCTGAGGCCATTTTTGTGAAGGAACACTCAAGAAATCAAGGCACAAAAATCAAACAAAAGAACACTAAGTTTCCATGGGGATTTTCACGTACATCAATGAAATGGCATTCACTTCCTACAGCTTTATTGTCCTTGCATCTCTATCACCAAAAAGTCTTTGTGTTAAAATCACTGATGCTAGAATGGCAAAACTTGTGTCCACACAGTTACAGACAATGCTAGCAAAGAAAATTATCTATCAAGTCCATAAATTAATGTTCAGCTATTTCAGATAATCAGGTAGGATAGCTTATGGAAATCAGCACCATTTTAACATATCTTAGATATTTAATGTCATTTTAAAAAAAAAATCAAACCTAGCTTTTCCCCATTTTATTTGTGTAGGACTGAATGGTTTTCTCAGATTTTTCTTCCCCCCAGACCGATAGTTATTGCAGAAAAATATAAAACAAATATGCTGTTGCTGACAGCAACCACCTACTGATTTTACAGCATGGAAAAGTTTCAGATTACAGTTACTTAAGAACTCCACGTGTGGGTGTGTTTGTTTAGCTGTGAAAGAAAGCTTAATTAATCAGCTGAAAGTTTATCAGCACACACACCTATTAAATTCTGCTACAAATTTAAAATAATAGTAAAGGCAGGAAGACTATGCTTTCATCAGATTAGATCTATTTTAGTTATAGTACAAAAATGGTCAGAAATCAGATTTTAAAATATAGCTGTGAAAGATTAATTTTAACAAGTGTCGATCCTCAAAGAGTTGAACAGACATTAGATCAGTGCCTTGTGTCCCAAGTGGTGCCACTGCTCAGAAGGAGTAAAAGAGAAGTAGACCTAGTCTCCTGTTTATTACATCTACATCCTTCTCAAGTCATCTTGTACCTTCAGTATTTCTTCTAAATGGAAAACTAAGGAATTTGTTTTCAAATTATGAAATAGGATTTTAAAAAAGGAAAAGGACTCAACTGAAGTGAGTACAATGCTGTACTCCTTTGAATAAATCCAAGCTGATTCAGCAAATACACTAAAAGTTACTGTCTTTCAGCCTACCACATCTGAAATGACTACATGAATAATTAAGGCAGCCCGGTTTGTGCATCTTTGCAATGGAGTAACATGAAAGAAGAAACTCTGTTCCTTTCCAATGCTTTTCACCTAATCACTATGTCTACTCATTTTCTAAACCGTTGGTTAGGAGTGAAGAAAACACAGACTGAAGGGTGTACTTGAATTAAGTGTAAAACACCAACGGTGCCAGAAGAAACTGCTGCACGTATCTTCTACCCCAGCCATATGTTCCCACATACGTATCTTCCACCTTTCCTCTAGCACCCACGCTCTCGAACTACAAGGTGAACCAGAATGGGGAATGATTCAAAAGAAACATAAGGTGTGCTGGGCTCATGGGCCTCTCACCCACGTAACAACGCGCCCGCACAGGCACTCGGCCTCCCACTACGAGCAGGCAGGCGGGCCAGGCCACTGCCTTCAGCAGCAGTAAGGCTCGTAGGTCTGCAGAAGCACGGCACTACCAGGCTGGAAGCGGAGCCAACAGAAAGCACCATCCTCCGGGGCAGGAGAGAAGCCAAGCTGCTCCTCATGGGGACACAGCAGGCTGCACGGAAAAGACGCCAAAGCTGCCACTGAGCCGGCGCAGCTCCGCACCCAGTGGCAATTCCCAGGCGGACAGAGCTGTGCTTCGCTGGCCCCCTCACTGCCACGGCTTGGCTTGGCTCTCCAGGCTCAGAAGCAGATGATTCTGATACGACAGAAACAATCAATCCTCTTGTCCTTTCCTAGACCCTTGAATAGATTTATAGGTCTTGCTGACATACTTCCAAGAAGTCAAATAGTGCCAGTGGTTTTGTACCAGTAGGACACTCAAAAAAGAAAGCAATCCCCCCCAAAACAAAGAATGCCCTAACGGAATGAAATGGTCCTGGAATTGAACCGGTGAAGGTATTTGGAAAAATAGTACAGGCAGCCCATACAGAAAAAACTGATGGAACAGTAAAATGCCATGTCAGTAAGTATATCCAAAATTATCATCTATTTCCTCCCTCAAGAAGCCTGATTCTAAGCAGGTATAACTCATCTAAATTAGATCAGCTGAAAACTTGGTCCTTCAATCCTAGAAATTCCCATCTGAGCAGAAGAGATAGGAGAATGAAATTCCATCTATGCCCGTGAACACTGGCATTTTGGCTAGTAAGAGCTGGTTTCCATTAGTAAAGCGAAGGGAAAAAAATAAAAACCAATGACTGCTCCATGAAAAATTAGGAGAGAAGTATTTTATAAACCTTTGTTAGTTTAGCTGTTATGAGGCTATTGCATAAATACCCCATACTAATTTTATTGGCTCATAGCACATATAATTTGAAAGTATTATGTTACCTGCATAAACCATACATATGGTTCAGAATGTCAGCGTAATCTGTCTGTGGGAATGGTAATGTATGGTTCTGGAATAGAGATGGTGTACATAAATTATGCAAGGTATTTTCTAATCCTCACAATATTTCAAGGAATGGGACAGCCATTATGCAACAAGAAATGTCTCCTTCACCTTTGTGACAGATGGGACACGAACATTATTGCTTTTCCCAGTTCCTTCAGGGCAGGTCACTCTCTCAGTGCACTATGGTAATGTGCCACTAATTCTAAAGGCTTCATCATTCGTTCAGATTTCAGCATTTCATTGTGGCAGAAAAGCTACCATTTTCCATTTGCTTCATATGACCTTATTTACTTTTTACCACAGGAGTGCCAAAGGAATAAGAAAGTCACCTAAATGAAGTTTAGAACAGTGCATGTGATGAACAATTTTGTTGGTAATATCAAATGGCTGCTTGCTTTTTCTTAAAAGTTGCCTCGGAAGCACTGTGAGACATTTAAAACATCTTGGTCTCATAATTAAACAAGGACGGATCTGTGAGAAGACCCAGGAATATAAATAGCTGTATGAAGTGGTCAACTCCCACAAACTCACTGTATCACTCTGCACAAGTCATTTCATTTCTCTGTACTTCAAGTTTTCGTTTCACTTGACAGAGTGACAATGCTGATATTTACCTTTTTTTAGAACTTAATTTGATTAAAAGATATGACTTCCGTCTGATAACTCTAAAATAAGTGCATTTTAATTTTAAACCATGAATTTCACAATCCAAAAAACATGATTCAGCAGTGGAAGTACTGTTATACTGCTCTTTCTCCTTAAAAAAAACAAACAAATCTGTATGTTCAGAAGCACAGGCAGGCCTATAGATTTAGATTTTGTAAAAATGTTTTCAAAATAACTATATCAAACAGCATGACAATTCATATAAGAATATGAAAATCCTATTTTTACCATTGCATTTCAAGAACTCTCTTCTTGAGGCAAGTTGCCTTAGTTGGACCAAACTAGTTTAGTTACGCTGTACCACTGCATACGACAGGCACAAAAGGGGAGACTAAAAGAACTAACATTTCCAGCGTTTGCAGTGACAATTCACACTACAAAATACGAAGCCAAATACAAAGAGAAATGAAAAAACCAAAGGTCTCCTCTAATCTTGTTGGAAATAAAGTTCCCTCCAGACCTTAATCAGTAGCTGAACTTTTTACCTTGAGTACATGTGCAATGTTCACCAAACGCTGAAGTCATGATCTTCAGCATAAAGAGCAAAATGCCACTGTGCCTGAAGCTTTTGTAGTGACAAGGATTCATCAGGTGTGTTACGATTGCGTGTCACAGCTGCCAAGATGATGAAAAACCTTTGCATTTTAAGAGGCTCTGTATTTTAGGTTTATTTGGATACGCCTTCATGAAGGCTGAAAGAGGAAAGACTTAATCCAACATCTGGGTTATTTTGCTGAAACTAGAAGACAGCAAAAAATCTTTCTTTTACCTTTTATGTTTTGTATGTATTATTTTTAATTGCTCTTGGAAGAAAATGAAAAGATTAACATAAGGACATCATCCCAACCAACAAAGACTGACTCTAATTAGCTTCTGAGAAGCAGAATACTTTTAAAGCTGCCTCTTTTGTTAACCCTACATTGTTTTAAAATAATAATTTCTGGTTCAACTAACCCATTTCTTGGGCCAACTGCATGAGATACAGGGTTTTTTCTCCCTACTTCAGATATTTTCTGGAATATCTGAAAATAAATAATAAAAATAAAAAATAATAAAAATAAAAAATAAAATAAATCTGAAAATATCTGAAAGGGAGGAATAATTGATTGACTTGTGCTCATCATGCTCAAACAATGATAGAGAGATGATACTGATGCTGTCATTTCTTCCAGTTTATAACGCAAAAGTCAAAACATGTATTCTATAAATCATTGTCTTGATTTGCCATCGCTTATAATTTGTTGAGTTTTCTCAATCCCTGCAAACTAGCAATAGCCATGGCAATGCACTGATGCCATGTATTTCTAGTGTTATACCTTTGCAAAGCAAATGTAAAGAGGACTGAATGAAGCACATTGCAAAAGGCGATTGGATTCCATGAGCTCAAAGAGTTTAGAAGATCATCATATCAGTTAAATCGTGGTAGAACAAAACCACATGCAAGTGTTTAGAGACTCTGCTCTAATGCAACGCACACATACACAGAGAAGAGGTCCAGTTCACTGAAGCATTACAAATCAAGGCGCAATCACTTTCTTGTGCTTCAAGTGCCCTGTGAGGAACTGAAAGGTTAATGAGCAAGGCAGCTTTGATTGCCTTTTTTTCCCTAAATACCTGGCCCATAAACTAAACAGAACTGCCTTTAAAAGCTCCATATTCCAAAATTTCTATAGTAAATGTTCTTCTGTTGGAATTTTCTATTCGTGGAACTGGGCTATAAATAGGGATATAGTATCTTTAATAGGTTGCAGACACCATATTCTTTTCAAATATCCTGACTTTGCTAGAGGCTATAATGACAACAGCGAAATAGCTTAGATACCACTGGGAGCAATTTGTCAGTGCAAAGCTCAGGGTCCAGTGTTTTCCTGTTGTAATTAGTGGCTAGTGCATGCTCACTATTACCTTAAGTTACTGTAGTAATTCCAGATTCAACCATACGTCCACTGACTAGTGGAGGGTACATGTGTCTATGTTTGGATAATGCACCTTCTGTAAATTGTTCCGGTTAGTCCTTTTCAATTTATTTCATGGTTCCAACAAGAGTCTTGAACTGGCAGTGTCAGCAACATGTGTTTTTGACATTACTGAGAACACAGACAAGAATGATTTATGCCATTTTTTCCCTTCTCGGATTGAACAGGTATAAAAAAAAAGTCATATGTAGAAAGTCATACAACAAAGAGAAAGTTTTAGAAAACTTGACTTAGATGGAAGGTGTGAAGATGAGATTTTTATGTTACTAGAGTTAACATGTTAGGAATCATTCCTCAGTTACTTAAAAGAAACAATTATTTCTTCACATTATAAATTCCTTACATAGGAAGTCCTGCCCTACATGTTTGTACAGTCTTTCAAAAGTAAGTGCAGCATTTCTTCCTGCTTTGGTGGCAATATTGCCTGTCACATTTCACACCAAAATTCGCGCTCTATCTTGCTCAATTACAGTCAGTGACAAAAATCCAATTAAATTCAAAAGGAAGCAGTATTAAGCCTTATCCAGGTAAAACTTATTTTCACACTTTTACTGCATGGACTCCAATAGTCTTAAACAATGATTGCTTCAAAAACGTTACAGATGCAGCTTTCCTCTGAGCCACATGCTCTACGCTAGCTCACCACTCACCAGGTGTGACATATAGCAAGATGCAGAATTTCACAGTGGGAAAGGGCACGCACCAGCGCAGCGCCCGAACGCTATTTGGGTGAGACGTTCTGCTGTGCAGATAAACCATGTTTTTTTATCAAATCAGAAAGAGCAGAAGTGGGACAACAGTGGGAGAAGGCAAGATGACAGCAGCTCACACTCAGTGGGTACTGTCGCACCACTGTGACCTCAACGCAAAACTCACACAGTGACTTCATGCTTCGCAAGCCAGCATCCCCTCCTGACCTGTGCTCTGTGATCACACACTTCAATGTTTCTGTTGACTCTGAACCAAAGACCAATATGTTGGCTCAGTAATAGTGGCAAAAGTCTTCTGGCAATGTAAACCATTTGTCTAGCTGTATCTGTCTCCTTGGGCCTTGAACTATATCCATGCATTTACAATAAATATGATTTGCAAGATGAATTATGACACATGCCCAGTTTAAATCTGCCCACTGTGCCACCTCTGGAAGTAGCAGTCAGGGTCTTTGCCTCATACAGCAAGAACTTGTACTTAAAAACCAAACAAAACCCACCACAACACTATCGGTACTAAGAGCAGGACCGTACTCATGCTCATCTTGCAGGTCTGTGCTGCAATACGGTCTCACACTGCATCCAGGTGTTAAAAGCATCACCCAGGAACATGTGGCCTTGAAAACAGCCATACATCTTTGCAAACCTTCCACCAGGAAGATCCAGAGTACCCAGATTCATACTAATAGCCAGTGTAATAAATCTGTTGCTTCTTGGCTTGTTTTTAATCCTTTTTCCCCTAACAGGCCATAGCATTTCACTTACTTGATCCTACTTTTAGCCAGGAAACTTTTGCTTGAGATAAAAAAAAGTGTATTTTAGGAAGTCACCGAGTCTCTGCAATAGATTGCAAGCAATGAAAAAAAAAAAAAAATCACAAAAAGCATTGATAAATTATTCCATTATGTTGATGATCTTACCATTACAGAAAAACGAATCTTTCTTTTAACTGTTTCAAGCTTTCACTTCCTGCTGCTGGCTCTTATCTGTGCTTTTTAGGTTAAATGATAGTTTGGCATATCATCTGAAAGGGTGGGGTTTTTTGTTGCCTTGTTGAGTTTTGACTCATGCAGTAACTTATTATAAAAGTAATTTAAAAACAGGGGAAAGTATTTAAGTATGTACTCCAGTAGTAGTAAGAAATTCTAGTTTCACATTATAGAAATTATTTTCTATGCTATGGTCATCCTGGTGTTCCATTAACATATATTATCTTTCAACCTGAACAGGTTTCTGTGCACATTTATGAGGAATGAAAGAGAAGGTGCTTATGTGCACATTTACGAGGAATAAAAGGGGAAAGAAAACCTGTACACAAAAAAACAAAGGACAGGCAAATTGGATACTAATTCAGTGCTCAAACGAACTTGAAGCAAACAAATGATGGGTCAGACTATTTCATTGCTAGAGTCCAGCAAAAAGCTGCTTCTTACTCGAGTAAGTTAAAAAAGTTCTAGACATAAATTAAATGACATTTTCTTCTTATCACTTCCAATGCCTAAAGATCCCTGCATCGCTGTCGAGACTTAGTTTCGGGTAGAAAGCGTTCCTCCAACCAGACAAAAATTTCCAACTCGGCAGAATGCAAAGCATGTCCTCACAAGCACCATCAACCCTTCTAGGATACAAACACACCTGCTGTGGTAGGACACAAACACCAGTGCCGTACTCTGTAATAGGGAGAGAACTCCATGTGTTTTCTCAAAAGTTTGGGCCAGACCAAGAAGCTGACTGCCACTCTTAAAGTCTTGTTAAATCTAGCTTTCCCTACACCTTATATTTTTACTACATAAAAGAAATTTAAGCTTGAAAAGAGAGACCACTTACAAGGAAAATTATAACACACCTGAACTCAGCAATTTTAACCTGAATATTAAGAATGATAAGGTTATGAGAAACAACAGTACAGAATTTTGTGTCAATAGCGTAACAATTTTAAAGCTTTTTCCCCAGGGTGTGGCATCTTTTCCTAGCTGAAAGGGCAAGCTTAGGCTATCGCAACATTAAGGAGCTGATGAATGACCTTGTGGTCACACTTGTTTTAGGGATTGATCATGTCAAATTAATTCCTAGAAGAAATCAATTGTTCTTACCTAGCTCATTTACGTTAATAAGAAAATATTAATGACTTCACTCATTTTCGCCTGCTGGTATTTCAAGAGGATTCATTATCTCCTACGAGAGCAAAACAAACCAACCCATGCAATTTTTCCCAGTTACTCAGCATTAAAATAAAATATTTCTCCATGCATTTAACTGACAATTGGATCATATAACAATTAGTCTTGTATTGCTGGCTTATTTTTATGGGTGTAATTTTTATCACACACAACAGAAAGCACATAATAATTTTCTTCCGTTGCTAACTTCATGTTGAGAAAAGCACTACAGAAACCCAAGGCCACAATTACGATTTCCTGTTCAGATAGTCATAAAGTCTAACACGCCATAAGAGGAACAGGGATACAAATGTGCAGGTAAAAGCAGTTCATATCATTTCATTCCTGGAAACAATCCTTAGGAAAACATTCAAACTGAATCTTTGTGGTGGGATTTAAAACTCATGATGACTGCCAAAAACTTAAATAACGCTTTATCAGATGCTGGGATTAGCCTCTTTGTGAGCTACACACTATGAATAACCCATGTCTGACCATTCATCCTGGCCTTTCTTCCCAGAGGGAAAAATATAATAGGAAGGTGCATTTCAAGACAAAATCCAGAATTTGATTGCTATATTCTCTGTTCAGTGCATACTGCTATAATTTCTGGTAAAATGTCCTAGTTAAGGGTTACAGTAAATTGATCACATAATACTACAGGAATTTATCATGTAATAGAAAAGGAATTTAAGAGCTGAATACCTAATATTTATTAATAAAACAGGTCTGTGGATAGAGACAGTTAGGGGATACAGTTTACATTATTACCTGATCCTACATTAAATTAAAGAGCTGGTAAAATCAGAACTGCAAGGAGAAAATAAACTCTCAATGGGATTTTTCAATTGGAAACTTCTGAGTGAGTAGCGCAAGATCGGGTATTTACTCCCTGCATCCCTTCTGCCTCTAGAAACAGGCCACAAGCTTTGCTTCTCCCTTTGGATCAGAAGTCCAAGCCCATCTGTGCAGAGAGACTCTGCTGCCACCCTCTGTGGTATCTGAGATGATTCAAAACACTAACTGTAAGTAAAATGCCAACCACTCTAAAAATTTAGGGACAAAGATCTCTGGTTGTGAAAGAGCAGACACAATGAAAAAATACTAGGATATAATTAGATACGGAAAGTAATAAAAATATCAGTAACTGGCACATAAGGACTTAAAGTGGTGTTGGTACATGGATGACTTCGATAGTCTAGTAGCTATGTTAACCAGCTTAACATCTTTTGAGGCTACCTTTGAAGAATGATAAAAGAGAATGCATCTTAACTATGTGTTTATCTCCGGTCTAGTTCACTGCTACAGACATCTTTTTTTCCTGAGAAGTTTAAAAAAGTATATAGGTAAGGGAGAACAAACATATACTTGTTCCAGGTTATCTATCATCTCTTAATCTGAGATTCATTACAGGCATATAACTGATTGATAGAGAACAATGTGTTTGGTCAAAATAATATTTAATCTCTCATTAGACAGATACAATACTGAATGAAGCTTGTGAGAAGGAATTATATTAATTATTAACTGATAAAAACCCTGTTTTTCCCAACCATACTTGTGATTATTCAAACCTATTTTATGCCAGGGCAGATAGGATATTGTTGTTCTCGCTCCACCTCTGCGAGAGCAGCCCCTATTTGAGGAAGCACAGTTTCCTACCCTGCACACACAGCTACATTTCTCATTCACTACCTTAATATTCTTGCCTGTTAAACCATTGATCCAAGTAGCCTTTCGGGAATGCAGAGGCCGAGTGCTTTCGCAAAGCAGACAACCTAAAAATCAGAAGTATTTTTATTTAATCACGACATTCACAGACCCAACGCTGTCCCCAGCGGTTGCAAAGCCACTCAGTTTTGGTGAAGGAGAAGTCTACCCTTTCTGCAGAGTCTTCAGAAAGGAAAAGTTTTCTATCTTTTCTCCTCACCATCTCCACTTACATTTTATTTAGTTTTCTGTAACCCTGCCCGTCACAATAAATAAGCTTCTCAAGTGGATGGTTCCCATGCTAGTGGTGCCTCTTTGCTATACTCTGCATGGCAATGGTGTGGTGCCTTCACTTGCAAGCTGCAATGGGTCTTCACGAGGAAGAGAATTTAGCTTTAAATCTTACAATTTGTCAGAAACAGCAGAACTGAAGTTAGCCATACAACTTTAACTTAGCTTTCTAGTTAAACAGTATCTGAAAACAATACAGCCATACGATCAAAACATTAGTCTGTCTCCACAACAACAACAACATTCTCTTACACACACACACAAAAAAAGTCACTCGTCATTGTCACTGAAGAACAAGAACATTAGATCCTTATTCACCTGTTTGGAGAGTAGGGGAAGAAACCTTGCATGCAAAACAATAAATTCTTTTGCTGCATTTTTGAACTTGACATTTCGACTGGACATTCTAAATTTAACACACAAATCAGACTCATATATTCATCTGAACAGTACTAATGCGCTTATAATTTTTCCTAAATGAACAACTTATTCTACACCTTTTATCCTTATTCTAGTATCTAGATACATACTGCAAATTACTAGATGAACATAACTTTTTTTTCTTCTAGATTTTGTTTAGTAGGGTTATTACAAGCTAACAGACACTTCACATGAAAAATAAGAAAAAAGCAACTTGGTATCCAGACATCTCCTAGTAGGTCACTTGTGGAGTGTTACAGTACTGTTTGGCAAATGGTAAAATGTTTTCCCTTTACAACTTCAAAAAGAAACATCAGCAGCAGCAAAATGTATCTGTCAACTATTTATTGGGGTAGTAAAATCCTCCTGATTCGCTATGTAAAATAAGATGCCTCAATCCTTACCAATCTTCTGAACCAGGAATACAACAGTTTCTTCACTCATCATTTTAACAGAGAAAAGAGCAGAGATCTGTTTCTCTTTAATGAAAAGGGGAAGAAGGTGGTGGCAGAAGAGGCGGTAGTCTGTCATTTCTAATGTCTTATTTCCCCTGACAGCTGAGATTGTTTGGGTGAAGAGTTTCAAATTCGGGCTTCAAACCTCAGCATGCAAATACATAGAGGGAGGAGGTTACAGACATCACACTTTTTCCGTTCCTATTGACACTTTTATTAAAAATGGAGTTCCAAAAACATTTTAATTGTCATTTGCACATCTACCTGGCAAACTCGACAAGCACATCACATAGGGGATGTGGACTGGTGCATTTATTTCAATAAACATCATATGGATTTTGGTAATCGTGGATCTGGCACCTCTTCATAATAGATTTAGGACAAACTGGAACATTTTTGCAAAAATTGCTATAACCAGGTGCTTCTGCCCCTGAGGCTAAACTACCTTTTACTATTCAGGTTTCCTATATTATGGAGGACAGAATTGGAAATCAAGTATATGGTCTACACTGTCCCATCCTCTTGCTGCCTCTTCCTCCCTATTTAGTTACTTTCTTAATAACCTCACACTGAAGGGCCTACTTCTTCCTAGCTGCTACAACAGAAGATTCTGTAGCCGCACTTTGCTATTAAAAAGATACAATGCTAAATTACTTGGAAAGACAACATCTGTCTTCATGAACTGAATTTTGTAAGAGAAAGCTTAAGTTCATCAAAAAGCAAGGCTTGAAATAGTGCAAGTACAAATTCCCTACAAGCATCAGATTTATCCTAGAAATAGTTAAAACTGCTAAGAGTTTTAACTCACAGTCAACATGCTGAGTACATTGGGAAAAATATCTACCTTGACAAGCAAAAACGAGACTTAACTCTCATTGAAATTTGTCAGACTCAGCTACCTGGGAACAGGCAGTTTTTAAATAGTTGAGGTCAATCATCCCTCACTAAGGGAGAGAATGCCAGCAGCTTCTACCCCACTTTTCCCATTAGATCTCCATGCAGAAAAAGGAACACTGATAAGGGTTTTTTTTGTTACTATAACATTTGTAACATTACTATAACATTTGATATTGACCCTTAACGTGTAGCTGGGGAGAAAGGAAGGACTTTGACTAGTATCTTAGGGTGTATTATTCATCAGGAACCTCTGATAGCAAAAAGTATTCTAACAGGCAAAAACCCCTTATGCCTGTTAAAAGCGTTAAGAGCAAGCTCAAGTGCAGAGTTTCCATACCAAATGCCAAAACTACATAATGCAGGGAACTGTGGCTAGACAACATAAGTTCAAACTTCATGCTTTATACTTCCAAGCAGCTTTAAGCACTTACAGACAGCGTTCATATTCCTTTCGATACCACAGAAATACCGACTCAGTCCTGAGGTCCACTGACAGAGTGTTCTCTTAAGACTGACCACCACCACAAGTTCCAGAAGGTGGGACAACCCCCTTTAGGAAAGAGCAAGGCAACTGCCACAGCTGTAGCTTTGAGAATATGTTAATCTGCAGATCTCAAACTTCATTTGCAAATCTGCAAACTTCATTGCCTCACCAACAAGCTGTACCAAGTAATCCAAAGAAAAGTCATATTTTTGATAGGAGATTAGCAGCGTGTCCTTCTAACTATTTCAATTGTGCTACCCTTCAGTATCCCTGTTTTAGAAGGGGGGGTAGAATAAGAACTTATGTGTGTCTTTAATTATTTCCATACCAGTTAGAATAGGCGTTATTTCTTTTCCCAGATAAACAATATTCATCCCCTTATACTAATTGTTTCCATTTCAAAATCACAAGATCCCTCCCACTCTAGTTTTGTGGTACAGAAATATCTGCCATAGCTGTATACACTATTTTGTGTCGTAATACAGGCTACTATAATTAGCTTCAATCTAACGTATACTTTTTAATATCTTGTTTGGTTTTTTTAAGCTTATAAGCAGAAGCAGAGCACCTTCTAACTCTTCCTAAAGGGACTTCAGCAACAGAGCAGAGAGAGAGAGATGTCTCAACTGATCTTAAAACTGTAAGACTGTGGGCTGCAAGAACTCTTTGACAGGTACTCCACACAAAAGATTAATGAAGACTTATTTTTGTGGTATGCACATTTCCCCCATCTCCCTTGACTAGTCTATCTTATCACACTGCTCTTGCTGTAGCTTACAGAGATAAATATACGTGAACTTGTTACCTCTGTATTACAAAACTGATTTTCAATGACAGTGATAAGGTAAGATAGAAACTATCCTGATCAAGTTTTGTTCACAGAAACTGATTAAACATAAAAGAATGTAGAAAAAAAATTGTCATCTAATAAAAAAATTTGTTGTTCACTCACTCTTCTGTTCCACAAAAGAAAAATAAGAATCATGTAACAGACTACGGAAAAGGGAAGAAGGCCACACAGAACACCCTACATTTTACTGCAGTTTTCTTAAGAAATACTTGCATATAATATAGCAACAAATAAAATCTTCTACTTCTAGAACTTTTCAATAAGCTTTCCAGTTGGCTTTCTCTCACCTTCACTTAGACCCAGGAGCTAAGTCCCATGCAAGAGCTATAGAAGCATGGAAGTGGCCAGCAGAGCAGACAGCCCAATGAAGAAAGTCACCACTCAATTAACCCTGAATTTGGGGGTTTCACATTGAAACGCCACCTTCCCTTTGAGCTTTTCATCAGCCTCCAACAGTTAGACACACAACTACCATGACCTTATCTGAACTGTAATATTTTCTAAACAGAAAGCTATTTATTCCACATTTGAAACTGAAAGCATTTTCTTCATTTTATTAGGTGAGCAGCAAGTACTGAAAAGGAATACATTTCTTGCAGTGACCAGAATTAACAGTGGAATTACTAGAAACCACCAGGCCTCCCCGAAAGGCTTCACATGCAGACAGAAACAGTGTGGTCAGCAGTCACATCAATGCTTGGTTTTCAACCCAAGTGAGGTATGGTTTCCTTGCCTTTCATATCAAATACAGTTAAGCAGATTTATTTCAGAAGTTTTCATGTTGCTTTTGCATTCACACATTAGTGCTCTGCTGCTTTCCTCAGACATTCCTCTACTTCCATCAGTAAGTCAGTCCACACGCTTAGGCCACAGACCTTATAGTCTCCATCCCGTGCCTTCAGGAGTTTCAGAGCAGCTTGGGTCTGTCCCCTGAGTAGCGCAGATCCCTGGCACAGGCAGCTGAAGCGCTCCCTCAGCTCCTCCCAGGACAATTCAGCTTTGTCAAGACAACTTTTAACCCACCGTCCCTGCAAGGGGTCATAGAGCAAGCGGCTTCCCCAGGCGGTTAACAGGTCCAAATAAGGTCTGCTTAACTGGGTATAGTAACCAGCTAGGGAGGCAAGAAGGGAGCCCGGGAGGAAAAGGCAGAAGGCAGAAAATCGCTCCATGTTCCCCAGCAGCCAGGAAAGCAGAGGCCTGGCAACGCATTCACCTCCCGTTCCACTCGCCTGGTTTCCGTCTACGCTGGTCCCATCCTGACCCCTGCCTCCGGCCTGCTCAGTACCACTCCCCTGCCTCAGCAGCTGCAGCGCCGCCGCCACCACCTCGAAGGCCCGGGGCTGAGGAAGCTGCTCCAGGACACCGGCCAGCCAGCGCAGCCGCCCCGCGGCCTCTCCAACCGGCTCGGCCTGTTGCCCCTCCTCCCACAGCCGGCACAGCAGCAGCTGCGCCTTCGCTTGCACCTGCGGCTCCAGCCCCTCTGGCGGCGGCGACAGGCCGCGGGGCAGCGCCAGCAGGCGGAAGGCGGCCTTCTGGCGGGTGAGGAGCGCCAGGCTGCGTAGCTCCGAGCCGGCCTCCGCGCCGGGAGGCTGCAGTAGGCTGTGGATCAGGCGGCGGCAGGCAGCGGGCGGCAGAGCACTGTTCTCCAGCAGCGCCAGGCCCAGCAGCTGCGGGCAGCGTCCCAGGTGGGGGAAGCCGAGCAGAGGACTCGGCTGACCCCGCCGCAGCCGCCGCCCCAGGGCTTCCCGGACGCGAGGTCGGCTGCGGAAGCGGTCGTGGAGGTGCTGGAAATACCGAGCCCACTCCAGGGCCCTTTCGAGGGTCAGGAGGTCCCAGTTCCGCACCAGCGCGGAGCGGGAGACGGCCAGAAGCGCAGGCAGCTGCTCCACCTGCTCCAGCACGGCCTCCATCACGGCCAGCCCCGGCCTTGGCGCCACTGGTTTGAGCAGAAGTCCCGCCTCCCGCCGGGAACTAGAGCCAATCCGAACCGGCGAGGGAGGGAATTTGTAACTCTATTGGGTAGCTCTGACGTCAATCCGATGCGGATTAATTTGCCGTTAAAGGCGATTTTAAACGACTGCCTGTCTCAGTCACTTGTGTCTAATCTGTCAGCGAAGGGTGGGGGAAATTTAGCCGAATTAAAGCGTTAAAAACCGAGCAGGATTAAGAAGTTAAAAAAAACCCCAACAAACAGCTAAGAGTCTTAGAATAAGCTTTAGAAGAATATTCCTAAATGCCCCTTAAGTAAAATTTCAAGAGCAAATGTCCCATGTCCCACATTTGGAGGTAATTCCCAATTTCTGTGGTACACCTCATCCCTGGAGGGCAGCCATGACCGAGCTCAGCATGGAGCCAGGCTGGCTCCTCAGCACTGCCCGCGGCTTGGTCCCCTGCCAGGGCTTCACCCTGCTGACCTACAAACTAATTAGCTTTGTAGCTCATTAGCAGTTCCCTTGGGTACCTGTGGTAGGCCTCTGGCTGCCTGCAGAGGTAATGGCTAACACCTACCCTGACCTTCTGGGCACCAATGCAGCCAGGGATTCACACACAGATGTCCCCCAGACAGCATGGTGGAAACGTGTTATAACTGCTTCTCGCTGTAGTGAGGAGAGGTGACTCCTTCTCCCTTTCCTGCCTCTGCCAGCTGAAGGACAGTTTTACATGGTAGGCCAGGGGTATCAGGCATAGCCTGCAGCCTACCTGTTCGAGTGACTGTTCCTGGGCATTTCCCTCATGTCCGCCGCCTCAAAGGTGCGAGATGGGTCCTTTGCTTCCATCCTCATCCTCACGACAGACCTACCACACTCAGTGCTCCCTCACAGCGTGGAATGGAGCAGACCGGCCTGGCTTCTGGCAGCTTCCGCAGGTGCTGCCTGCACCCCTGCCCCTGAGGCGGCGAAGCAGTGGCGGGAAGCCGTCGGGGCGCTGGAGCTGGTAGGTTTGAGAGCTGCTGCATGCTCCTCGGGGAGTTCACGAGCCCCGGGGCATAATCCTGGCCACTGAGCGGGTACGGAGGCAGCGGAGAGGCCTGGTGAGCCCCCAGTGCTATCAGCTGGGCTGGGAGCTGGGCTGCAGGGCAGTGCTGGCTGCAGTAGTGCCCGGGGCTGGGCATCCCCCTCTCACCCACGCCTGGCAGGAGATGGCCCCGTGGCCCACCCCCTGGGTGACAGCAGTGAGGGGCAACACAAACCCTGCTGCCGGCCTGCCGGAGCAACCATTTTGGGAAAGGCTTTCTGAAAGGTAAGAGCAACACCTGGCTGAGTAAGTTATGTTTGACAGGAATTTATTGAAGGAACCAGCAACAGAAACCGAACTATAATGTTGTGAGCTACAATACCATAAAGCAAACCATAATACTCTTCCTCTTGTGCAGAACTCATGTTTTTTTCCAGACATCTTAGTGCTGGAAATGGTTTCCTCTGGGTTTGTTATCTAAATGAATTGCATTCTGGGGTGATGGAGTAAGTGTGCAAAGACTCTTGATAGCAAGTATTCTTTAGTTTAGATAGTAAGGACACAACTCTTACAGCCTCCAGGTTACACCTGACTTCAAACTAACATGGGGGAAAGACAAGAAAGAGGCCCATAACGTGCTTCTGCTACTCTCTTTTCCACTAAGAAAAACTGAAGTCTCTGAACAGAGCCACTAAAGCCATTAGAGTCCCATGCCTTGCTAGGAATATGCTCAGACCTTGTCCCCTAGCCACACACCCCTGTCCTAAAGGTAGCTGCTAGCTGTTGGTGACAGGCTTCTCTAATTCACATCTTATTCTCTCTTTTGATTTATTTTGGAAGTAAGAAAATTTTAAGTAAGGGTTTAGATACTAGTCTCCCCTCTTCAAACCCTCTCCAGGGCTGCCCTGGATGGTTGTTTAGGAAATCTCTTTCAAGTACTCTCAAGAAAACAGAGCTCTCATCTGAGCTCTTATTCTATTTTCTTATTTCAGTCATCTATTTAAAATAAACATGGGGTTATAGACTTGATGGTCTAGATCACCTGTAGGTTAAGGGCCTAATACAGGAACTAGAGTGAAATTCTATGGCCCTTCTGGTTGAAGGGACTCATAACAATCCCTCAGAAATCTACGAGTACAATATATTTTAAGGTATCCTTCTGAAATAGATGTTTTTCTCCTGACAAATCTTTTTTAAGATTTCTGTTAACTATTTCTGGAGTAATAAACATAAAATTGGATACAGGTGGCTAGAGATTTGTTGCATTGTTAACAATGGAATTGTTTTTGTTATTACTAAATTCGTACTTACCTAGTATCTGCCATGCCCATATACTCCAAAGCATATTATAAACTAATTACATTAAAAAGAAGATGGAACACGCAAACTCTTCAGTTACAGACAACTAAGTGTAACACTTTGGGACATTTTACTTAATGCTTTACTTCAATGGAAGAGTGATAGAAACCTGAAGTGGTTGGAATATAACTACATATTATGTACCTTGGTCTCTCGGTTAGTTTTAATACAGCATCTCTTAGAATTACGTGCTGTGGCATACAGGAGGAGGAGAACAGTTTCAGTGAATGCCAGACCCATGTTCTATTTTAGTGAGGGATGTTTTTGGAAGTGCATATGCTCTATGTCACGAAGAAGAGGAGATATTTCCCTTTACGTCAGAAAACTTTTCACAAGAACTCTTACACATTATTGTTCTTTTTCTTTATTGGATGAACTATATGGGTTTATATCCTGTGAGTGTCTCTGTATGTTACAATTGAAAGAAATCAAATAATCACATTTGCAGCACGAGGAAACTAAAAAAAACAGGTTGTGAAAATCTAACTAGACTGGAAAAAAACTACCAAGTAATACTGTATCTGGAATACTCTTGCATGTGAAGGAAGATGGCCTGTGTATTCTAATGAGTCTCTGTAGAGCTGACTGAAAAATGGAATTTCCATTATACAAAAAACTGTGAGTATTTCAGCACTTGATTTTGTCTCAAATTAGGGTGAAAAGTCTAAATATCAGCTAGTAGTCTTTTTCATCAAGGTGATACAGGCTGACAAGGCTGTAATGAAATCATTCATGAAAAGAAATATTATGTATTTCTAGGTATTGCAGCTGCATTTGGAGTCTCCAGTCATGATGGGGCACAGTTGATGCATATAATGAAAAATAGAGCCTGATCTGAAGAACTAGCAGAGTTCTGCATAAGAGAACATTAGAAGATGGATTTAAAGAACAAATAAAAGAAACAAGGTAACACTAAGACAGTTATAATTCATGTAATAAATTGTTACACTACAATACCCTTTAAAAATGGTAATTCTTTTTCCACACTCAGTATTGAAAGAGCTCCCTTTCTACTCTAAGTTTTGTAGTAAGAGCCTCATCACTCTCAGAATGTGTTCTGGTACCCCTGTAAGACTGGAATCTATTTATCTGTTGATTGATCTGCTGATGCTGGTGCCATGTAGTAATCAAATTAAATTGAACAAACTTAGTTTCTTTCTCACAGGTGAGTTATTTTCCTATAACTTTAAAGTGCTAGTGCTCCATTTTCTATGATCAATCTTAGTACTAGCTTAAGTAGTCCTAGGATTTTGCCTACCAACATCAAGATTTTTAAGCATCAATGTTTGCATTTTGTGGTTGTTGCCTGTCAACTTATGCTAAGTTTGTTGCTACCTGATAGTATTGTTGAGTTGTGTAGATATTGTTTAAAAATCTCTGTATAGTGCTGAGTTGGTTTTCTACCTGAGGGATGGCTATGGGATAGTGGGGAGATACTTAGGAGGTAAGCGCTGCAAGACTTCAGGTGGTAAGGTAGAGAGTTTATGTTGGGGAAGGGGTTGGGAACGACTGGCTCAGGATATCAGGAAACACAGTAAGAACACAGAGATGGGAGATGGAATTGTGAATGTTTTTTCAGATAGCTTGATAGGGGGGGTGTTTTCCTGCTTAGCTTGATTACTTTTTAAGAGAAAAACTGAAAGTTCACATCTGGGCCTCACATAGGTCTTTGGTTGTTTAGTATCAACCTGCTTCTCCTATTAATGACTGTTGTAGTAGTCTTTCATACTGTTTTAGACTGCATTTGGCTGTGTGTTTCATCTCATATAAACTATGCAGTCCCTTTATTTTTTTTTTTACTAAAAAGAAATGGAACCCAGAAAGATATCTGAAAGAAAGTCATACAGACTGTATGTGTAAGTGCATGAGGCTTCTTTCTATGGAGAATGGGGAAATATGTTTAAGCAGCATTTTTTAACTCTTTTGAAGAATTGCCCCTTCATTACATAGACTGAAAAGTAACCTCTTTGTTTTATCTGGTTTAAAAGCAAAGAAGAAAATAGGCAGAAGAGAGAACAGGGCATATATTGTATGATAGGCTAGAGCACAGATTTACAACTGTAACACATTGGATTGTTTAAGGTCTTTGCTAAATGCATCTTGCAAGCAGCTACAACACTGTGAACAGGGATAGCCAGTGTTTCTTGTGTTGTGGGTTTTGGGTCTTTTTTTTTTCTCCCTCTCCCCCCCCAATAACATCTATCTTTTATTTTAATCTCCAAAATGAGCATTAAAATAAGAAAAGAGTCTTTGAGTGTATTGATCTACTGTTGTGTTAAACTGTGGTAAATATTTCTCTGTTACAGCTTTTGATTGATAAGATACATAGCAAAGAAAGTTGTTTAGCAAGTAAGAAAACCGTCTATTGGATACAGAATCTGCGAAGTCATTTCCACAGCTCCCTGAATACAAGCCCACTTTTCAGCGAAGCACCACAAAACAGTTTCACAAGCCCTGCATTTTGTATGAATTACTGTACTGTTTTATCTAAGCTGAGAAGTAAAGTAAAAGACTCATATGAAGTTTCATGGAAGTAGTGAGTTTCTTCACTCTGGTTATGGAGCCAGTAAAATTCACCCTGGCAGGGAATATCAGTTTTGAAGCAAAATTGGTCGAAGTAGCCAGAAGTCTGGATTCCATTGTTGTATTTTCCTTCCTCTAAGAAGTCATGTTGCCTGTAATATGGTTATAACTATTTCTTCTGAATAGAAATTTAGTACTCCGTTTACTCAGTATACCTAGCATTATAAAACTCTAAAATGGCCTTTCCTTGGGTAGGAAGTGTTATTTCAAATTACAAAAATTAATATAGAGAGATGAATGATCATCTTCTAAATTTCTGGCCCTAAAATGCACTTTTTAACTGTAAGGAGGTTTGCTTAGGCTGCCTCAAATTGCATGCTAGGCATAGGGTTGTTCTGAACTTGTGGACCATTCTTGCAGAATTTCTTCCTATTTCTGCAAGAAACTTTGTGGAAAACTGAGATTATTAGTCAATCCTGTACTGGCACACCTTGTCACTCCTTCCATAACTTCCAGTGAAGTCCTTAGAATTTTTTTGTCAATGTAATCTCTCATATCTCAAAAACTAGCAAGGCTGTGGTGGGCTTTTGGAATGAGAACAGAACAAGTATATGATCAAATTGCATAATAAAGGTATTGAGCCTACGAATTTGTACATCAGCGTGAGCCTCAGACCGTACAAAAGGCATATCTGTCAGCAGGGGGACTTCCCCCGAAACCTCTTAATGCTTGTTAGGATAGCACGGTGAGTCTGGCATACGCTGATCGTAGTGTATCAATGTATTGATAGCAATGCCCATTTGTGATGAGTTAGACCTATGATTTCAGTAATTGATGTCAATGTCAAAGCAGCAGTTTTATAATGCACTAGAGCGAAAATTGATTGAAAATCCACGTGTTGAAAGTACTATATGTAACTTATGTCATTACTGAGATAACCTGAAAAACCTGAAAAAATTCCTTCTCATTAGGAATTTTGCCTATGCCTGGCTATACCAGAACTGAATTTTTAGGAAATTGATATAAATAGGCAGACTTTACTGCCTAGACCCATTTCTAATTTTGATACTATGAGTGAGGACTATACTAGCAAAGCTGCTAAGCTAGGGTGTAGCTCTGCAGAACTAAGGACAAAAATAAGTAAAATTGAGTGGCAAGTTGTGTCACCTTTTTCTGACTGTGAATAGTTGAAGTGAAGTTACTACACACTTACGGAAGTCCCTCTCACCAGATGAGCCATGTTAAATGATCATACATGCGCTCTGAAACCACTTGCAGTGTATTAGCTACTAGTTTTGCCCTCAGGTTGTTTGAGCTAATGCATTTTCGCTTACCTTTGCTGTGGGGTAAGAGCATGCCTGCAGTCAGTTAAGATTGCTCAGCTGATGAATGGTAAGGTATTAAGCTGTGTGCTTTGATCATGAGCCATTGTTTTTGAGAGGTTTCATTTGCTGTCTGTTGTGGTTGTGAGTTTGATAGATCACAGGAAGTACTGATTAGAGTATTTGCCTGTGTGCCTTTTTCCAGACTGCTTTTCCTTCAAGCCAGGAAAATTCTTAGTTGCTTACGTTAAGTACTTTTATTATAGGATCAGGTGCACAAATTCAGCCTTCTGAGGCAGTTTGAATCCATCCGTCCCACCTCCCCGCCCTTTTTTAGGGTACCTGTTAGGAAGTATCTTAAAGAGCTGTCTGTGTCAGAGAGCATTTATCAGAATCCCTAGGAAATAATATTCCATAAAGCTTGAGCCATGAAACACTGGCTATGGCTGAAGGTATGTAATTTTGATATATAATGCTGTGGTACTTGCATGAAGTCAAGTATGCTAGGACTAAGCTTTGTCTAGCATCACGACTTTAGTATTTAACAACGAAGTGTCTTTAAGAGTATTGGGGGAAAAAAAATCTGTACATTTAAGAATAGCACCTAAAAATTCTTTCCTACTCATAGATTCTGTGTGTTTCCATGACAGTTAAATTGCTGTCATTCACAGGAGTACAGGGAGATCTTATAAACACACTTTCATGTCAGAATTGGTTATATTTTTCACTTGCATTTTTTATATATCTTTTTATGTAGGACAACTATGTATAGAGCTATTTATACATATGTCTGGGTTCTAATAACATAACTTAGATTTTTCACTTTCATTGCCCTAATAACGTGCGAACATCTTAAATTATCAGATACACTAATATCACTCCTTCGTAGCTCTGTACAGTGTCTTTACAAATAATACATGTCTGTGTATGCACAGGTAGCTGCATTAACACGCACACATGCACATGCTGGATAGACATTTCTTTTTTTGACCAATAAGGCTTTTAAGTATCTGTTGTTTCCATTTTCATGTCTCCACAGCTTTTATGTGAATTCTTCCAGCACATTTCTCATTATTCTCTCAACCTTTCCTCTGCTGGATAGCTGGGGTTTCCAGACATATAACCTGAAATGTCCTGAGAGAATTTACATAAAAACAATAAAGCCAAGGAAATGGAAACCACAGAGTATATACATAAATTTTTTTCAGTCTTTGCTAAGAAGCTCATTGGTTTATATTTACAAAGGAATCCAATTTTCCATATTAACATCCTTTTCACTGTGAAGCAAATGTGGCAGAATGGGATGGTAAGAATCATTACTTAAGTGAGAAGGGGGCTATATGTTAATCTCATTAATGATTAAAATGTTTTATTTTTTTCTTTCCTAGTATATCAAGAAGATCATCCCATGAAAAAAATCAGATAAATGGCTCAATCAAATGTTCATTCAAAACTTTGAAGGGACTTTTCTCCCTGTTTAAGAAGAGTTGAAGGGTTTTTTTTTGGTGTTAATCTATCTGAACACGTGTAAAGGGATACTGGTTTCTGTTACCTATACTCATAGCATCCTCTGAAAGCAAATCATAAAAACTGATACAGCTGGTTATAGGATCAATACTACAGTAAAACAATTTCAGTTTCTGTTGAGGGCTGCTTATTAGTAATGAGTTGTGTACCTGTCTCTGTGAAATGCCTCTGGCAGGTTTTGTCAGGAACTTCCTGATGGTAAGCTTCTCGTATCACAGAAACCCTTACCATAGCTGTCATATTGTCCTGATATTTATATTTGCTGCAGAAAGGGCAGGCCAAATAAACACAGACTTAAACTTTTTTGCTAGCTCCAGAGTTTTTAACGGTGTTCTTTAAGAAGACATTTTTCCCACATTTTATGGAAAATACCGGTTTATAATTAGTACAAATGCCCAGAAACCAGAATATTTTGATCTGGTGTTACAGTTTTCAATGGCAGTTAGGATTTCTGTATTTCATATTAATTCCATATTATTTTGGTTATCTGACTTGGTTCCTGGTCCAGTGCTGAACAACACTTAAGGATTTATATAATGACAAAGGTTGGAGCCTTTGTGTATATCCAAAAAGCATCACAATACAGGTAATACATGTATTAGAATATGCTAGTTCATAGCTGAACCTGAGATGTTGCCATTAGCTTTCTCATTAAGACAGGAAATTAGCAGCGCTAAATGAATTCTACTTGCAGGAAAGAATAACAATGAGTTTAAAAAAAGAAAGAAAAAAAGCAGAGGTGAGATTGTAGCATGTAGGATACTTGCATAAACCTAAAAGTCAGCTGGAAAAAAACTGCTGTGTAGTTCATACCTATGGATGAGATGAAGGTGATGGGTGAAGATGAATTCCTACAATTAAGGAAAAAGTCTAAAAAAGAGGTCTGCTCTATTAAAGGTCCAATTTTTTTCTGGTAAGAAAAAGGTAACAATCATCCAGTAGTAAGCCTGGAAATAATCAAATTCATATTAATTCAATTTGTTCTAATGAAAACAGCAAAAGCACTATTCTTAGTTGAAACCACTATTGCAAGCGTCCTCATATTTCTTGATATTACAATAGCTTCCCTTATTTTGAGAGAAATATGTTTGTAACTGCATCAAGGAATAATTACTCTCTAATGAATGTACTGGAGTTTTATACTCTGCATGGAGAAAATAACACTCATGAAACAATGAAAAATTATTGTTTGTGTCTGTATGTGTTTCTGTGAAATGCTGATGTTCCTCAAGTGTTTAGAAAGAGCGTGAAGTTCTGTTAACTGATAACTTATGACCCTTGAGGGCTGGAATTGGTTCCCTTGCTTTTTGTAGGAAGAGCTGGATGTATTAGTTCTTAGGAAAGGGACAATATGGATCAAGTCTTCCAGACAAAACTTGCCTATGATTGACTGTTTGAAAACACGTAAGGCAGTTAGGCGCCTTGCCACAATAGCAACTCAATGGGAACCAGATGCCTAAGGGTCTTAAGCGCTCTTGAAAATCTGTGTATTAACAGAGATGCTTGTGTCCCAGTTAGGGATCCTCATTCACCTAGTGAAAACATCTTGTGCATCTGGCAATAGTCATGATTTACATGGGAAATTCAGCATCTTACAATCTGGGTGTAACTTGCCTAAATACTGCAGTCCTAGTGGATAGATGCTATGAACTACAGTATAGAAATGATTATCCAAGAGACTAGTCCAGAGCATTTCCGTGGGAGTAAGCTGAGTAGTTTTTTAATCTCAGAATTAAATTTGCTTCTATTTTCTTGGGTGGTCTTTGCTATCAAACAGTAATTTCACCATGAATGAAGTTATTAAATAAAATGACTTGGGACAAATCAAAATGTTAGTTTAGATAAAATCATTATATTTTTCTTTAATAATTTTTACATAACTTTTAAGTGAACGTTTTAAAATTAAATGCTTTTAAAGATTTAAAAATTAAACATTTGTTAAAAATAATTTTTCAAAAAAGCATTCCAATTCTGTAGTAATGTTGAGGAAGGAGGGTTACTTTTACATCAACAGATTTTTACTGTAAGCAGAGAATTTGTTTAGGAGGTTTGAATTCCAGTAAGGGCATTTCCCAGCCTTCTGTTGAAATATTTTGAACATTCTCTTATTAGTTGGAACGGATGTTCACCGGTTTGAACTGCTCTTCCCTGACTTGATCTCTTCAAAGGACTTGGAAAAGAAGAAAGGGTCTTGTCAGTCCCTGCCCTGTTGACAGAATCAAGAACCTGGCCTGGTTCAAAATTACCCTTTCTCTTGCTGGTGTGGGAAGAACTGCAGAAGAGGGAGAATTGGAAATGCAGAGACTGTCCAATAGGATGCAGTGGGTCCTCGGACGGTAGGCTTAGCAGGGGTTGATATCCAAATGGAAAATGTTTGTTTCTTCTCACATTATATTATTTGTTTTTCCGAATATGTAACTGTTTCTAACAGCATTTTGTTATTCCTGGTTTCCAAGTCCTTTTCTTTTACAGTTTTTGCAAAGCTTTCACATGGGAATGATTTCAACTTGTGTATTTATGCTTCATACTAAGCCTGTAAGGTTCAAGTTATATAAGCCTATTGGTTCTAGGTAATTTGTCCTGCAAATAGATGGCTTCTGCCTAACTTGCTACTATGGCTAATGCATCACTATCTCAGGTAATTTGAAGTAACTAGTTTGGTGGGAAGTACTGACAAAGATATTGGTCAAAAATAACAATATGGACGTTCTTTCTTTATTTTTTTAAATTTTTACATGTTTTTTTTAATTTAGTAAATTGCAAACAGTGACTTCAATCCTGTTCCGAGTATTCCTCCATTTATAATATTAATGAACATAAACAGAAGTTTAATCCATCAGATTTGGTCATGGATTTCCCATTAAATTTGTCCCCAAAGTGGTTCAGGATCCCAGTTCTTAACAGGTCACTGAACGTGCCCAGTCAGTTGTAACTGGTCTGTATACAAATTAATGCCATGTTCAGCAAAATCCATGGAATTGTTTTGAGTCCCTGGGGAGAGTTTTTTTTGAACTTCGCAAAACTGGGAATATTTGTTAGAGTTTATTTTATTTTTCAGTGTCTTTTCAAGGAGAGATATTTCAGACTCTTTTTTTTCCCTGAAATTTACACATTGTGGGCCTGGCATTCTTAGTATTTTCTCCACTTTCACAGTGGTGTACATGTCTTGGTTTCATTAGCATTTCTCCTAATTTCTGTCTTTTATAG
Organism: Phaethon aethereus; assembly: GCF_964289735.1. NCBI lineage: Eukaryota > Metazoa > Chordata > Aves > Phaethontiformes > Phaethontidae > Phaethon > Phaethon aethereus. The sequence continues at coordinate 66,572,342 of NC_138579.1, read as the reverse complement.
CATTTAATGAAGAAGCAGCCGGTGAACTTGGTCTAATCTTAGGATGTGAAATATGATCATCCATTATACTTAGGCTAACATATATATTATTAGGTTTATAATCGAGTTTTTATTATTAGAGTAATAAAAATTAAAGTTACCCTAAGAAAGTAATGGTTTTTATCTATGTCCAGTGAGACTTGGCGTACGTTACAGCAGATGATGTGGATCACCAGCTATGCCTTGGTAGATCACTGCATGTTTTTGTTTACCTCACATTTTTTTCTACGCATCAAAATTTCACATGCATAACTGCTGGGTTGGAAATGGAGAGGTCCTTGTGGTGGATTTAGACCCTAGCCCTTGTATATACTAAGACTAAAGTATGTCAAATTATTGTCTTTCCCATCTCGTTTTTTGTTGAATGAAGCCTGAGGGTCACAGATACACAGTACAGTATTTGATAGCGAATTCCATGTAGAATTATAGCATCCAACCATCTCATGCTATCATATCATTTAGATAACTGATCTAAATATTCGGTCTTCGTTGTTTGGTCTACTTTGTTCCTAATTCTTCTCACTTACCAGGCCTACGATATTTTGCACAAGTGTTTTTTTTCACATTTGTTGAATTATTTCTTGGTTTAATTATTTTGTGGGCTCTTTGCCTGGACTTGTGACAGATGAAGAAAAAGCAACATACTGAATTAAAAGATCACACAGAATGATTTTTTTAATACGGGAATCCTGACCCTGGACTTGCAAGCATGGCTATAATGTTCATGAGGTTAAAAAAATGGCTTTCTATCTATAGCTTTCTCTCCTCGCTATTGGTTTTGGGCATCTGGTTTCAAGGTTGGTGTGAAATTTGATCTTACTCAAATTCTCTCAATGTGTTTCAGCAACATATGTCATTAATGAAGGAAGCTGGGTAACTGGTCTCACCATTGTTTGTAATTCAGGCTATGACAGGCAGCAGGAAAGCAGAACAGTTTCAGCCAGCCCCAATTAGGAAAACATGCCCAAGGCATAGGCTATAGCATGAACAGAGATATGTTAGGCTCCTCCCTAGAAGAAAACTGAAAGTGTACATTTGGCAATGATGCTTTGCTTTTATTCTGAACAAGAAACCTGTTGAACAAAACCAACTCCTTATTTTGACATTAGTATGGCTAATGGCAAGGATAAAGAATCGTTCCCAATGAAGAGAAAGATAAACTAGGAAAGGATGATCTGTGGATTGCAGGTGCTGAAGTAACATTTGTGCAAAATAATAACCTTCTAAATTAAAAATGCACTGAATTACATAAGTATATTTTTGTCTGAAAAAAATATGCTAAAAATATAAACACTACTCTTTTGTCAGCAATTAGATATTCCCTTATCTTTCAGATTGTAATGCTGTGAACTTGGAATATTCTTCTGACGGAAGCTGCCATTCCACAACATGCCCTTACATGAAGAATAACGTCACAGAGATGATTCTGGAATTGAGCAACTTCTTTACAGCAAGAAGAATGCTTGCAAAAGAGGTAATACACTAAAAAAATCAAATACTCACATCAAGATGTTAAATAGGTGTCTCTTACCTCCCAACCCTCATGAGATACACCTAATAATCATCTTATAGATTGGAAGTCTGAAGCATCTGGAAGATTAAGTAACTTTCCCAAGATCACACACAGATTTCTTGTTTTGTTATGACAGCAAGTGATTACCAGAGCCAAGATTATTCCCAAACCACCTTACTTCCCTTCTCTAATAGCATATCACCAGATATGTGGTTTGCAGGATAAGGAAGAAGGAAAAACAGAGAAGGGAAATATGTGCAGGACTCTTCTATAAATTGAATTAATAAATTGAGCCCAATTTTATATAATTCTCACTGATCACTAAGATCAGACTACTTTACCAGAGAAAGTTTTTATGAATATGCCAATTTTACAGATGGGAAAACTGAAATAAAAAGTGATTTGATGAAACTCATACAACAGATAAATTTGCAGGGCTGGGAAAAGGAACCCAGTCTCCCAACGCCCCTGAGACAGGAATAACTTATACTCATTAAATGAGCTGGCATTCACCCTGTTTCATTTGGCAATGTAATACCGTGCAGAGGGAATGGTGTTCTTTCCATTAGGAATGCTTCGATGATGCCACTTTAATAGAAGAATGGAAAGGAATGCTGGACTCGAAGCATTCCCTAAGGTATAAGATTGACTATTTGAACTGAGCAGTTAGAGAAAAAATACTGGAAAAGAATAGCAATAGAAGTAGTATCTCAGCAATAGCTTCTGAGGAAAATTAATTTGAAATGTTGATGGAGAAAGTGTAGGGTTGAGGAATAAATGCTGAAAAGTGGTGTCAGAAACACCAGAACAAAGGCTGGGAGAACTATGAAGGTGATGTGGTAGGAAAATCTAACCGGCAGAAATGCAAGCGAGCACCTAATTTTTGCCTGTAAGGACCAGTCTGTCTCTCCTCCTTCACAATGCTAGGCAGGCAATGAAGCTTTTGAATTTTGTAGTTACAAAGGCATGTTTATTAGAAAATTACAAGTTTTGTGACTGTGCATCACTTCAAATGGGGTAGAATTAAGTATCTGCCATTTTTGACTTCGTGAACATAGCAATGTGAGGAAAGTAGAACCAAACTTCTGAGACAGCCAAAGAATCTGCTGCTTTATGGGGTTTTCATATGGAAATAAGATCCTAAGTTGGACTGCAGAATTTGTTCCAGTGACTAGGCTAGAGTAGCTCTATGAAATTTCTGTATTTTCACTAGGTAGCCAGTAGGGAAGGAAGACATATTTGTCTCACATAGGCCTGTACGGAGATACCTCTGTATGCCACATACTTGCTTCTAGGTTGAGCTTAATGTTTTCATTTAGAGGTGTCAGATCACTAGCTAACTGATTGAAATAACATTTTTCCCCATTCGGTAAAATGTTATGTAATGTCTCTGAGAAATACAGACTAGAGTGGTGTGGGAAAGTACCAGTGTGGATACGATGAAGTTACGAAGACTTTGGGATGAGTCCATAAGACTCTAAGAAGAGACTTAAAGCTCTATCTGTAATTATCTACAGTTCTCCCCTATTTGTAATACCTGCTGATAATTTAGTTCTTATAAACTAGATACAAAAAAAAGTGCCTTATCTAATGTCATTAATGTTAAAGGGAGTTTCGCTGTGGGTGACATTAAGGACAGAATTGGGCCCTGGTTTACTATAAATAGAAACACAAAAAATATTTTCATACCAAGTCCAATAACATGGGGAATAAACTAATGGGAATATTAATGATTTTAAGAGAAACCTAGGTATGTGTCATGAGAAGGAAGACTTTGAAAGGCAAAGAGAAAGAGGGAAGGCAGGACTTTCACCAGCCAAGGGGGGAGCAGCTGGTCAGATGTTACTACTCTGTTAGAGCATTTTCTGTTTAAAAGAATTTTTGAGTTCTTTAATAATGAATTGGTCCTCTGGTATTGTTGGTCTGGAAAATTTGTTACTTTGTAAAAACTGTGATGTGTGCATCTGGACTGTTTGTAAATTGTCTTCCAAAGCACAGCATTTATCTGTTAGCTCCGATGGATATTAGTTTGTGTATTTGGAGTCGACTACTACACAAGAAACTGATAAAATGATTCCAGAACACTTCTGATACAAGAAGACAGTGTCGCTGTGATAGCTGCTGGCATTCTTCAATCCTCTTTTTCTCATTGCTGTTTGTATGCTGCTGGTAGTTAAATTCTGACGCTTCTATGTGACCTTAGATAGCACCTTATTTTAATGACTTGTCCATCCCAAGTAGAAACCATCCGCAAAATCTGGGGCTGCTGTTGTAAAATATAAGGAACAGGAACAGAGATCAAACATGCATTTTTCCTTCACTTCATTAATATTTGGGCTAGTTCTGACAGGTATTTGGGTTAGCTTCAGTTGCTATATTGTCTCCTGAGTCACTTTCAATTGCTACGCTGTCTCGTGGAGAAGGCAGTGCAGTATGAGGTAGTTAGACAACTTTGAGTTCTGCATGTGGGTGTCACTGATTTCACTTCAAGAAAAAGGAAGGTGTTATGAGGCCTACCTAATCTATCTAGGCATTGCGATAATCTTTGTCAATGTAGTAGCTGAGATCCTCATATTTAAGAAAAAAGTAATAATAACAATCTGCCTTGTTAATGTTTAAGGCACTGGTTTGTTTAGAGACAGATCATTACACTTTAATTGTCAAATAGAACATGGACTTTGGCCTGCTAATCATTGTGTCAACCCCAGTATTTTTCTTGGCATGTCAGCAGCATGCTCTGTATCCATGAATAAACTCTTATGATGCTCAGCCGAAAGCTAGCTTTTCTGTATAAATCAGGATTGTGAGCACTTTGTGCTAGTGGCGCGTATTCCATGATTTATGTCCCAGCGGTGCACGTACTATACACCTGTAGCTTCTGAGCAGTCTATATATGCTGGTACGCAGTACATCAGTTCAAGTATGTGTACTCCATGATGATAGACAACTGTCTGTTATTGGGTCAAATTTCATCCAGCTGTTTTCCCTGACGCTGATGAAGATTACTCCAAAAGATTAGAAGTAGGTATGTTTTAGTAAATGTGATGCAAAGGAAACAGTTAATTTCTATCAGGCTCACAATGATAAAAACTTGTTTTTCTCAGATTGCAGCAATCAGTTTCACATGTAAGATTAAAAGCAAAAAAGTTTCATGAAAATTTTAATTATATGAATAGAAAGTACATTTCTTAGTAAGTTTACAAGATGGAAGGACAAAACATACTATTTATATGGTGAAGAAATTGTTTGCAGCTAGTAGAGCTTTAAAATAGGTATTTCACTGCAGGTTAGATGAAAGTTCAATTGATTACGAAGTCATTGTGTGCGTTGAACTGAATTATCAGAGGATTAATTTAGAGCATGCCTTATTTTCATAGTAATTAAAATGGAAAAGCATGCGTGACTGAATTAATTTTAAGTATTACACATTCATGATTTTTTCACATATTCTTCAAATTGCCAAACACAGGACATATCATATACAAATCCTAATTAAAATATTCCAACTGTCTCAGCAAAAATGTAAAATTAGGAGGTATCTGCCACCAGCTAGTGCAATATATTTCAGTGAGTTCGACAAGTATATATTTATTGATCACGGGCCTGCAAGGCTACTGACTACTCTGCCTTTTTTAAAAGTCAAGAAAGACATGGAAAACTTTGCAAAGTAAAAACTATCATATTGGGACAATGCTAGGTCATTTATGAAACATGTTCTGCGCTCATTGTGGCTGCTCATATTCTAGCAAGCTGACTCGAGCATCAGCAGTTTTTATTCACCTCTGACTCGACATCTTCTGAATTTTATCTTCTGTGGCATATACTGAAAGAAAGAAGAGAGTAAATGTACTTCTGCATTTCAAACTTTTCTTGATTTTCAGTTAAATAGTTTAATTGTACAGTCCCTTAAGTGGCAAAAGCAAGAAAATCAACAAGTATGACACTCTCTACTCAATATACACTTTGTTCATCATTTCTGCTACTCCTCAGTTGCTCTCTCCCATCTCTGTTCTCTTAGCTGACCAAGGTGTGTCCTGTTTAATGACTATATTGGGCTTTAAGAGTTGATATAGAATTGGGATGCCTGTCATAAATTACATTGTATCCATTATATTTAACTGATATTATACTGGTCAGTTGTGACACTTATTACATACTGAGGAAGGATTATTTGGGAAATTTGGAAAATCACCAGGAAAGCATGATCTAGAGATATGCCCAACCAGATGCCTGTGTCTCTTCTCTGCCCACCGAGAACTTCAGCCTCCTCTACATTCTGCCTCTCGTGCTCCCTTTTCTGCCTCCCATTTAGAGACTGCTGCTTCAGCTCCCTGTGCATTGATAACCCTTTGATCTAGGAATTTTCTCTCCCCATTTGTAAGTGAGCTGCGAGGTACCACCTTCTTGAGAAAATCATGATAATGACACAGAAGGATATAGCATCCGCTGGTCACCAGAGATGGTGATTATAAAGACACTTTAAGAAAAGAGCTGAAAAATTTAACGGATTAAAATGGGCCATTGTAATAATCTCCGCTGACCTTGTGCTCCAGAATTTAATCTGTATCTATGCATCAAGATTTATAATGTGCAACCATTTTAGAGTAAATCTTTCAGTATCTTTAATCCTGAGTTTTTGTCCCAAGCCATTAAAAGTCTATGACATCTTTAGACAGAATTTGCTGCATCTCAACCAATTGCACACATCGTCTGTCTCTTTTGAGAGTTAACATTCCCCTCCTACTGTTAAAATTATCTAAATGACAATACCTAGAACCAATTTGTCCTAGTTAGGGTAATAATTTTGTTCAGGCTTCCTGCATGTGCATATGACTTCCAAACAAACACTACCTTACTCAGTCACTGTTAAGTCTTCCCTCCCTGTTCTCTCTTCTCCTTCCTATGTCTGTCTTCAGATCATCATTCATTCATATGTGCATTCATGCTCTTATCTGTTTGGAAGTAGGCTGTGTCAAAAATATCAGAACATGTGGACACTGGAAGTCGGAAGCGTGGGGAGCTAAGATTGTTTATGTAGAGGAATATTAAAGAAAATGATAGCATTTCACAAGGAAATTTTTGTGCATTTCCTCTACAAAGGTTAGCAAGGATGTTATGGAAATGACCTTATGTAAAAAATGGATTTGTACTGTGGCTCTGAAGTTACTGTGTCAATTTTGAAAGTCAAATTCCAATGGTTAAGTGTGAAACAGAGAAGCTGTAGTCTTGCTTGAAGTGTGAATCTCAGTGCACTCATAACTCTGGTGTCACTACTGAAACTTCCAGAGCATTCGTATAATGAACATTTCAGATGCATACTTGGCATTGTTTTCCCCTCAGTCTTGCTTGTTTTTATCTAACTTCCAGTTTTTTGTTTTTCTTATCTGTTGTACTGGGTATTGTACTGGTATATAAGCATATTGCTTGCCTACTATCAATTATTTATGAAGTGATGGTAAGAAACTAACGACTGAAATAATAAAAGGTAGGACATGTTTCATATAGAGAGTGTATCTCTGAATGCATGCTCTTTTACTACCAGCTGATATTAGATTATTCTTTGGTACAAACTGACTGTATCAAGGCACGCACAACCAACCCTGGCTTCAAAACCTTACAACTGCTTTTTCAGCACTTCCCACTGGTACGTATGTAAATGCACACACAAGATTTCTTGCATGATGTCTGGAGAAGCCTCAGCTTAATTCCCTATGTAAAATTGCTCCTGAACTTAGTAGGAATCTTGTAACTTTAAGACCCTACATGTGAACCTTGAGAAGCTTTTACTGGAGGCATCACTGCTGCTTAAGGGGAATGTTTTCAGACTTCTCTCTAAAGTGGCAGAACTTATAAGTATAGAGGACACCATAACAGAATTGGTCTTCTCATCTCAAACTGTTTTTTATATTGAGGTGACACATGAAATTGCAGCTCATTATTAAAAAAAAAAAGAAAAATCTTTCCTAAGGTCAGATAAAACCTCTGTAAGATCATTTAGTGCATACAAGAATCTGCTAATCGGCTCACTATCCACTCCACCCAAGTGTATTTTTAGGAAATTTGAAGGCTTTTTTCCTCATTTTTTTTTCTGACCAAGAAATTGAATGAGCCAAAGAAAACCATCATGATGAGAGGCATCCAAATTCTGCTATCCAGAACAAAACCAGGAGTTCATTTAAATCTGTACTGTAACTCACGTAGTACATGGCTAGAGATCATCATGGTTAAATACATCAGCATGCTGATGAAATAATCTCATTTAAGCACCACTCATCACAGCAGTTTGTAGTCCATCAGACCAGCATAACATGAGCATAGGAATACAATAAATAACGAAAGATGTGTGTATTCTGATTGGCCAGAAATGAACATCTGCTACTCGGAGAACAGGAATTTGCTTACAGTGCAATTATTGAGAAATAGCCTAGCATTAATTGTGCAAATCAAGTTTTCCCAGCAGATCAGAGTACTAAGAAATGAATGTAAATAAAAAATAAGGGTCAGTTTGACATGCTTTTCAGCAATTGGGTTAAAACAATTCTTTCAGTATAATTATACATAATGTGCTTTTGTTAGAACAATTTAATTAAGTGGATATACACTGTGAAAGAAAAAAAAAAGTGTGCTGTTTGACTGGAGCACTCTTATGGAAAGTGATAACATGATGCCATTAGGAAACTCAACAAGACAATCTACGTCCACGCATTAAGAGAAGCAGAAGTCTGAACATCTGTTTCCCGCTATTGAATTCACAAAAGGGACTTCTCTGTGTAGGGAGTAAGTGAATAAACAACAGTTGGAGAAGGTTATCTCTGACATTTTGTTAAATGCTGAAATGTCACGAAAATGAGAGAAGGCGAGAATGAAATGACTGAAATAAAGGTGTGCTAGGAGTTTGCTTGGCAAACGAAGCATAGGCATATGAGAACAAGCAAAACTTCTACCCATCGCTCTTCTAAAAGCATAATATAAGAATGATTAATTTGTGAACAGCATATGGTTTTTGTTCAAAATAGACTACAAGGTGGCATGAAGTTCCTTTGGAGAAGTATGTAGTAAAGCAGAGTTCCCCAAGATGTTCCTTTAGCCAGGAAAAAAAAGAAAAAAACCTGCCAATTAAAAGAGGTGCTACTAAGTGTTAAAAAGTCCCAGAGGCAACTAGTCAAATTAAAGAAAAAGGGAGTTTTATCTGGGATGTGAAATTTTCCTTTCTCCCTTTTTTTTTTTCTCCCCCGGACAATCAAGAGTCTTGGAAAGGCAGTAGTAATAATAAAAGAGACATGGACCCAAGCACCAACTTTCTGCCAAGGGTTGTAATACAATATCTCAGCATTTCAAGGGTAAATCAGTGTGAACTGCGTTTGCCGTCCCTCGGAAAAAAAAGTAAGTATTTAACTTCCGTTCAGTCGGTGTGGACTGCTTAAATATAGGAAATCGGTTTCGGAGGGGGGGAAAAAAAAAAGGAAAAGGGGGGGGGGGGGGGGGGGAAGCAGCCGGGTTTCCCAAAGCGAGCACCGAGCGAGCGGACAGAAGTATGAGGAGCGGCAGCGCGGCTGCTGCCGGTCTGCTTAGCTCAGCTCGGGGACGGCGGCGGCTGCCGGAGGCGGGGGGCCAGCCAGTGCGGCCCCGGGGAGCCCTGCCTGCCCCCCTGCCCGCACCCCTGCCCGCCTGCCGCTCTGCCCGCGCGCCCCGGCGGGGCTCGCTGCCGGCCCCACGGCGCAGCCCGCAGCCCGGGCGCCTTTAAATTGAGGGCGTTTCGTGGCTCTCGCCGGCTGCCTCCGAGTTTAGAGAGCGAGGGGCCGGGGAGCGAGGCGGGAAGGTGAGCTGCGCCCGGCGCTGCCGGGTAGGTGCGTTTTGTTTCTTTCCCCCCGTGCCACGGGGCGGCCGGGCTCGGCGGTGGGCTGTGCGCGCGGCCGCGGTGGGTTTCTTTCTGGTTGTGGGGGTTTGTCTTGGGGTGTTTTTTTTTTTTTGGTTGGGTGGTTTTTGGTGGTGTGTGTGGTGTTTGTGGGTTTTTTTTTCGTCTTTCTTTCTTTCTTTTTTCTTTTTCCTGCCGGTCTCTGTCTGGAGTTTGAAAGCATCACGGAGGCGGAACGAGACCGTGCGTGGTGGAAAGTCACGAGCGGTTCACCCGCGGGTGGCTGGCGGGCCGCCCCGGGCACCCCGCGGAGGGCCGGGGGCCGCGGCGGTTTGCGTGGCCCTGCCCCCGAGGGGCAGACCGGGCAGCAGCGCTCCCGGCAGAGCCGTCGGCGCAGCCTGCCTGCGGAGCGGCCGCGAGGAGCGCAGCCGCGCCCCGGCGGTGAGAGCGGGGGAGGGTGCCGGCAGCGGTGCGGGCAAAACGCGGGGGCGTGGGAGGGGGATTCCCCTCGCGAGGCGGCGTGCGCGGTTCCAGCCCGTCTTTCGGGTAGCTCCTGCTCGCTGTGCGCTCCCGCAGCCTCTGGCTTAACTTTCGGGCTGCTCCGCGTAGCCCAGGGCTGCTGGTGGGGCAAAGAGAGGGGGAGGAGGACGGGTTCCGTGCGCTTGCGGTGCTCGGGGGACGTGCGAGCGCCTCAACAGCATCGGAGGCTGCGGCGAGTGTTGGGTGGGAGGCGGCCAAGCCGTGCTGCCGTGCGGGTGGCTGCCCCCTCCGTGCCCCAGAGGGCAGGCGGGCTGAGAGCCCTCTCATGCCGGAATCCATCCTGCCAGGTTCTTGCTTTCCTGTTCGGGCTCTAGATTCAAATCTCAGGAGGGCAGAGTCTGGCTTTACGAGAGCTCTGTTTCTTCACCGCTGCTTTGCTTGCAAGAAACGAAGGTTGCTGTCTTCCTTATCCAAGGTTAATGTCAGCATCCTGCTGTAATGGTGGGTGTCAGCTGAGCCCGCTGGCTTTGTGTGCTCCTAGGGGAGAAGGGCTTTTGGGGCACCAGCAAGGACGCATTGCAGGCTCCCCAGTGCAGTTCCTGCATGCTTCTGATGTTACTTTTTTTGTTCATTTTTAACTTCAAAGTTTTCTTCAGTTTCCATGTACATTAAATTACGAATGGTTTCTTCACTGCGGAGTAGATGCTGTGCCAAGTGTAATGGTTTTATGATGGTTTTGTGATGTGGATTGTGATTTAATAGGAAATTAGCTGATGGTCCTAAATTCGTATCATATGGTACCATAGGCCATCTGATCAGCATTATACCGTGGTGCCCTAGTTGGAACCACAGCCAAACCAAACCTAGATTGAGGTGGTGAGGAAGAGTCAGTACTACCGTCAGGTTTCTAGCTCTTACTGTCTTTAGGCTACTAACTTACTTGGTCACTTTATTTATTTTACCCACAATCTTTTTTAAATTGGCACACTTACTATCCAAAGTACCTCTTCAACTACACTTTACACCTTTCAGTTAAGCTTCACGCTAATTTCAGGACAGGATTTGGAAATGGAACTTCATAATTAAAAGCAAAGCTGGTGATCGGGGGTCCGCTTGTAATACTGTCTGCATGGTGTGCTTGCAGCAAGCAACATGCTTCTACTCCTTGTAAGATGTGATATGGCAGTTTAAATACGTATTTCCGTTTCTAGTTCATGGAGATTGAGACTTATTTTGTACTAATTTTTAATGGCTATTTTGCTTAGACAAGCAGAAAAACGCACAGTAAGAGCCAGGCAAAGAGAAGTCAACTTGAAAGTTTTTGGACTGTGTTAGGAATCGGGCTCAGTTTCCAGAAGTTATAATTTTATGAGCAAGTAGATATTGAACATTCCTGAAGTTTTATTTTGGTCTATGCGAGAAGGACTTTTTGCTCTCCTTTTTGGTAGAGGAGACATTATCAAGGCAACAAAATTGTTTCTACGAGGCATAGTCCTGAAAATGTCTGGGCTTCCAATGATTAGCTCAGATTTTTAAGTGCGGTTAACTTCATTTTGGTCTGGCCTCAGACCAAGGGCCTTACAGGTCTAAAGTATCAGCAAGCTGCTGTGCCAGGTTCTCTATCCTCTGCTCTAAGTGCTGCACACATTTGTAACACGTATATTCATAACGCAAAGGACAAAGGCTTCTTGTGATTAAAGTTTACTTTATCAATGTAGATCACATTTTGATGTAAGCCCTTAAAAATTCTAATTGATTAATGAGTTTCAGATGGTGGTTCCCCTCCAGTGCCCCTCCCCCTGCTCCTAACATGTACAGTATGCTCCAATTTAATCTGGGAAAGCTCCAGAAACCTTGGGCTAAATTGGTTGTGGTATAGTTTATAAGGATAATAAAATAACTAGAAAAATTGAATTTCCGTACAAAAATATGCTTGCTGCATTTGTGAGCTTATGTTTTATCTGCTTGTTTATGGTAGTGAGAAAACTAAGATTACAGATGTGTGCATTTAGGATGATGCAAGCAAGAATGACCTGTTGTTTCTTACAGAAGGGAAGGCTCTGCGATAGCTCTTGAAGAGGAGCTATTTGACGGAGTAGCAGAATCACTTTAGAAGTGATTGTGTTTGTTTTTACATATGTAAAAGGGCAAAATGAGAGTGATTACTGTTCTGTAGTAAACTGGAAATTGCAGGTGGGAAAGATTGAGTAACATCTACCAGTGAGTGACAGGTCTCTGTTTTTTCCTACTGCTTCTTTTAGTTAATTTTAAGAATTTCAAGTAGGGGACGTTTCACTTGGGGAAATTATTCTGCTGTCTAGCAGACCTCACCATAGGGAACCGTTTCATGACATAAAAAACATCAATTACAGAAGTTGTTAGTTACTTCTGTGGTTCCCAAAGGAAGACATTCATATATCTTCCCCCCGCCCCCCCCTTTCTGCATATATGTGTGTGTATACACATATGCACGGACATGGGTGAGGGGGTGAAAAAAACAGGAGCAAACTTTAGTCTATGCATTAATCCTATACTTTCCAAATCTGACAAATATACTAACACTGAGGCAGCAAAACTGAAACCAGTTTTCAAATGTGAATGTATTTATGCTTGGATGTGCTATGTGGGTAAAACTGGCACTTGCATCTGTGAAAAGTGGTGATTGCAAGTATGGGTCCCAAATTGTGGTCAGCCTCATTTGTGCTCGCACAAATGTGTGTTTTGTGGCTGCGACTTAATCTGTTTATGAACATTGAATCTTTTATTTAAGCCTCTTCTGCACCTAACTTGCAGTTACAGTAAGCGAATGCTTCACACAATCCACTTAAACTCCAGTAAAGTTAGAGAAGTTCTGTTCTTTTCCATCTGCTTGAGGTGATTAGAACTAGCAGGGAGATCCAGCAGAGACCCTTGCCAGATACTCATGAGCTCTGTTCTGGCTTTTGATCCTCTGTCTCCTCTCTTTCCAGGATGGCTGCTTTCCAATAGCATTACCTTCTCTCTAAGACAGCAGGAGATTGTCTGCAGTTATAGCTGATAGCCCTCTGTCAAAGCCAATGTGCAGTCTAGAGCTCAAGTTCCAGTTTCTTCAGAGAAAACTATTGCTGCTCTTGTCCTAAGTTGCTGTCTGCTCCCTCTACCATTGACAGTAAAGCTGTTGCACAGTTGCGTGCATGATGGCTTGTTTCTTCTAGAACTGGTAGCTAATGTGCTTCCTCGGTCATATTGCAAGAGACCTCACTTCACAAGCTTAAAGCCTGCATGTTCTGTGAAGATTTTATGAAGCAGAGTCTTTGAACCCAGTGTCCGAGGCAGAGTTGTGCCATCTTCTGTTCCAGCTTTGTAGAGCAAATAGGCCACTGAATTGGCACATGTGCAAATCTTCAGCCCTGGATGACTCTGGTTTGGCTGCCAACTGAACAGAGCCAGTCAGTTAGCTTGCCTGCTAGGCGGTAGCACCTGGGTGGGCCAAAACAGATGTCTGTTGCCCAGTGTCACAGTCCAGCTGGTACGGTGCGAATGGGACATCGTGTATGACCTTTGCATCAGACATGATTTGATTGATCTCTAAACACAATTCTGTATTTGCTTTATGATTTTTTTTTTTTACCTCCGTAGACACTTCTAATGTCTTCATATTCTTTTCTAACTGAATACAAATACAAAGAAAAATGCTTATTTTGCTGGATACTTAATTTCTGTGCTAATTCTTAAACCAAGTCATAAAGACCGAGTGACTCAGCAAGACTTCTTTATCCCCAACCTGGAAGGATTGTATGTAGGAGCAAATTAAAAGGAGTTGTTCAAGCCTCCTTTTGCTTGAGAACAAATGCACATGTTGTAATTAGGAATAAGGCTGAAGTGACAGTGAAACTTGTGTAATACAGAGAGCATTGCATAGCCAGCAGCTACTCAGTATGAGCCCTTACGTATATATGCTGGAACTGGATGAGTAATTTGGAGTAAAAACTTACTGGTTTGTATGGTTAAATCACAGGATGGAGCATGTGTATTTTCTGTGTATGTACATCTATGCATACATGCACACTCTTAAATATACATTTTTACTATATAGGATAGATTCCCCCGCCCCCCCCAATTATACTTGATTTTGGTTGAAGAGTGCTATTATCACAATTTTACAGGTAAGGAACGTGGTTGGGGTAGGAAATGGAATTGAATCCAGGGATCTGCATCTGTGAATGCCTAATTGTGCAGTCAGTTTTCCTTTCTGGATTAAACAGTCTTCCCCTCCTGCGTGTTTTGAGTACAGAGTGTATAATTTCTGAATTCATTTGTTCTACTGGTTAACCCCAACAAAAGCCAGGGGAATTACAGAAGATTACTTGTTTGATGCTCATTGCTTTCACCTGATGATCACTGACACCAGTGAGCAGGTAGTGTCCCTTACACTGCTGGCAAAATACAAGGAGTGAACTACAATACACAGAAAACTAAATCTACTACTGTGAAGCAAAATAAAAACTTTACTGTTTGGTAGAAGCAAGCAGAGGAAAATATAACCTTTCAGTGTGTTGAATCTGTTACGTGTCACTGGGTGTACTGTAAACTATCCCACACTGAATTCTTCAGCTAGACAGTAAGTCTAAGAATTTGAGATGTTGTCCTCTTATTGAGAGAGGTGGGGAAAAAAGGCAGTGCTGCATAAATACGACCTGCAACAAAACAGAATGAAAAGTAGTTAAAGACCTTTCCTTGCTTGCCTTCAGAATAGCAGGAGGAAGAAGCTGCCTTTTGAGGAACAAAGCATTTAGAGGTAAGTTTTGAAAATGCTTGTGCGTATCTCACATCAGCCTCAACAGTTTATAGATAAGTGTAACATTCTATAAAATATTTGACATGTTTGTGTTGCCTAGTTTTCAAGAGCTGTATGTGTGATGATGTGATGTTGCTATTAGGAAGTAGTGCGATTAGGAAAACCAATATTTTTTTGGCTACTTTGTTCATACCTTATGTCTGCCAAAAGGGAAGGATGAAGTAGCTGTCGGAGCCAAAGAGGCTTGCCTCAGGTGCGGTGGCGTATCCTTTAACGCTACCGTCCACCTCTGCTGCAAGTTAGTCCATTTCTCTGACCAAATTCCTCACGGCTAAACTGAGGAGTAAACTTCTCTCCAGCCCCCCAGAAAATAAATGTTAAGACGTTTTAAGGAGGCGAGTTGGTGGTATCTGAGCGAATAATCATGAGCCCGGCCTTGACCACAGGTGGAATCTTCAGAAGGGTCTTGAAGGAGCTCGGGATCCAGCTGCTGTTGCCTTTACCTAACTAACTTAGTTCAGCTTCTTCACAGATCTGAGCTAGTGTGTGATAAAGCTTTAGTAGTTACTGTATGGGCTATTACAGTTGATGAAGTAGATGAACATTTTAATGAAGCTTAGGTACTTCAGCACTGAAGTACTGTGGAGGCTTAAATTAAACTCAGAAGTTCAGTAGCAGCCAGTGTTTGCATAAAGAATAATTAAGAGTTTGATAGCTTCTGATGCTTGTGGTTTGATGAATGACCCATGATATCATTGGTAGAATTTGTGACAGGAGCTGCAGGTAACAAATTATGCTCTGTTCCTTAAAGGCTAATTTTTTTTTTTTTTCATTTTAAAAATCTAAGGTAGGAGTTTTGTTGCTTTGATTCTAATAAGAAAGTATTCTAGTGAAGTATAGGGCAGGTTTTTAGAGAAGCATTGAGGAAGGGAAAATTAATTTCTTTCACGAATGAAATTGAAGAAAACTTAAACAGAGGTAAGGTTGGATTGTAGGTGATTCATCTGTGATTCTTCAGGGTTCTTCTCGGGAGACTCTTCATCAGTATTAACTTTCTCATTCCACAGCCCTCACTTTGCATGCCTGCTTCACAAAGTAACCCATACGTTATCGTTAATTCAGGGCTACTGTTTCAAGCAGACGTAGTCCCAGAGATGCCCGAGTCATTTTCAGCTTCTAGAGATTTTTGTCACCTGTCTACCTGCTTCTCCTCATCTTTTCTAGTTTCCTATTCTGAGAACCTGTGTCCTGTTAAAACTACCTTAAGCTCAGAATACCCTTCTTGTCTCTGGATCTTCTCTCTTCTTACCGCCACAGCTACTACCAAACTGAAGCACCCATGCATCCTTCAAAATTGGAGCTATTATTCTCCCACTTTTCTTCCTTCAGTGAGTTTCAACAGTTCCTTGAGACCTTTACACAGCCTGGTTGCTGAGTTTTATGAAAAAGAGGTAGGTCAGTACAAAATATATTTAAAGACAGCCCTATATTTAGAGCCAAACTGACGTAACATCTCAAATCTCTGAATTTTCTGTTGTGCATCTTCACAGAGATCAACTCGACGCATATCGACTGCAGTACTTGTTTCACAGACTGATGGGCAAACCCAAACTGCTTCCATGTAGCTGCTCCAGAAGCCTTCCCTCTTTTTTTTTTTTTTTTTTTGTTCTCTAGTCTTCAAGAAATGGAGCTTTCAGACCCTAGAATTACTTCAATCCCATCGGTGGCAGCAGCTGGCTGTCAGGCATATTATAATGTTGGTGGTTATTAATTAGCTTCAAGTTTCAGAGGGCACTTCATACGGTCTTGGAAGTGATAAAATAGGTGGACCTTTCCTGAGATTAAAGAAGTAGTTGTCTCCGTAGTTTTCCTGTTAACACAGCCCAGCCCATTGTGTGTGCCATGTGTTACACTCCTAGCAGGGCACACCCTGGAGTTTATAGACTCCAGAAATTGGTCAAATATTATTTTAAGGTTTTTTTTTTTTTTCCCCCTGGAAAGAAAATATGACAGATGTACGTACACCTGATTTTTCCCATATAATCGTTGAAGACAAGGTGATATCAATTATCCATCTTGCTTCTGTTTCTACCTATCCAAAATGAAGCAGTGATTTGAAGCACCACACTGCACTGTTCTGAGTGACTTAGAGCAACTTTAAATATAGTGTCATTGTAACTCCTTAGCTGTTAGCATCATCTAGTCTGAAGGAATCTGTTTTAAGAGTGGCATTCCAGATTGATTTTTTTGCAGAGCTAACAGCCTTAATTCTTCTCCCTGCAGCCCCTCACACTCCGCCCCAAATGAACAGGTATGATTTGGATTTAATCAACAAGGAAGCCACAAATCCAAGCTGATGTTTTTACAAAGTCAGTTTTCAGAGCAGAGCTGTGCTTAAATTACATACTTTAGTCTGCCTTAAACTCCTCTGCTTTCAAAGGACCTTTGATACACAAGGATTTTTTTTTTTGTTAGAAAAATGTCAAATCTATTGATAAACCAGAAATCTGTATTTATACAAGGGAATAAAGTCTTCTTAATGTCTATTTTCCTCCCTCCCCAAGGGCCAAAAATGTCTGATTTCAGTAAGCAGTATATTTGTAGTGTAAGCTGTGTCTGCCTGAAGGACAGGTCGAACTTCAGGATTTGGGGTGAGGTACTCTCAACAAAAGCTTAAGGATATGTTTTTTGCAAACAAGAGTTGAGCTACCTAGGATATGGTTAAAAAATGCTGGAGGATTTTAATGTAAGCATTAAAATATCCCAGATAGCATGTCATATATGTGGAAATGTCAGTTACAGCACAATTTTAAGGAAAGGCAGTTGCTTTTTACATTCCATAAACTTTTTCCTTTTTGTGGCAAAGGAATTTTTTTAGTGTTCTTGTTGTTCCAGACCACAATGGCATGGTTACCAAATTGTTCTGTTTTGTTGTTTTTAAAGTCACCAACACCTCTTACCTGACTTGAAAGGTATGCAAAGGACAGAAGGAAGCTGTGTTTGCAGTGTATCATAAGCTGAAGCTGGCTGACACATGTAAGCACGGTTGGCGTGGATCAGCTGGTTGACAGTAGGCAAAGAACTATTCCTTATGGACCTCCCATCCCCGCTTAATGTCTGTCTGGTGCCACCTATAGAAGAGCTTGTGACTGCTAGTTGGTGTGGATGGGCTTTCAGCAGGCTCAGCCTATCGGGCAAGAAAGTATCGCGACTCATTGCCCCAAGCATTAGGGTCCGGGTCTGACTTTAGAGAGAAAAATAACCTTCTGTCCTTAGCAGGCTTCTGCCACAGATGGGGGAATTAGTCCTTCAGGAGCAGAGATACGGGTCCAGGGCGCCTAAGGTCTCTGCCTGCTGCAAAACTCGGCACACTTAACTCATATGTAACACATGATGTATTGTCTTACCCGAAACTAAAGTTTCGGTAAGTTGCCACTGAAGCGGGCGGGCAGAAAAGGTGGAAGTGGGAAGTGCGGATAACCAGCACTAGCTGTTTTGCTTCTTTCTGAAGAAAAAATGCTATTCAGTAAATATATTTGGTGTAGATTTTTTTCTTTAATTATTCTGAAGCAGTAGAATAGACTGATTCCATTTTAATTGCATTTTCTTAATTGTTAGTAATTTTGCTGTAGTAGTGTAACTCAGTTGTTCCCATGTTTTTCTTGGGCCTGATCCAAAAATCTCTGAAGCTTTCTATTTATTTTGAGTGGATATTGGATGAGGCACCTTAGTGAGTTGCGAGCTTTGTGTGAAATGTTTATTTTGATTTGATTTTAATAATTGCTTTCAGAATATTTGGTTATGTGTTGGCAACATGTGTAGCTTGGTGAGTACAAATGAAGTTGACATTTATCTGTATGATTTAATCACTTGCAACGTGATCATTAACAAAACAAAACTTCAGTCGTCGGTGTTGTATTCATATGTTAGAACCACAACTGTGTGCCTGGCATCCGATTTCTTAGAATCGTGGTTACTGTTGTCATCTTCTACAATTCTAAAAAGAGAACCTGCAAAACTTGATTTGGTATAATGAAGCACTTATTTTCTGTTCTTTTTCTTTTTTTATATATAATGAAATAGGTACGACAAGTGGATAAGCAATGTGCACTGCTCTGAGCCCGAAGGCACGTGGGCCTGGCCTCTCTGATATGCATCAATACAGTCAGTGGCTTGCGAGTAGACATGAGGCCAACTTGTTGCCGATGAAAGAGGATTTGGCCCTGTGGCTCACAAACCTGCTGGGTAAGATGCAGTAAAATAGAATGCAGATACTGGGCGGCAAGAGAACTCTGTTCACTGTTAGCTGGGAATTCAGTCCTTCAGACTGTTTACATTTCAAAAATAAAGGTAGTTATGGTTAGGTAGCTACCTCCACATAGTGCAACTGTTAGGAAGGGCAGAAAAGCTAATAAATAGTTTGCCTCCCTGGTGTTTCCGAGAGTAGCATAATTGAAGTTTATTATTAATTTCATGTTTATTTTTCCTCAAATTAACTTTTAAATGTTCTTTTGCATGGGTTTTCTGTATTAATACCATTAAGCTGAATGGTGCTAATTACTGCCATCAAGTACATTTTCCATTTTCATTGGTAGGCTGGCTAAAGAGTATGGGTGTATGGACGGTCTTGAACAGTAGGAGCCATTAATTACTTCTTTCATAGATAGAACTTTAAATAGTTCAACCAAGCAGTCTAGTGCTTGATAATTGCCACCCAAAGCAATGTACGCTAAGACTTGTGGAAGCTTGTGCACGGAGGGGTCTGACCTAGTGGCTGCAGCTGGGACCTGGGGATTTGCTGGTTGTGGCTGTACGTCTCGGTGTGGGAAGCCAAAACACATTGTTGGTGAAAGAGGATGCAAACCTAAGGCCAAGAAAAAAACCAGGTACACATGAAGAGGCGCGAATGAGAGTATGTCCCTGGCAGGGAGGAGAGAGACAGTTCTTCGGGATATACGACTCATTCAAGAAGGCGGAATTTGGAAACTGTGAGACAGGAAATAGTATGTTGTTTGCTGAGAGCATTCGGGGAAAATGGCTTTTGTATGATCTCTGTAAGTCCAAAGGATTCTACCAGAGAAACCATGACTTATAGAATACCTCATCCTAAGGGAAACATGCCAGTAGTTCCTCTCATTTAAACAAAGAGGAGAAAATATTTTAGAGGTCATGTTTACATGAAACTTCTGCTGATGTGATTTCAGAGGAAAATTTGGTTGAGCATTTTTAAATTTGTGGTCTGTGGTTTGGTGTGTGTTGTGTGTGTTGTTTTTTTTTCTTTCCTCCGCTGGAAGTCTGTTCTGGAGACACATAGACAGTGTCTTGTCTTGGCAAATGCTGTAGCTGAATCTTCTCGGTGATATCATACAATATAATAGAGTATATCTGATGCCTTTCATCTACACGTTCTACATTGCTCTATTTCCCCTTATTTTAAGAGGAAGGGAAGTATTGCTGTGTTACAAGAGGTGTAAGTCGATAAATACATTGTCAGCAGAATGCAAGACACGGTGTTTTGCAGGTAGGCGATACCCATTTTAGAGCTGTAGTAGTTATGAATCCACAGCTGCAGAAGTGGCACTCGCTTTGAATAACATCTTTATGTGGTAGTTCCATTTAAATTAAAGAATTTCAAGTATAAAGTTGTCTAGGCAATGCCAGCACAAAATGCAGAAATCCTGACTTTTCCTTCCAATTATCACAAGACTGCAGTCCAAAAGACTGCTTTTTTGAATCAGAAGCAGCACGTTCCATTCAGTATTTAATATATTGTTTAAATGCTTTACACAATGAAGTTTTAGTGAGCTGCTCTAAAACAAATAGAAGCTTGTTTGCAGTTCAAAACAGAGTTCTCACAGTGACAAGTTTAGGAATGAGGTCACTTTTTTAGCAAGAAAGTAATAATCAGCAGGAGGTTCTGAAATGCCAACTATAATTAAAAATCTGATTTTTCATATGGCCACCAAATTCTGCACTGCAGAACTAAATGGGCACAACCTTCTTTTAATTAAGCAGCATACACAGTTCATTTGCTTAATGCCTTCCCCCACACCTTCTCACACCAAGCTCTTCTCTTCTCAGAGTTTGTCCTGAAGAACTGAAATTATAGTGATTTGTTAAACTGTTTTGAATTCTTGTGTAGACATTGTTATTCAAATTCATAATTCAATTAAACTAAAATTCACATTCAAAATAAATTAAGTGTAACTGAATTAAAGTAATTAATATTCATATAAATATATTAACTCAGAATTCAAATTTGGTTTAATTACTGTATAATTTAGGTTAACTGTAGTGAGAAGAGGGACATGTGAGTGTGTTGCTGTAAGATAAAATAGGTATGAATTTATAGCATGCCACTACCTTGCTGTAAAAACCTGTTTGTACTCTGACTTTTCAGTATCCAAAAGGATATGCAAGGCTCTTTGTTTGTTTGTTTTGTTGTGTTTGGTTTTTTTTCCCTCCATGGGAGAAATAATCTACTTTGCATTAATGGTCAGTAGATTTTGATGTGCAGATAATGCTCTGTGCTGTAATTTGTGTGGCCTCATTGTAAGTGTCGTTATGCCGGTTTCAATGCAATAGGACTACTCAATTTATTAAAAAAAATTAATATGCATTTCAATTAATTTTGCCATGTTGGTTCTTCTTTTGTCTATATTTTGTTCATTTGTACTATGAATCAATAAGGGCACATGATCTTTTCAAATAAATTTAGTTTAAAAAAATAGAAAGTTTTAGGCAAGAATAGGGCTGAAACTCTTTGAGGTAGTTTGATTGACTGATAGTGTTTTTGGAAATTTTGTGGAGAGGCAAATATGTCCTGCACAGTGTTACTCTAAGTTAAAATAGTGACAGTTTTGCGGTAGCAAAGCCTGGTGTGGGTTTGAAATTACAAACCAGAAAACATTAGAGGGATATTGCATTTTGTAATAGGAGTGAAGGGTTTTGATATTAGATGGAAATCAGGCATAGCGAGAATTTGACCTTACCTGAGTCACAAATTGGAAGACTGAGATACATGGTGCATCTGGAAAATAACGCTGAAAGAATTTTTAACACTGAGACTTTGGACTTTGTCCATGCTAAATTAGAATAAATAGTTGTGGATTTTTTTTTTTTAGTAATCGTTAGTGCTTTTGTATGTGTTCTGCTAATTATTTTTGCAACTGTGTCAGAGGAACTCAGACCTTCTGAGAGGACAGTTTGTCATTTCAGCTCCATTGCTGAATAGATTTTAGCTGCCTGTATTCTGGGGGCTGGAAAAAGGACATTGGAGATGAAATCGATGTGCCACATGCGATTGACTTGTACAGTATTGTACATTATAGCGTTCGCAAAATGGGACACGTTAGCATTGCGGGGACTTGGGGTTTGCCTGCTGAAGAGGAAGGTTGGAGCAATGGATGTTGTGTCGCTCACTCTCACTTCCCTCTGCTGAGATCCAGTGGCTCGGTCGAGAGATCCTTGCAGTGGCGAAGTTAAGGAGATGTGCTGACCCAGCTGTGTTGCAGATCATGATCAACTCTCAGCCTTGTTTTCATTATGTAGAGAGCGAATGAAGCACTCGGCAATGCTTTCGCTTCAAATTTGGTAGACTATGTATATACTTATTTTAGTAGAATGCTCTTGAGGATACTTAAAACTTCTGTTTCCCTTCGAGCAAGCTTCACAGTTGGGCGCAGCATTAGCACAGGTTTGGCTATAGTAATCTTCTAGCAGAGGCAAAATGGCAATTTGAAAGCGAGTAAGGCTTTCTTGTCTGTTGTACTCTCCAGTACTGTCTTGTTCTCTCTTGTGTGTCTGCAGAGGGGAAAGGACTGACATCAGGAGGAGTGGGTCTCATCACGAGTCTGTAGTCTAGGACAAGTCCAGAAGGATGATTTCTCTGTTTCCCCTTCAGTTATTGTATAGAGCTGGGATCTTTCTTCCCCATTCCTGGAGCCCATTTACCAGCTGCAGACAGTTACCATGATGTAGGTTGCTCCATCCAGCCTCATTTAGCACATGGAACCACAGAATAGACCTGTAAGATGTGCCCTGGGCACACGCCTGGGCTCCCAGGGTTCATCGCTGAGGCCTCTTCCCGACAGAGCTGTCTGGGCTTCAGAAGCTCATAGGTAAAGAGCTGGAAAGTGCAAGATGCTGAGGAATTGGACATGTAAACATGAAATATTGCATGAGACATGTTAAAAGTTGCTGGAGTGCAGAAGTGAAGTGTGTTTGGAGAAAAGGAACAGAGAGGTGAGGATGTTAGGAGAGGCATTGAGTTGAAGACCAAGTGTGGAATTTAAAGGTGTGTTGAAGGAAGTGTAAAGTTTGGGGGATGAAGGGTGGTAGGTCTTCTGTGAGAAAATGGTCTTTTTAAATTGTGAATTAAAGAAAACCCTGCTTCAACTCGGTGACCTTGCTCATCTTGCTGTCAATGAGGATTCTGTAGCAGTACCTTCATTTTCAACACCAGCGTGTTCGGCTCAAGCCGGTGGGAAAGGCAGGTTTTAAATATCTGAATATGAAGACAGTCACGGTACTGATACTTCTAGTGATCCTGCTGGCACTGATGCAGTTTCTGATTTAGTTGAGAGGCTTTATAATTTTCTTTAGTATCAACATACCTTTGGGTTTTTTTATATGTCCTGTTGCAAGTAAGTGATAATGCCTCAATGCTATCAAAACTATTTCTCTTGCTGTCAGCTGTTCTAGGATACACAGTGGCCTTGTCAGAAAATAACAAGTTTCGCCTGTGCCTAAAATCATTGGCCTCTATGTTTTCTTTATTTCTGTTGGTTTTGGTTATGTTGGGTGTAATTGCCACATAATTTGAGACGATCAAGAAGAGTAGTTCCACTGGTGCCTCAATATTGTAGAAGCGCATCCTACCGATGTGTTTCAGAGGTTCACCTGAGTGAAATATTTCTGTTTGTAAACTCATAGTTTCGTGTCACCGCTGAAGTGTACAGTTAAAATAGTTGATGGGCTAGTTGTGAAGCTGGAGTCAGTGTCTTGCATTGTATTTGTTAAAGTAAGAGTGGAAGAACTTGGTGCAGTAATAGAAGAACCAACTACATTTTGGTACTTTGTTTTAGTCTTTGAGCCCCCTTGCCTTCTTCTGAAGGCTCTGGTTGTCTGAGGTGGCCCACAGGGAATGCTTTATCTTCGGCCTCTCGGGCACACACCCTGGGTATGGGCTTTTTAGTTATCCTTTTGTAGACCTCCCAGTCTGGTTACATGAGGGCCCCCAGGGCTGGATGGCCGTAGAGACAGCTGCCCACAGTTTCCAAGGGGTAGGTGTTCAGGTGTAACAGTTTGTCTTTGTAAGGGGCATCTGGTGATTGCGGTAAAAGAGAGGGTAAGTGATACTTCGAGGTTTGAGACAGCCTTCCTATTCTGGGTTTTTTTTTTTTTCATACTTTTAGTGTTGTTTTTTTATTATACTTAATGTTATTACCATTCTATAGAAACATTGCAACTGCTTTCTTGTAATTATAGAGGGAGTTATACATTTTTAATGGAGTTTAATGTTTTTTCCATACAAATATACAGAGCCATTTTCTTCCTCAGGCTATGAACATTACTCTCATTTGAATCAATACATTTCAACTGTTAAATATGTCAGAGTGTCTGTTTTAGCAAAGAAATGCCACCTTTTGGAGCCATAAAATACATTGAATTGAAAGCTGACACCTAATATATTTTTCATTGGATACAGATGTTCAATGCAAAACTCATTCTTTCAGCTTTCATAAAAGGGAACAGAACTAAAATACTCCAGCTTAGTGTACGATATGCAGTGACCAAACTGCTAACGTAATTCAGCATTTAAAATAATATAAACATATTGTTAAATAGCAGAAGAAGATAGAAGAATTTTTCCATGTCTGTTTAAAGAGAAAATACCTCTAAATAGGTTTTAGGTTTTTTTAATGCTTAACCAGTGAAATAATAAATCTACAAATCATAGAGCAGAATAGAGGTGTAGAATGTGATTTTTTTTTTTTTACCCGTGTGAAAAATTATGCTCTCCAAAAAAGAATAAAAATCTTAAGTAGCATAAAAATATTTGAAATACATTTTTTTTAGAAGGCAATGAGTCTATTATAAAATGTATTACTGTATTAAAAATAAAGCAGTTCCTATAACGTAGTCTTTTTTCAAATTTAGCTTTCTGATGGCTTTACACCTTTTGCCAAGAATGCTGATGGGCAAATGGGAAAATACGTAGGCTAGAATGGTGATGAAGGCTTTTGAGGTGCTGCGATGTTCAATTTTTGTATCTGTGGACTATTACAGTTTCAGTCCCGGCTTCAGCTGAGCTGGAGGCACTGCTAAAATACCGTCAGTTATGCGCAAGCTACCACCGAGCGTCCGCAGTGCTGCTACTGCTCTTTTGCCTGGAGAAGTCATTTAGGTACACAGGAGCTATGAAGTAGGCTGTATGGCAGAGAGAATTGAGGGGGAATAAAAAGGGAAAAACACTTCACATTAATCAGATACTTCTGAAGTAGAAATGTGTTAGAACTAAACAGGTTTAAGTTCAACCGAAAATAGATATCTACTGTTGTATCTGAAGGTGATTTGCTGCAAAGATCCAAGATGTTAGTCTTTGATTTTAAGTGACCAAGCTGAAGAGACTCAACAGGTTTTTTTGCCCCCAGGATGCTGAAGTAGCTATCAGTTTTCAGGCAAAGGCCTAGAGAAATCAACTTTCCTTTAGCATTTTTTAGTCCTATTGCTCTAATACTGCTGTCTTCAGTGTTAAAAGTGACATCGACTATCGGATTACAACGTACCAGCAATATATTGCAGAAGTACAATGTTAATTTTTGATTACCTACTTAATTTTTGTTACTTTTGAAGGTTAGTTTTCCTCTCTCTTCTGAATGAAAAGCTATTGATAAGCTTTACATCTTTTTTCTGAATATACTTTTTCTATGTTTTTTGATAAAAAAACAAAACCATTGTGAACCTGTTCTATACGGTTTAATGTTTTCAGCTTCCAGACATCTCATGGAAAATAAATTTCCCCAAACTAACTAGGAAAAACAAAACAAACAAAAAACCGGGTTTAATCAGGCAGCTGCTTGTTGATCAGAAATCTGTGGCAAAAAAATCCGACCAGAAGTGAGCAGACTTCTATTGTTGTCCTGCCTGCAAACAAGGTTTTGAGCAGCATGGGAGGATCTGGATGGGATGAAGAACCACTCTCACTTCAGCTTTTTAATTTTTTTCATTTTTTGGGCAGGGTAGACTATTGTTACTGATGACTGCTATGTAACAGCCTGTGAAAAATGAGTTGATAAAGCTGTTCTTGTTCCCAAATGACATATGTAAATATTGCCAAACATGCATAAATCCTGTCTTAATAGGAAGAGCAAGAATTAGTCCTCAATGCTCTTTTCATATTAGTAGAAGTTAAGAGGGCTGAAAAATGCAGCTGCTGGTCAAAAAAAGTGTCCAAAGAGAAGGCAAGTTTTCCAGTAGACGTGAAAATGGAAAACCTTCAATAAGGAATAGGAATATTTTTACCTGGAAATGATGTTAAGATGCTGGAAGCTTAGTTTAGGGTGGTAAATGATTCCCTTCTCATCTGGCCTGTCCAGCCTGGTCAGAGTGCACGTCTCATCCTGGGACTCGTGTCGTCTCCGCCAGGAGGATGTAATTACGGTGTAGTGGAAGGTTGTCTGGTCTGCTGTAGCCAGGGAGGACTATCTGTGGCAGCTGAAGTACAGCATCATCTAGCATGATAATAATTCCTAGATTTTGAAATTGGAGTATTTTGGCTTTCTTTGGGTGAAAATTTTAACCTGTGTGGCAGGTAGATACATAACATAGAGTTTCACTCTCTCCCTATTTTCTAATGAACCGAACTTTACCTCTGAAAAATCCCTTTCAAAAGGAGTGTTGTAATCACTGTAGTATTTTGTCAACTTCTTTGCAGGTTCAAGTCTTAAAGTCTTTTTAAAGAAATACAGTCCTTTCCTTCTTGACAGGGTTTTCTACTTCGGTTACAAAACAAGCCGCAATAGTGTTAGCAACTCTTACACTGTAGCTGCCCACACAGAGTGGTGTAAACCATTTGCCTGCTGTATTCTGTCTTTTAAAACATAGTGTTAAAAGCACTGGAATTTCATGAGTAAAATGAGATATGGAGAGTCTGCTATGCTAGAATTATTTTTCAAATACCACATGCCTTCCCAAAGAAATGGTGGTTTTTTTGAATAATTTGCTGTATGTCTACCACTGAAGTAATAGTGAGGTTATTCACTAAATATTCAAAGTAATGGAAGTTACTCATTTACAGTATGTTTCAAATTGTTGTCAAGATTTCTATTAATTTCTCTTTTTACACAAATGCCATCTGTACTATTGCATGCTTTCTGCCATGTTAACTGTCTGTTTGCTGTTCAGGTAGAGAAATAACAGCAGAAACCTTTATGGAGAAATTGGATAATGGTGCCTTGCTTTGTCGGTTAGCTGAGACCCTGCAGGAGAAATTTAAGGAAAACAGCTTTGATGCAAACAAGCCTGGCAAAGTAAGTGTCGGTAAATGTTCTAGCATATATTATCAGTATCTGAGGTATCTGACTGTTTTGGTATTGAACTTTTTTCACAGTTAAGAGAAATCATTTGTGGAGGCCCTGCAAATGGGCAGGGAGGTAACTGCTCCGTGTAGGAAAAATTACAATATAAAATTGGGGGGGATTAATACTTCTTGGGTCATTATTAAAGTAACTACAAGACGAAATTACCCCAAAAAATGGCTTGTAACGTGGAGGATAAGACATAGAACAAGGTCTAGCAGTGCGATGTGGTAGCTAATAGAGAAAATGTGATCCTTGTATTTATTTGCAAGGGGACTATTAAGTAGCTGTGGGAGGTGCCTTTTCCTCCATAAACGGCTCTAGGGAAGCCAATAATAAAATTCTGTAGTTTCGGTGCCTTGAGTTTAAAGGTCCTGTAGGTGTCCTGGAAGGGGCTCGGTAAAGAGTTTCAGGGAGGATGTGGAAAATCTGAACCTTCAGATGACACTGGAGAGTTTTGCGAAGATGAGGTTAAGATCTTGCTTGACCGCAACCTCCCTTTAATTTAAATGATTTTCTTAGGACAGTCTTATTGGGAGAAATTTAAAGACTGCAGCATGCTTCTTTTTGGGAGGAGCTGAATTAAATGGTTGATGTATACATTAATGCATTTACTGTGAAACTGTTTTTATTTTTCTTATTGAAATCAGATACATCTTCCTTGAAAACTAAATCAGGCAAATACACAGAAGGTAAAAAAGAGCTCAAGAGCGGAAATCACAAAACGTGTTGTCGTTTCTTGGTGTTCTCATAACTGATCTGTAGCAGAAATTAGGGCACAGCCTTGTGTCAGCTGCAGCTGCATATGTTGTTTTTCTTGGGTCCAAGCTGATAATTGTTGTTGCAGAAGAAATTGTCTGGACAAAGGCAGGCTTTATTTATTTAATTATTTTTAACCTTCTGTGGGTTGGGGTGGGTGCAGGGGGCATTGTTTGCTTGCTTTGTTTCTGTTTTTGGTTCTTGTGTTTGGGGTTTTTTTCCCCCCCCCCCCCCCCTAAAGAAAAAGGAAGCGAGAGCTGGGAAGGAAGATAAGAAGTAGAGAAGGAAGGAAACCTTTCTCCGCAAAGCGGGAAAAGACATCTGGAACTCATATTTCATATTTCAAATTCTAATCAGGGTTTGGTTAGTAGAAGCACTGGATGACTTTTGAGTTCCTCTTTATAATATGGTCTAGCTTGTCTTCAACTAAGTAATGGCCTGTTAGTGTTATAGTAGATCCCAAGCTGAGAAAACACTTATGGCAGTCGTCTTGGTTGAGCCTAGGAACTAGCGAGGCCAAAAGAAGGGTTACTTGTTGTTTTGTTTCCTTCCCTTAACAAACAAACAAAAGGTACCATTATTGATGAAAAAGCTTCAGTGAATGCCCAAAAGCGTAAACTTGGCTATGTAGTTCTAAAACATTCCCTTTTCATATACTGCCCAGCTGGTATACTAGAAAATCACAAAATGCAAAGCATTTTTTTACAGACTGACATCTCAGAAAGCCATGTCCATTTAATATAAACCTATCAGGACAATAATAGTCCTAAATTCATGAACAACTACAAAATTGTAGTGAAAATTCAGAAATTCAAGCAATACATTTTTGTTAGCTGTCTACTGCTTTTTGGGGTCTGGCTTTGTGTTTTTTTTTTTTTATTTTGTATCATCAGGCTTTTATCTGATGGTGGCTCATTTGGAGAGAGCTACCATTTGGAGAGAGAACCCAGAAATGTACCAATGTTTGGTACTTCTATTTTTGCTGCTGAAAAGAGGTAGACCTCCCTTGTTGTATTAACTTTCTCATCTGAGAATATGGCCTTCCTTACTTCAGTTATCTGAGCCCCTTTATTTGAACATAAGTTACATTAGAAGCCAATTAGTCGTTTGTAATCCCATATGTTGTAATTACTTAGATTTGTTGGTCTTTTATTTGTCAAACTGGTATAACGGGCAATGCAATTAAAGGGAAAAAATTGTGCTCCACTGCTGTTTCTCAGTGTGTATGATTTCATACTTAGTGTAGTAAGAATTCAAAGAAATGGCAGAGTAATAGATTTGTGTCATTGTAGGCTATTAGGGAGCTATTTATCCTTTCAGATTGTAATTCCCTGGGTATCAGTCCTAGGCAATAGGACTAGTCTACACATTGGAAAATCTGACTTGTGGTGCCAAGGAAATTATAAGACGACTGTACCGTATGAAATTTAGCATAGTAAGAATTCCTCAATCCTCCCCTGAATAATTATTATGCATTCTGTTATTAATACATGTGGAATTTTGAAGCCATTTGGCCATTTCTTTGTGCACAGGAAAACATTATGGTCTTTCATCGTAGTGCCCTGGTGACTTCCCTGGCAGCTGGAAGAAGCTGCTGACTTAGAGTGCCGCTTCTATCAGAATAGATAACGTGCTTTTCTATCCATGTATGTAACCTTTAATTTTTTTAGATAGAAGCAGACTGATATAAAAAGAGTGGCTGCCAGAAGGATGAGCTTGCAGGCAGCACCAGGTTGCCACTGAGTAAGGGAGACAGGATAAGGCTATGGGTAATGGGGGTGGGGGGGGGGGCAAGCTTGAAGATTTGGTCTGTTTTCACAAGTGAAGTTTTTCCTTGTATAAGAGCTACTTCCTAGATTGCAAAGCTCCATAAAATACTTTGGTTTTAATTTTTTCTTGGAGGAAGATGATATATCCTGCTCTGCTTGATATGTACTACTGATGGTGAATTTACTTTTGCAACTCTTTGGGGCTGTCTGGCCAGTTTAGCAGCTATAGCAACATGTGTAAGAAGACATTTAAAAACTAATACTGCATGAACTGACTCATCGCTGTTTTTCTGTAATTCCTTAAATCCATATTGCAATAGTCTACAGAATGGCAGAGGTTAAATCCTGTTGCACAAGCAGTTAACCCAGAAGCAGTAAGTTTCTAGTTACTGTCAGTTTTGCAGTTTGTTTCCTAACAGAACTGTATCATTCCCTTTCTTACTAGGGAGGACTGAACTTCATCTGTCAGGGACCCCCTAGGGCAGCATCAGCTTTTTTGTGTGGAATAAATCAGGAAGGCAGAAGCCAAAAAATGTGTGCCTCCCAAAATATCACGTTTTCCAAATCTGGAAGAAAAATGGTGGTATTGATATAAACCCTTCCTTTTTTTTTGTCATGTGGAGACACTTTTGGATACTGGGGACATTTTCTTGAAAAGACGTAGGGAACTACTGGTAATATGACTTGGGGAAACAGCTTTAAGAAACTGAAAAGGAGACGAAAAGGTGTGTGATGCAAAAGTAAAGTTGTCTTCCTTTAAGAGTCAGACGAAGGCAATGAAGGATTGATTTTTTTATGAGCGAAGGAGATGAATGGAATAGCTTTTTATGAGTGACTGAGTAGGCTAGGATTCTGCAGTGTGGAAAGAGGCAGCACGAGGGCATATGATGGAACCTGTGAGATCAGGAATGGCATGCTAGATGTTCAGTCTTTTCTATACGAAAACTATGGGACATCGAATGAAGAGAGTAGGAGCCAAATAAACAAAAGGGGGTCCTTGTTTGTGAATCGGTTGGAAATTTCTTGCCAATGAATGTTAAAGTTTACCTGGGTTCAAGAAAGCACTGAATAAGGTAACGGAAGAGGGATCTCTTGGAGGGCGGAATACACAGAAACCTTACCTAGGCGAGGAAGTCCCCATAGCTGAAAATGCTTGGAGCTTCAGAAAGTATTGAGAGGTGTAATGTGTTTGCTGTGGTCTTTGTCTTCCCTGGATGCTTACTTATGGCCACCTGGGTTGGATGAACCTTTAGCTGACCACACACCCTTCTGTTCTGTGTGTTATTGCTTCTTGGGGATGGATACCTTGCTGGTTAGGCAGGTGGACGTGGACAAATCTATCCTTTCTCAAGGGTCAAACCTCAAAGAAATTATTTTAAATTAAGGAATTTAATACTTTTTTGTTCTATGTAGAGATGCCTCTTTAGGACTGAATGCCTACAGCTAAAAATAGCACCCGAGTCACACGCTGCTTTGGTATCTGTTTTCCAGGGGAGTAACGTGTGCTTGAGAGCACTGGAGTTTGGCAGCCTCTGGTGCCGTTTATGCAGTCTCTGCTTGTTGCCTTCTGAGCTTAATGCCATAATAGGCACCTTTGGATATCATAATGGATACTCTGAATGCATCCGCCACGAGTCTAGCTCCCGAACCCTGTGGTGTTTGATTTGTTAACCATTCAGTAATAAGTTATTAAAAGCATTTCAGTTTCTAAAGGTGAAGCATTTAACAGTTGTTCATTTCAAAGGCTGTTAGGTGCTAGGTTCTTTTGCAAATCCCAGAAGACAACGTTCTTCATTGTTAAACAGCTATACCGTGCTTCAAAATCTGAAGGTTCTGAAAAGGGTGGTGTTGTATCTGATCCTTTGCTTCAGACAGAAAAAACTTTTAAGCTTAAATGAAAATAGAAATTGTAAACAGGGAGCGCAGTATTAGACTGGTGTGACTGGATGCTGTATTTTTAAAGAAGTAATTTTTTCCACTTTTTGGAGATTTTAGTCATAAATAAATGTAATCATGTACATTTGTAAAATGACAAGGAGATGACTGATACCAATCTTAATAAATGCTCAAGACTTGTACGGTAGTAAGCTGTTGGAACTATCTGTGCTGCTGCTGCTAATGATCTACTGTGTAGAAGCTACAGACTTATTATTATAGCAGGAGTTATGCCATAAAAGTGATTCATGTCACAGGATGCCATTTTGTAATTTTCTCCCATTGGCTTGGATTTCATCTCCGTGTTCTCCTGGCAGTATTTTACTTTTTCTGACAGATAGTTAATTTGAGAATTTCACAGCTGTAGAAACAAATTCAAAGCATCAAGACATGTGCAATATGCACAGAGCCCACATTTGCTTGGGCTTAGTTTAGTAAGCCCATTAATAAAGACTTTAAAATAAACATAAATAAATTGTGTTAATAGTTATCACCATTTTAATAGGCAGGTCATAATAGTCTGCCCACCATCCTTGAAGCTGCCTATATGTTTATGAACATGCCATTGAAAACAAAGTTTTCATGGGGAATGAATGAAAACGGGTTGAAGCTCAATCATCCTTGTTCTCAGAGGTTAATCAGATAAATCTCAGCTCAAATCTGTCTTAGAAATACTTCTGAGTAATGAATCAGAATGTAATATTTAACCTTGTTTTCAGGAAGTTGGGATCTAGATTTGATTTGGCCTGTGAAAGAAATAGAATTAAGTCCAAAACAGATCTGGATGCAAACATTTTTTAAGTCCTATAATGTTTAATTCAAACACCCATTTAATTTTGTTCTTCCAATGGGAACTGATTTAATAAGATGAAACTGAATGTGCACTGAAATGAAGCTGTTGTGTAGAAAATGGCAAATTTTGTCCTTGAATGTGCATGTGCCCTTCCATCGAAACTGGCTATGAAAGCAGTAATTTATGCGCACACACATTCATGTATTTCCTAACATTAAGAGATTCTGTCTGTGTCTTGCCCATAGTCCTAGTATCCAAAGTGTATTTTACAGTTGTTCCGTATCCAAAGCTTTCATTTGCTCCTGGGAAATACACTTAACGAATCTGATATTTGGTGTAGATCAATGTGACAACATTGGCTTCTCAGAGTCTGGCAGGTTTGCCTAGGGTGAGATTTTGGGCTAGTGAGAGCACTTTGAGAGTCACATTACACATTTTGAGAGTTACAATTAAGGGGTCCCAACCGAGGTTTGGGATGGAAGTTTTTTGCCCTTAATTAAGTTCTAATATTGACGTTGGATCTCAGAGGCAAAACAAGTCAGCAGTTACACACCTGAAAAGTCACAGTTTGTGTTAAATTTCAAGATGTTTATGTTTCTAAAGAGAATTATGTATATCTGTGGAAGTAGAGGCAGAATCCTGTAAACTAAGGGACTCAAAGCCAGGGAATTGACTTGAACTCACTGAGTTCAAATATTGAAAGAAGAGGCCAGTGGCAAAAGGAAATTAACTTGGCCTCCAGTTTATAATCTTGTTCTATCTCAGCTCTGAGCTTATTGTTTGCTTTTGGAAGAATACATCTCTCTGCTTTCATTTTTCCACATCTGTAACCTGGGAATACTATTCACTGTACACTAGTGGCTTGATTTGTGAGCATTGTAAAGTGCTCTGAGCACTTCCCGTGCCAAATGGTATTGCTACCCCATTCGGTGAGCTGTGAATAATATTAGGTAGTTCCCATTATGAAAAAAAAAAAAAGATATTTGACTCTGCTTATTTACAAGAAACATGGAAGTTCATGGCGCTCTAAATGTAGGGAGGAGACAGACCTTTGCTTGTGAATCTACTGTTTCAAAAAGCTTTTTCCGTTCTGCGATGGGACCACAAGCAAATGTAGTGATCCTAGTCCTCTTAGTAGAAAAGTAGAGAATTTGGACCAATCTGGTTTAGGATTTGACTCATCTCCAAAACCGGTGAGAGTCGGGGCTGGGTAACAGCTTTGGGCTTGCTTTAACAATTTATAGGAACACAAAGATGTGTTTATGCTTGTTCTAGCTTTTCAATCCTTCCTTTGCATAAAGGGAATTCTGTGAACGGAGAAATTTATCGGAATCCTGGAGTTTCAAGAGAAGTAACAAATGCCTCTGAGTCTCCAAGGCATCCGCCGTCAAGGAAAGCAAAGTGTCTGGCAGTTTAGAAATTCAGTTTAGAAATGAGGAAGTTTGTTTTTAGAAAACACTATATATCTTCATACGGAGATATTATCACATAGGTTAAATGACAAATGAATATGCTACTGTAACCCTCATTTGTAAGTAATCTGTTCAAGTCTTGGACAAGGTGAGACACTTGTACAGATACTGTAAGGTTAAATTGTTATTTTTGTTCACAGAAGACCATACACATCTGACAAATTATAAAAGGTGTAACAGGTCATGGTAGTATATCTTCACCTAAACCGAAGAAAAATCAAACCAGGAAGAGAACTAGGAAGATACTTAATAATTTGCCAAGGCAGCTAGCTTGGCTGGCGGACAAGAGGCAGGCTGTACTTGGCATAATTCAAAGGCTCAGTAGTTGGTTTAAGATCTAACTAAGCCTGAATAAAGTAGTAAAGACCACAGTATTTTTGAAGGGCTCTTAAAAATGAGCAGGCTAGTAAAAAATTTTTTGGGCTAGATAGTACAGTTTATAAAATCAACACCAAAGCCCTTTGACCTTCCCTTGCTGAAGTAGTCAAAAAGTGGGTGTGCATTAAAATTATTCAGGATATTAAAATACAAAAAAGAAGCCAAACGAGAGAACTTCATTTTTCTTCAAGTAGAAAAGGTCCTGCCCTAAGGAAATCTTGCTTTTGACAAGTGATTGAGACGCTGTGCAATGACAATTAGTAAATTTATAATTCCCTTTCATGTGGTCTTTCTGTAATATAATTTTTGAACTTACTGCATCAAGGTATTCTCAATTAAGAATAAGACTAACAGATTCCTAGACAGAATCAGAACGTGTGATTGCTATGAGAACATCCACAGATACAGTAGAAAGAATAGCTTCAATTTTTTTAAAATTATTTTTAATTTGGAAAAGGAATACATTTTCATGCCTGAAGGTGTAATTCAAGTTAAAACGGAAGGGCCTAAGAATAAATTTTCTCTTTGGATAGTTTCTTCTATCGTTGTCTGCTTTGAAGTATCTTCCTCTGAAGCGTGTGGATCTTAGTCCTCTTAGACCCTGGATGGCCAAGCTGAAAATCGGATCTAATCAAACATGGTGGTTCTATTTTTACTGTAGTCTTCAGTTTCTCAAGTTTATCTGTGTCCTGTAGATGGGAGGGATTCCCAGCAAATACAGTATTCTGTAAGCTTGGTGCCTTGAGCCTGTCTGTCCAGCGTAAAGAGTCCTCTATAGCACAGCCATGCTCAGGTGCTCTCTGGAAGTTGCAAGTCTGACTCTCCAGTCGAGAATCGCGTGGATGTGGTTAGGTTATGAACAGATTCTTTGTGGTCTGGGGCAGCAAGTTGCTTGTCTGCACACTTGTACTTTCTGAAGACTTTTGTTTTGCAGTAAAAGCTTGTGGAGCCAATTTTCTAATCATTTACAGCATAGATATGGCCCTCGGTTACTTGGGAGTAAAAAAAAAAATAATAGAGCATTGTCTTTTTGTATATTAATCTTTTATAGTGGTAGACTGATGTGGATATGAGAGGAAAAGAATAATCTTGTGAAATGACTCACAAGTGCTAATCCATCTGGAAGGAATCATTTCCACAAGACTGTAAAGCTATTTGTTGGAGAATTCCTTGTACCTTTCTCAGACATGTCAATAGCTTGCTGAGCTCATGTTCAACTGGATTGCTACCAGGTTTCTTGCGGATGCTGTAAGATTCGCCTGCAACAGGTCATGTGGACAAACCCTATATGCCTCAACAAATAATTCTTGCAACTAAGGCTTTTCTGCTTGCAGGAGAATTGCATGGTAGGGCAGAGTTCTGTTTCTCACCACACCGTAAGTGGAGATTTCTGAATAAATTTAGGATATTCTGCGGTTGTCTGCTTGGCACCTTCCAGGTGAATACATTGAAGAACTTTTTATAAGTTTTTAGGTGTGCTTGAAGCCATGCTGTGGTGGGGGCAGAGCTACACAATCCTGGAAGGAGCACTGAGACATCTCTTTCCACATGGTTCTTCTCGCTGATACTTCTTGTCCTTGGGAAAGCATGGTTTGTTCCCTCGTTTGGCTGGAGCACGTCTAATCTTTGTGTGAACTGGCCTTGCTCTTGTCAGTGACCCTGAGGTAGGGATTCCCCTGCATGCCCTCCCTCCACTCCTATCTGACATTGCAGAAATAATCGCAACTTGCATCTCAGGGTAGGTGTCGTGGAAAAAGCGGTGCAGATATAAGCGGCTAACTGCCTGTTAGATCCTGCTTTGGGAAATAGCCTAATGATTGAGACTGTAAATCAGGGCAAGAGGAGAACCAAACTTGGACTTCTTATAGTATCATTTACCTAGAAGGCATTTTAAGTCGTTTGTTTTTTTTTTTTTTAATTAACATTGGATTTGTATGGAATACTAATACTTTGACACTTCATAAAATTTGTATTAAGACGGGAAATTTTTACAACATTTCTACCATTGCTTCAGTCCAGGTATTGCAAATAGGGATGGCATATTTTCAGAGACAAGTATATAAACAGCCATTTTTAGATTTGCTGGATTTTGCCTTTTAGTTGAAATGCAATGTAACAATCCTATAATTTATTTTGTTAGGTCTTTAAAGCAAACTGTAAAAATCTTTCTAACAGATCTTTCCATGGGGCTTTTTATTTAGACTATTAGGAATAGTCCGGAACAGAAATGTAAGATGATGGATTTGAGTGGAAATTAGCATATGTTTTTAAAAGCTCGAGAAAATATAATTTAGTCCAACTATCTTCAGCTTAATTGTGCAATTTCTAGGTCAAACTTACTGTTAGTAGTTTTTAGGGAATAATGAATAAGCAAGAACTACAGAATTTGGTCCATTTACCAGTAGTGAGCCTGGAACTTACAATAATGAGCCAAAATTCCTGAAACAATGGGAATAGTGAATATACAGCCATAAGTGATGAATGCAATGCAGAAGGAGAGAACAGAAGTCACTTTCAGGCATAGACACCAATTTTTAGATATCATAGTTATGTCTAAGTTGTTTATTTAAACATGTATTCTCATTTGGACTTGTATATGTAAATTGGCCCCAAATGCTTCAAGTATACAGTAAAGCTTTGTTCGCAACTTTGGAGGCTGATTTAAGGCTGGTTTGGAAATTTGGCTGTATAGATTAACATTCCAACATGTTTTTCAAATCACGGACACTTTTAAATTCTACACCAGCTTAGAATTCCCAGGGCTCTAGCAGTTTCCTTGTGGTTTCTAATTGGAAAACTCAGAGAAAATCAGATTCTTGATCATAAAGGCAAAGATGCCATTTTTCTTTAAAATGAACATACAGGGCTTTGGAGAATCAGACTTACCTGCAGTGAACTACGTGTGAAATTCTTTCTGAATGTTTTCAGAGTCTGCGTGAAAATTCTATCTTTGTTAAACATCTGGAAATCCAAAAAGCGAACAGATAAAGCATCTGAAAAAATTCTGTCTTCCTTTAGACTGCATAGGTCTTTATCACAGTCTTCCTTGACACTTGGCTCGTGTTAAGTAAAGCACCATTTGGAACTAATCTTACAGAAAGAGCTGGGAACCCCCCACCCTGCCTTGCACTTGAAAAGGTCACCAAGCATGCGACTGATCATTGAGAGGAAAACGGGGGGGAAAAGGGAGCAGGGGCATGACTGCCATTCGGCAGTATCCCCAGCGTGATAATTATTAGGTTTTTGAATGCCACCTTACATTTGCTATTGAGGCTGCCAGTTATCCACTATAATTCCATAGATCAAAGAAATATGTTGGTTATTTGAACTGTATTATGCCACACTTACAGTGAAATTATGGAAACATCTTTCAATATGAAACTTTAGAACCTATAATGTGTCTTGATGGACTTCAGCTATTCTGACTGAAATTTTTCTAAGCATTGTCCTTAGCTTGGGTTCTCCTGGAACGATTAAGGGGAAAAAGTGATTTTGAAATTTCTGAGACTAAAATGAGTTGGTTTTGCCAAAAATTAATATTTTTCATATTTAATTTTATTTTGTGAGACAATCATATCCCCTTCAAGAATGTGATGTTTGATAAAGCATGATTGTGGGTTAATAAGATGCTTTTTGGAATGTGTCCTGTGAAGATCCCCTCAGATTTGACCAGTTTAGATCTCATGGAAAAATTGCTGCTTATGCATATAGTTGCCATGTTCGTTCACGCGTCCTGCTGTGAAACAGTGAAATAGCTACAAGCAACTTACTCAAATGCAATCCTCCTGTTTTTCTCATTAAATTACAATATAAATGAGGGAAATTCAGAAACTGGGGTTCTTTAATGTCTTCAACTAACTCTATGTTAATTCAGCTCTGGCTTCTGTGGTTGTGATGAGGAAAAGCTCACGATCACGCATCAAAGATAAGGTGTGTAACTGCCCTCTGGAAGAGCAACTGTGAGAATTGCCCCATTCTGTTGTAATCAAGTATTATCTAAGGAACCTATTAAGAAATGCCAATTTTAATAAAACCTCATCTAAACATAAATTATGAAAAAGAGGCCTAAGGCCAAAGTACAGAGCATTTATTGAATGGGCATCAACTACGGAATCCCAGGCTTTGCCCCGTGCGTTTGTTTTCAGGAACACTGCAAGGAGGTATTTGCCGTGACTTACCTTAGTGTCTCTGTTTTAAAAAAGTTTATTGAAGTTTTATAAATTTTGATTGTAGTCTCTCTCTTTAATGTGGTTATCTCATTAGGAAAAAAAACAAGCCACCTTTGATTTTTGTGTTTGACCTGCTAGTGTTTTCAGATTGTAGGTTAGTAGAAGTAGTGACTTTTAATCTGTGGTGCGTACGTGCCTGGAGCATGTAAATTACTTCTACAAGATCTCTGGAAGTCTGTTAAAAGTGAGCTTGTCGGTAGGCATAGATATGTTATACAGTTAGGTGTTTGGAAATTTTGAAAGTCAATTTATAGACCTCCCCAAGATTTTGATCTATAGTGACTTAATACCATCCTCAGTTCCACAGATTTGAGTGGGCAGGAGCAGGGTCTGACGTCTGTTTAAATGGGCTCTTTGTGGTCGACTTCCATGAGTTGTGCCTCACCTGCTCTCCAGCGGAAGGTTCCTGGTTGTTGGGCTTTGTATGTTATCCAGCTGCCCGATAGCCAGCCTCTCATAGGTGGCCTTCTGATTCATTCACAACATGTCCCACACATTTCCTCCTTTAGTTTATCTTTCCAGACATTTCCAGGTAATTCAGTTGCCAAATGTCAGTTGAATCTTAAGAGAAATTCATCACCTGTCATATTTTACTGAGGCTTTTGCTTTCAGTTAGATAGATGTCACTTAGTCTGGCAAACAGCGTGATTTTTGCCTCCATATGTTAAAATGGACATGTCCCTTGGCTACATTTATATTAGTTATTAGTCAAATAATCAAATGTGCTTAAGCTCATGAATGAAGCTCCTACCTTGCCAATTTTTGACATTATTTACATCTGGGTGTCCCAGTTGTCTGGTGTGTTGTATGTGAATTGAATCATCTCTTGTAGTCTTTGGCTTTCTAACACACTGCAAAAGTAGGAGATGCAGTGTTTCTGTTAAACTAGTTTTTCATAAATATTTATTAACCATCTTTTGTTTTTTTTTTTTTTTTAAATGATAACCAATGTTTTCATCTTCTGCTGTGTGACCAGTAAGCTGTGTCTTGGACACAGCACCTGGAAGAACAAAGCCATGAACAAAATCTTAATTTAACAACATCGTTTTAAAAGTTAACCTTATTCTCCATCTATGCTTACTCTTAAGAAGTTAATGCTATGTGGAAGAAGTGGGAGAACGTATTCTACTTTGACCCTAATAGTATGGCTAAACCATTCCTTTAGCTCTGTGTTTATTTTAACATTGTAGTCTGTATGTTGATATAAAGCCTTGATGATGTTAATTATTTTTATTGGCACATCATAAATCTGTTAGGTATTCCAAAGTGATCACAAGTGCTTTCTTAGATTCTAGGGAGTTGATAATGAGTGATTTTTGGCTTTTGATGATCTCTGCAATGATTACATAGGATAAAAATCTGGTCAGCACATGATTACTTCAACTTGAAATCCAACCTGCTGTTCCATTAAAATGACATCTCTCTACAGTGCTTAATATGATGATGCAAAGACTGTGTTTCACTGAAGGAGAATGTTTTGCCAATTGTTAAGTGACTTGCTCGGGATGCTTTCTTTGTTGTAAGCGCAATGTCATTTTTCATTAATCTGGAAGCTGTTCCTGGTTCCATGTCTGTTGAAAAGTTTGGCGATTTTTATTGATGTCTCGTAAGCCTTCAAAATTTCCATGCTGAGTTTTTGGTTTTTAAATTTTCCTGGATTTTAACTTCCATTGCAGCTTTGGGAGGGCTAGGGGAGGGGTTTGTATTTTTTTTTCTTAGGTTTTAGTTTTTTTGCAGTGGGAAATGCTTCATTTTAAATTCTATGTATGTATTTCTACATTCAGAGTTCTTTGTACCCATTTTATATATGCATTTAGCACATTCTTTTGATTGTTGGTCCAGTTGTTATATTTGGAATGTGCTTTCTCCCATAGTAAATGGGGTAGGGAAAAACAAAACTGGGCCCACCTTGGAAAGGAGTACTTATTTTACCTTGTAGGTATTAGAGTTGCATGTATTTAATGTCTAGTTCATACTTGTCTATACTTTATGGCTATTCGCTAAACCTGAATTTTAGCACTGCAAAGCATTCTAAGGTAAATTTGATTTTTCCTTTGCTGAAACGAGTGTCTGGGACACCACTTCTGCGATTTATAAATGGGATCTGAAACGTTTTAGGTTTGAGTTTCTGAGGAATTAAGACTAGCAGCTGAATAAATGATGGTTGGCTAAAGGGTATTGTCACTCTGTGGTGAGGGGAATTGTAACAGCTCAATAAGAGTAAGTTCTTGTAGCAATGATCTTCAGTTCATTTATGTTTAACTAATAAAAGACAAGGAGAAAAATTGTATTTACAGAGAAGATTGTGGGAGAACTTCTCTTTTGTATTCTCTATCCTAAAGCGCAAATTCAGATTTTGAGGGGAAGGAGGGCTTTTCTAAGAATACCTGAGCCAAATGAGGGAAGAATTTAAGAAGGAAAAGAATAACTCTGTGGCCAGTAGCAAAGTTAAAAGCAAAATTGTAAAAACTTCTGAAACAGATGCATGTTCTATCTAGCTGATATACACAAATTTCAATAAATATAATAATATAACATAAATTTCAACTTATGCTTACGTAACACTGAGTGGTTGCATGAGACAACACTGCAGTCAGATACTGCAGTCTCCATAGTGTAATCTTCCCCCCCCCGGCCCCCCCTCCTTTTTTTGGTTAATGTAGGTCATCAGGTGATAAAAGCAATTTTTTGTGACGAGTGCCTAGCTAACTGTAACCCTCTTCCATAACAAACAAAATTGCTAACCTTTTTCCTTTTATTCAAGAGTGAGCGACAGTTCAAAAAGTTGTGAAATGATCTATTCCAAGAGGAGGGTATGATTAGGAAGCTTCTGTCTCAAGTCTACTATAAAAAAAAAAAAAAAGGTGTTTTTA
This sequence comes from Phaethon aethereus, assembly GCF_964289735.1. Classification (NCBI taxonomy): domain Eukaryota; kingdom Metazoa; phylum Chordata; class Aves; order Phaethontiformes; family Phaethontidae; genus Phaethon; species Phaethon aethereus. Next base: position 66,530,889 of record NC_138579.1, on the reverse strand, counting down.
ACATGTATTTGTTGACCCTCAGTTTGAAAAAAACAGTACACAATAATACATTTTTCCATGTGATTTCAGAGCATCAGTGTAAGACAGCCCCTTTTGGGATTAGAAGTGAACCTGACAGCATTTTTCCAGAACTGCGTCATATGTTTCACTCACACTTTCACATCCTGCATTAAACCGCATGCATGCACATCAACAAGACAAGATTGTAAAAGGAGTGTAACTGGGGAACTGTTTTCATGATATTTGATAGGAGTAATTGCGGCCACTGCTGTTTCAAAGCAACTGCGGTTATACTATACTATGTCAACAAAAGTCACTTTTACCATATGGAAACCTAATTACTTCAGAATGATCTGTTAGAAAGCACTTTTGAGATAGTCAGGCCATTTGTACAAATCAGTAAAAAATATTTGTGCATGAAACCTTTCTTAAATTAGAGCTTTCATGTGTTACAGGTTGAACATTACAGTGATGGTTTTGGAAATATTAAAAAAGTAGACTTCTATTTAAAAGGCGGTGGGGAAATTTATTGGGTGATGAGAAAATATGAGTGTATCCCTATGATTTCTGTGATAAACCCGATCGTGCTGGTGTTGAATGGAAAGGAGGGTTTTTTGCCGTTCTCTTCAGCAAGACCCTAATATTGTGGGAAACGGGATGAAATACAGAATGCTACATTTTGGTGAGATCATGTGGTGCCAGGGATACAGATCTCTGTAGTATTTGTTCTGTAAAATGACTTAAAACTTTTTCATGTCTTCCATTAACGTCGTTTTTTTCCCTTCTGTAATCCAGGACATGCCTTGTTTTTGCATTTGGATGTTTGTCACTTCTGAGTTGTTTAGGGTACCTCTTAATCAGACAATTTTTTCTGTCGCTATGAAACTAGAGACTGTCACAAGTTTGATTAGTTAAGTGTGATAGTTACCTAGACTCCTCTTATTTGCTGTCAGTAGCTGTTACTACAAAAACGTACTTCTAAAAGGCACCGTAATCCTTACAGTTGTAAAAGCAATGTCGCGAGCTCCACGAACGTTTAAGTGTCACAGCGAAGCTAGGTTGACTGATGTGTTTAAAGGTCTGTCTTAGTCGTCAAGGTATAGAAGCCTTTACGTACGTAAGTTTTAGGTGGTTTATTTGCCGACTCGAACTGCATAGGTCTCTGACACATAAACCGTCTGGTCTGAATCGCTTTCCTTGAAAGCGTTTCTGTATTCAGGCCTTACGATCTACCTAAATCAGAAGACCTAAAATATTTAGTGCCAGGTTTAGTCGCCTGTTGTTAGCACTGGGGAGCAGCAGCGACCCCGGGGAGGACCAGCGCTGTGCGTGCTCCCGCCGGGCGCCGCGATGCCTTCCCAACAGCCCCTCGTAAGAAGGGCGGTGTGCGTTGTCCTGGCCGTCTCCTCGCTTCTAGCGGCTTTCGTACTGCCGCGGGCACCTGCGCCAAGGAGCAGCTCCTGCTCGCCCGGGCCGGTGCTACAGGCTTGCCCAGGGCCGGGTAGAGCAGGTCGGTTGTGCCCACGCTGGGCCCAGGGCCCCTCTGATTGCCAGCGAGCGGCCGCCAGCCGTATAGCACAGTATTTCTCTGCTAGTTCAAATTTCCTGAAGTAATAGGAGGGTTTTGTCACCGATTTCCAGAACAGCGTTTGATGCCCTTAAAATGACATGGAAGAACGTAGGCTGGTTATTGGGGAGCGTGGTAGGACAAAGCAGCGTAAGGGCACAGAACTGGCTGGGCTGGAGTTGGAGAAGTGGGTGGACAGAAACAAACCTGGTATGATTTCGTCTGTAATTTCAGCTGTTTTGTGGTGTGGTGTGGGTTTTTTTTAAATTTATTCTGGGTTTAGTGGATAGCTGCCTTCCTTACTTTCTTCCTCCTTCCCCTGCCTTGCTCCAGGATGGTCCAGGAGGTGATGCAGTATCTGTGACGCAAGGTTTACTTGGATTTTTCTTTAAAATATCATGTAAAACTGGTCAGTGTTTTCTGCTAGTACAAAATAGAAAAGTATTAATATCTCCTTGTAAATACTTTGAAACATAAGCATAATTTTTACGAAACAAGGAAATGTAAAAAAGTGCATTTGGAATAAGAATTGTGGGGGAATGAGAGCTAGACAGTGATCTGAGGAACAGGTCTAAACGTTTATAAGGCATGTGTTTATGTCTAAGACAATTTATAAACTCCCATTGACATATTGATAAAACAAGTAGAATAGTGTTTATCCCTGTAGCCGTTTTACTTGCAGTTTATTTGATTTATCAGGTATATAGAGGTGTGTATGCATATATATTTTTGCAACTACATTGCTGCTATCATATCTTTAATATAAAATCATATATCAACTCTTTCTAAGCTGTCTTTAAATAGTATTAGTGGCATTAGTATGCTGCCAGCCGCTGTTGTAAGGGGAAGCCTACTCCAGTGTCTTTTTTTTTTTCTCCCCTCCTCACATTTCCACCATTAATTCCTCCACGATTTGGAGATTTCTAAAGTTATACAATAACAATGTTTCCTTTTCTCTTCATTTTGCCATGGACAATGGCTGTTTTTCATTAGAGGAACAGAAATCTTAAATGACAACTAAATGCTAAAGGATGTTTTTTGTGTGTGTTTCGGTAAATGTACCAGTACAAGCAAAAACGTTGCTGTGGTAATTACTCTGGTTCGGATATTGAGACGCTGTATCAGTAGCATCTCCCCTGATATCAAAATCCTGTAAATGGAACCGCTCTGGTACAATGAGAGCCTGGCTGTGTGTTACGCCTTGATGTTGTAGCTACTAGACTAAATTGCTGTGTTGTGGGTAGGGACCTTTTGTGCGTTGTTAAATGGGAGACAGTGCATTTCTGAAGCGTTCACGGTCTTTAGTCCTCAAGACCTGTTGCTTTACTCTTATGATTCCCACCTAACAGAGATCTGAAACTAATTAATTTTGCAAAAGTTCAGTCCTAGCTTGAAGTCTGTCTTTATAAATGTTTTCTTTTCTTTTTTTTTAAATTTGGTGAACTGGACCAAATGCTAAATCCCCAAATTGTAGTTGCTAATATTGCTAAAAAGTTGATAATAGCAATTCAGGTCTCAACTTCACATTGCCTAGTCAGTCATGATGCTTTTGAAAAGACTTTGTGGTTGACAGCTTTGTGCCATTAAATTCACTTCTCATTCTTCTTTGGTTGGAATTCTTTAATGGACAAGGAAGTATGTTGGTGGCTCTGTGGTCATCCATCTATGCAAAACTTGGTTATTGATTTCAACGTACTTAAGTACTGTGCTTGCAGGTATTGTTTATCTAAGTAGAGAACTTCTATTTTTCAGACCTTACCGGTACGGAAGATTCCATGCAAAGCCAATGCTCCTTCAGGGTCTTTTTTTGCACGGGACAACACAGCAAATTTCTTATCCTGGTGCAGAGATGTAGGCGTGGATGATACCTGCCTATTTGAGTCGGAAGGTTTGGGTACGTATTTGTTTATATAGCAGTTGATAATTTTAAGTAACTTTTTGTGTTTTGCCTTGAAAGACAGAACGGCTGTCTTCATAGATCCTGACTCCAAATCTGACCCTTGTCTGGCGGTGTTAATTCTGTCCCTTATCCGAGCAAATAAAGTACACATCACTGAAATGAATTTTAAGTTAACTTTAAGAGGGGCTTAAATGAGAGAGAAATCTTTCTATGATCTCTTGCCCACAGATGATTTTTTCCACCCTACACACACTTTTTTGGTCGTGGAATGCTGTTCCTTAGCTTGATGTATACAATGGTGCTTTTCTGTGTCAGGAGAGTAGGATACACGCGCGTGCTCAGTTTTGGCTGCAGATTTTTATTTGTGCAGATTCAATGGGTTGCTCGGGAGGCAAGAAAATGTGAAATTTTTGTCTGTGTCCTATACTGACTTTTTTCCCAGCGGATTTACTAGTGCTTCAGGGTGTTCCGTCAAAAGAATTGGACTGCATAGGAAATCACTGTTCTAATAGCACATGTTCTTCATTATTTTAACTCTTCTCCTTTCAAAGGAAAAATTCCGAATCTTACCTCGAGAGCTTGTCTCAGCCAAATATCATGAAATGAAGAGAATCAAATGTTTGTTTGTTATCTGAACTCAGATAAAAGTGTAAAGCAGTTGTGATGATAGACAGCTCAGTTTCTGTGGAAGGCAAATGAACACACTGTACTGAATGAAGAGGCTTCTTTGTTCTGTTGCTCAAAAGGTCTTTGACTGTCCGGTTGATGTTCTTACCTGCGTTGCAACTGATCTATTCCCTTCCTTTGTATTACAGTCTTGCTCTTCTAGGTCAGCTGTTTCTGAAGCAATTTTTTCATGTATGTTCTTTTATCCTGTGAGGTTTTTTAATTAAATTAAATTCTTCTATATCCCCAGAAGAAAATGTTTGGCAGAGAAGAAATCACTATCACAAAGGTGACAAATAATAAGGAGGATACATGTATTGTCTCTGTTTTGTTAATTAAATCCTCAACACTAAATTTTTATTGAACATGGTAAATCATGTGGACTAATAATTGTATTTCCAAAGATTTGAAATTATGGAGGAGTTGGACATTGCCTAGGACAAAGAAACTTGCAAACACGAGAAAGAGAGAGACACAGACCTCCAGTGTCTGAGAAAAGCAGAACAACCTGTGGGTAAACAAACATTTAATTTAGACTTTGTACTGCTGTGGTAAACTCATCAGTTTACCGTTGTTCCAATAATAGGTTAACCATGTAATTGAGAGCATGTTTATAAGGAATTTTCTTGTGCATTGTTAAAAAAAGAGATCTTGTTTAGAGCTGGAATTGGGTATAGCCGAAGTACCGACATGCCCTGGGTAAGTTAATTTTTACGCATACGCAGTACTTTGCCTGCCACAGTATAACACTGCGTGCAAACGCACCTGCAATGCTGATGTTCAGGATGCCTTCCTCTCTTGGAAGTGAGGTGAAATATGCCCAGATACACAGTGCACAAGCCAGGTATGGCTGTATTAGGTTTGATTAATGACTGATTTTTCTTCACTGATTGAAAACTAGGTGCTGTTGTTCTTCCTTCTCTGAGTGGTACTGTTTATAGAATGCACATGCTGAAAAGGACTTGATAATACTTTGCCTTATTTTTCTGGACTTGAGAGGGGGATAGCAACCATGCCATTGCTAAAAAGGATAAAAATCAAAGCTACTGTTCTCCCTCAGTTTGAACTAGAACTCTCAAAGTTTTTATTTCATTTGAGGTTTTTCTAATGCATTAGAAATAACGATGAATCATAACAGCTGCCAGTCTAAAGCTTTTATGTTCCTCTCTCTCCCATAAATCACTTCTCCACTGCATAGGAAATAAAAATTCAGCAAAGGTAAGTATTATCAAAAGTTCCAGTCAAAGTGGTGAGAAGCGTGTGTGCACGTCATCTAAGTGTTTGCACTGCCTCATGGAAGTCTGCTGTATTTTTGATAACGAATAATTGTTACGAAATTATGGTTATGGAGGTAACTGGGGTTTATGTTTTCTTGTAGTTTTTTTCCCCAGGGCTAATAAACTGTATTGATAATGTAAATTGCTAGTGATAAAGCAACTGTTTTCCCTCTATACTGAGGAATCTTACTGTGTTAATGTTTTTAATAGATTTGATTTTTATCCTCCTTTTTTACTGTATTCTGCCTACTTTATTGTATGTAAATACTGCATTGTTTAATAAGACACACATAGTGATATTTTCTTCATGCCACTGTAGCACATAAAACACTCCTGAGGCTTTTTTCTAGTAAATTTCTATTGTAACATTATAAGAGTAATTTTTAAGATACATTGCACTGAAATATTTGAATGATGGATTTATGACACTACTTAATTTAAAAAGGGAAAAAGACCAAAGCCTACTCAGAGATCAGCAAAATTAGATATATACTAGCTAGGAAATTACTAATTGCTATTATTTCTAATTACTTAAAGATATGTTCTGATCCTGATGAGTTCTGAAGTCTTTGAAGTCATGCAAGTATTTTAGCCCTCAGATTGAAGTCATGTGAAGGTGTTTGTCACTGGAACGGAACTGTGTCAAACAGACACTATCGCAGATAGGTGCTGTCCATGCCCGAGGAGCTTGCAGACGAGTGATGTTAATGGGAACCTTGAGTGTTCCTAGAAGCTTGGTTCTGCAAAGTGTTAACATTCTAGTGCTGTTCCAGACAAGCCGGTGAGTAGACCTAGTCATGTCACTTTGTGTCCTAGTTCATCACTTGTTGACTAATTCAATTACTTGAAGTTAAACAAGTGTTCAGTTGCTTTGTTGGACTTGGGCTATCCAGCTGAGGTAAATAAGGAAACGTGATCAAAGTCTGTCTTCAAAATAAGTAGGAGGAAAAAAAGGGGTATTTGTTATGCTGGTAGATCTGATTATGCCTTCCAATCCATGGAGTTGCTTTAAAGATCCTGGAAAGAGATCAGTACAGAGCTCAAAAGTTTGAAAACAATGCACTTGTACTACGAACTTGTACTTAGTAGTCTATAATACGATGTAGTTTGTCTTGCTGAATGTTATGATGCTTTATCATAGTTGAAAATTCAAACAAATTGGAAATAAAGTTTTCTGTAAACATTTATAATACAGCCAGAGCTGACTGGCAGCAATCTATACTTATTTTGCCTTTAACTTACGTTAATGCAGAGAGATGGCAGGAAAGTCTCGGTGTTAATGCCTCTGCGAAGAGAGAGTGGATGCTGTGCCTGTTGTGTGAGCTGCAGGAAAAACATGACCATCTGTAATGTATCCAGCAATGCACTATGTAGGGGTAATCTTGAATGCTGCAAGATAGAAGGAGGCTCTGCATGCTCCCTGCACTTGTTAAGAAATTTAGCATGCTTTTCTTAATTGTTATTTTTATAGTTAATGTATTTAAAGAAGGAATTAGCTTTGATAGCAAAAACTATGATCTGAAGTCCAAACTTTGATCTGGGCAAATCTTGAGACATACTGTATCTGAATGGGGTTCCTTGACGTGTCAGAGGTCGAAATTTGTCCCATATCTAGGACTTGGAACATAATGCACTAACTCTTTTCAGTCTAAGTAAAGTAATACTGTCTGTGACTCCTCTGTTCCCATGATGTGTATGTTTTCTACGTTCCCCTTTGTAGGTTTTAGGGCAGCAAAACCACACATCTATGGTAATTCAATTCATGGAGGCTTTCTTGATGGAGATATTTGTCATTATGGTGTTCGAGCCTGAAGAGTGTAATACTCGAAGAAAACTCTTCCTGGCCAAATACATAAAGTCTTACTATTCTCGCTGATTGCTGTAATTAAGTGAACTTAAAGCATAAGTTACGAAGCTTTGTTGGTAATGTAGTGTTGTTGAATGATTATAGGGTTTGGAACCAGTGAATATTCTGCATCTCTTCTATGATAAAGACTCTACCAGGCAAGAAAAGGGTTTGCTACAAAGTGTGCCAGCATGCTAATGTGTGTTGTTTGTTTTGGGAGTTGTTGGATGATATTGTTGTATTAATGTTTTGTGCTTGTATATTCTGTAACTGTGCGTGTGTACATACAATATATGACATAAACTTCTTTTGATGCAACTTATTGATTATAGAGTGTAATGGACAGGTTTCATATACACAGGCATCCATCTAGTGTTCTAGTGGAAATAACAGACTTAAACACGGACACCTCTGATCTCTATTCTAATGTGGGCTTTTAAAAAGTTTCTTAAAAACACTCATATGTTGATTGCTTAAAAATATTTTATGCATAGGGCAAATGATATTTTTAAACAAATACTTTTGTTGATCTAATTTAATGTTACAAGATGGAAGTACACTTTTGAATCAGTCTTTCACAGTGATGCGTTTACGGCTTGTAATAGCATGTTAAATTTTCCATGTAGTTGCATCAGAATAAGGCTTTGTCCCATCTTTCACCACATTTTACTAACCAACTCTTACTACTGTTGAATATATCTTGTTTTGAGGACTATAGAAGCATCTGGAAACTGTCGTGTTATCATTGGATTAGCATCTTTAATAATTTACTGGAATCCATTAATTTGTGTTTAGATGATACCTATATTAATTCTAGATTAATTCATAGATCTACTGTGTTTGAAACATTAATTGTTTGGAGACTTCCGTAAGTGACAGTGCTGAAATGGGGAGTGGGGGGGACACAACTCCTTGATTGAAGTATGTCCTCTTTGATGCAGGAGCAAGGATATGTTTGGGATAAGCTAAACGGAGTAAGTGTTGTCAAAGCAATGCTTAAAAAAAAAAAAAAAGACTACTGTAGGATTGGAAGAAGAAGTATTAAAGGAGAAAGTGAAAGATAAGAGGAAGAAGAATCGAAGGAGCAACCTTTTGAAAAACCTTCCCTTAAACATGTTTGCGTTCTGATGGCAGTTGGAAGGCTATGATAAAAAGTCCTAAACCCTTTTGAAAAATCTCTTCTAAGTGAGACAACAAATGCTTTAGAAGCAGAAAAATCATACTTACTTTTTTGATTCAGCTATGCCTGAGATCTAAAAAAAAAAAAAAAAAAAAAAAGAAAGAAGGAAAAAGTTTGTTTGGAAGAAAAAGCGACTCCACTAATAATGGTTTATAAAAATGTTAGGAGGCAAGGTTTGAAAGTTGGCAGGGAGGTACAAGAAGTTTGTTCCTGTATTGTGATTGGGAATTCTGCTAATTTAAAAAAACAAAAAAGACAACACCCCCCCCCTCCCATTTCCTATGGCGAACACTCTCCAACTGGCAGGCGCGTGCTCTCAATGTGCAGGGCACGTTCTGTCTCCCCACAGCCCCAGGGCTGATCAGCGCTGAAAGCAGCGGCTGTTCCTCCTCCCTTCTCTCTACTTCTCCTGGTAGCATCCAGGTGCTTGGGAAGGGAGCAGTGAAGGATGCAGAAATGTGTTGAACATTAGGTAGGAAAGGAATGAAGTGCAAGGAAGGAGAACAAGGGGTGCGTGATCAGGGGAGGAGGACCTGTATGTAAAAGGAGCAAGGGGCAGCAACAAGACAGTAGTGTGGAGAAAGAAGTTCTAGCCAGAGAGGAGCAGGAATAAAGCTTGCTAGGAGCTGAAAGAGTTAAAAAAGAGTGGCTGGAAGTAGCTTGAAAAGATGCAGGCAGTGAGGACAGCAGATAAGTAGGATTTGAAATGAATGAGATGGAAAGCAAAAGGGCTTGTCAGGCCACCTAAAATAAGCTGGACTTGTGTGCACCATTTCTAAGACTTCACATTGCTTTCTTCTCATCAGGTATCATCAGCGAGATTCTCTGGCAAGGTGGATATTTCCATTAATCTTTTGCAGTAGACCTGTATAGTGTATGTGTCTTCTACATTTACAAATTGCTACTTGCTTGTAGTCCCCTACTCAGATGATTTACCTTGCTAAGGATTGCTAGGGGAGGGCTGGCTAATGATTCTCGAGGGGTATTGTCTTCTTCCATATATGAAAGTGTGAAAAATTACAGGAAATTGCAAACAAAAATGGTATTCGTGCGCAAGGTGAAGTACTTGGGCTATAATTAAGGCTGGCTGTACTGTATTAATTAAAGTATTTGTTATGATATACCTATCAATATTGCATGTGGTCATGGGCTATTTTTTCTCTGAAAGAGCTGTGTTCTCTTTAGGATGGACCTTGCTCTGCCAACATGTTGGTCTGATATGGTTCGGTTCATGAGGTGAAAGTAACCCTTATTGGTATGTTATTTTCTCCTCACATGCCTTATTTGTTGCAAAAATCTGAAGATGTTTGGAAAATGATGCAAGATGCTGAAGTACTTTGATGTTGCCACTGAACGGCATCAGAAGCAGCGACTATGGCTCTATGGCATAGCTCCCGTGTGCAGCGGGAGGATCCATATCAGACTTTGTAATGGCTCGCTAGTTGTGTTGGCTTTGCTTTCATACAAAATGTACCATTAGGAAACTCAACGGTACCCTGGAGGTCAGAGAGTAAGTACTTTAAAATAGCACCTAGATAAGTGTGCTTTTTTTGTATCTTTTGCCTATACCTTAAATCCACCTATAAGGTGGGGATAATAATACTGCTTACCTCACTGAAGTGTTAGAGAACCCTTAATTTTTGCTTTTTCTTTGAATTTTTCACAGCATACAGTAGCACTGTTACGGAAATGAATAGCACTGTGGTGAGCGTAGATTTCAAATGATGTACGCTGAATTGTGTCTGTGGCCATAGGTAGAATGAAGACGGCTTCTAAGAATAATTTTTCGGCTTCCAGTACTTACTGTGTCTAATTGCATAAAAATTGCTACAATTACAGAAAATGTGTTGCTTAGCAAATGTCTGTTTGCCATGTAATATATCTGGGATTAAGTGACTGGTCGGGTCAAAAAGTTGAGGTGGTGCCTATTGCCGAAATGCACCGATTAATGTAGGTTATAGTAAATAATTCAGAAAGTGGTAGATGTAGCTCCCCCAGGATACAACAGAATACCATGGGTACAGGCGTTATATTTCAGCCTGAGCTTGTAACCAGTCGCTCCAGAATGAATTGCCTCTAGTCCTCAAATGGTATTCGTTATTATCATATAGTTATTAAGTTATATAGTTATTGCCATATACCATTTATAAACATGTACAATTACATGTTGATAAAACTGTGTACATATATGTGGTGTAGTTACCCATGAACTGCAGTACAGTCAGAATTTAAATGCAAATTTAAATTACAGTACAGCGAGATATTAAATGTCAATTATGAGGACTTCTACAGATTTTTTTTTTAGTGGCATACTTATTTTAAACAATGAAAGAAGGGATTTTGATGCTGTGTAGTGCCTCTGCAATAGTTTTTGCCATCTCTTGATGTCTTGAAGTGTTTTGAGAATATCGATTAACTCAACTCCTAAACATTAAACTAAAAAAAGGAAGTGTAAGAGATGTTTCTCTTTCTGTTCTCTAAAAGTAGGTTTTTTTCAAAAGGCTTAGGAGGCAGGCTTTTGAAAGTGACTGTAAATATCAAGTTATTTTAGGTATTGTGGAATAGCACCAGACTAAAAGTATCTCAAAGTAAGTACTCAGAAATCAAGGCACTCAAAAGTGTTCCTTGTTCCAAAAGGCAGTGGTCTCAATTTGCTCGCTCAAGATTATACTGAACGTTTGGGACCAAGATAGGTGTGGAAATGCAGCCTGTGTCTCTGTGGCTTTTGCTGTAAGGCCTGACTAGTCTCTTGCGAGATGGTGGCCCATTAAACAGTTGTGCTTTTGGGGGAAGGAAAAAAAAAGGAAAATTTTTGTTTGAGAATCTAAATTGTTTCCAGTGGGTATTACAACGTACAAAATAACGTTTGTTTGCCTCCAAAATTCCCAAATACGTATGCTGGTATAGTCCTCAGGAATGCTAACCTGTTCTTGTTAAACGTGCTGTGTCATTGTCATTTTATCAGACGAGCAGATGTTTGTTGTTGTGGCTGGTTATTGCCTGCACAGCTCTTCATCCTCGAACAGTGATTTCACTGTGTCACGTTGTTTGTGAAATGCATGAAATGTCTCTAGATTATGTTGAGTCAGATTTGCTAAAGGTCTTGGATTTTATTTGGGTAGAAGAGCTTCCGGCGTTGACAGAAAAACATTTTACCTTTCTTAATCAAATCCTCTTCCAGCTCTGCTTGTGGGTCCTTGTGCGTATAAAGTTACTTGAGCATCTGTTTTCCTCCACCCTTCCATAAGTTATTCCGATGTGTATATGTGTCAATCGCAATTAAGAAATACTGAACTCCCTTTGTCTATTCCAAAACTGGTTTATTTCATTTATATTTTGGGGGATACCTTATTTCTTAAAATCAAGTTTTATTTTGGGGCGGTCCCAACAGGTGTAGAACCAAAGCAACACAACACATTTGTAGTCATGAATGTAACCCTTCAAAAATACTGATTACTAGTAAAGGTAAATGTTGTAGCAAATTACTGTGGTGCGGCAAGGAAGAATATTGAGAATAGCTCAATGTCCAAGTCAGCATCTTTTATAGTCTTAAGAACAGATGGCTGAAGGATAAAAATACTTTTCCTAGTGCAGTGCCGTTTTAGATTTCATGCTCTGCAATTTCACTTAGGGAAATATGTTTGGATGAGATTAGAGGGGTGGAATATACACATCTCAAAATGCTACATATACACTGGTAAAAGATATTGGCATGAGCATTCAACTCGCACAATTTATGTACACTTATGCAAGTCAGTAGAGATGGAAGTTGAAGTTGCAGAAGCTGAAGGTCTTCTCCAGGGCATTTGTTATTTAGAGACGTTTAAGTCTGTGCATTCCCATTTTGGGTCTCATACATACAGTGTAGGACGAAGTAAAGGCTTTCAGAGCTTTAAATAGGCATTGAAATATCTTTTTCAGGTATGGTATTTTTTCTTCATGCATTTGAGTTAGGTGAGTCTTCAGACAACCAAAACGTTTGTATAGCAGATGTCTTGACTTTAACTCTTTAAAAACAAATAAATTTTGTGGCTGGTATTTTTTTGATTTATACAAATATTCACCCAATTATTTTTTGCTGACACTTCAATATGAAGTATAAGGTACAAATCTTTCTGTTACTGTGGAAATTTCCAAAACCTGGATTTTATTCATGATACGAGGATTTTACTGCAATAGGTATTTCTATATGTACTTATAATTCCTTTTTTGGTTTTTTTCCCTTCTTTTTTCCTTTCTTCTTTTTGGACTGTTGTGGGGTTGATTATGCAAACAGCCACAGGCCTTTCCTCACTTACTGATTTTTGGATTTTGCTTATATATTTTGCCGGACTTCTCTACAGAACATTACCTATCTGAGTTGGGGGGTGGTTGTGTGGGGGAAGAATTATCTTGGACTATGGTGGTATTTCTTCATGAGAAGTTCATGCTGTGTTACAGCTGCTTCTGGAGCTTAAAAATCAAAGGTTTTGTGTGCAATCCAGGCATGAAAACTTGCATATATGTGTGTATATATACAGAATAAAAGTTTTTTGTTTGGTTGGTTTCTTTCTATGATGAGCTGAACTCCTAAAGTATTCTAGTTTCATATTTGCTTTGGGAGTAGTTTATAATGAGATATATCTTTTCTAATGCAATTTTGTTATTTTTGTGATTTGAACAGGCTAAGAAAAATAGTGATGCAAAGGATAGGAATTTTCTTTATAGAAAGAGAAGTATCACTTTAATTTATTTTTGCCATTCTACTAATCTTAGTGTTCTGCCAGAGCTCTTGATTATTTTTAAATAGTTATGAACTGCTTGCAAGTTACCAAATAGTCCAAATAATTACTTGGTGATTTAGATTTAGAATGGTATTTTCAAAGGATAACTAAATGGCAACTTCCTAAATCGTCTGCACTTTGAGAACCACTCCTCAATCCCCTCATTTTTTATTCCAGTAAAAAGCCGCTGCAAGCCAAAGAAAACCAAGTTTTATCTGAATCAAGAGTTACAGATGCTGATGATTAGGTTCCATTCATCACAGAGATTTTATTTATAAATGTTTTCTGTCTTCATTTTGCTTTTCCAGTTCTCCACAAGCAGCCAAGAGAAGTGTGCCTTTGTTTGTTGGAACTTGGAAGGATTGCAGCAAGGTAGGTGAAAGTATTTGAAGAATGAAGAAATATTTACATTCTTGACAGGAGTGGCTATTGAAAGACTTACTAAACCAGCACCTCTCAAGCTTTCATGCTGATTACATTCAAGGAGAACGCTTGTCTTGATGTCACTCAAGAATATCTTGTGGGCAGTTGTTAACAAGTATAATGACATCTCTGTACCGTCACCTCAATGAGGATATTTGTTGGCTATCCTCATATTAGGAGAGGAGAGAGTTGAGAATTTTTTTCTAAATAGCACTTTGAGCTCTTTCTCCTTCTAACAGTCAGATGTCTCTATAAACAGCTGAGATTTCATTAACTTCACTGATAATAAATTGATCTTCACATGACCTAAATCTGACCTAAGCAACACTTGACTCATTTATTTAAATAAACTTTGCTCTGATTTTCACCGACAGAACCCATACGAGAATTGAGTTAACAGTCTGTGTTCTGTCTTGTCAGATGATTCTAGCCAGACTGGACCTTCAGTACATTGTAGCATTATCTTTCATGTCAAGACAACAGTGGCTTTTGCTAGACAATCAAAGTGACAGTAATTAGAATGTGATTTTTTTTTTTTTCCCTTTTTGCAAATGCAGATTTAACCAGCATAGCACATCAGATTTGCTACAAACTATGTGAACAGCAGTGCTGCTGCCCAGTCTTGCATATTAATTGCAGTTGCATTCATCCAGGTGTATCAGATTGGACTGCCTTGCTATTAAAATAATTTCATTAATTTCGTAAGAGTTCCTTGTGGTTACAATCAATGTGAAGGAAACCCTGTTTATTCCTAGCTTAAGAAGTAGTATTTTCATGTTATAGTTTCATTATGGGTCATATTTTGTGAATGCAATTCACTTGGGAAGTTGCTTAACTAGAAATTTGTCTCCTGGTCAAGTTTCAGAAAAGCCCTCGCTATCAGTGGAAGCTTGCATAGGAATAGCGTTGGCCAGAAAAGGAGTTGATTTGCAGGAATTTTCTTTCTAAAACTTGGATTTAGTCCAACATGGAGGGGAAAAAAAAAAAATTAACTTTCCATGAATAAGAAAGTATCCTGATCTGTAGGTGCTGAATGAAATAGATTTTTCACGAATCTTACTTTACCTGAGCGAGCAAACATGCTTTCAAGATCCCCAGCTTGTAGACAGACCTTTCAGCATCCCAAGACCCTGTACGCAGGGTGTAGCTGTCAGGGATGTCTGCCCCAGGTTTACTTGATAGTATCCAGCTTTTCCAGGGAATGCAGGTCAGTTTTTAGGCAGTGTTGGATTCTGCTAAAGTTGATTGAGTTAAATTAATCTAATTTTGTAATAAGATTTGATTTCTCAACAGATCTACACAGGAATTATTTGTCATTTGTTTTAAGGTTCCATGTCTCCCATATTCTCTGTTTGAGGCATGAAAACAAAAACTGAACCAATAAATGAACCATGTTTTCATTTATTATGCATTTCTATCCCTTTGTCTTTAAAATATTTTATATATCTTATATATTTTATTTTTTATTTATAATACATGTATCCTACCACATATCATTAATGTATTTTATTTATTATATTTATGTTACTGTATTTTATTTTTGTTTGTAGCTTAGGGGTCAAATAACATATGTCTGTCTACTTGTTCCTGCTCCAATATCTCTTCGAAAACAAACCAACCCCATTTATAATCTTGCAAGTTTCCAGGGTGCATAAACCTGTCGAAGGGGAGCATCAGACTGATGTAATTGAAACGCAAATACGGGATGCCACATTTGCCCGAGCGGTGGTAAACTAGAACTATATGGAAAAGGAGAATAGATACCTCCACTAAGCATAGGAAGAAGCACATTAGACTGACGTCGTGCTGCTTTAAACAGGAGAGAAGTCAGATGTATGCTTGCTCTGTCAAGCAAGCTGGGTCTGTTGACGGTCTTAGGGGTCTGCTTTCCAGAACGGGAGCTGCAGAGATCTTTGACAAGGTGCCTCAGTATGTTTTCAAAGATTGACGAGAGTTAGAGACACGGCGTAACTTCTTACTTTTCCTTTTCTCTTTTAGAAGTAGATGTGTTCAAAGTGGCTTATCATTGCTAGGAGCCAGCTGTTGGCACACTTTGCCCAGCTAGATTACTGTTAGTCTTCAGGATCTGTAAGTCCCGTAAGTCAGCCTAGGCCTTTCTTCCTAAAGAAAATGGGCTTGGGATTGAGGCACAAGTGAGCAGGAATGGGGATTGTTTGAGGAGGAGGTAGCGGAACAGAGTGCAATTTTAAACTTGAACCTGTTCAACTGATACTCTGTGGATCAGGGGACACAGTTGATAATTTACCTATGCTTTAGCAAAGCTTTTAGCATATTCTCTCATAGTGTCCTTTTAGCCAAATTAGAGAGATGGACTGGATGGATGGACTACACAGTGAGTGGAAAACTGATGTGACCATTTGGCTCAAAGAGTGGCAGTTCAAAGACTGACGGTCCAGGTACTAATAAAAATAGAATAGCCTGATAAACTATCCTGGATTTCACTTGTTTATGAAAACAAAATTCTGAGGTCATCTATGAAATTTCAATAGCTAGCATGGCCCATTGTGTGCAGTCGCAGATATTATGTGGGTAGGTTGAGAACTTGGAGCAACCTGGTCTAGTGGAAGGTGTCCTTGCCCACGGCAGGGAGGTCAGAACTAGATGATCTTGAAGGTCCCTTGCAACCCAAACCATTCTGTGA
The DNA here is from genome assembly GCF_964289735.1 of Phaethon aethereus. NCBI lineage: Eukaryota > Metazoa > Chordata > Aves > Phaethontiformes > Phaethontidae > Phaethon > Phaethon aethereus. The sequence goes on along the minus strand of NC_138579.1, from coordinate 66,514,605 downwards.
TTCTGTGATTTATGAGAAAGGGAAGTGTCCTACAGGATAAAATACACAGGACTACTGTAGTGGGTTGCACAAGTCCAGCATTCTCCCCAAGTATTTTTAAGTCAGATATTGTACAATGGAAAACAGCTAAATTATCTTTTCTGCAGAAGGAATAAAGTTCTTGGGTAACTATTAAACGCTGGGGGCTTAAACAACCCCCACACATCTTTTGAAATGACTGTTGAGCAATTGCAAGATCTTTCTGCTATTGTATTCAATTTTTCCTTGGTAAAAATAGGAAGTGGTGCTCTAAGAAGTCTATTGGAGATCATGTTACAGTCCGGTGCTGCTTCATTTGTAGTTATGAGAAGGCAGGCTAGAAGAGAGCAGAAAAGGAAATTCTCAGCATACCTTCCAGAGCAGAATTTGCACCTCTACCCCTCCCAGAAAAGATGTGGGTGTTACTATTTCAGCTTTCCAGCAACTTTGCTTTAGGTTGATACATAATGTGGAAAAAAAATACGCATGTATGCTCGTTTGTTCATTGGTTTTATTTTTCAACTCATCACCGGAGGAATTCAGAATACTGGAAATACAGGGAACTTATTAAAAAGTCTGTCACAAGGACAAAAATTGGAGCTTATGAAAAACGGTAGAAGCAAAGCAGCAGCATTGCTTAGAGTGGAAGAGTTTTATTTGATGAGCAAGGCTGCATGCAGGTGTAGGCTTAGAGCCCAGTGGGAATGTCATGATTTACAGCCTGCCGGCATCTGCAGACAGACAGGAAGTAAATGGATTGTATGTAAGTGCTTGCTCCAATGTTGGCTGACTTTTCATTAGGCAGACTGCACCAGTTAGAAGCCAATACAAGCACAGATTTCGTTCTCGGTTTTCTTAATATTAATTTACTGGGCAGTAGTGTGACTAAATTAAAAGTTATCAGAAAAACACAAAAGATAGTATATACGCTTACGCGCTTTCTCTGTACACTTTTAACTTTATTAAGGTATTTAGCTTGGATTTTCATAATATATTTGTTACTGCTCAATATTTTAGCGTCCAGATCTTTACCCACTTAAGTCAGCATCGTTCTGCATCTGGGCTATGGACTTTTCTACTACAGAAGAAAATATGGTTTCATTTATGCAAGTAGTTAGCTATGAGAAGCCTACCTGGCATGATAACTTTTCCAAGCTGAAAAAGGAAATCTTCCAATTTTTCTGGATTTTCTTCAGTGTTGGCAAAGAAAAAAAAACAGAGGGGAATTATCAGCGATTAGGAAAATGGGATGGGCTTTTAGACTGCTGACGTCTGTCCAGGCTTTGCTGCTTGCTGTGAGATACTGACTTAATCACTTGCTATAAAGCTTTCAAAAGCAGGCATTGTTTTCAAGAGCCTTGCTCTCTAAGTGCTGTGTTTGAGATGCTCCATGCCGAAGTTGCATGTATTTTGTTTTAGTTGGAGCTACGAGTGTTTTGCCACTGTAAGCAGAGATTTGATGATTGGCTGTCAAAAATTGGTTAGAAAAAGCATTAGCCATTTCTGAAAAATGTTGGGCGTGTGTCAATTTATTTTTGAGACCAGGATAACCTTTAATCCCTTTTCATCTGGATTTCATTGAAAAATACCAACACAAAATCTAAGTTTTCAAGTAATTTGAAAGGACATTGTTGGGGAGGAGGGGGGAAGGAAAAAAAGGAAGAAAAAAACCAAAAAGGCGAATGTGCTGCACTTGAATCTGTCCTATATGGCATAGCAATTTTTGAGGCCTGGTGGTGTTCATAAATTAGTCATTCACCAACATACATGTTACCAGACAGAGAAGTTGAATAAAACCTATGTTTCCTATAAATTTGATCAACTGAGAGATTTTCATTTTTTGTATTAATTTGGAATGATGGCATTAATGATTGATGTATTTATACATGTTTACTAATGTATGTAGCATTCTATTGCTGCACAATAGTGCAATACAGCGAGCATAAATTCTTCCCACCATTTTGTTTTCAAGTATGTAATACTTGATAAGGAGTAGTAATTGGTTTGCATGTTTCCAAAAGGTTTGGGGTGGAGCCTCCTGGATTAATAAAGTTGGAGAAAGAGATTGAACAAGAGGAAACGCTTTCAGCCCCCCTTCCGTCTCCTTCACCGTCACCAACAAAATCTCCTGGGAAAAAGAGCACAGGGAAACTGTTGGATGATGCTGTAAGTTGTGGGAGGAAACTGCTTCCTATTTGACCCATGCTGGTATGCACTTACTTGCAAAGCACACAGAAGCCCGAGTTTAACATCTCACTGTATTTTAAAGATTTGCAGACGGATAGAGTTCACTTATTTTTGACCAGTTATTTATGCCAGAAGTTTGGAAAAAATGTCACACTGTGTAGGAGATCTGTAGTTTAGCCTAGCTTTGTGCTTAGGGCCAAGTTCCCTTCTTATTACTGCGCTTTCTGTTCACTTCTTATTCATCAACTCCCACTTGCTGTTTTGTCTGAGAAAGGACTGAGTCAGGACTAGGAGATTTGGCCCATACTGACTTGTACAGAATGTTAACAAACACTCCGAAATTATCTCAGCCTAATTTTTACGCTGCTGTTCTGCATGTTTCTCATGTGGTAGAAAACCAAGCATTTTTTTTCCTCGTTGTTAGAAAGAAAGTATCTTGCATTGAATTTCATTAAAGTCTTTGCGCTATACCATAGTGTTCATTTCTGCGTTGCAAACCCTAGAGGGGTTCGTTTGAAACAGCTGGGATCACATGAAAAGGACACATTTTGAGTCCATGAAGAGGTTAAACTTGAAAAGTACAAATATATTCTATAAAAAGAAGCAGTTACTATAGTAACTGCTATATTACAAGGTAGATGTGCCACCTGGGAGTTACAAAGCACTTCTTGAAAAATGTATGTGCCGCTTTTTTGTTACAAAGAGCACACGGAGTAAAATGTTCGTTCATTTTATTGAAATACTTCGTACTATTTGATGCAAATAATTACATTTAACGTCTTTTACATTTTGTCTTCCTTCCTTAACTTTGCAAAACCACTCACTTAGGTTTCAACAGAACTGAGAAAGAACAGTTATGTGTAGAAGGAGGGTGGTGAGTGCATATCTTGTAGGAACGGAACAGAGAGTATGAAGGTTGTCTCCAACCACCTTCTTTAATTTAGAAAGCAGTAGGGATAGAAACAGAATGGAATTCATCCAGCTAGATTCCTGACCCGCACTGCCCCAGACACTCACACCGTAAAATAGCAGCAGTGCTCATATAGGCCAGACACAAAATAAAATAGGATATAATTCTTCCCTCTGCTTCCTTATTTGATTTCCAAATTGCACTCAATAATACTTCTGTGTCCTTTGGTACAGGAAGGTAATGGAAGCCTCAATATCAGGATCAGCAATGAAGGTCTTATTATCCTCTGTTTTACACCAGTATAAATCTGTTGGCTTTCATTCTCCACAGGCCAAAGATGGATCTATTGTGCTTACCCGGTTCAAAACAACCTCGAACCTGTTAGGTCTGGCTACTCTGTGTTTTTGCCTGCTTAGGTGAACCCTGGTAGATGCAGCTATTAAGGCACAGTTCACACTACCCATTTTCAGCTTTGAATTTCACGAGTGTCTCCAGAGGTGATAAATGCCATAGGATATTATGTTAGAAATCACTGATTATTGCGTAGCTTTCAGAGGGCCGTTGCCAAATAGTCCTCGAAGCACAATCCCAGTCTTGGTACTGCATTCCGAGAGATACAAGAATGCACCTTTTGCACCCTCAGCAACTTGCACTTGATGGATTTAAGTCATCAGCCACTGACTTCATATATGTTCTTTCTGTTGTACACTGACTATCTAAATAGTTTGGTTCTCCAGAAATGGAGGCTAACGCTCGCCCATGTTGATAAAAATCACTGGAATCATTATCTTAAAATTATTCAGTGACACTGCATTCAAACTGAGGACAACTCATCTGATACTTGAGAAACATTTTTTTTGTGTGTAAAATACCTGTAGAGTTTGTCTGCTGAGTGTTATTTTAATATGAAATTTTTCACAAAAATATAATGCCTTGGTTTAAAAAAAGCTAAGAATAATAATTTAAAAAATATTCCACAAAGTAATAAAGTTATTCAGATAACACTGAAAAACTTCAGAAATAATTGGAAAGCCTTTAAATTGGTCAACAGGGTTAGTTTCAAAGGCATATTTGCTCCCTATTCTAGTATAGAAACAATAATTGATTAACTTCTTAATTTCTTTCCGCTTTATTTAACATACTATAATTTTATTTTAAAGGCAGATCTGAAAAACATTTATTCAAGATAACAAAACACCGATCAGAGTGCCATAGCTTTGTCCTGATTTTTTTTTTTTTTTTCTGAAATGGTTTAGGACTTAATTTGTTAACTATTCTGAGAATATCTTTTCCTGGACCTCAGACCATTTTTGCAGGCCTTGGTTTACAAACTCTATTCGAAGGGTCTTTAGAATATTATTTGAAGTGGACAAAACCCCTAGGAAATTGCTCTGGCATTCTGCATTGTTTGACACTGACGTACTAGGTCAGCATTCATCCAAGGAAACTGCAGTATTTCAAAATGCTGCACTTGTTATTTGCACTATGCAGTAGTGCAATTTGCATGTCAAATAAGAGTTTCTCAACAAGATCTGCTCTCTTGGCATTGTTGGCTCTGCTACTTTCAGAGTACAAAATATACTTGTCCTAAACAGAAATGCCTTCGGTAGCACATGCAAGGCCAGGTTTTCACAAGAGGCTGAAGTCAAGCTGATGCGGCTAATAAAAAGCAGGAAAGTTGTTTTCATCTGTCTTTTCTCAGCCCATATTTTTGGGGCTATGTAGTTAGGTTTGGCAATGATAGAGTAGAGTACTCTTGAGGCCCCTTTAAATTACCCTTGATTGCACTAATACCTTAAGGCAGAGATGATCATCAAAGGGTTAGCAATACCGGGGAGCATCTTGGCATGGACTTGTGATTATGTCACAGTATTTTCTGTATACTTTTATTAAGGTGTAAGTTCACTATTTGAAAGTGCCAAGTGAAGGTATTGGGCAGGGCCTTGTGTTGGTAAGCAAGATGCTTCTGTATTTATTACATTTGTGTACAAGGGAAAATACATTGTTATGACAACTTCATTTTGCCTGTCGGCTATATTAGGACTTCGACAGTTGAGCTGATTCACCATAAAATACTGAGAACCCATCTACGAAAGTTTGATGCTGAACTCAAATTAACGAACTGTTTGACTTCAATTAAACGGTGCAAATTCTATGTTGGACTCTGTGACACTTGTCTCTATTTTTACCTCATCACAGCTGTAAAATCATTCTTGATATTGGAAGCACCATAGTCTGGGATTACAGAAATATTAAGAAAATTAACAAAAACTAAGAAAATATCATCAGTGAAGACTTAGATTAGTGATATCATGTTATGGCAAATGTCTACTTGAATGTTTTGCTACATGTGTTGTTAATAACAATTGTTTAGAATAACTTCTGTGTTCTTCAGGTTAAACACATTTCTGAAGATCCACCTTGTAAATGCCCAAACAAGTTCTGTGTGGAGCGTCTTTCACAAGGAAGGTACAGAGTTGGAGAGAAGATCCTCTTTATTAGGGTAAAGGTTTTATTTTTTGTTTTGTAGTTAATTGCTGTTATCTGCTATCTTCCACTTGGCAAATGATAACACTGATTAACAGGAGAAAATATTTTCCTTATTAACCAGCATGGACTTATTTTTATGATGCTGTCAGGAATAAACTACAGTTTATTCTTAGTTAACTGACTCAAGGAATTATTAGCATGTGGTAGATCCTTCTAACTTGAGGTCATTGAATTTGCTCTATCTTTGATCAGTGGCAACCAAAAGTCTTCACAAACGGAGATGATGACTTCCTCTCAGTTCAGTTTGAAAGAACATCCACTTCATTGAAATGGCCATTTTCCGACTTTGCTTTCACTGGTAGTATTTGACAGGTCAGGAAACAGATCAAAGACTTCATGATCATTGAATTGCCAAGTCATGACTAAGACATATTGCTAAAGTAGGCTGAGGAAAACATTGATGTCCATGGTACTTCGTTTGATTAACAGGTATTTCCAAACCCAGTGTTGTATTTCAGATTTCATATGTAGTATATGAACTCCCATAGCACAAAGTTAATCGTTAATATAAATATTTGCTAGCATTAGTATCTGGCTGAATTTAGCACAAATATATTATCCAAATTTAATTTTGATCCTTTTAATCTTCTGTATATATGCTTATGGTAATAATGTGAAAATATGCGAATCGTATTATTCTGTAGTAGTAGGTTAAGAATCTGATTTGTGCTATGCTGCTTCCATTTTCCATTTTGCTCTCTGCATGTACTAGTCGTGAGGAGTGACTTGACAAAATGATAGCTCCTGCTCAGAAGTAACTGTTACCCTATTTCGTGAAAGGCATGCCACTGTGACCTGATAAAGCTGAGGATTTAGCACTTGTGAGAACAAAAGAAGTCAGAGGGACTACTTCCCATCTGTAGAAGTCAAGTTCCTAGCTCAAGAAAACACCAGAGTGCTTGCTCTGCCATAAACTTGTGCTTAACTTACACTGAAGTTAAATTTAGATAAGGGTTTAGGTTTTCTCATGTGTACGAAGTTGAGAACATGTTTAAGTACTGTGTGAAACAGGGATTGAGAACTCCCAATTAATTCAGTAATAGCTCAGGAAGAAGAAATAATACAGGATTTGTCACAGATAGTTTGAGATTTAACATGCTAGTATAAAGGATTAATAGCTTTTCTGTTTCATAGCCAGTGAGACTTTTTTTTCAATTCCGCAGTATTTTTAGGTACTTGCTTATTACTAGCTTCAAATGACTCTGAAGAAGGTAGTGTTCATTAACCAAAGATCCCAGTAATCTGGCACAGTTTCACACTTATGTTTTCCTCCTTTTGATTGTAATTTCAAATAACAATATCGAAGTATTTTTAATCTTCTAGTTTTCATAAACTAAGTTTTTCTGCCAGAATGGTGAGTGTCAAATTCCCTTTTGCTGGCTTCTTTATTGTGCAGTGTAGTCCAAGTCAGATTTCATTCCAAGTTTGCAAACAAAACACCCTTTTCATATCACGCTACCACATTCCAAGTTGAATTGTGCCAAAAAATCAAAGACATTAAAGACATTAAACATTAGACATTAAACTGCAGTATTAGAGATCATTCCTAAAACACTGGTATCAATGGAAATGTGCCATGAACTTCAGTGGGAGCAAGTCCATATTCCTAGGTTTTAAAAGTTGGTTGTCTTTTGGTTTTGGTTGGTTTGAACCTCATTTTGGAATGCTTCACTGGATCACCGTAAGTTTTTACTCTTTGTTCTGCACGTTCTTACTGTGTACATAAGTAGATTTATTAGTCTTTCTTTGGAATCCTTTGGACACTTGTGAGAAAACACATTTGAGATGTGTAGCTGACTTATTTTGTTGAAATTTGGCACCCTTTTTGATGCCACTGAGGTGGTTCCTCCTATGTTGTATGTTCTTTACGCAGCATGACACAGCCAGATATGTGCCATTTATTTATAACCCAGCGTGTTCCAGTCTACTTGAGATCAAAAGTTTTATTGTTTTAAGTTGGCTTAGTATACCCATTACTATCTCTATTAGCTTTCTCCAGTAACCTATGTAGGACTTAAAGCCTACAGAGTTTCAGTGATGCTACAAGTATGCCATGTGACAAAACATTACAAGAGTGAAATTTAAAGTAGAGTTAACACCTCTTAATTGACGGTTAAGATTTTTTCAGAAAATATTTAATAAAATTACATCCATGAAAATTTGTTTTATTCTAGTCCTACAAGTGCTCTTAAACAAACAAGCAAAAAAAACCCACAAAAAACCCAAAGAGTGATTCAGGCAATTTTTTCTTTAATTTATATCTGTGTATGAAACAAGTGAAAAAGTAATAGTAAAGAAAAATAAAACCTGGCAGAACATAGAATTCACACAAAAATCACACACAAAAAAATTATGCTTCTTAATATGAAGGAATTGTAAGGCAAAAAAACTTTGGAATATGTGGCAAAGGCCAGAGGACACAGTCCAAATTTCTCTTGTATAGCAGTAATTTCTTAAGGTAGTGGTCCTCTTGAAATTTTGTGAATAAAGACTTAATTTTTTTTTTCCCCCCTACATGGAAAAATTTTTAAAGTTGAGATAAAAATAAACCGTGGAAGCCCATGGAGTAATGGAAATGACGAAAACCCATGAAAACATTAAGACACTTCTGAAGTCTGCTGATAAAAATGCATGTCACAAAAGGAGTTCTTCATGCATGAAGTAGTTCCGTAACGCATAAACTGAACACGGTTACCATAATGGTGTGGTGGTTTAGGTGCTAAAAATTTATTTTCAATAAAAATTTATCTGCTCATGAGTTCTTTTTCCTTCCTGCCATATAGGAATGAGAGCCTAAATTCCACTTACACAAAAGGCATGTTTTACAATAATAGGTTGTGTTAATAACTTGAAGTAAATGAAATGACTAGCTTACTTAAAACTGAAACATTATTTTAGAATTAGTGTGATCTCTCTATGTGTGCCATATACAATCAATCATTTGCCTATTCACTCTTGGATGCTACCGTTATTCCCTGAACTATTTCATGGCATAAGCCTTAATCTTTCAAAGTAGAATTGAATTAATATGCCTTTTTAAAAAAATAAAGAAAAAAAAAGACATAAAAACTTACCTTGCACAAAGCCATGTTTTATAACTTGGAAAAAAAGAGTCACAGAGTTTGAAGTGCTTGCTTCTTGCAGAAGGCAGTAAAGGAGCTATATAGATTAATAGAGGGTGTTTTTTTTTAATAGTTAGAAATGTCAGCCAGACCTTAAAAAAAGGTGTATTTTTTTACCAATTTCAGTGGCAAATATTCTTATTTCAAGTTATCTTGTGTTTAATACGTTGTAATTTTATAAGGAGGTACGCTTTCCACAAACTGGCAAGCTTGCTAGAAAGACTGGTCCTGTTGGTCCGTACCCATAATAACGTTCAAATTTTTGAGTTCTGCACAATGGAAAAATTATTTCATTGTGCAACTGGAGTCAGATTAAATGATACAATGGGTCCTGGCTTTAAAGCCTGTCATTTTTCCTATGACTTACAGGCGTTCTCTGCCTTGCAGACCAGATGATAAGCACGTGATTGCTCTTACACTTTTTGATCTTGCACTTTTAATAGTTGATACCTGTTAGCATTATTTTGCTGTAGTAACAATAAAATGTTTAATACTAGCTTCCTTTAAATCCCAGGAAATGAAAGACACGATTTGCCTGCTATAGCACCTGTGTAGAAACTTTATTTTGGGATTCACTTTCAAAATGAGTGTGTGTGTGCTTCATATATATATGTGTATACAGATAAAAACACTCTGCAAACAGTCTATGCGATTACCTCTTCCTAATGAGAGTAATGTACTGATGTATTAAAATGGAAGCATGCTTTACTCCAAGCCATCCAGGTAGGGTTGATGTACCAGATAAGAACTGGAAATAAGGAAAAATGGAAAGCAGATTGATTATTCTCAAGACTCAAATGGTTTGTCCTGCTTTTCCAATCCAAATACATAGGTCATGTTCATAGCTTTTGCTTGGTGTGCTTTTGTGTTCTGTTTTTTTTTTTTTTTTTCCTTTGGCATCACTTACCTGGCTTTTATTATCTTCCTTATTCCAAGGGTTGTAACAGTTGATCTGCTTTTCCCAGGCCATTTCACTTCTAGTCTTCAAAATAGTCTACCTTTTTAGCACCGAAATTCCTTCTTTCATAGAATCAGAGAGTTATTTATGTTGAGAAAGACCTTTAAAAGATCTATTAATGTAGCATTGCCAAGTCCACCACCAAACCATGTCCCTAAGCGTCATGTCTACACGTCTTTTAAATACCTCCAGGGATGGTGACTCAACCACTTCCCTGGGCAGCCTGTTCCCATGCTTGACAACCTTTTCGGTGAAGAAATTTTTCCCAATATCCTGTCAGCCTCCCCTGGTGCAACTTGAGGCCACTTCTGCTCGTCCTATCGCTTGTTACTTGGGAGAAGAGACCAACACCCACCTTGCTTCAGGTAGCTATAGAGAGTGATTAAGTCTCCCCTCAGCCTTCTCTTCTCCAGACTGAACAATCCCAGTTCCCTCAGTCGCTCTTCATAAGACTTGTTCTCTAGACCCTTCACCAGCTCTGATGTTCTTCTTTGGACACGCTCTGGCACCTCAATGTCCTTCTTGTAGTGAGGGGCCCAAAACTGAACACAGTATTTGAGGTACGGCCTCACCAGGGCTGAGTACAGGGCCATGATCACTTCCCTACTCCTGATGGCCTCTCTATTTCTGATGCAGGCCAGGATGTTACTGGCCGCCTTGGCTACCTGGGCACACTGCTGGCTCATATTCAGTTGGCTGTCGAGCAACACACCCAGGTCCTTTTCTGCCAGCCACCTTTCCAGCCATTCCTCCCCAAGCCTGTAGCGTTGCATGGGGTTGTTGTGACCCAAGTGCAGGACCCAGCACTTGGCCTTGTTGAACCTCATACAGTTGGCCTCAGCCCATCGATCCAGCCTGTCCAGATCCCTCTGCAGAGCCCTCCTAACCTCCAGCAGATCAACGCTCCCGCCCAACTTGGTGTTGTCTGCAAACTTACTGAGAGTGGCACTTGGTCCCCTCATCCAGATCATTGATAAAGATATTAAACAGAACTGGCCCCACTACTGAGCCCTGGGGAACGCCGCTTGTGACTGGCTGCCAGCTGGATTTAATTCCGTTCACTACAACTCTTTGAGTCCGGCCATCCAGCCAGTTTTTTACTTGGAAGAGTATGCCTGTCCAAGCCATGAGCAACCAGTTTCTCCAGGGGAATGCTGTGGGAAATGGTGTCAAAGGCTTTACTAAAGTCCAGGTAAACAACATCTGCAGCCTTTCCTTCATCCACCAAACGGGTCACCTTGTCATAGAAGGAGATCAGGTTTGTCAAGCAGGACCTGCCTTTCATAAACCCATGCTGACAGGGCCTGATCATCTGGTTGTCCTGTATGTGCTGTGTGATGGCACTCAAGATGATCTGCTCCATAACCTTCTCCGTCACAGAGGTCAGACTGACAGACTTGTAGTTCCCTGGATCCTTCTTCTGGCCCTTCTTGTAGATGGGCATCATGTTTGCTAACCCTCAATCAACTGAGACCTCCTTGGTTAGCCAGAATTGCTGATAAATGATAGACAGTGGTTTGGTGAGCACTTCTATCACCTCCTTCAGTACCCTTGGGTGGGACCCATCCGGCCCCATGGACTTGTGTGTGTGTAAATGGTGTAGCAGGGGGCTTCATTCTGCTCCCTGCGCCTGTCTTCCAGTTCAGGGGGCTGGGCACCCAAAGAACAATGGGTCTTGTTATTAAAGACCAAGGCAAAGAAAGCATTAAGTACCTCAACCTTTTCCTCATCCTTTGCCGCTGTGTTTCCCCTTGCATCCAATGAAGGATGCAGATTCTTTCTTTGTTTGTGAATGTATTTATAGGAACATTTTTTATTGTCTTTTATGGCAGTAGCCAGATTAAATTCTAGCTGGGCTTTGGCCCTTCTGATTGTCTCCCTCCATAACCTCACATCATCCTTGTAGTTCTCCCTGAGTTGCCTCCCCCGTCTTCCAAAGATCATAAACTCTCCTTTTTTTCCTGAGTTCCAGCCAAAGCTCTCTGTTCAGCCAGGCTGGTAGTCTGCGCTGCCGGCTTCTCTTTTGCCATATGGGGATGGCCTGCTCCTCCGCCTTTAAGATTTCCTTCTTGAAGAATGTCCAGCCTTTCTGGACTCCTTTGCCCTTCAGGACTGCCTCTCAAGGGACTCTGTCAACCAGGCTCCTAAACAGGCCTGGACTCTTCTCTGGAAGTCCAACGTGGTAGTTCTGCTGACTCTCCTCCTTCTCCAACGATCAAAAACTATAATTTTGTGATCGCTATACTCAAGATGGCCTCCAACCATCACATCACCCACAAGTCCTTCTCTGTTTGCGAACAACAGGTCCAGCAGGGTGCCTTCCCTAGCTGGCTCGCTCACCACCTGTGTCAGGAAGTTATCTTTCACACACTCCAGGAACTTCCTAGACTGTTTTCTGTCTGCTGTACTGTATTTCCAGCAGACATCTGGTAAGTTGAAGTTCCCCATGAGAACAAGGGCTAGCAATTGTGAGACTTCTCCCAGCTGCTTTTAGAATATTTTGTCTGCCTCTTCATCCTGGTTGGGTGGTCTATAACAGACTCCCACCACAATAGCTGCCTTGTTAGCCTTCTCCCTGATTCTTACCCATAAACATTCAACTTTATAGTTACCATCATGAAGCTCTAGACAATCAAAATGCTCCCTAAGATACAGGGCTACCCCACCGCCTCTCCTTCCTTGCCTATCCCTTCTGAAGAGCCAGTAGCCATCCACTGCAGCACTCTAGTTGTGCGAGTCATCCCACCATGTTTCCATGATGGCAACTGTATCATAGCTTTTCTGCTGCACAGTGGCTTCCAACTGCTCTTGATTGTTGCCCAGGCTGCGCGCATTGGTGTAGATGCACTTCAGTCAGACTATTGATCCCACCACCTTTTTGGGGGCCTATGTGACCATTCTCAGGGACTTCTATCGTTTCTAACACATCAATAACCTTTGTGTCTTTGCTGCCACATGGATCTCCATCCCCTACTTCCACTGAGACAGCAGACTGAACGACCTCGCTAGCACACTGGCCCTCAAACATTGGTGTGCCACCCCCAGACTTATCCCTAGCGAGCCTGGTTTTCTCCTGTTCCCCCTTCAAATCTAGTTTAAAGCTCTTTCAGTGAGGTTGGCTAACTCCTGTGCAAAGATCCTTTTCCTCCTTTGAGACAGGTGTACCCCATCTGTTGCCAGTAGGCCTGGTGTCATGTAGACTGACCCATGATCAAAACCCCAGAATTCTGCTGGTGACACCAGGCTCAGAACCAGGTATTGATCTGCTGGTTCTTCCTATTTCTTCCCTCATCATTCCCTGCAACTGGAAGGACAGAAGAGAACACTACTTGTGCTCCTGATCCCTTAACCAGTCGTCCCAAGGCCCTGAAGTCTCTCTTGGTTGCCCTTGAAATTTTTGCAACTTCATCACTGCCTACCTGAAAAATCAATAATGGTTAATAATCTGAGGGCTGTAGCAGAGTAGGAAGCTTTCTCTTCACATCTTTAACCCGGGCCCCAGAGAGGCAGCAGATTTTACTAAGAAGTGAGTCTGGTCTGCATATTGGGCCTTCTGTTCTCTTCAGAAGGGAGACTGCTATGACAATGACCCGTCTTTTTTTTTTTTTTTTCTTTATGGAAGCAGTTTTGATGCAAGGCGTAGGCCGACTGAACCTCGGCAACACCTCTAAGCTAGATGAACCATCTTTGGAGCTTCATATATATAAAATACCTTTTGAGGATGTGTGAAATGTGAAAAATATTGGCAGACCAGGAGAGGGACTTGATGCTGCCTTTTTCTTCTATTTTTTTCTTTTCTTTTTTTTCTTTTTTTTTTTGTCTTTTCTAATAGGAAGAAGTTGAAATAACTCCTAAGGAGATGTAGCGGGATGCCTGGGAGTCGCAAGTGAATTCTGAAAACATACCTTGGGCCTCAGGACAGTGACAGTCATTGGCCTCTTCTTTGGGCTTCTAATTTCAGTCTCCTCATGCTTATAGACAAACGTACTAATTCTGAACCCCAGAATGCAGAAGACCTAGGGAAAAGCATGTCTAAAGTCCAGCCCTAATTTATGTCCCAGATGCAAGGTCTTTTTGGAGGTCTTCCAGCAGTGGATGGCTGGACACTTTTTTACTATGTGCCAATTCCTCTACAACTGCTTTATGCTCATAGAGTAGTTGGCACATTTCGGTCTTGCGCTAAGAATTCCGTGAAGGTCAAATTCTTCTCAACCTTCTCAGGTTTTGTTTTTGGTTTGAAAAAAGTCCTTAAAAGACTGGTAAATAAAAAGTCCACAAGACTCAAAGGCTCTTAAACATTAAATCAGTGATACTGAACATGTCTCAGTGGGGTGACTGCAGTCCACTGCTGCCTATAGGACAGGCAGCCAGGAAATCTCTTTTTTTCTTTACTCTCCCATTAACCTGTTGAGTGACGTTGGGCAGACCTGTGCCCTCCCCTAACTTAAGTTACAGCTCACTTGTTCTCACAGTTACACTTTCTTTCCTGCTTCTCCCTTTTTTCCTTTATTTTTTCCTCTTCCTGCCTTGAGCCTTTCTTATTCAGGCCTAGTAGCGGCTTTGATGGAGCAGAAGCCCGTGGACATCTCTCTGCTCACGCTGTACTTGATGATACTGTGTTTGCACTGAACACAAGAGCAGCTACAGTTCCACTCTCTGGTTCTGTGAAGACTTGACATTTCTAATTAAATGGCTGACAGACTTTCACTGAGGGTTAGCCACACCCATAAATTAGTAGAAATTAAATAGGTGGGGTTTTTTTCCCCTCTTGATTTAATTTTCTCTATTTTTTTCCTTGCCATGCTTCTTTTGCATGGCCATTCATGTTAATTTAGTGTATAGAACTTGTGTGTGTTGGGGATAGTTTAGAGTGCATATTGTGAGCAAAAATGCTTTGAAAGGATTCATTGTAAACTTCTTTACTAAAAAGCTGTGTAAGTCAAATTCCCAGCTGCTAATTCAATGGGAAAGTGATGGAGTTACTCCTTTTTACTTTCACTTAAATGGTATTCTCGTTAGTTTTGGTTGAAAATGTTTTGACAGAATATATCTCCAATGCAATACTCTGATTCAGTGGAACTGACAGGCTAGGTAATAGTTTAGCAGTTTTTCTCACTAGCTTAGACCTTGGTGAACTCCTGTGGGCAATTAAATATTGTGTGCCTTTAATTCCCAGTGTCTCTTTCTATGTAATATTGCTCTATGAGAACTCCACTTGGATGTCTGAAACATCTTTAGCAAATCATGTTGTGCTTTTCTAAGATGCAGTGCATCTTCAAGAAGTGTCATAGTCTAGTTCTTGCAATGACTATTAGACCTGCAGTAATTTCCTGCCGAGGTATTTATAATTTAGGCTTCCGGAGTTGAACTTAAAACAACGTAAGGTTCCCTGTATTCGGTGGAAAGAGAAATGTCCCTCAGGATGTGGCTCAGAACAGGAGGCCAGGGTAGGGTATTCTGAAGCTATACGTGTAATATCTTTAGAAGTACTACCCAAATATTCAACTGACTTCCTTAGCGATGTGACTCAGGCTGAGGAAGCCTTCGGTGTGCTCTGGGTGCAGCCAGTGCCTGCGAGAGCTGAAGATGGCAAAGCGAGACCTCCCTGGGGGCCAGAGTTTCCTCTCTGGCACGAATGTGCCGGGGTAGAGCCGCCCTGCACGCCAGCATCAGTGGTGTCTTCTGTCTGGTAACTAACTGTGCAAAAAATTTCTCCATACTTAAAAGGTAAAAAAGATGAGTAACAAAGCTAGCCAAATATGTTCTGTATTACAGATCTTATTATTTCAGGCCTTCCCTCCCCCCCGCCCCTAGAATACTGAGAATACAAAAATTGACCAAATTATATAACTCCCCTCCTGTCTGTCCATCCCCTTTTTTTTCTGCTCCTCTGACTCCTTTTATACTCCATTATTATTAGTCTACGGACAAGAATTTGCAAAATGAAACAGCCTTTATTGTTGAGAACCACAGATTGGGTCCCAGAGGTTTATACTGAAAATATGAATAAAGGAAAGTGTTTGTTGTTTGTTCTGTTACTTTCTTGTTGTGGTTCTGTTTAATAGATTTCGTAAGAATCCGTTTAACACTTACTAGACATTAATACATTTTACATTAACGATGAGACAGCAGTTGATGCTCACAATTTGGAAGTAGTCAGCCTGATGTATTAGAACTAGAGATGCAGCTATTTGTGGTGTTGCTCTTTAAGAAGGGTAGCACTGAACTTCACATTTCCCTACTTAAACTTCTTCCTTGATGAGGTGAAAAGGTCTTGTATGACAGTAATGTGAATAATATTTAACAGAGTCAAGGAAAGCACATCTATCTTTTGTAGGATGACGCTGCAGTATTTTATGGGGTGAATTAAAGTTAATCTTCACTGTAGCTTTAGATAATTAGTATAGAATGCAAATTAAAAAATGATTCTTTGTTGTGATATACTTTGTGTACGGTGTACTTTTACACTAGAAACATAACTCACGCTACCAAAATGACAATGAATGAGGCTTACGTGGTGGCGTCAGTAAACCGAAGTTTCTGCGCTGTTCATCAGAGATTCTCATTCAACGTTTACGATTCGGGCATAAAAGTACAGTGATTATCTATTGCAGCACTCTCTAACTTTAGGGTAATATTCTTAAAGAACTCACAGTTTTCATGGGAATTTCCAACTGGGCTTTATATCTTGACTTGAGAATGATGGTACTACATAGAACTGAACTGGTCATGATTTAACAAAAATTGTATCTAGGCTTTTAAAATATTTAATACAATGTGGTTTGGCCTTTCTTTTCCTGAAATAACAGGAAAAAGTTAAAGTGCATTTTAAAAAGTGTTTTATTTCTTTGTCATTCTCTTACCAGTGTGAAAGCAATGGTTTTTCCTCCTGTTGCATCCAGTTACACTTTGTATGCATTCACGTTGTTCATTAAAAACTATTTATATCTACTGTATTTTATTCTGAAGCTCCATCGCACCTGTGTGGCAACATGCAAGATGCATGTTACCATAAATAAAGGCAGCAGGATCTTATCCCGTATGTTTATTGATGAGTTTGCCCTCTGTGCTGCCTTCTAATTCTCTCGAGTAGAAAAGTAGTAAATGCTCTATTTCCAAATCCTCTTTTTCACGTTGAAATATTGAATATTGTATTTTAATGAGATTTGCATACCAATTGATTAGTCAACCAATCTTTTCCACTAGGATGGTTTTTTTCTAGCAGAAGTTATGGGGTGCTCACTCTTCCTAAAGAGACATGGGGAAGTTGAGGGGGTTTTTTTGGTGTGTTTTGTTTTCTTAAAAAGTGAATATTCTTTTTTAGACTCTGAGGGCTACATTCATCTCGCCTAGATTTGATGCCTACAGAGCTCGTTCAGTGGAGAGGAACAAGCAATTCCTTTCTATTTCTAATATGTTGATTAACTGGTTTGTTAATCAACTTACAGAATTGCATGTTATATTGTTTATGTCTTAGGTTAAAACTTTTAAAAGTAAACTGTCCATTTCAGATATTCCTTTTTCAAAATTATGGGGAATTTGGTTTTTTACATTGGTTCCTTAAGATTCTGTCTTGAAATGTTATGTTCCAACTGTAAAAGAAAAAAAAGCAAAACTTAAGGTGCATCTGTGTGAGTCCATAGGAATTGATTTCTCTTTCAAAAGCCAAAAAAAAAAACCCAAACCCAATTATCAAGAATAAACTGTCATGGTAGAGAATGGATAAAACAATGAGACATTCATCCGTAACAGTTATGTCCTTGAATTATTTATTAATCTGTCTAGGAGCCAGAGACTATGAAACAGTCATGATAAATTCAGCTTATCTGTCTTACATATGCAATAGGATAGAAATAATACTTGTAGGATATATTGAGCAATGTTTTGAAGTGCAGATTTTTAGATTTTATGTAACTGCAATGTAATAAAATTTTCCTTTGAAATGTAATTTGCTGTTAATAATTTAGCACAGTATTAATAGTTATTTTTACTTCACATTTTAAATTTCATTTGCTAATTTAAATTAATCATTCAAAAGACTGGTTGGCAAATGTTCTTGCTTACAGTAAAAGAAAATTAAGGAAAGAGGTTTTAAGGTTATGTGCACTCAAGTTTGATTGTGTATTTTGCTCTCATATAATGACAACTTGACCATTTGAGCTGTTTGTGCTCAAATATATATGTGCTCACATCTCTATATGGGAACATATATAAATTTAGTTTATGATCAAAATACATGAACAGGTTAAAATATATGTTTTCCTAGTTCTCCAGGGGTACCTGTCAGACCCTAAACTAGACTCTATCAGTTGCTGTCTCTGCTTCTTGAACGTGTGACCTCTTTTTATGTTACAAATGGAAATAGCTGCAGCAAATGACTACCCCGGTTCACGTGGGACCAAAATTATGCTTCAATGGCTCCTCCATCAACAGAAATTGCAAATGCTCAACTAAGGTCAACATTTGAGCCTGGCTTTATTTTCTGTGGTTTTGTTTAATTTCTTCTTGGCATTAGAAGTAGCGTTTTTTGAGTCCAAGTCTGCTTATATGTTTTGTGCGTCAAATAATGAATTTTTGCAGAAGTGAGTTTCTATGTAGTTTTACTCTTTTAGCAATGGACTATTAAAAAGGTTATAATTACTGCCTTTTTGCCTTGATGAAGAGTTTATTAATGATCACATGAATGCTGTAGAGTAAGTGCTAACTTAGGGAGAGATGTAAGTTGGTACACAAACACTGAAGTCAGCAGTAGCCCACAAAAGCCAAGGGGTAAAAATTCTAGCTTCTCCCAATCTGGAATTTGGAGTTAAAACTGGATATGAAGTTCCGTTAAAATATATACCCAACGCCATTATTTCTCCTTTTCTGAAAACAACATTGTTTTCCTTACCTAAGTCCAGAAATAATTTCTTGTGATTGTCTTGTAGTAATGAACTATTTCATTGAGGTATAGCTGTATATGAAAACAAATTTTCCCAGCTATATAGTTGATTTTAAAAATGGTGAGAGTACAAATTTCTAGAACTTTGAACCATTTTTTTGAACATCAGCTTGTTTTGCAAATCTCCTTGAGACCTCATGTGTGTAAAACTGATCTAACTATTTAAATAATGTTGTGCATGTTTTAATGGAAGTTTAGGAGCATCTCTTCTGCTCTTTTTTGGTCGTTAATTTTTGAAACTCAGAGCAAAACAAGAAGAACCTGTTGCTGTAAGGAAGTATTAAATACAGCAAACATTTTCTTTGGCAAAGATTAGTAAACTCTGGAAATCCCAGACTCAACTGTTTATCTGAATGGTATTTTCCAAAAAACAGCAACTGTTAAACTGAAGACCGGATATAGATTGCTCCCCAAGTCATAAATTGGCATCAGTTGATTCAGACTGCTTTGTGGTGTGCTGTCATGCCTTGTTTTCAACTCAGCAGAAATGGATTTACCTTAAGGTTTGAAAACCAACCCGAAACCAAAAAAAACCCGCACCATACCAGATCATTAAAATTGTCTTATATTGTCAAGTTAGTATTTCCATTATGGCAACAGATGCTGAAATGTTTTAGTTATTATAAACACTCTATTTAGATAAATACATGCTGAAACAAGAACTGATTAGATTGTTTTAGCTTTTGCAGTCAAAAATATGCCTTTTGTCTACACAAGTAGATGCAATCCTGTTTGCACTTAAAAGTTGAGAGAGAGCCGGACCCATTGCCCTAAACATGCCATTTACTGTTAGTTATTAGGTTGTGATTGCTTTTGTAAACAATGCTGAAACAGCATTAAGTAATTTTTTAATTTGCATTCAGATCTTCTTTGAAACTCTATCACAATACAGCACAGGGAAAGGAGCTGCTTCCTCTGCTGTATTTACTGCCTAAAGCCTTTGGCAGTCTGGCTTTTCTCATATCATCTTAAACACGTGATCATCTTAACTTCACACGACCATTATTGTATTTAAGAGCAATTATTTATTCATAAGGAGACATGTTTATAACTATTTGGCAAATGCATAGCCATAATAAATTCCTGTCTCATTCAAAGGAAGATTTAACAATCTCAAAGGCTTTCTAAGTATAGAGGAAGTGAGTTTATGCCTCAGTCTCAAAGTTTCACACGGGTTAGACTACCCGTGTTTCATGTAAAGGAGCTGGTTTCTACCTCATCTGTGTTCTGCCCTCGCAGCCCCCAGTCTGAAACCTTTCGTTTCCCTGAATCTTTAATTTTTCTTTTGAATGAGATAAAGGTATTGTCCTTGATCTCTACACATCTGAATGTCAGCCTTGATCTCAGACACAATTTGGAATCTTGCCATTAGAGCAATGATGTATTTAAATAAGTGTGCTTGATGCAAATGGTCCTGGTATGGCAGGGGGGCCCAGAGACATGACGTGGCTGGGGCCGTTCAGCTTAGCAGCTGATAGCTTCCTCATCCCCTTCTACTTGTGTTATTTTACAGAGACCATACGTATTAATAGACCACTTAAAGATGACCCAGCTAGGTCACAAACTGAGAGTTTCTATTATAATGTTGTGGATTTTTTTTTTAACTGACTAATTTTTAAAATTAGATATTTTTAACACTTTGATACCATTTTGCTCTAACATTGCTTTCTGTGGAAGACACTTGAGGTCTAGGTAAACTAATAGGGTATATGATACCACGTCAGGTTGTGAAATCTCTCCTTGTTTCCTTCAAGGGAACACACTCAAAAAAGTTTGAATTGTAGTAGTTATTCTTTTTACAGCTCAGGTTTCTCTTTCAATATTGGACCTGGGAAACATTCTGCCATTAGCTAGCCTGTTACCCAACCAGTTAGACTAATGTAGCTCACTTATGGTCAAGTACAGTGTTTGAAACTAGTATTTGAATATTGTTTTGAAAAGTAAACTGAATTCTTTTAACTAGATGATAATATTGTAAAGTTTCTAGCCTAAAAAGTTTCCCAATCAAAAATTTCCTAAGTTTATCTTGCTGCCACTTCTTTTTATTTTTATTATCTGATCATCACGAAAATGATCTGTATTGTTTCATTTCTATATTGGACAAGAATTTTTTTTTTTCCCAAATACAAAAGCAGCCAATACTTCTGTGGATCCTGACTGACTTGCTGAAGACCTGATTCATCATGCTTCCTACTGTATTCCCCCTTCAGACAGTCTTACAAAACTAATGATGTTTTCATATTGTCTTTCCTGATTTTGGTTTGCGTCCCATCCCCCATGTATTTAAATCTTGTTTTGAATCCCAGAAAGGAGAATCTTATTGAAGCAGTCATGGAAAAGAGTGCTTGGATGAAGCTGACCCTTAGTAAGGTTGTGCACATAACTGAAAGGAATCACTTGGTTCCTTGGATACTCCAAAGTCAGGTGGAGAATAAGGTGGCCAGAGTCCACAACCAAGTCCTTCATGATAACTTTTATTGATATTTCCTTGTTACCGTTCTAGGTCAGTAAGCACTTGTCAACATATTAAGGTGGATGTTGCTGAGATCTTACAGTGTTACGACGTAAGGACCAGCAGGCAGGTAGACTGAAAATAGAAGAAAGGAATAACACATTTAAAAGTTTTATAACTTCAGTATAGATCAGTAATATTCAACATGGAAAGCGTGGAGAAAGTGAGTCTACAAAAGATTCTTAAGTGGGGGGAAAAAGTAAAATCCAGCGTAAATGCATCAGGTTTATGAGGATTCCTGGTCTGATTCTGTGCTAGCTGGCTGAGATTTGTCAAGGAAGCAGGGAAGGTCGTATACAACTGGAATGTTTTAGTTAGGCAAATGTAGACATAAAGTGAACAAAAGCAACTCCCATTTTCCCATTTTGTTAGTATAAAATTTTGGAACTGTTTTGTTTAGTTTTTTAGCATGGTTCTTTCTCTGCTCTAGGATGAATTTTCAATATGGAAACCAAAACAGATAGTTACTAAACTTGTTGCAAAACTCGTATTATGTCAGTGGATTTTTCTGACCGAACATTCCCTAGACCATCTTTAATTGCCTAATCTAATTTTGCTGTATATGGGAAAGCATAGCAAAAATTAAAAAGTGCGACATGTTGATTTTGGGCTGCCTAAGCGTTCCTGGCTGGTACAGCAGCCTGTTAAATGCCAACACGTTATATTTTCCACTTGTAAATAAGGCCAGTTTCTCTCTTTTGGCATGATTAGAATGGTGTCCCTTTGCTACGTTCCATCAAATGTATTTCCAATCTGTTCCCTGTTCAGGCGCACAAAAAAATGTGGTGAAAGCCAGAGGGGTCTGCAGGTGGGAAGTAAAATTGTTCCAGGTTGAACTGAAAAAAATCAACACATGCCCACACCCTGATGCCAAGGGATAGTTACTATTACGGTTTCTCCTCTGTTTACATGGAAAACACAGACATCTGTTACAAAGAACGTAAGGATAATCCTGGCTGGCCTAAAAAACCCTTATTTGCAAAAGATATGTATTTTAAATATCAATATTCTGTTGTGTCTGAAGTCTAGACCTCCAGTGGCGTTCAGAATTGTGTGGAAAACCTTCTAACCAGAGTCACATAATTCAGGTAAAATGACAGGCTGGCACTTTAGTTAAACCAGGTTTTCAGAAATGACTATGCTGTTTGTGCTAATTTCTTGGTTCATGTTACTTAACTACTTCCCTGTGATTTACTGAGGGGCAAGAGGGAGAACGAGTCATTTGGTGTTTCATAAGGGTACAAAGAACCCTGTTTCTGTTGCCTTCCCTCCTCCCTGCCCCAGTCTCTAAAGTATATATATTAGCAAGCCAAAGAATGATATCATGGCGTTTTCGTGCTGAAAGTGTACATTGTTCTCAAGTCTCCCTCCTCTTCGGTCTGCTTTGGTAGAGTGGTGGGGTTTGCTGGGGTTTTTGTTTCTTTTTTTCATTTAAATACAGTGTTTGCAAAAGATGCTATAGAAAGTCCTACATAAGACAGCTCTGAGCATAAGCCATGATTTTTAAGGAGTCGGTGAAAGCCTGGTCTGCGTGTATTGATAATTGTGTTTCGTTATCTTACAGATTCAGGTATAATGCAGTTAATTGCTTAGGGTTACTCTCTTACTGGCCTAATTTTAGAAGACATTTTCCAGGTAAGGGAAAGTAGTAGAAAAGTGGGGTGTTTTGTTTGTTTGGGATTTTTTATCAGATATTGTAATTTAAATATTTAGGATTGAGCTACCCCTGATTTCCTTGCAAGCAATGCAAAAAAAAAAGTCTCTGTGTGGAGTTAAGTTGGTTCTCAGCACCTCAGAAAATCCCATCGGCACAAAAAAGCTAGTAAGGCTAAGCAGGCTGCCAGCGGGTTAGGAGTACCTGGGTGTGTGTAAAACAGTAGGGAAAAGACCTTTTTTTAAATGTGCTAAGCATCCAGATCCCTTCTTTCAGCTAGTGAAAGGCATTGCAAAATGTCCTTAACATACTGACTAGTCTTGTGATACTACTTTTTTAAACTCCTCTGTCTTTTCTCTACTGTCGTTTCAATTTTGTCCAAAAAGCTGGCCTGAGTGTTAAGCCAGATGAGATGCCTTCAAGCTCAAACCTTTATACTGTGTAATATGGTGTCTGTGGTATGAAATCTTTGCTGTAGGAAACGTGGAGATCAAGTGTTTGATCCAGGTCTGGCGATGTATGTATCTGTATAAAAGGCCGGTCAATGAATTGTTCTGTAAAGCCAAGAGTCTGGCTGCATTTGGCTTAGAGCCATCAAGTAATTTTTTTCAGATTCTAGTGAATATTAAAATATTTCCATTTAATACTTCAGGACTTGTTGTATAATATCCCCATTTTGCTAATAGTGAAGTAAAGAATCATATACAAAAACAAGACTACACTGATGATGAGAGATGATGTTGACATAAAAATAGAAATCATTAAATTTTCACACTGTCATCTTCACAGGAGGAATTAATTTATGTTTCTTGGCTGTTAAAAATTCATAGAACCTGCTTAGGAGATATTTTGAGCACAAAATAGTGTAGGAAGGATTTCTCAGAACTGGTGCTTAGCATTAGCAGTGCCAGTCTAAGGGGAAGATCTCTGTAGCTTTGTGTCTGTCTAGGGCTACCGCTTGGGGTTATCCATGACCACCTAAGAAGTTTTATCCTAACAATTAGTTCCCGCTTTCAAGATTAACCTAATAACAACTACTGCTTTGAAAGCAACGTCTTTTTAGAACGAAAGCTAAAACTAGCTTAATAGATTCTCCAGCCTGAAGAAGGTTTGTTTTACAACACACGATTCTTTGGCTTTAGTCATAATACAGAAATGGAAAAAATGTTATGAAAGTATTTTATGAACCAGTTGACCTACCACCCAAATACATATGTTTGCATTTAGGAGCCCTCGTCTGCTTTATACGCCATGTTACCTGGCCACAATGTACTTTGCGTATTTTATGTGAGGGTACGTGTGTGTACGCACCTACACACGGGTGTGCACGAACACACACGTGCCACACTTTTATCAGTGAAACCATAGTCCTCTGACTAAAATTTGTATGGCGGCAGCTCCAAATACATCAAAGAGCAGTAGTATCCAGCTGACAGCTCGGTTTGCTGAACGACGACTGCAGTTCAGAGCAGAGCCCGGGGCAGACGCTGGTCTGGGATTGCGTGGCAGACCGCCGCTTCGCCGATCACGTGCGCGCTTACGCCTGCTCCCAGGTACAATTCCCGCGTCAGCTGGGGAGTTCTGCGTTGCCGGTCTGTGCTGTACTTCGGTGGGAGCAAAGTCTGTAGGGCCAGTTGTGAACTTTGCAAGATAGAGGATGACAAGACAAATTGGTTCAAATCTAGAAATACTCTCCTGCCTTTTCTTGGTGCGTGAAATTCACCACTCCTTCCCCAGTGTTTACGACTGATTCTTAGTCATTTCCCATCTCCCAAGATTAGATATTTTCCTTCTGAGAAATAGCTCCTGACCTATCCTAAAGGCATGCTTGCTGCAGTAACTGCTCCACAAAATGCCTGTGGCTTCACGAAAGTTCAGGCTAGCTGACCTTCTACTTCTGCACGTAAGCTGGTCACCTAGATGCGCTGTTGGACCTGAGTGTAGCCCCCTTCTCTCAGTGTCGTCTGACCCTGCCAGATCCCCACCTTGAAGAGCAATCTACGAAATTGCATGTTTTGATTTTTATTTTTTTTTTCTCCTTCCCTTCAATATAGCTTTTTGACAATTTTACAATATTCGAGGACAGTGACATTCAATCTGCTTTTCTTGTCATTTTGGGATATATGTTATCTGAGTGTGTGTTAGACACTAGGATGAATTAAAAGGGAGAACTGTGCCCTTTAAATATTGTAAATGTAAGAAGGGAATGTTGATTCGATCTTCTCTGTTTTGGCCCTGAACTGGAAATATTTAGGTCTCTATGCTACTTTCTAATCTAGTCAAACTGTTTTGCAGAACATACGCACTAAAGAGAAAGGAATCAATTAAAACAGCATATGGTGAGAGACACTGTGAAGACAAAGATCAGTGCAGAAGGATTCAGTAGAAATTAATCTCCCCAGCTCCAGTTGGGAAACCGATTTCTCAAACTCATTTTTCCCTGGAAGTAAGACCTGATTTTTTTCAGAAGACACGTGCCACCAGGATCTGCTTTCAAGTAGATATGGCTTAGTAACTGTATCTTAACTTGTCCTGCAGTTGCAGTGGATTTCTCTGCAGGACTCTGGGCATGAAGACTTTGGCCTTTAGCATCTCGTTTTAAAGGATGCGCTCACTCACTTTTGCTGTTTAAGTTCAATATGTTACATTTGTAGAATTTCAGTATGTGATTTCCAGAAGTCAAGAATTGTCATGCTTCGTGCTTAGATTATATGTGTATATTTTTAATAATAATTTATTCACTGTGGATGGACTAAAAGATCATAATAAGGCTTTAGGGATTTAACAGGCCTGTAGATTCAACTAAGATTTTTAGGAACTGCAACAGTAGTCCCTTCTAGTCGGCTCTGACTATGTTGAGATTATGAAGCAGATGTAATTTTGGATACACGGGGTTTATTGAATGGCCAGATTGAGTATGCAGCTAGAGCTGTTCTGGCTCCTCTTCTGTGGAAACCTGAAAGTAACAGGTTAAAAAAAGTCTTGCTTTCTCATGGATTAAGATGTGGCCAGGGCTCACAATACAGATGTGGAACATAGGAAGCACTTTCTACCCCAACGTTCAGACATAGCAGCAATGAATGAGAGAGAATATTTGAGAAGGCATTTCAGCCAAGAATGTTTCCATAGCTTTTTCAGGCTTTATTGGAGCATCGCCTGATCACCTTTATGGAAAAAAGAAAAGAAAAAACAACCCCCCAAGAGTCCCTCCCACCCCCCCCAGTCATACGAATAAAAGTCATCATTGTGCAAGGTCGTCTTGTAAACATTAATTAAATTCTCTATTGGACCATTATCAAAGGAAAATCTCTTATGCTGACAGTAAGCAAAAAGCACTTCACTGAAGGAAGTGAAATCTAAGGATGAAGTATTGAAGGATGCACGTATCCTTGCATACTTGATCCTTGCATACTGGGTTTGTCTAAAGGTAGTTCTTCCTTTTGTTGGATAGACCTTTTTTTTTGTTTGTTTGTTTAATTTAAAGGCGTTTTCCATAATTTCTGCTATTGAAATCATGGTTAAAAAGCATACAAGCAATAGAAGTACTGCTTCTGTCCCTGTTGTCTGTACCCGCTCTATCTCCTGCAGTGTAGGACTAAATAGTATAAAATTTATTTGTGCTTCTGAGTAAGCGAAAAGTGGTTTGTGTACTCTATGGCAAGAGTCACATATAGTCTAGCTAGACGCAGACTAGCACTGAGGAAAACACCTTTGCCAGGAGAGTCGGTTCTAAATCAGAAACAAGTTTACATATTAAAAGGAAAAGGATAGAAACTCCAGGCTACTCTGTTACAGTAATCAGTGCCTTTTTGGCAACTAGCACGTTTTCCCATTCCAAGTTCTTTGCCAGAACTTAAAAAGATCTTTCTTCTGGTATTTGCGGAAAGATATAAAACTGATGACTGCAAAGAGATCCAACAAACTAGAATATATACAACAGGGGATTTCCATGTGACTAAATCTAAGTGCCGTCAGGTTACAGCTGGCAGCTATCAAAACTACCTAAATTACTAACACTAACTTTAAATAATTCATTCCTGTGTCAAGAGAGTTATCAGAGTCCTACAATTATTAAATATTCCAAAGAAAAAGAGTACTACATGAAAAATCTGTGCACTGTTTAAGTCTGATTTCTTCTCCTCTTGACCCAATCTGTTTTTTTCTTAACTTCCACACCAAGGAAGCGTTTTTTTTTGGTAGCGCTCAGAACACTTAAATGGATTTCAGGGTTTGGCACCTGGTCAGCCACTCACGAGTGTCATGAAAATACAGTACAGTAAACTGTCCTAGAATGTGTTCCAAAGATAAACTTGGAATTCTGCAGAACAAAAGTGATAGTAATACCATGATTTTTTCCTGGATCTGTCCCGTGGAAAAGTGAGGATTAGGCACAAAGTTAATATCAGATGTGCTGTCAGAGTAGGGGTGAGGAGAACAAAAACATCAGTGTTTTCTCTTTTGTCACCCAAATTTACCAAACTGGTAAATCTTGGTGGTTTCATGTCCATGTAAAATGTATTGTCTTGTGTCAAACTAGATGAGGCTGTGTTTTCAGCTGAATTTCACTTTGGGCTAAACTTTAAAAGAAATGCCGAATTAAAAAAACACCTCAGATGATTTATATGTTTACAGTTTAAAACATTAGACAATTTGTTAATGTTCCCAAGAACCGAAATCACTGTAATTTGTATGTTCCCTTATGTTCAGTATTGATGGAGTAATAGTGTGAGACTATATATGGGGTGTTGGTAAGGAGGTCCAAAAATGGGTGTAATGACTGTGACAGAGCAGTTATGGGTGTGAAATGAAGTTGTCAACTTCAATAAAATTCATACGTTCTGTAAGCTGAAATGCAGATCCTTCCTTTCTCTATGGCACTATAATTTCAGGGTAAACCCATTTTAGGTTCAAATGCATTGGAAATTTGATTCAAGATGACTGCAAGTGCTAATCTGATCCCAGAAAGAAAGGAAAAAGGTGGAGCAAGAAACCTTGGTAATAGTGAAACATCATACAGCCGCGCTGTCGTGTTAACTTGTGCTCATGCTACCCTCATCAATGCATGCAATTAAATCACCTCTGATTTGCATTTCGATTACTGTTTTTAGAAGCTGGGAGAGTGACCAGATCTGGATTTCCTGCTTTCACATTGTATCAGGAGTAAATTTTGTCCGCTTGATTAAATCCTCCAACCATTTGTTTTTTTTTTCCAGTTGTTGTACCTGCTATATAATTTCCAGTATTATTTATACTCTGACCAAATTTGGCCCAAAGACTTCCACGCAAGCTGCAGTCACTTGAACTATGGTGGATTTGAATTTAGGTAATATACTACAGATTGCACTTGACTGGATTTGGCTCTATGTCCAAAAATATATATATATGTTTGGGGTTTGGTTTTTTTTTTTTTTTGATCCATAGTCAAGACTAATGATTGCCGTCTCAGATAAATAATTTCTGGTCTGTAAAATCTTAATTTTATTCAAAGTTGTTTATTGCATTCAGATTGTTTTCACAATTTTTTAACACATTATTATAGCTTTGGTTTGTTACTTACAATGTTGCTTTCATAGATTTGCAGTGACATAATTTCATTCCAACGTTGTAACATCATACCCCATAGACTCACACTGACATCATTTTGAAAACTTTGAGAGGATGCTTTGTACTATTTAAAGGAAATTAAGCCTAAGTATAAACATTATTGAAATTATGCTACCCTCGTTCTCCCCTCATTACCCCAGTGTAAATTCGAAGACATTTTAATGAAATCCGTGGAATTAAGCAAGTTTATTTCAGGCCTGTTGATTTAAAAGAACAATATCTAATCTTAATTCAAGGAAGATCTGATAAAATAATCTGTCTCTAGATACTTTCCAAATGTAATTTTCCTGGTTATGCATGTAGCTCTGTTGATTTAAAAAACAGAGGATAGAGGTAGGAGGCAGTTTCCAAATCTCTGCATCTTACTTTGGGACAGCTGTGACTATTTTCATAATTTTGGTGTTGCCTTGAACTGTTCATATATGAGACTGTTTTCTGTGTCTATTAGATCTTCTCTAAAAGCACATAGACTAATGTTTCCAGCACAACAGAAGGAATCTGAAGCACTCTATCGGCAACCCACCAGTATCTTGGGCTACTTGTGCTTTGCACAGGTTTTCTGAAGTGTCTTGCAGAACCCTGACAGTTCTTGTGAATAAAATCAGTCAGTGATGGCTGCAGGAACGTCATCTGGATAGTGGCAGCTCACCGATATTTTTATTGTAAGCCCTTTATCTCTGTTAAAGGTGGTAGTAACCAAAAGATTCTTCTCTGAAATAATTTTCCCATAAAAGCTATCGCTGTGCCGCTTCCACTGATAAGTCAATGTAAGCAGTTACACAGCAGGATAGAATTGGCAGTGTACTTACTGCTTGGGATCTTATTTATTCCCTTATTGTGTTATTTAATTGCAATTTACATGAAACTAAAAATTGTTTGTATTTAGACTGTACCACACCTGTAAAGGCATATTGTAATCTGAAAAGAAATTAAGCTGGAATTTGACGACAGTGAGAATGTCGTACTGCTAGAAGAGATAAGGGTCAAATTTTGGGGGAATTGACACTAGAGTGAGGCCATAGGACAATTCCAGTGCAGAGACTTGCTGACACTCAGGACTAAGATGGAGACAGAGTGTGAAAAAAACTGAAACAAAATATACAAATGATGCATTTTTCAAAGACGACTGCTGTACAAGAAAAAAAGCCCATATAAACCTGGACTGAAATTCATCAAAAATAGCTGTTAGAATGAGTGTATAATATACTGATATTCGATGTAATTAAGTATTGTTAAATATCAGTTGTTAGCTACTGTCTGTTCACCAGATACATGACAAATAGAGGAGATATAGACATACGCATATCATGACTTTTAATCTTAAATGGTGTTCATCTCGTGTTTTTTACCTTAGCATGCTCTGCCTACAGGCTTTATGAATCTAGGAGGGAATTTTTCAAAAGAGGAAAAGGACAGCTAGTTGAACGGAGCTGTAGAGGTGGGACTGTATAAATATGGAAGGCAAAAAAAAAAAAAGTCCTCTCCTTAACTGTTCTGTCCATTATTTGCCCTTCTGTCCATGTACCCTTCTTTAGATAGATGACATACCCTGGATGAGGCAGGAGTGGCATTGGTCTGGAGCCCAGAGATACTTACTGCTTAGATAAGTGGTGGGCGTGCAAGGTGCCTAATGCAACGTGGTGCTCACCTGCAGCTCATCAAGGGGAGGAGGTAGAGTCTGGAGTGGTGGAAACATTCCTACCAGAGAGCGTGAGTGGGAGGAGATGGGGTTACAGCTCCTGCTACACTACACCGTGCGGGGAAGCAATCGGAGGCCAAGCCTTCACTCCATGGTCCAGAACTTTTTGGAAGAGAGTCAGACCAGAAGATCTATTTCGGTATGTTGGGAATTAATGTCCATCTCTACAGAGCTAGATTATGCTACTTTGATTTTTGGGCAAATTAACCAAGTTACTTTTAGGGTGTGAGTTATCAGCATGTCAGCTATGCCGAAACAAATGTTCACATGCAGTCTTTCACCTTAAGGTAAACGTTAAGCAATAGTCCCTAGTGCACTGTTACTAAAATTATATTGCACCTATTTGAGGAATATTCTGGCTTCAGAATACCAGAGAGCGAGGAGGCTGGGGTGAGAACAGTTCCCTGTTTTCTCCTCCTTGCCATTTGGGAGTACTGGGTTGCCACGGGGCACTTGTAAAGAGAAGGCTTGCGTCCTTCTCCGCTTCTGTACTTGTTCCTTTATGCTTCCATTCTTTGGCAGGTTTTAATTTTATCTTACCTGTAATGCAGAGAGCAGATTTCCCTAAAGCTTGTGGGTTGTGCTGTAGAGGAAAGATGGAGGAAAAAAAGATGGATTAAATTATTGAAATGGAACCCATCCTTAAGCACGATAAATGTACCTCAGTGGTGTTTACTAATTCCTGTTACTGTTAGAAGAGATTTGTAAGCAATACCCTCAACGTAGCCACATTTTAATGAGGTTTTTTCACAGAGGATAGTATAAAGGAATAGTTCCCTTTTAGCAGACCATACTGTTAAATATATTTAATGATAAGATTAGACAATAGCATGTAACCTTTTGAATTAGTCAGAATAAAGGCCCAATGAATTTCTTTACATCTCTATTCTAGGATCGCTAAGCAACCAAGGACAAATGGCTTTGTGTCTGGCTGGTATATTGTATTGCTTTTAAAAGCTTTTAAAAAGAACATTAGTTCTTTGGCACAGGAGTAAGTGGATTGTAAGCATATTACAGCTCCCCTCGAATAATTCCTGGGTTTTCGCACGTGATCTCCCCAGGCCAGTGTAGTCACATGGCTGGGGCTTCCCCAGTTATAAATTTCTCACCTTAATTAAACTTCGTAACTATCATCATTGCAGTGCATTGTGTTGGTGCTGTTGTCTTGTGTGTGTTTGTTGATTTTTTTTTTTTTTTTTTTTTCATAAGAGGCAGTCACAGTGAGCTGGGGGCCTAGTGCACATGGAATTGTGCACTACAGTTGCTGCATCTTCAGGCGCATGTAGGCAGCTCGATAGTTACAAGCACAGAGCAATTTCATCTGCAAGCGTTCAGTGAGGAGTCGCGATAATCTATGCATTGGTCTTAAAAACTGCTTTTAATTTCAACCATAGCTACCCGGTGACTGGTTTACATCAGTTGCTGGAAACTGTACTTTCTAATGGTGATGTTTTATCCACATATATTCAAGGATCATGTCTTTGAACGGTCGGCAAGCCAGTACACAGAACAAATGGAAAAAATAAGTCTTGTTATGCCCAGGCTAGAGACTTGTAGTATAGAATTACAGTATATTTACTTGCTGAAGGTCATGCAAAAAGTATCTCTTAGAGCTTATAATTGAACCTACATCTCTCTCATAAATTTGAGGAAGTGAAATGGTGTTATAGTCCTTGTATATTATTTACTCCTATGGGCTGGATCGACACCCCAGCGCTCTGCCAGTCCTGAAAGTAATGCCACGAAGAGGCAAAAAGTCTGAGTAATAAAGGCATTATTGCACTTTTCATCAAAAAAATTCTTCAGAACTTCTGCACCTGAAAGTGTGCAGACTATTCGGAGAATGTCTGGAAAAATACAAATCCTGCTGGCATTCTTCGCTGGGGCCCTCACTGCGGAGTGCTTTGTAGCCTTTTTGTTTGAGCGTTACCGTTGCTTTCCTGGAACAAGATGTGATGAAATAACTTCATAGGTAAATTCCAAAGGCAGTGTTATCTCAATATAGGACGGACTAAAGGCTATGCAGAGATGCTGCTAGGTGTGGCGGCAGACGTTACGGTTGTGAGAACTTCCCTTGGTGCAGCAGGAAGCTTTTCATGGGGGGTATCTAAGCCCAAACAAACAGCTGTTGCCAGCAGCTTCAAGTTCCGCGTAACAGTTATTCTGTGGTGATTGTTACTTGTGACATAATTCAGCTTCTGGAGATCAAATTTGTGGATACAGGAAAAGAGAAATAATATTTTTCAAAGATCTCTTCAAACTAAAGGCAAGCCTGAATGGAAGGTGAAAATAGGGTCGTGCCTACCCTTTCAGGTATCCGTGCTCAAAACAACGCGCCTGTGTTCTGGCTTAAACCCGGAGACAAGATTTTCCTCTGTTTCCCATGATCAAACAGAAATTACACCTTCTCTTCCGCCCTAGGAGCAAACAGGCTGCGTGGTCTCTGTCTCACCGCGAAGGTGCAGGGCACGCGGCGCTGCGCCGGCCTCCTCTCTCCCCTCTACAAAACACCTCGGTATTGTTTTTCCTCTCGCTTACTTGGCAGCGTCAAACCAAACGAGGCAGGTACTAACACCAGACGAGCTCAGAGACTGCAGAAGATTACCTAAAGGCAAGGTACTGGTGGTGCTGATGAGCGCAGAGGAGCTCTACTGAGGGGCCGAGTATTTATCAGTTCTTCGCAAAGATAAATCTGCAAACGTAAATACACGGCATTCAGTTCCTTGCCATCTGTTAAGGTGTCTGCAGATTTTTAGTTTCTGTTCGTTTTCATTACGCAAGCAAGTGAAAAAGTTCTACCCGTCCTTTGCGAAATCTTCGCTTGTCCCGAACATCCTTTTTTTGTTCCTTTTGCTCATGCGTTTAATTGGTCGTGGTGCTTGTCTGCCTCCGTGCGATTGTCTCTATAATTGCAGCCCTGTGGGTTGGGTGGGTTGGTTTTTGTGGGGGTTTTGTGGAGGCTGGGCTGAGTAATTGAGTTGTATTGTGACTACTCCAGCGTGCCGTTTTTTATTTATTTCTCAGAGACAGGGAAGAGTGATGCTCTTAAGAGGCTCGTTAATGAACAGATAAGCGTGATCCCGTACTTTGTCATCATTTTTTCTTGGTGTAAGTGATAGCTGATGCTATCATGCCTTCCCATTGCTCACTAGCTTTTTAATCTTGTGACTCGGTAAGATATGACACTGTCCTAAAAGTGACTTCATCGTGTGCATGGCTTCTTGCTACTCCAGGCAACAACATTTTCTATTTTAAATAATGCTAGCATGGGATGCTCATCTGTGAAAAGTAGCTGTTTCACTAAAAAAGGGATGAAAATAAAATGGTTAGAGCCAGATCCAACTGTAAAAAATCCTGAAATTTGGGAATTCTGAATAAATTATTCTGCTATACGTCTGTTTCTTTAAAGGTTAGGACAGAGTGGTGATGTTTCTCATGTTAGACACTGTAAAAACTCATACTAAAAGCTGATTTGGTTTAGGTTTTCAGATGATCAGATTAGACAAAGATAGTGGAAGGGTAATGAAAGAAAAAAAAAAAAGCGTGTTCATGGCATTTATTTTTCAAGGTCATGGTCAGTCATACGAACTGGAATGATGGCGACTCACACATCCAGTTCTTGATCCATCCTGTCTCACTAACCTGCTTGGACTTGAGGTCTGTAGAAGCAGAGAAAGTCAGCTAGGAAAAATGTTTAAAAGCACCAGTTGTTGGGGCTATGCCTTAATGTTGGCCTTGCGGTAGTCCAAAGTATTATGACTTTAGACCTAACATATTAAACTGAAACACTGACAGCCATTTTGAGGGCGTTGCCATACCTATCTCAACTGAAATTAATTTTGAATGTTGGGTAAATCAAAATACCTTAAACATAATTTTAAAATTTATGGGTCATGATTTTTACCCCTAAGGGAGCTGGCAGCATATTTATTTCAATAGGAGGCAAAAGATGGGCATATTATTTTTCAACACAACGTGGTTTCAACTGCAAGAATATCCAGACATGCAAGCAGGAAAGGAATCAAGGCACCAGAATTATGGGGAGCAGTGTAAACTGCCTTTAGATGCTGGTGGTTTAAAGCCGCTGCTAGTGAATCAAAGTCTATGTGAAATGCAGTTGGAACTCCCATTGTTTGAGGTAAGAGATTTCACCTTCTGGCTCTGAGCAATTTGTGTTCATGAACGCTTTATATCAGTATCTCTGCGTGATAGGAAAAATATAATTACAGATACCGAAAGCTTTATTCCAGCAAAAATATTTTCAGCTACTTTACTCAAATGGTTTTCTGCCCAAGGACTTTCCAATCTCTACAACATGCCTGATTGTCATATGCTTTAAGTGGAGTGAAGGATTTCTAATAATGAAATTTCCCTACTTTCTCCTCTCTGCGTGTGAGAAACCACGTTTGACTTGGTCGCTTTTCTGTACTTACGGTAAGCTCCTGCTGCAACACTGCTTCTGAAAGTATCCCTTTAGGTTTACTGTCTATAGAGGTCAAAGCCTGTCTTGTCCTCTGAAGAAAATAGTGGTTTGGGGAAAATTGCCTACAGTCGCTTTTGTGACAAATACTGCAAAGATCACAACTGCAGGGAAGTTACTGCTGGGTCTGCTGTGCTGGTATCCCTGAGGGTATGGATGCACGACGAAGGAGGCACGTTAAACATTTTAACTCCAGCTTCTGCATTAATCTTGCATATGCTTGCTTCAGACAGCTACTTTCAATTTGGAATGTTGAAAAAATGCAGGCAGAGTTAGGGAAACGTACAGGTTGCTGCAGCTGGATACATGTGATAAGTCAAATCAATCTGTGCCCGACTCTGTGTCACCTATCACATGCACATCACCTCTATAGGCAGGCAGTGAGAAGAATTCTATGGATGAAGATGTGGGTGTTTTTATTTGGTTGTGGGAAATAGTTTCTTTTATTTGACTGTTTTGAGGCTGTTGTTCAGGAAATCAGGAGATGCAGCATGAGTCTTGAGAAAATAGCTAGAAAACAGATGGCACCTTAGGGTTCAAAAGAACATTTTCATGTACTTTTGCGATGCTGTGACACAGGCGTGTTCACATGCAACCCACGCACATTTGCATAGTGAAATCCTAGATTCACTGAATTCAGTGGCAAAATCTCAACGGACGATCACCCTGTGCATGAACATACTCTGTAAATGACTTAATATCCTTAAAGGAATGTAAATTAGGAGAATCTTGATAGTCGGGTTAAAATTAATTCCTTTTCTACTAAGAGAGATTTCTGTTTTAAATGTGTGCACTGTTTATAAGCGGGACTCATGTTTCTATTTCTCACTATATTTTGCCCCTCTAACTCATTTGAATAGTATCTCACTGTTCCAATATATTATTTCAGTGGTATTCCTTGAGAGGTAAAAACCTAGTTAACTTTAGAAAGTGAGACAGAATTGTCCCCTTAGCTGTTTGTTTTTAAAAGTGACTTTCCAAGGCTCAAAATGCTAATAGAAACATTAATTATCTACAATTAAGAATTTTTTTTTTCATTCAAAGGTAAGAGTAAAGCCTATTTCTTCTTTTTAAGCAATCACTCATAGATTTATTTGGGCAGCCTCACGCTTATGTTTTTGAAATGTTTTTTCTGAAAGACGGTCTTCCCTCCCCCCATTATTTGATCTTAGTACATCTGTGTTTTCCTGTCTCCATCCAGAGACAGCATTTGCCAGTTTATGCTTTCTCTTGCACTTAACCTCATAAATGCTGCCTGATTTCTTTTTGTGTGTTTAATCTGTTTGCCGTATCATCTCTTCTGCCGAGCGTTGCGTAAAGTATTTCTTATGAGTCAGTGCTGTAGCTAGAAGCATTTTTGTTAAATTTCTGTTTAATTTCTGTTAAATAGCCCACATTTCGGTTGACTGGGAATGGCTCTGCCTTGTGGCTGGTCCCCAAATAAATGTCTGGAGGGGAAGCAACAAAAAAGTGTCACCCTCATTGCCCTCACAGTCACCCAGATGCAGGGTCTCACCCAAAGTGCTTGAAAATGCACAGTCCCTTTACCTACAGATGCCATTCTGAACATGACTACCACATCTAATGAATTTTGCTTGACAGTATTCCTCCTTGTCCAAGAAGTAAAAGCCTCCACTTGTCAGAAATCCACTTGTCTCTTAATGAATAAACAAGCGCGTTTACTTCTGTCTGCATCTGAGTCATTTCTCGCACACAAAGTGCTCGCCTACACAGGATGCTTTTTTCAAACAGCAGCTGAGGTCTGGTGTTAATTAGACACCAAATGTGTACTATTCCCAAATTCTGTAAAATTGTGTCAGACAGAAGCTAAAAGTGAGGTTTGAGGGAAAGTTTAATCAAGAGTGAGAATCCCAAATGTCCAAAGTCTCGTGTTGTTTATATCGGTACACATTGGTACACACTTGATTTCAGTTAGTTAAGCAGGAATACTTTGAGTAATTATTTCAATGAGTCTGCTATATTCTGAAAACAGAAATAAGGACTTGAGTTTCATTAAGTGCAACATTTGTGCTACAGCGGATACTTTCATTTGACCTTACCCAGCGCTTTCCCTTTGTAAAAATGTTCTATGCAACTTTGCCTTTTCCTTAACCTCCAGAGGTCAATGGACTGTTGACCTTAAGGTGTCTATGCCACGCAGGATGTATGTAGCTGTGGATTCACCCTCTATGCCAATTCCTGGCTTCTTCAGGTGTGTGAAAAGTGGCTAAACTGTTGTCCTGTTACAATCTAGAGCTTTGCAAATGAGGCTGGCTTCCTGCATGTGTATTCAATCTGGAGCTGAACCAGTGGAACAGGCAATTTTCTTCATTAGTTTCCATCCATGTGCATTAGTGTTTTATGCCATTATATGAAGCACATTCACTTCATCTCTTGCCAAGAACAAATAGAGGGAGGAGGTTGCATTTTTGCAATGCAAAAGGAGATAAATTCTTTCTTTCTTTCTTTCCTTTGGAGAAGGCGAGATGTTCTTTGGCGGGTTTTAATTACCTTTTATGGTAGAATGACTGCAGAAATGCTGGTCCTCAAGCTGGGACCTCTACACTAATCAGATCATTGTTCCCCAATGCCTCAGGCTTAATGAGATCTTTCCATCACTCTACTGTGCAAGTGGACCTTTCTTCTTTCCTACCCCATTCCTATGAAATTCTCAGTTACCCTGGCACCATCTTCTATATATGTCTTTGTATGTGTTTCAGGTCCCACTGTCAGGTATCATGTGCAATTCTCTTGATCATTGCTCCATAGTTTCAACCTCTACCGTCTCTTCAGATGACTGGGCGTCAGCTAAAGAGCATCTCTATGCTAGATTCCATAATTAACGGGACAGTGTTGTCAGTCATGCTTCCAGTTTGGTACCAGTGTGAACATGCCATTTGCCTGTTCTCTGACTGCTTTAAGTGAGGTCATGGTCCTAGTTATCCTCTGTTATTTCCCTCAGATTGTATGAGGCTTTAGTCATCTAGCATCCTGTTGATTCTGTTTTCTTAGACACCCCATGTCTTCATGCTCACATTTATGCTTCCTGGCTTCTTTCAGACCTTTACAAACTGCCCACTTTGAGCAGCTGTTTGTTATAAACCAGGATGTAACTAAGAAGCCGTCTCAACTTTTCCACATATGTACCTCAACTAGGGGAAAGCTCTAGGAACAATTTATAAAAACTTTACCCTTGGTATTGGGTTTCCAACCCAATTACATGCTAGTTTGAGCTATGACTAAATCTAAATGAATTTTTGTTTTCATTTCATATTTCTGTGGTGCTTGGTGAGAAGGATTTGCCTCCTGCATAAACAGTAACAGAGGACCAGGATTTAGCTCTGTGTAAGGGCGAAGGGCAGAGACTTGGTATACTTGTTCGCACCATCCCCAGATTTTTAAAGGTTTATACAAGTTCCGTTTGCTTTCCTGTTAAGGGGAATTTACAGTCATGTATGAATTATATGTCACTTAAGCATTGTTAGAGCATTTTAGCTTTCTTCAGCAGGTGACCAGGTAATGTAGCTCATACCAACAAGGTATGTTAATATATGAAGCCTTTGTTTTTGATCTACAGCAGTCTGATTTCAGTCGAATCACTAGACGCTTATTTTTGTGCGCCTCTGTCTTCAGCAGCATACAGATGTCTTCAGTTCCCGGTTGCATTGTCAGCCCTGTGCTGAAAATGTGACATTTTATAACAGTGTTTCATAAGCACTATAAAGAAGGAGTTTTGACTGATAAGGTACTTTAATAATTGGGTAAGTATTGGGAAAATAAATTGAAAAGTTGTGAGGTGGAAATCTCAAATGAGGCCCAAAGATCCTCTAGCAGGAACTTACAAATGGAATAAGGAAGGTTTGAAAAGAAACGAAGTCCCAAGAGGCAAAGGTGTTCTCATTTCAGACCAACTTTACTTACCCTCCTTTTGCTTCAGTTTTTCATGGAAAGAAGTGGTTTTGCAAGTGGAAGAAGTTGCCAAATGGGCTGTAACGTCAATCTAGAAAACGGATAAATCAACGTGCAAGCAAAATGACTGACTGATTAAGTAAGGGTGAGTTGGGTGAAAGCAATTCACTGCATCTTCCTCTTCTTGAGAGCTTTCTGCAGTGTGATTTAGTGAAGTAAAAAAGTTGATGTTGTTATGCATCTTTGATGCATAGGGGATGTAAAGGAGAATGAGAGGGCTGCTTTGTAAGGAGTGGATTTAATTAACAAAGGACATGGTGGGTACAGTTTTAAAGCCCTTATCCTGGGGGCTTTTTCAGAGAAGAAAAAAAACCCAAACTTATTTTAGCAGAAGGGTCAGGTTCAGACTTCAGAAAAACATGATTCAAAATACATTTTGAAGAACTGGATAAACTCCCATTGACTTCAGTAGGAACTGGATCAGTCACTTAATGAAAATGTTGTGTAACTGGTCTCATTCGGTTTTATTAGATCTCATTATGTTTCCTCTGAGACCTTTTGGTGCATACGTTAGTTAATCTGCTAGGAGACCAGGAGTTAACTTACGTACCTCACATGGATCGTTTTAGTATCAACGGTTAAGTACATTGAAGCTTGCAAGCATTGTGCTGTAAGTATTGTTAGTGAGCCTTCTCGTTTTGTGGCAAAGCAATAATGCTGCAGCATGTTTCAAACACCTCGCCCTTTGCCACTTGAAGATTGGCATTTTCACGTTGATGCGAAACGATCTTAAGAAGTCAACTTCTGTTAGCACAGAAAACCCTGTGGGCCAGGGAGGATACGTAACTAACACAGTCAAATGATTTAATACCTGTAATGGCCACCTTTACTACACAGTGTTGAAGAATAAAAATCGGATACAACTCGGGCTTCCAAAACTTCCTCGGGCAGACTGGCAAAGGCCTAAACTGGCAGCATCATTTTGAGGAATAAGAGTGTAACTCGTCACTCAGGCGAGCCAGGTCTCGGATCTTTTCACTAAGATCATCAACAAGTAGACGTGATTTACAATGGGGCAACGGCTCTCAGCTTTGAGACCGCCAGCCATTTTACAAAACCCAGCGAGGAATTGCATGTTTCAGATCAGGTTTGAATAAGCAAAGTAGAAGTAAAAAAATCTCCCTGTACTGTCTACCCAAATTCACTATAGTCTGTGCCAAGGTTTCAGTTTAATTCCCAGTTTAATCCATTCTTAAAAAAAAAAAAATTCCCTTATTCAGAGGGGAGCATCAATCTCATTGATGTTAAACTTTGTTTCTTATTGGAACTCATTTTATTTGGGCTTCTTTTTTTTTTTCCCAATGACAAATGGAAATGGATACAAAGTCCTGCTAATTTTGGAGAAGGAATAGGAGACAAAAGTCTGTCTGGAGAGTGGATCCTCACTTTATTTATATATTTAAACATTTCCAAAAGGTTATTTGCAAAATCTGTTAATAGATTTAAGTGTGGAACAATAGGTAATAGCTGTTTAGTTTAATACTACACTACAATAATATAATACTAGAATAATAAATTATAATATATAATATTATATAATAATACTGTAAACTGCTATCGCTTTACAAATCCTGAAGAATTTCTACATCATTTCTGAGGCTCAACCATGTACTAGAAAACTGACAAAAGTCTGGGTAGGAAAGACAATTTAATGAAAACACAGTTATAATTCAAAATCAAACATTTTTCCCTTCACAGAGTAGTGACTGTTAAAGGTGTCTGTCGATTGCCCACTAAACCTTATGCGTCTCTCATTATGTCTTAAGTCATTTGAAGATAGGTGGCTTTTTTCTTCTAAAGATGAAGTTGTCTTTGAAGGAATAACAGTCGCTGTGATAGAGAACGTTATTAATTAATACTAATATCTCATTCTTATTGCTGAAAAAAACCCCCTCACTATTAATGTGTCTGATGTGCGTATCTGAAGCAGTTTGGAGTTGAATATGGAAAATGGTACCAAAATACATTATCGTACCCTAAATCCTTATTTGCTGTGTGATGATGCCTTTGGGCATCAGACACAGATCAAGGATAGCGTTTGTCTTGAAGATGTCGCTATATATAATATACTGCACCACTAACATCCCTTCTTTTATGTTTAGTACTCTAACTAGAATAACAGTTCGTACTTAAAGAAAAGCAAGATGGATGAAAATTAGTACTCAGCTCAGTTTTGCAGAAAGCCTCACTTTTACAAGAAACGGACTTTGTAAAAATGACTCAGTGAATTATAGGAGGCTTCTGATGTATGTTTAGCGTAAGGCCTGGTCTACATATGCTTCGAAGGTTCCATCGGTGCGAGCCCCTGTGGCTGCCCCACCTGGAAAATCTATCGGGCTTCAGTGTATCAGCAACCACTGAAAATCACGGCAGCTGGAACTACACTAATACAATTTTTTGTATCACCTATTTAAGTCAGTACTTTTTTCAGTTCCCCCCACCCCGTATGTCAGCCCATAGACATGAAGAATATAAGTGTAGTGGTGTTGCTGAAGCGGTTGGGAACTTTATTAGGTTCTACATGAAAACTGAGCTCCTTCTTCAGTGAGAAATATCACTTGATACAAAGCAATAAAGGTTATTCTGCCCAGAAATGGAGATTTAGAGATTCTGATGAATGCCTCCATTCTGGTTTATTTTCCACCGTTAATATTTACTATAAAATCAGGAATGTTTGCATTTGATTTGTTTCAGGAATACAGTCTTGAACCAATGAAGCTTATAAATAATTTATAAAGTATCATTCCGTCCCTTTCTGTGTTTATACGACATGGTGTAAGAGATTGTTTCAATAAACTGAGTGGATACCTGTTAATGCGTTTGATAAAGCCCAAGATACAATGTTAAAATAAAATTCTTTATAATTCAAAAAGTGTGTTAATTATAAAGCCCAACTCCAGCACAGCTGGAAATAGTGTGATAAGCCATTAGCATGTGCTTTTGACATCTTCTTTTCAAGCTAAACTTTTTTATAATGCTTTTTGCAGCTAAGTGAGATTCATTTAGTGTGATTTACTACACAGAAATCCCGGAAAAAGCGAGGGAGATGTTAATCCAGCGAGCTGTCTATTTTCCATGTCATTATCATGGTGTCTGCAGAGAGGGGAAGTGCAGGCTCCTTTACTGGGGTTTTAGAACGACAACACAGAAACTCAGTGGAGGTCCCTAAACAAATCCATATGTAAAGACTGGAGTGATACAAGTTGCATCATTGGGAAGCTTTAAAACTAGTTGACATAATCCAAAACAGTTTTGTATAATCCTGTATCAAGAGAGGGGCTAGGCAAAATGTGACTTAATAAGGGATGACAAGGAAAAATGAGGAGGGCATTTTTCCTGTTTTTCAGGTGGGGAAAGATTTTTTTTTTTTTCCTTGATACAATTGGATCATAGGATAATTCAGGTTGGAAGGAACTAATACACTGTTGCCTGCCAAAATACACATTAATACACTCTAAGTGGATTACTTCAGTGTGGATGAATAATTAATATCTGGCATTAGCTATATAATTTGCACTTTTTCAGATTTGCAGAGTTGAGGTTTAATTTGAATTCCTTAGATGTGCACTTAGGCACATAAGTGAGTTCTTAAAAGTCTAAAATAAGCTTTATGCTTTATCAACCTCAGACTTTTCTCTAAGAAGACAACACACAAATTCAATGACAAAAGGAGAATGAAAGCCAAGAAGAAGAATAGTTGGAAGGAAGCTTTCCAGATGGAAGCTGGTTTTCTTCCTTATCCTCTTGGGCATTGTTGTCATGATCCCTTGTGTCCCTATGTATGCTACAGTGGCTGTAAACTTTTCAAAAAAGGAATGTATCTAAATCTAACCTGACTGGTGTTTAAATCTCATGGTACTCCAGGATTTTGCTGTAAGTTTTACAATGAACTCTAGAAATGAACTTGCATAATCTCTGCTAACAAGGTATTTTTAATGTCTGTAATTATGTGGCTTGCAACAATTAATCAGGAGACTATTACACGTTCTTGATGCTGTTTTCAGCTCACTGAATTCTCAGGGAAGTAGAAAAACTCGAGGTAGAAACAGTTACCTACAAATTTCTGAAATTCTCTTCCCAGTTTGAATGTATTTGGAAGACTCGGTGTAAATGCCTAGTACTGCCTACTACTGCATTTACTGCATGGGCATTTACTGGAAATTAGGATAAAGTTGCCATTTACTGTCAGTAGGATAACAGCAATGATTATGGACATCTGAGGTTGCTAAACATCCCTATTAAGCACTGCTAATCCAGGATCCACAGGGCAGCACTGCAGCTCTCTTTCTTTTGTCCAAGCCCTTGCACTTGCTCGTGTCAGATCTCCTCAAAACCTCCGTGGAACAAGTAGGAGTCCGAACTCCTCTCTGCTCCTGGCTTGCCCCATCAGAGACCGGCCACACTCAGCGTGTGCTGCACGTCTGTGTAGCTTCCCTCAATTTCTCTTTTTTTTACCAAGCCCATTTTCAGAAAACTGTCAGACCTTTGTCAGACCAATGGTCAGGGCCCACTGAGCTCTCCTCAGTGTCCTCTTCTCAGCCAGCCTCCAGTCATGACCTGTTTGAGTGGAATATTAGCGTTATCTGTTATGATGAGCTTCTGTATGTTTTGGTGACCATCAGGGATGTTGAACTAATATCATCGGAGCTTCGGTGATGGCATACAGCTAAACAGGCTTCTCTGCACATTGCCAGTCTTTCACAGAGTCTTTCTTAGGGCCCCACCAGGCTAGACCTGGCTCTGCATTAAATTATAGATGTGAGAATTTTCAGTGGCCACCTTCAAGAGGACCTAGGTAACTGCTAAGCATTGGAATCTCTGGAGAATGTGAGGACTAATTTTGCTGTCTTTAGAGCTTTACTATTAGACGTTTTTGCCACGAGAAGGAAGAAAATTTTGATGCTTGATGATACATGCCTTGTTCTCTGAAGCAATAGTGTCTCAAGTCCCCGAATAAGACTTTTTCCTCTTCCGTATAGCTACGCACACCAAATTCCAAGAAAACTTCACCTTCTGCCAGCCACATACACAGCCACAGGCTGCAAGTTCTCTCCTAGCATCAGCTCTTCAAGCCACAACTAGGAAGATGCTGAGGGAGACCACGCTGTCTTGTATGGAAGAGATGTCCCGCTCCATGAAAATGACCACATGAGCTGTGCCCTGTGGAACAATTTGTCATTACTTGACAATACCGTGTTCTGGAATCAGGCTCAGAGCCCCACCAGGGAAGGCTGGTAGCCCAGATCAGGGTTCTGTTCCTGGTCTAGGAACTCTCACCTTCTTTTTACTGAGAGTGGTCAGTGAATGATACTGAGATTTGAGAAAGCCTTTTTTTTACATAGTCGGGAAGGTGGATCGTTGATGTAAATGATACAGACAAGCTGGAACAAAATGTTTCCCAAGTAGCATCAGGTGGGGTTGCAGCAAAATCGTAGAGGTGCCATATGAGTGTCTGTGTGTGTGTACTTGCCTCAGGCCTCAAAGCCTGCAGTGACGGCGGCGAGATGCTCCAGCTTGCTATGGGTAGTCATCTGAGAGAGTAACGTGGATAAATCTTAACAGCACTGGGATTTATTTTAACATTTCATGGGCTGGACACCTCTCAAAGAAGGTCCCCTAAATGCTAAGCAAAGATATGAGAAACAAGGGTTATATCTACTGATGACAGTAAGTCTACGTGGCGCATGTTCAGTAAAAATTAATTGATACAGGTTCAGTTCTTCTCTTTCCCAATCTCATTAACATTTCACTTTTGAAGTGCAACATTTTCTTTGCACAGTCACTGGTGTGATGCACTGTGTTATTTTGCCAAACACCTTTGGATTTTATAGTCGATATTCTTGCAGTATGTAGCCTACATAGTTTCTGAAGTTGGCCTGAAATCACACCACCAACTAATTCCAGGCTATGATTTGCTTTACGTTGCTGCGTTTGGCTTCCAGAGCCCAGCCCAAGTTCCTTTTGAGTCAGTAGGATTCTTTCCGTTGGCTTTTGCAGTATTTGGATCAGATCCACAGCGTGCAATTCCTCCCCCCGCTTCCCCTCCCCTCCCTGAAATATTCTTTAAGAAAGTTATAATAAAATCTGAAGAAGAATAATACTGGGCCAGATTTTCAGGTCCCATAAAACAGAATAGATTTTTTTCAAGTCAGTAAAACTATGCTC
Organism: Phaethon aethereus; assembly: GCF_964289735.1. Taxonomy (NCBI): domain Eukaryota; kingdom Metazoa; phylum Chordata; class Aves; order Phaethontiformes; family Phaethontidae; genus Phaethon; species Phaethon aethereus. The sequence goes on along the minus strand of NC_138579.1, from coordinate 66,469,836 downwards.
ATTTACATGAGCTTAATATCTTTACATATAGTCTCATATCTCTTTAATAAGCCATAAAGCTCTCTCAACTTATATATGTGAAAACCAGAACCGTTTAGACTATATTACACTTTGATGCCAAAGTCCTATGCAATGACAGCTTGTTCACCTAACTTTTATTGACTATTTTTCATGTTCTCTCTTGATACAGCCGTAATGCATACCAAAACAATCTATAATTCCTCCTCTGTGATGCTGTTGTCTGGTCGTCTGGTTTCTTATATGTTTGCTTCACCATAGATTAAACTCTTCTAACTTAAACACAGATTCTAGAGGGAACGGCTTTTAGCGACAACCCTGCTTCAGACACGACAGAAATAATGAAGATTTACAGCAATCGTAAACGTATGTTGGATTTTATTTTACAGAAAGAGTTTTTCAGTTTCAATTGGCTGGATAGCAGCGTGAAAATAGATGGATGTCATCAATTTATTTATGTTGATAACTGACTAATAAACTTCGTTATTGTAGAGTCCAACTTTTTATTTCTCAGAGATCTTATGCAATGGAAAAGCTGAATTGGGTGGATCATAAAAATCTCAACAAGTTTCATCTTCAGCTGAAGTGTGTTGGGGAGGAAACTGCTTTTTCAGTTAGAAGGTAGAGCAGGTTTTTTGTTGGGGTTTTTTTTTTTTTTTTGTTTGGTGAGAAATCCTTTATACTTTCGTGAACCTGGAGCAATTCTGAAGCTAGCAGAGTTATTCTGGGTTTGTGCTGGTGTTACTAAAATCAAAATACGGCTGTTGGAGTAAAATGGTGCTTTTGCGGCACAGCACAGCACAAACAATGACTATATTTAGGATGTAGGAAAACCTGGTCTCTATAGAAAGCAAGCATTCAATGAATTTTATAATAGTATAATAATACGAAGAGAAAGCAAAAAATGGGGAAGGACAGAAGATGTACATTTAACCTGAGCATCAGGAAATAACGGACCAGCAATAGGTTTTATTTTTCTGCACAGAAGTCCCTAAGGGAAATTGAACCAAATGTAGTTTTTGCTAACTTTCCATTCCTAACTCTTAATCAGAAGTCCAGATACTAGCTGCTCTTGGAACGTGAACCCCTCGTGACAATATGTGGAAGCTGAAATTCAGCAACAGTTAACTCCTTCCCACAGCAGCATCACGTGTTGTAGCGGACCAAAGTTGGGCTTAAAATGCCTTTATGTGAAAAGTTTTTTTGGCATTTCTCAAATGCTTTTTCGACATTCAAAGAGGAGAAAGTTGCTAAATAAAATTCTGTAGACTCTTTTGTCTCAAGGCTGTGTCACCATTTGAGCTGCAGTTTTCAAACTTGAGGTAAAAACCATTTGCTGCTTTCACGATACATTGTCCAGACGAAAGACTTGATTCAAAACTCGTACCAGTGAAGGCTGGTCATACCATTGTCCATTCAAAATGAAGCCTTGAAACTAAAATACAAAGCTGGAGGGGAAAAAGTGTGATTGGCGAAGACGTGAGTCTGATTCTGCTTTCATATCCATGTAAAGCTAGAGAAAAACCTCACTCGTGTATAGCTATTGCAGAGGCTAACGCTCTTACAACCTGGGGCAACAGCACAGGCAGTCTCCGTAGCTCAGAGGCGTTAGTTAAACTAAGAGTACTTGAGTGTCCTCTCATTAGGATGGATCAGAAGTAACTTTATTTTTCAGTATCTGTAAAGCTGAATTGACTTCCCACCGTTTCACATTAGAACCAAAATGCAGAAGCAAGAACAGTTTCCTCTGCGTTAAAATGTTTTAAATTAAAACTTTCAATCGAGGTTTCATCTGCAGCTGCTTATTCAAATGAAGAGTTTGATTCCTTATAATCTTACCCTGATTTTCAAACTTCAGAAAGTTGTACAACTTTCCATGCTTTCTTCACTCCAGGTGACTCCGTCTCCTCATGTGACAGAAGCCAAACGACCTATTTTTAGGCTGAGGTGGGCTGTTTGTTGGTGGGGGGTTTTTTAAGAGTTACATTTTTGCCTTTTATTATCTGTGATTTTGTGTGAGAATTTGTCTTGCTTTGTTGTCTATGCTGTGTGTATATTTGAATCGTGCTGCGTTACAAAAAGCTTATGTGCCACGTAACTCTCAATTGCAAATACCGTCAGCCCTCGAGGGAGGTTTGGACATGTAGAAGAGCCCATATACACACCACAGCCATAAATCCAAATGTCATTACCCAGAGTACATTAAACATCTTCTAGCATGCCTTTTACAGGGCCAATTTTTAATTTCTGGCACTATGGCTAAATGATGTTTAGCGTTTCATGAGAGGTACTAATCAAAGCATTTTTCTATGCGTGATTTACGATGTGGCTTCTATAGAATATGCTGCTTTACGATACCTCGCTGGTATTTATTTGACTGTTCTGCGTGGAGAACCGGAGGAGAGAAATGACAGTGAAATTGCCAAGTGAACTCACGGGTGCAGACGTGGGAGAAGTTACACCGGTACTTGGTGAAAAATTTTATTTCAGTTTAGACAGAAAATGAGTGTGGATCTTGAGGATATACATTAGATGTAGGTACCTAATTTGGCCGTTAGACACCGCTCTCAGCGTGAAATGGCTTTGTAGGTCAAGCCCCAGTGTTTCTGGAGAGCGAAAGCAGTACTATAAGCTTTCCCAGTAGTAAGAGCCCAGGGACTTTTCTGGTGTTTTCTTTCACAACTCAGTGTAAATTCAGGTATCTCCAAACAGTTCCAGATTTATTGTTTCTGATGTCCCTCATTAGACTAATTTCATTACAGTATTAGGCTATTTTAGTTACAAGCTATGTCAGCAATGCTAAATCAATTTCCTTTTCTTACTGACGTATCGATTGATTTGATATTCTAGGAGAGGGGGTGATTGTTTTGGTTGGTTGTCCTTCACTGCTGCTTTTCTGTAGTTCCCTATCTTATAAAGAAAAGCCAGCTTCAAGACATCCCAAATGCTGTCTTTACTAACACATTTTCAAAAAATTCATCTGAAAAACATTCGTGATCCGTAACGTGTTTATACTGAACACATGAAGAACAGGCTCACCCAGGGCTACAGGATAGAAAAACATGTAGCATTGTTACATAAAATACGAAAATCTTTAGTTTGAAATACCATCTCATTTTCTTACACTTTTTTAATCTACTTATTAAATTCTAATAAAAACCATTCTACTATTTCTTCTCCTTTCCTTTTATTATAAAGCAGACTACTAACATATGTCTGTGACTTTTAATTAAAGTAAGCACAGCTTTTTCCAGCAGGAAAAAATGTGATTTCCCAGTGAATGGTTCACTTTCAAGACTTTTTGTGGGTTTTTTCCCTGTATATGTAATTTCAGATGCTGCACAACAAACATGTGATGGTTCGTGTTGGAGGAGGATGGGAGACTTTTGCAGGTTACTTACTGAAGCATGACCCGTGCCGAATGTTGCAGATCTCCCGAGTGGATGGGAAAACTTCTCCAATCCAGAGCAAGTCTCCAACCCTCAGGGACATGAATCCAGACAATTATCTGGTGGTTTCTGCCCACTACAAAACCAAGAAGGAGATTAAGTGAAATAAGCTTTTCATGTGAGTGGGACTCTATGTACGTAGGCCCAAATTATTTTCTCAAGTGTAGTACATTTAGTTTCTGCTTTAAAAGGACTTTGGACAATTTAAGACAGACTGGAAATGGCAACCCATTTTGAAGATCTTTGAACTGTAGAACTATTTATTTCTAGTACTGTATCTTTTATAGCTAATTACCCTTGATAGGCTAATTACTACAGTCAGATAAGAAATAGACATATATTTTTAGCCAAATTATTACTCTTTAATATGTGAATGTATACTTAGAGTTACATAAAGGAGTGGATCTTGTTAATGGAAGAAAATAGACAATACAGTATATTTGTATGAGAATCTTATTACATTAAATCCTTGACTGTTAGGCTAGTTGAAAAATATATATGCAGGTGGAAAATGAGTATTTGTGGAAATTATTTGGCAATGCCTCTTGAAACGACATAAAAATTGACTATTTTTATGGGTTGCAAGATTTTCTTAACCGGTAGAATATAAAGACTTAACTGCATGCCAAACGACTTCCCAAAGTGATTCCTTTAAAAAAAAGCCCGAGAAAAAACAACCCACACCTCCTACTTTTTATAGCTGAAGACAATGCTCGGGGCTAGATCGGTGTGTAGATCCTTCCTGTTTTTTACAAAGTTGCCCAATATAGAAGCCCGGGGAAGTTGAGAGGTTGCCCCTTCCTCTGGCAGACAATGGAGATGGCCAGTTGCGCTAGCGGGGCGATGTACGGCACCCCGGGAAGGGAAGCAGAAGGTGCAGAGGCCTTTGACCCAAGGAGGAGCTTCAGCAGATGCTGGTGCCTCCCGAGTCACGAAGCACGACACTCCTCTTGCATCTGAGCTTTTCCTTCCCCTTTTTTTTAATGGTGTTGGTCATGCCAAATGTGAAATACTCATTACCCTGTCGGTAGAGTGATTCACATTCTTGTAAATCGCTCACACACCTCTAAAATAGCTAAAGGCGTACGGGGGCTTAGTTCATTATTTTGGCTACTTTTCTATGTTTATATTTGGTAATTTATGTGCCTTGTAACGTCCTAGAAAAATCATTTTATAGGATTATTTCACTGACTGTATAAATTTGAGCAGAACTCAGTTGTTTCATTACAAATGAAATAAAATTTTTTAAAATACTCATACATTTTGGAAGTCTTCTTTATTATTTGTAATCTCTGTTCCCGCGCTTTGCTGCTACTGACTGGATGCCTACAATATACAATACTGCTTGCTGACCTAGTAGCGGGCTACACAGTGAACGGGACAAGCATTTCACTCACTCACTGCAAATAGCACAGAAAACCCCAGATTTTATTGAAAATTAATTTTCCTTTGCAGTGAAAGAAAAAAATTGAAAGCGTTCTTGAAATGATTTTTTAAGCACCAACTGGTATTTTTCCGTATTTTTTTATGTTTAAATTTGAAACGTAGCCTTATGATCTGCTCCTGGGGTCTTTAAAATTAACAGCAAAATACCTACTGGCTAGACAGGATCAAGACCTTCTTCTTTCCTGCTCCATGCCTTATTAAAATCCACAGGTTGTATCTCATTTCTGTGGAACTATTCTACCTCGCCATCTAAAAATATCTGCTAAGTACAGACAGTTCACAGTTGCTTGGTGCACCATATTAAGTGGCAGTACATAATTCTAAACATGGTTTTAGAGAGAAAACTTACAGCCTTTTATTCTTATTTCGAGACATTTTTAGGAAGATTAAACACATACTCAAGCAGTAAATCCTTTGAAAAGCTATAGGAAGACCCAGTTCTCACCGAAGCAATGTATGTAGCCCTTAGGCGAGTGGACAACAGACCATAAGCACCATTATTTTTAAAAAATGCAGCACAGCTGAAAAAGATCATTATCTTAATATATGCACCAGGAAATCTGGGAAAAAAAAAAATCACTTGTGAACGCGTCAGATGTTTATTTTGAAATAACGGTTACTTTAAAAAACATAAATAGTTGTATTTCCATCATCCAAAATTAAGTTGGCATTACTATTATGTTTTTTCTTTAAAATATTTGAAGGTGTTTACACGTTAATAAATCAAGAGCAGATAATTATTAAAAAAAAGTATTCCTAGGTTTATCTTAATATTAAATTCCAACAAATAATCCGGGTAAATCCAAGATTTTAAATTAAACTTGAACTGCTTTATGTGCTTGAACTGCAGCTATCAAAATAGTCTGTTTTGATTCACGATTCTGGGTACTCAAGCATCTTTAAAAAGAAAAAAATACTAAAACACTTCCTGACTTAAAACCTCAACTTAGCCAGTTCCAGAACGGGAGCCCTATAAAGGACTTTTTAAAGTATTGCCACCACCACTGATCTGTGTAAAAAGCTTGCAGGAGGGCTTGCTTACTTTTTTTGATGCACCTGGTGTGGGTGGGGATAGCAGAGGAGGAAATAAAAGCAGGAGCATCAATAAAGCAACCAAAAAACTGCAGTAAGCTGGTTAGCTGTGGAGTGGAGGGGCTGGGAGTGTGTTACTCAGAAGGTAAGTGTTGCTGATTTGATAAATGGTATTTTCTTAGTGTACTAGCCCCATAGCAACGTAGGAGTTAGGGGATTTGTTAGGAGTCTAAGGCTCAATTTACAAAGCTGAAGTTGAGTGGCAGGCGCTTGCCGAAAGAGGTATGGCCCTTGCTGCAGCGATGGGAGCAGAACAGGCTTTATGTAGAAAGAATTTGGAGAGAAAAAACCCCATTGTTTGACCAGCTAGCTGTAGTGGATGATACTTGAAGCTTCTATGCCAAAATCTATGGTATTCGGGTATCTAGTGTAGACATTTAGAAGGTTGCACTGAATGGCAGAGGACCACCAGGGAAGACCTGCAGCTCCTCTCTTGTCCCTCCAAGTGAGGAAGGGGCCATTGAGACTGTGGAGTAGTCGCTTGTTAAAAGGGCAGGAGATGAGATGCTGCTACGTTGAAGTAGCCATGGAAGGTGACTGTAGAGAAGAGTGCCGCGTAGTGATGTTAGCTTACGCTGCTGCTGTGTAACTAACTCGGCTGAATGTGAGTGGCAAGCAGGCTGAAAGTCCTAAAAAGTTGAACTGCTGTGAGCTGCAATGAAGCCTTTCCCCAAAGTCCTTGTTGAGTCATAGAACAAACCCCCGGGAGCTCCTGCTGGCTGTGAATAAGCAGCTGGGCTCAAAAGCAAGATGGCTAAATTATGTAAGATTACTTTAGAAAACTATTATTATTATATAATGTCAAATAAGCATCACGATGCCAGAAGCAATTTGGAATTGGTTTGCAAATATAACTGTAACATCTGTTACTGCTCCTTACAGGAGGTACTTTCTGTCACCTTGCTGCTCATCTATTACCTGGAGCTCTTCTTCCAGGGAGGATTATTTACACAAGTGATCGAGGATAGTTTGGGGTTTTTTCTTATCTTTATTACAGTGATAATTGCTCCTTCCTTTGCATGACCACCCTTTTTCCAACAGCAGTTTAGAGATGATCTGTAAAAATCTATGGAAACTAGTTCAAGGCTGTTGGTGGGGTTGAGTGAAATAGGGAGGTGTCAATAAATGTGTGTGGGAAGGGATAGCAAGTTTCTTCTAACTTAAGGCCCAACACTGAATTCATTACGTGTTCATTTTGGATTAGGGGGACGAGCTGTTTGCCACACTGTGCTGTTACAGAAGCATCTGCTAGAGATGCTTTACAAGGGTTTGGTGCTTACGGGGCTTATGTTTTGTACCACCTCGTTGGCCGCTGCTATGCCGTACCTGCAGGAAGGAGGTAGAGTGCTTTGTCTTTGCTCTGCGTCTCCTACTTCCTCAGCCTGTGGCATGTCAGGAATCTAATGGAAAGTGAAGCAGACGTGTGGGATCACGCGAACCTTTATGGGGCTGGAGAGGTTTTCCCACTCCAGTCCAACTGCTGGCACCGCTTGTGCCTGAGGAGCTGCGTCCCAACGACTTAGTCTGTCGCTGTGCCAAACCCACACGCTGAAGTCATCCGTTCTCCCGAGGGCCCGCAGTGCTGCTACCTACCCTGGCGGAGCCGCAGCTTCTGTGCCCTCCCAAACCTCGGGGCGTTCTGCCCCGAACGCTCTCCCTGGCATAATCTGTGTGTGTGAACAGTACGCAGCAGCAGACGGTTTCATTTTCTGTTACCGCAGTGAAGATTATGCTATTGCGGTCACCAAGAGTCAGCTCTTCCGTTGCAGCTTACGGGCAGCGGTCTTTGACTGCCAGCAGCTTCTCAGGTGATCTGCAAGCAACTGGAAGCGCTTTCAGAAGGTGGAGAAAAAGGGTATAGTCGTACTGCTGTAAAGCAAACGAATTGTCAACTGACTGCCAAGACAATCTACGTGAATGGATGTATTTTAACAGTCTCTGAGGTGAACTAAACGTCTAGGATTTGGGAGAATAAGGACAGAATTTCTGCTGTTTCTCCTATTCACTTAGTGCAGCACTAGGTGATATGAAAGGGGAGGCATCTCTTTCCACAAGGACAGAGCAGCTATAGTACGTGTAGCGCTCAGCTTTGCGGTTTAATGGTACACTTCAGGTAGCAGTCAGTTGTGTACTACTGAACTACAGTATTTTCTGCTTTCATTCTCAACTGAAATCAATGTTACCAAAAAAACTTAAAACAAGAGGTGTGTTTATCTACCCAAATAATTTCCCAGATTCAGACTGGCCAGTTAGATGGGTATGGTACAGAAGCTTCTTCAAAAATAGCTTTAATCAATCAGTGCTTATGGTATAGAAACTTCTTTACAAATCACTGATTGATAAAGCTATTTTTAATATAGAACTACAAACACCCAAATCCTCCGATGCGTTTCTTAGCTGTAGGAATAAATTTGACTTTCGAAACAAGGACTCTAAAGAAGCACAGAGTGATCTGTTTAAAGGATGGAGAGCGAGCAGAGCAGTGTTTTCTTCTACGGTGATGCTGCATTGCAAGAATCGCCGCTTAAAGACCAGATCCACTCAATCGGAGGCGGTTCAGACCTTTACTCCCACCTTCCAGAAAAGCTGCCAGGCAGACAGCCACAAGCACGGCAACCGCTTCAGCAGGATGACGAGCGCTGTGGGTGTTCAGACAGGGTGGGAATGTTTTACTCAAACGCAGAGCACCTTTACTGGTGCCAGGACGCAGAGCAGGCTCACCTTGGGCTGCCTACCCAAGGGTGGGCGGCACAGCCCTGTCTCTGCTCCTGTTCAGCCAGTGTGCTAGCTCTTTCACAGAGCAGGGGCTTGGATGAAAAAAGAAATGGATGGTTATGTCCTCCCCTTAGAGTTTTGAGGGAGACCTGAGAATGAAGAGAAGCTTAAAATATCCCAAGTGAGCAGCTAGAGTGTTAAGTGCTGCTTAAGTGCCTTACTAGGACACCTACTGTGACAGAGGTTAGATAGAAATTCACATTTCAAACTAAAGTTTTGTACATTTTATTATAATTCAATGCATTTTCATTAGACTTAAAAAAAAAATCACTATGACCAGTTAATACAGTGAAGAAAACAATTACCAGCAACCAATGGAAAGTGAAGGTATTAATCTGCCAAGGACACAGCTTTTTAGCCCAAACACCATTCTACTAATGTTGAGAAGTCTCCCTTCTCAACTCCATTCTGAAGGCTAAGCGAGGAAACTTACTGTGTCAGGACATAAGAGCATAGCTCTTAAGACAGGGTGAGACACTATTGGGAGAGGTAAAAGAAATACTTCGTTCAGAGAAAGAAAAAAATAAAAAGCCTCTATAGCCTAAACAAGGTCAGAAATGGGGCCAGTAAGATACCGAGGCCAAGCATAACGTTCTCTGGGGAAACTAAGAGCTAGATTCTGAGCATTGCTCATGCTACAACAAACTTCCCTCCTCTACCAAAGCAGTGGCTCAAGGCCACTACTTTGAAAGTCTAGTTGTAACACCATAGTTTAGCTTGCTCTAAATAATCAAAGGCAGCTTCACATTTGGTAAAGGGATTATAGACACTGCTGAATACAGAATAAAAGCAACAGAGCTTTGGGCATTTAGCAAACGTTACTGCACTGTAACAAACTGACCTAGATAGTACAGAAACTTTAGGAAATGAACCACCCAAGAGATGACATACTAAGTCTTTTGCTTTTTGTTTTTCAAAATCCTGAGAAGTGCAGCATTGCCCTCTTGTGGTAATAAAGGAGAACAATTAATAACAGTATCTTTAATTTAATGTTTAACTTCCAGTATTCCTTATAAATACTTACAGACTCAAAAGAAATCCACATCAGAAAATGAGGAGTACAATTACTAGACTCATAAAAGAGCTTTCTTCCTGTAAGTATACAGGGTTTATAAAGGTTTTATTCTTTTAACTAGAGTCACAAAATGCTTCCATTTGGAGGACTCGCCTCCTTACTCATGGTGAGTACGGACTCACCATGAGTCAGCTTTTGTTTTTGAAAAAGGCACTAAATCCCTAAGCAGTTCAAAAGTCATTAGGAAACTGAAGAGAAATGCTGTCACCCACATATTCAAATACATCTATTTATGAACAACTTTCTACATGAGGACTTGGAGAAAACGTCAACTGCAGAGCTTGAAATAAGCATCAAAAACAACGTATGGGGCACCTGAGCTGTGCCTAAGCCAGTCATACGCAGACATACATACATCAACTGACCAGACAGCGTACACTTACTGACTGACTACAGGTAAGGAGGCCACTTCCATGTGAGAAAGCCCATCTCACTCCCGACAGGGAAGCAATAAAACATGCACCTAAAACAAAAAAAATTGGCCAAAACTTAGTGTTCAGAGTTAGTTCTTAAGTTTCTTAGTGTGTGTTTCCACATCTGTTCTCCCACGATGGCAAAGTACTGCTGAGCCTTCATATGCAAACAGCAAAAGCCACATGATGAGTAAGTGCCACGCCGCAGCAGAAACTGGCAAGCTATTGGCAGTAAACATCAACCATCTTCTCTTCAGAAGTCATGCTGCTTTATCCAACCTGCCACTAAAGACAAAAACAGCAAAAGACACCACGTTTGTATGAAGGTAGGGGAAAGAAAGGAAAAACATTCCAACCAAACAAAAAAAAATACCCAAACAATCACAAGGTTGTCTAAAGACCATAAATTTCCCATTTGAACACCTTTTACATCCAGCAAGTGAGGGACATGCAGCCCACCAGGGGCAGCTTATACCAACTCCTGTCCCCTGAGTCATATACAGAAATGAGGGTAAGAGATGAAGGGTTATGAAGCCTGTGTTTTGTTTCAATGACCACATGCATCTATTGCCTTGAGCAGATTCTAATTAATTAAATCTCTGCCTGTCATTCTGAGACCAAGTTTACATTAGAAAAGTAGTAGCAGTAACATTCACCAGTATCTGTGCCAACACTGTACGTTTCTTTTGCAAAGAGAGAGAGACACATCAAACCCAAAGCCATTACCCTACTTAGTTCAAACATATGCTAGAAGCTCTGAGAGGAAAAAAAGACATAATCTCAACTGGTACTGAAAAGGGACACCGACTACAGGTCAACTCAGTGAGGAGGTCCCCAGTGCCGAGAGTACTGTGAAACTGGTGCATGGTAGGTACAGAAACTGGGGGGGGGAGGCGGGGAGCTCTCTGCCATCCTGCTCACTGCAGGGGGGGTTGGACTAGATGACCTTTAAAGGTCCCTTCCAACCCAAAGATTCTATGATTCTACCTGTCTTTGTGTCCCAGAAATGAAGTCTCATGGAGAACAGTGCAGGATAATGACACATGCTTACATTTCTATCCCATTTCCCTTCCTTTTGGTTCTTCTTCAAGTTATTCAACTTGTAGAAAACAACAAAACAGAATTTTCTCAGTGAATATAAGGACAGCTGCATCATGTTGTTTCTTTTTTAAACTTACTCTCAGTCCTCCTTCTCCTCCAGAACCTGAAGCTGCAATTCGTTTTTCTATTTCTTCCTGTTTCTTTTTCTTTTGCTCTACAGAGTAAGTGTTCTTAATACCTCGAGAGGAAGCCTGGGAGAAAACACATTTGGGCAAGACCAGTCAGCTATTTTTCTGGATAGAAACCAAACTGCAGGTCTTGGTAACACCATTCAGTGACCTCTGGTTTGCGTGGAAAGACTGAAATATTAAGTAATGCTACTATTACATAAACGCAGACCTTGCTGGATACTTCTTCATACTGTGAGCTCTTGGTCCCATAGGGATGTGAGGGTGTTCTTGTTTTGTATTGTTATTACATCCAGGTGAACATATTCAATGCAATTACATGTCCCTGCTTTGCCTCCTAGGATGCAGAACCAGAACCTCCCTTCCAAAAAGTCCCATAAAGTTTTAGTCTGTGGCTTTTCCAGTGTCAGGGCCTATTGTTGCTCTCAAACAGAATTAACTGGTAAGAGAAGATTCAGGCAGATGTAACTTCTAAGAACTATTTCATAATTCATTCTCTTCTTCCACCTCCTTTTATCAAAAGGCTACCTAGAGATAGGATACAGATGATGGAAAGCATAATGACAGCTTCTCTTCTAACCTTCAATAAGCAAAGTCACGAGCTCTGTATAGCTACTACAGAAATCAATGGCAGCTTTATGTGCAGGGGAGCAAAAAGGTCCTGTTAGTAGCACTAGCCTAGGCTGTAACAAATCCAACTTCTAAATTGTGATGTGTGAGAACACCCTGTGTGATATTCTACCCTTCAAACTTCACAGGACATCTGGATAGCAGTAGTACACAGACGAGAAACCTCTTGTCAACTGCCCGCTTCATACCTTCACGGTGATGGTCTAATGAGGACCTGGACTAGATGGTAGGAGTACCAGAACTACAAACAAACAGTTACCATGGTAAATCTAGAAAGAAAATGTTTTAAAAACCGATTCTTAGCTAAGTTTAAGGTTATGATACTACATACTACTACATACATCATACTAGAGTTATGATACTACAGCATAAGCCATGCAAAAGATGTTAAAACCTACCAAGGGAAAACAGCAATGCTCTAGCCTGAAATTCAAGGCCCTGGTGACAAGCACAATGCTCAGGGGGCTACTAAGGCAAATCTTAGCAACAAATACTAACTTACTTAGACCCCACGGTTTCTAGCTTTTAGGCAACTGACCTGCCAAGTCAGTTAGGTACCCAGACTGTCTCTACAGCACCCCAAAAGGAAGAACACCTCACACAACTTCAGGCTGAAAAACGAGCAGTTAAGAAGCAAGTACAGGAAAACACCAAGCAGGGAAGGACATCTGATCTACTCCCTTGTCCCTCACGAGGGGGAAATGGAATTAGGCTACTTGCAATAAATCTCCGTTATCCAACATTCAGAGGCTAAAATGCTCTCAAAGATAGTCCTGAAAAATTCTGGCAGATGTTTTATCTCTCTGTCTTTTAAGAAAAGAAAAAGTAATACAGCGATGCTTCCATTTTTCTTCAGCAGCTTAACGGCTACACAGAACTTGAGAGCCATCCGTAACCCAAGCTGCTTCATTCCTCCTTCTTCCTGGGAAAGCTTTTTAGCAATTTGAGCTTGATAGGGACTTTCCCCTTCCACACACTTCTCGAAAGTGTATTTCCTATAGTTGTGCTTAAAAAACCCATTATGATTTAATATTACGTGTGGACTGCTTTAAGTATGTAGTCTGACACAACATCAAGAGGTTTTTAAAGGAGGACTCTGAACCATCACTCAGCTGTTGCTCCCATTATTCACCACACTCCCTTAAAACCAGTTCGACATGGTCCTCATCAATAATGGTCACACAAACAACATATTCCTCTACTCTCCATAGTTCTGCCTTGGTCTCTAAGATACACTTTCTACTTGTTGTAGATTTTGCATGGTGTATGTTACAAGCTTTTTTGAGAAGTATAGAAAAGACATAGACTGGCTAGTTCTACATTCTGCCAGAACATCTGCATCCTACCTCTTCTAACTTTAAGGATATTTAAGGAGTTAAAGCTTAGAAAACTTAAAAAAAAAAAAGTTAATACTACTTCTTTGCTGGAATTTGAGGTGAGAAACATGCCTAATTGTTGCCAGCTTCGTAAAGTGAACTTGCAAGCGCCCATAACCTGCATTTGTAAGAGAAGGACAAGTGCAGTACCACTGGAAATTGCCACCACAACAATTGTTTGACAAATATGGTTCAAAACATTTCTCAATCTTTTGTTTTCAAGTCTTCTAAGGGGGAAAGAAATACTGTTGAACTTGCTGTTCAATTCTTAGGTTGTTTTCCAACTCCTGCAGAACTTCTTCTGTTCCAACAAGCTCAGTTATCTTGCAATGGTCTTTGAGCACCGACCTAGCTGTGAAACTCTACGGTAAATATATAGAAAAAATGGTATAAAGGTGAATATATTTAATGACAATTCCCACAATCCAGGCATGATAGCCAGTGTTCCCACAGAAGCCCTATCTATTTTCCCCATAAACCAGTTACCAAAATATATTTTGAATAAATGGCATTTTATCAGACATTACCTCCATCTGCCTCTTTTCAGCAGCTTCTGCTAGCTGTCTTCTTTTTATTTCCTAAATAAAATGTGAAAGACAGTGAAATTCTATTCCAACACAGTCTGTACATTCTTTTGAAAAGTCTTAATTTTCAAATATGACGCAAATCTGCAATGCAAACTGCCACAAAATGCCAACCTTAGCTCAATTAGCATCATCTGTGATCTTCCCCTCCATTGCCAGTCTGCAGGAACAAAGTGGTTTTAGTAACCAAAGTGCTAGAAGAGCAGCTGCTGACAAATCTACAGTCAAGCCCCCACTGGGACTCTGTATTCAGCTGTCTGCATTACACCTCCACTCCAAAAAATTCAGAACTGAGAAGGCACGCAGTGCGTGAAGTGTCCTTTTGGAGGCTGAAAAGGGGAAAGCTCGCTCTTCCGGGCCTGAGGGGCTGTTTCCCCCGACCCTCAGGTGAGGGGTAGAGAGGCACGGCGATGGGTTGCTGCCCGCCCAGGAAAAATTTCGTCTCGTGAGGTTCGTTAAAAGCCGCCATCACTGTACACTGGAGAGACGAGCAGAGTTTTTTCCCGTTTCTGGCTAACTCAGGGGCATCCTGGCCCCGGCCACGGCACAAACCCCCTTCACCTGAAGCTACCGGTCTCCATACAAGTAGCCTCGACTGAGCGCCGCGACGGCACAGAGGGGGGCCGCGGGCGGGCCCGGGCCCGAGGCCGGCCGAAGGACGAGCTTCCCCCGCGCAGCCGCTGCCTCGGGCACCCGCCGGGGCAGCGCGGAGGCCGGGAGGCCCTTCACCGAGCGAGGGCTGCCGCGGAGCCTCGGCGGCGGCGCAGGGAGGCCCCGGCTCTGCGGCCCGGCCTCCATTTTAAGGAAGGCGGCCCGTTCCCCCGCCGCGGCGGCGAGGGCCGGTGCTCCCCGCGCTCGTCCTCCGGCCCCGTGCCGCTGGGCGTCACTGCCTGCTTACAAACAACCGGGAGGGAGGGATGGCAAGAAGGAAGGAACGAAGGAATTAAGGAAGGAAACCGCCCGGCGACGCCGCGACCCTGCACTCACCGGGTCGGGCGTCTCCACCACGTCCTTGACGGCGCCCCCCATGCAGGGCAGGCACAGCCCCATGGCGAGCCCCACCGCCGGCGGGGCCGGCGACCGCTGGGGAGGCGGCGGTTGAGGAGGGGGAGGCGCTGGCAGCAGCGGCCCCGCCCGGCGCCGCGCTCCGGCAGGGCCCGCCCCGTCATGAGACCCGGGGCAGGGAGGGGGCATGGCGTGCGCGGGCGGTGGCTGTGGCGCGTCCGCGCTACTCCCCCGTTGTCGTTTCTCTCTCTTCGCCCCCCCCCACCCCCCCCCAAATTAAATTCATTGCGTTAGGGCAGAAGGGACGGCAGCCTAATTAATTCCCAGCTCGCTCCGGTAAAGCTTGCAGAGGGATTCAGAGCCGTCTGGGAGCCAGCGAGCGTTTCCGACGCCCGCCGCCGCGCCGCCACCGGGGCTCTCACGCCGGCTTTCAGCCTCCGCGTTCGAAGCTCGAACACGGTTCTGGTGTCTCAAAGGTTCCGCGCCCCTTTGCCTGAGGCACAGCGCGCCCGGAGCCCCGCCGGGCGGGGGGCACGGCCTGGGCCCCCGCAGCCGCTCCCCCCCGCGGGTCTCGCCCCGCAGCTTTCGGCCTTTTTGATTTGCGTGTGTAGCCCAGGAAAACGTTGTTCACGTTTCTTTGCTAGTCACTTACGTGCATCCCGAGATGGATGTGATTCCCCCCCCCCCGCCATTTTTAAATGCTCACGGCATTACGAAGCTCCTGGGTTTAGATGGACTAATGCTTTATTTCACGTTCAGTCTTTTTTTCCTCTTTGAAATGGTTTGCCGTGGCTTACCGTCTGGCACTGCCGTGCAAGAGTGTCTTTCCTTGCTGGCCTTCCTTGGAAAACTTTGTATCAGTAACAGAAACAGCCAAAAGTCTTCTCCTTTTTTCAGCTCTTCCACTATTTCTCTTTCTTAAAATTTTGCCACCTTCTCTTCTAGTTAGTTATAGTAGACTCCAGCATCACCCTATCCAACAACATTTCCTGAATTTGAGTATTGTACTCACATAATCCCCAAGGATCGTGTGAGGAGTACAATATGTATTCTTCATAAACAATGCAACATCTTCCCAGCCTCTCTCCTGCCTGTATTTTGAATGAGGTCTATTTTTTTTGCACCAGTGCTCCTGTCCTGTAATTTATTCCACCAGTCTATGATGTCCTACGTTACTGTAAAGTAACTAAGTTCTTATCTTTGTTCCCTGCAGCTGTAATTAGCCATCAGAGAGGATTACCATGCCGGTGAACTAGGTACTCTACACAAGTCACAACGTTGTCTTGAGCTGTCTGAACGGGACATGGAAGGTCTCACTGTGATCGTGGGAGATTAATCAGGCTGGTGGAAGGGGGAGCGGAAGGAGGCTCAGCTGCTGCCCGTCCCTCGCTAGCAAGGCTGAGATTGTCTGCAGGAGTGCACAAAAGCTCTAGCAGAGCACCTGGGCTGGGCTGTGTTCTTCTAGGAGCTTCAGCAGAGGTGGTGTAACTTTGCTGTTCTGTGGTGTAGTATGTTATGTAGCATGTTTCTGCTTTGTGATGAAGGCATTATTATTTTTTTACCTGTTAAGTATTGAGATGCTCTTGTTTTATGGTTATATGGGTTAAATGATTAGTGTTTGTCAAGCTTCAGATTAGAACTGAGGGGTTCTTGACTGGTTGCGGTCCCCTATTTGATCCATCAGATTATAGTTGAGTTAAAATACAATTTGCTGTATCTAAAAGGTTAGAGGAAGATTGAAACACACTTGGACAGAAGAGAACAGCTTTTGGACAGCTTCCTGGTAGTATGAGCTGGTAAGACACATAACTGAAAAGGTGAGTGGTTCAAACAGAACTTTAGTTCTTTAGAAGTGCATAAGGTAGTCAGAATGTCATTTATTGAGAAGTAGCAGGAAATATGGTCACAACTTCTTGTTATGTAACAAAGGTCTTATAGGTTATCACTGAGGGTTTTCGGGGCCTATGTTTTTACTGCTGAAGTTTTAGGGATAACCTTCTGGTAGAGTCACTTAGTTTGCGGTTGTTCATTAACAGGTTCTTCTTGAGACTGTCTGGAATGAGCTTGAAGAAATTCTGAGTATGTGTAGTTTGAAATGAAATCAATAGGAGCTTTGTATGTTAAGATATAGTGATAACCAGTGATAGCTTGAAAATTAGATACAAATTCTCACTTTTTGGGCTCTGTATGAGTGAGGAGCTAGCCTTGCTGTCTTCTAAGAGCTAGGTGAGGATTGATAAAGAGCTCTCTGGCCTGGAGCAGCTGATTACCCGTGTGTGTGTGTGTGTGAGATAGCACTAATAAAACACAGACCTGTCTAGCGGTTTTTGGCTGAATTCATCTGTGTTGCCTCAGGAAGCATACTGAAAACAAGCAGTGGCAGTTAACTGTCTGTCTTTTCTGAAGAGAGAGTCTTTTAATCCTTACCACTCAAGCTCTGCATTTCTTTCTCCTGGAAACTTACTGCCTGTGTTGGGTGTGAACCGTGCAGAGCATCCCTTTGCCCTTTGCCTGCAAAAGGGGTGAAGCTCATCTTCATAAACACAGCAGCGATCGCTGGACAGAGTGAAGTGTGCTCTTCGCAGTTGTGGGTTGCTTTTAATGAATTGTGCGCTGAGCATTTCTTGATGCTGTGAGATCAGAAATATTAATGCGGGGTAGCTCAATAGTAATGGATGATAGTAGGTTTTTGGGAGTTAGTTTTAGTGGTTTTGCGGTTTTTTTGTCCATTTTGCCCACCCTGCCAAATAGTATTGTAGTGGTATAGCACATTAGTTATGTAATCAACTTAAAAAAAAAAAAACCCAAAACAACACACCACCAAACGCTACTTAAAACTAACATTAATAGTAGTAGCATGTTACTTTTAAATGGGGCTGCTAGGCTGACTAATTTGAGGGTTTTTTACTCATATGATGAATTGGGTGTAGTGAGTTTTGAATACCTGATTTAACAAGAACTACATATTAAAAATGGCAGTGACCTTTCAGCAGGTTTTTGGCAAGATTAGAAGATTTGGCAATTTGTTAATAGTTCATTTGTAATGGTTTAGTTATGGTGGCATTTGTGCAAGAATGGTATTGAATTCTGTCTTAATCTGACTTTTATCAACGTTGATTAGTCTCTAACTCTCTTCTCGAAATCCAGCAGGTGGTACTATTGACACAAAAATTCCCCGTGTTTCCCAAATGTGCATCCACACCTCCGGTTTATTGTTTTGTTTTGATATTACTGGCAGCATGGCTTTGAATAGGAATGAAGATGCTGCTATCTGCTACATTTCTGGAAGTGTCTGAAAGCATTTCACAATAACTGACAGGGACTGCAGGAGGGGGAAAAAAAGACAGTTTTTACCCTGCGGTATTGTGAGTGCAGGATAATGCAGGTACAAGGGAAATTGCTTCAAGAACCCTGACCAAGTGACTCACAGGTTGATGGCTTTCACTTCCAGGGTGAAAATCAGTCTTCACACATACTCAGTCTGCCCCATAAATGTCTTTTTCAATACCTCCGTCTTCTGAAACACTTCATATTGTTACGCCGCTACAAAAGAGAATCTGTCGAGTACGAGGTCTAACGGGGCGCAGCAGTTGCAGTGTTGATCTTTGAACGTGGGAACTTACTGATAATGAAGGATTCATATGTATTGCTGTTATTGCACGTAAACCTGGAGAGAGAATCCGTTTCTGAGTGATAGTTTACCAAGTTATTGTGCTCATTTAATTATTTAAAGAGAAAAACATTGCTAATCGAATTATAGTTGGGAATTAACTCCGCAATGTTTAGTTACTTATCATACCTCTCTTCCAGCTAATAGAAATATTAATTTGAATTTTTAGCTTCAGGAATCTTTCTTCAAGAAAAAGCAAGTGACTATAACAGTCATTCGTGTCCGTGGTTTGGGAATCGGCAGTACTTGCTTTCACCATAGGCTGCTTTTAAAGCAGCAAACACACGTAGCCCTTTCCGGGAAACGTATGGAACAGCTTACAGCCAAGCTGTCTACTGGAAAAGTAATTGCAGCATTTGTGGACATTTATATAAGTCCTTGAGGCCTTGATATGTTACTCTGTAGTCATAAGCCATCAGTTTAAGTCTCGACAGGGAAGGACTGATGCTAGTCGACACAAAGGCTGTCACTGATTTCCGTGAGAGCGGGCGCAGTCCTGACGGGCGGTGATGTGCCGCGGGTGTCCATGGCGTTTGGTTTGCCAGCCTCCAGGTCTGACGCTCTTCACAGCAGCTCTGCTAAGTCAGTCCCACTCCAAGTTACGTCTTCTCTGGCTGTATAGTTGCATGCCACCATCCTCTCAGAGTAGCGAGTTAAAGGGGAAAAGCAGTTCTTGGTTGTGGAAGAGTTCTTTTCTCTGTGTAAATGCCACCTGCAGTACAGGGGAACGTGCTATGGAGTCCTGCCAGTTCAGAACAACATGTTGGGCTGGAAGGGAGCGTTTCCACCTCTGTCCTGTCCTCTTCATACCTTGGATTTTTACCTGCCTGGAAACACATGACATGAGAATTTGCTAGACAGTCTCTGGTTTTGGACATTTTAGAAAACTAGCTCTTAAACCACAAACTTCAGACAAAAAGTATTTTATGTATGTGTGTAGTAGAATATTAGCAGTGAAATAATAATGAACTTTAATTTTTCCCCTCTACTTAGATGTATATAATTCTGCACAAAATGTAGGGAAGGACATGGGATCTGTAAGGAGCAGTTAGATGAAAATGCACAATATTTCATGACAGATTAAATGTACTAGTTCTCAACATCATGGAAAGTTTGAGAATTGTTTTTAAAAGAATGCACCAAAGTGTTTTTTGGTTTGGTGGTTTGTGTTTGGTTTTTTTTTTTTAATTGTTATTTTAACCAGAGGTGAGTGAATATGGTGTAGTGCTTAATTATAGATTATGGATGCAGATATTCAGTGTTCACTTCATGAGTTTCCTCAGATTTCTTTTTATATTTTAGCTTAGGGATTCCTGTGAATGTCAGACTGCAATCCAAGCTCTGTCTGATCTCTGAGAGTACAGCTTTTGTTGAGGTGCATGAAAGCTGAGATTTTTTTAAGCCATGGCTTAACTTACTTCACAAGCTTTCAGCTAATCTTGGTAGTTTTCCTTTATTAGCAATTAATTCTTTTCCATTAGTTTCCCATCTTTCCTCATGGCTTGTCATGATCTGCTCTGCAGAAGCAAGACAGCTTTTCAGATTTAAGGGTGTTGCTAGTTGGTGACTAAACACTTGTGTACTGCATACAAGCCTTCTTCATATGCATTTTCCTTCTGTGCAAAAAAAACCCATACATGTGAAGCACTGAAATTTCTGGGAAAAATTCAGTGTACAATTCAGTAACATCATATACTTGAATAAAATCTGTAAAAGCACGTGGAAATCCAGCTCGACTGACTGTCCAGCATCTAGTGATAACCTCTGAATCCTGGTGAAGCTCCTTCAGATTTCTTTTCTAGCTAAAACAAAGAATGCTTTTAGGTGGTGTGCTGAGCATGTTCATAGGATGCATTTATCAGTCCAGAATACCTCAGTTAGGTGGTAATTAGGGACTGACGAAAGAACATCTGTTTACAGTCACCACTTCTAAGGATAAATCTGCATCATGAAATGGTTTGTGCTTCAGTACAAGGGCAATTAAAACTGGGAAGGAAGATTTCACTGCTTTTTAAGGTCAGGTTTGCACTCTGCTTGCCTTTGTGCTGCTACGGTTTGAAAAAATCACCATGCAATAGACTCCTTTACAAGACATACAGCAGTGCATACGCTCTCTCCCTGTAGCATGTTAGCAGAGAGAGGCTTCGAGTTATTTGGCATAAAACAACTTCTAAACCAAGTAAAATGCAGACCGTGTTCCCAGAATTGGGTGAGGACGGGAGCAGGGGCTTCTTGGCCTTTGCGCATTCAGCTTGGTTTCTGCAGCGCCCGATGCTCTGTAGCCCTACCTGGGGCACCAGTTCTGTGTCTTGGCTACAGAAGGGAATTAAGCTCTTGCACATCTGGCTTCTGCGTGTCGAATAACCCTCCCCAATTTGAGGAGGGTTCACAATCTGTTCCCTGCCGCAGTGTCTGTATTCCCAGAGACTGGCACAGCTTTGATGTACTCTATTAAAAGATAGTATTCTTGCTGAAATTTTTTCCTGCTCAAAATTGGCTTGATACAGCTGCTGTAATGCTTTCCTGCTTGGGTCTTTTACTGGTTGCCCACTGGCTAGCGTGGGGCATATTGTAGAGTCGCCTCTTCAGACCTGAGAAATGCTTAGGCCCTTGCAAGAGTGTGGCATATAAAAGGTAAGGCTGTGGGAGCGGGGACATCCTACAGAGTCTTCTACAAGGCTATGGTATTTTCATATGTAAGTGCACTTGTATTATTCGTATGTATGTGGTATGTGCTTGCTTGGGTTTTTTTGGTTTTGTTGGGTTGTTTTGTTTTTTTTTTTTTTGAAACCTCTTGCATCTGTGCAGTGGGGAACACTTGGCTTCACTTACACATTTTAAATCGGTATTGTGGCGGGGGGAGCCCAAAAGGTGAAGGGCACAGACATGCGTTTCTGTTTTTCTCATCCTGGAAATGTGACTTAAAAATTAAACTGGTACCTTTAAGAAAAAAGGAATGCGGGCTTCCCATATGAAAACAAAGCATCAAAAATTGGTGTTTGCAGTCAGCAGATGCTGGAGTGTCTGACAGCGTACTTGGCTGAAATCTATTATTTTCTTTTTTTGTGCAGAGTATTAGACAAGATCTTAAGGGTAAGGCTTTTGGTGATACATAAATTATTCTGTCACCAAAACCCATGTGTGCATGTTCTGGCATATATTTGTAATGATGTTTCATGGTCTCTTCGGTCATTCGGCAACCTGTCTTTGTGATTCTGTGAACGTAGCAATATTTCTTGGCCTTAATTATCTCCTTCAAACAAGAGCAGAACATACCGAAACTTTACCTAGACACATGGACTATGTCTAGCAATAAATTAATGAGTAATGATTTTAGGACTTCATTTACAGTGTAATGCCACATCATAGTCCAGTAAATAGAAATTGGAAAACTAAAGGTAAAAATCAATTGTATGACATTATAATGGAGTTCTAGGAAGTTCTAATAATTAAACTTGTCAGAACTATATGGAAAAACAAGAACATTTGCCAGACTTAGGATAAATGTATGTAATTCTAGTATGTCGCCTAACAATAAATGAACTACGTCATTTCTTTATTTTTCCATTTGAAATAGTGTGTTTTATTGGAAATTACATAATTTATAAGGTTTATATATATAAATTTCTGCTTTCTGGTGTGACTGACTACATGTAATGAAGGCTCTAGGGATAACTGACCAGAAATCCCCGTGCAGGCTCTATAGGTTACATCCTGATAACCATAGTGAAATTCAGGCACTAGTGAAGGTGTGGTAAACTCCCAGAACTTTGCCTGTACATCACGCTACCGACAAATCCTGTTGCAGGCAGTTGTCTTTATTCGCTGGTGTTTCCAGGAATTGTTGCCATAGTTTTTAGGACACGTCAGTCTCTGAGACTGTTAATAGTTTAATTCCGTACTGGAAGAGAATGGTAATGGGAAAAGGATTTCATGTTCTCAGCCCTTTACTGTCTTCTGATATACATCCATGGTATATATCCAAGCGTATTCTTATTAATTACCAGCTAAAGAGCAAACAGGCCATGAGCCTTCCCAGGGAAACACCTTTTCCAACTATAGCAGAAGCCCCTGTGTGCGTGCGTGCATGTGTATTTGTAAACACACATAAATGATTAATGGGCACAAAAGTGAGGCGTTTACTTGAAGGATAACGAAGGGGTTTTTCATGGCTGTAGAAGTGCTCTGAGAGTTTGCTTTGTCTCCTAGGTAGAAAGTTTGCTGGTTCGGAACGGGCTGGTTGGAGCTCCGTTAGTTTGCTTGGGCAAGGACAGCTTGTAGCTCTGTGAACTGAACGAGCAGCCCGCTGCTTTAAAGCGCCGACCACGGAGGAGGCGTGGGTACGCCTTGCCAGGAGCAGCTAACACAGCAGTGTTTGATAACCTCATTCCTTCGTCCTGTGACATTTTAGCAGTTATACTCCCACATGTTTCGTGTCTGGTCAGTCACAGAATCATAGAATCACAGAATCATTAAGGTTGGAAAGGACCTTCAAGATCTTCAAGTCCAACCATTAACCCAACACCACCGTGCCCCTAAAGCATGTCCTGAAGCGCCACATCCACATGTTTTTTGAACACTTCCAGAGATGGTGACTCCACCACTTCCCTGGGCAGCCTGTTCCAATGCTTGACCAGTGTTTCACCTTCCACTTTCTTTTCTTTCGTTTGCTTCTTATCTCATAATTTTCCAGCTATTTTTGTCAGGACTGATCTTGCAAAACTCTTTGTTCGTTTCCTGCCCCTGCAGGTGAATACTGTCTCAATTCTGCATTTCCGCATGCGCCCATTATAGACGGAAGCTTTTGTGTCACTCCATTAAAGTTTCCTGACACTTAACGTGACAAGATTTGGGTTTCAGCTTTTTCTAACGCTGCCAAACTTAAGCTGCTCGGGCTGAAATTCTTCACCTGAGTGTTTGCCTCAGGCTGCCCTTCTTTGAGGAGCTTCAGCAAAAAGGTTTAGCTGCTAGAGGTAGTATTTGGGAAACACCAAGTGGGACGCTTAACGAAAACAACTGCCCTGAGACTCTTGTGTGCTAAAGCTCTTCAGCAAAGGTCCTACCCCCGTGTCAGGGATGCGATTTGGGCTGCTGCAGGGCGAAGGTGCCGGCCCTTGGCAACTCGAGGTACTGGTCAATGTTGGGAACACATGGGAGTTTGGATGCCTGGTTGTGGAGAAAAAGCTGTGTGGGTGGAAGAGTAAGTGGGAAATATAACTGGTTCATGATAGCTCTCAAATAATCTTGACTGTACCTTCAAAAGCAGTGCTTACTACCTGTCTGCAGCAATTAAAAAGAAATGCTGTCTTTTCTGTGAACTGTAGATCAAGTCTGAATCTTGTTATTATAATGTTTCCATGGCAACATTTTGCATGTTTATGCTGTGTAGTTGAACGCAGAGTTTGGGTTCTTTTTTTTTCTTTACGTTCCAGGTGAGAAGCAAGTTATCATTTAAAAAACTGAATTAAAACAACTATGCACAGTTACTGCAGATTTAGATGTACTTTTTGGTGGGATATCGGTCCTAATACTGAAAGTGGGTCACTTCCAGTTCATAGATGACTATAAATAAATGGGAATTGTTTAAGACTGCCCAATTATCAGACTTTCTTTATGAGCAACTCTCCAGATGAGAGAAGTCTCTCCAAGCACTACAGATTATGCATCCTCTGCTACAAGTCATGGTAATAGCATCTGTAGAAAAACATGCCATATAGAACTAGCAGGCTTCTCTTCCTTACCCTTAGGGACTCAAGGAATCTCGGTGAAATCCAGGCTACAAATTAATCATGAATATATGTTTTGCATGATTGCAAGTTTGCAGCTTATCCCAATGTATTTTCAAACCATGTATAAAATGAAGCCGCACCAAGTGTGAACCTGAGGCGCAGCTGAAGTAGTGGCTGCATTATCAAAATCTCATGTCATGTTGCAGGAGCCGCTGAAGAGCAGCAGTGCTGGATGCAGACAGGCACTACCGGACCCGCCGAGCACTGATACGGCACTATGGAAACTGTTCATGCTGCAGGTCTTGCTGTTACTGCAGCGACCTGCTAAAAACAGACAAAATAACAAAGAAAGGACAATAATAAGCATATAATCGTTGATGAATTCTATACATCTTTTCAACTAACTGTTGCAAAACGCTGGCACTACTGGCTTACTGATATATGTTTTTAATGCTGCTGTTATGCTTCCTATTTATCTCAGTTTTTAGTTAGTAACTGGTCAAGGGTGAGAGGTGTCACTTGTAGCTATATTTAAGGAATTTGTAAAACCAGAGGCTGATCTCACCGGTATGAACTGTACTCATAAGATGGTAGTTGTGTATCAGATTAGTGAGAAGCATGCCGCAGTGTCTTCCCAGGCGGTGTTATTGATACCCTATATACATTGAAAATAATCTTCCACAACATTTTCAACCTGGTGCCTTTTAAAAATAGTATTCTAAATTAGGTTTTAATATATTTGTATTCGGTATTTGAAATGGAAGTGTACAAATCTTGTAAGGGGATCTATGCATCCTACCATCTCTCTCTTTCTCTCCGTATATGTATACGTGCCCACATGCACACGCACATGATTGTCAAGTGTGATGTTATGACAAGTGCTGTCATAGCAGCACATCTTCTCTATTGGGTGCTGGTAAGAGTGCAAATTAAAGCAAACCAAGAGGGATGCTGGTGAGCACACTCCAGAAAGCCAAGACATGACTTGGAAAAATGCCAGTGGAAATTATGCTTCAACTGTGAAAATATAAACTGGTATGTAAGAAACAGAAGAGGAACAACACATTAGATATCTGATTATCTGTGACAGAATTTAATGGGAAGCAAATAATCAGTGTATCATTTGAGCATAGATGTTTCCGAGTGTCTCAGGAATTACGGCTAGATATTTGAAGAACTGCTTGTGTCTCTGTTCTTAACATGTAAGTCTAAAAGCCAGCAGCTGCCTGTTTGGACAAAAGAAGAGCTCGTAATGATCAAGATCCCAGAACTCTACTTATTTTTCCACAAAATAAGCTGTACTGGGACTTCATGATATAAGGCCTACAACTAGGCATGAACAGTAGCACAGATCACACATCATTATAGCAACCAGTAAGGTAAATTTTGGTATTTTCTTATTTGTTAGTAATAGCTGCCTGTTGGCTTTTTTTTTTCCCTTTCTCAAGCCTCCTGTGGTCTATTTAAGCACTACAGTTGCCAGAAACATGTCTAGAACCTGAAGAGTGTGCTTTGCTGGTTTAAAACTGAGCAGATTAAAAAGCTTGATGTGTTTTAATGGGGAAGATCTTGTCGTGTGGTCCAAGTGCTTTGACATGAAATGAGGAAAATTCGTGAAGCCCCAGTGAACTTTGGGGCCTGTCAAACCCAGTATTTCATGGTGGGGGAAGACTTTTCAATAGCCTCTATGTTTAAGTTCCTGTTGCCCATGAGTTACAGCCCAATCTTCTTCCACTTAGTCATGCTATTTGCTCTTTCCTGATGTCATTAAATTTAGTTGGTGTTGGTGAAGAAATTCTATTTAATCGAGGTTTTATCATGTTCACATACTCCCTAGTTCCACCAGTTTTCTTTTCTAATGAAAGAAAAGTGGGCCACAAGTTGAAGAAACTTTGACTGCTGTTCTCCTAATGAAATACTGCAGCATATGCTCTTGAGCATCATCTTTCATACATTTTAACTAAAGTCCTGTAAGTAACTAGTTCATGTAGCAGGGTTTAAAAGCCCATCCCTGCCAGATAAATTCTGTGTTTTCTTCTGTCAGCCACCTAAAATCTTTCAGTATAAAGCTGCATGCTTTTTAGAGGCATTCTTGCAGTAATACTTGATTTTTACAATGTTAAAACTTCCAAGGTTGGTGCTTTGCTTTCTGCCGTTCAGAAAATTTCACTGTATCTTTATGTACGTGTGCATCACAGCGTGGAAGTTGCTGATAAATTACCCTGTAATTTAATATTTGCAGAATACCATCTTCTTTAGTTACCTCCTTCTTAATATGAAGTGGCTTGTGTTTATACAACTTGGAATCATGTGATATTTAACTTACGACTAAGTCTGTCTTCACTCCTGAGGTACAATAGGCAAGAAGCTGTGTAAAAAATACTCCTATGTTACATAAAATAATCAGGACCATAAGAACAGGAGCTATTACTCTAAGTGGAGAATTAGAAGTGATGAAACAAGGAATTAACTTTCCCTAACTTTATAATTATATTCCTTATTCCTAGTATTCCTACAGGAATACCATCTTGTATCCACAGATGTCATGATACCGTTTACAAAAAGATCCATTCCTGGTGAAACCATTAATCTGGAAATGTTCATACTCCTCCACATAAATAAGTTTTACAGGGAAATTCCTAATCGTGTTAAGACTACTTATTCTCATACATCCGTTTCAGGTGTCTGTCACTAACTGCACATTTTGCAGAAATGGTACAACATTACATCACAACATAACCAAGGTCTTTCCCCAAGAACTGCATCTGCAAAGAGAAGCTTGCTCTTCCATGCTGCAGAAAATTGCATGTTTCTGGCATCGAGGGAGCTTGGGGGCCTGATGACAGTAATGTGGTGTTCGCCAAGCCTGTGCTTCCATGAGCTCTGGTGCTCTCCTTTGATCTCCCCATTAAGAAATATGGACGTTGAAGACACAGGGCTGCTTCTTGGTGATCCTAAATAGAAAAGAGGTTCCATTATACAATGTCATCATATGCATGGTTGTTACTGAGACAGTATTACACCATCGGGTTGAGAATAAGTCCAAGGAAAGATGCGTACAGCTTTATGGCTTGAGGCACAAAGCGTTTGGCCGGGCTCAGCAGGAGGTTCCTGCTGAAGTGAAGGGAAGCACGCGGAGCTGCGGAGGACCTCCAGCCTAGCACCTTCACCTCAGGACTGACTTCTTAAAACAACTACCAATTCCTACACCGACTACCTTCTCCCACAGCCTTGATCAGGTCTCAGTAGGTATGTTGATAAGGTATATATCCCCTCCATCTGACATACATCTTAATGGCTTGCAAGTCAGAGGGTGTGAAAAAGGCTTATATATATATGCATTTATAACATATGTACATATAGATGACATATATTTTTAAAAGAAGGTAATTAAGAGGTTGGAAGTTTTAACTAGAAAGGGAACGGGTGATACTCTTCTTCAGAAATATTGTTGTCTTGAGTTTTTTCCAGAATAAAGTATAACTGCTTTCTTACGGCTGTGCATCCTGCAGTTCTATGTGATAATGCACCTAAGATATTTGGGGCTTCAGTTTTCTTTTTAGAGCCTCTGTTATTTTTCTTCTCACTTAGGGTGTAAATGCAAAACAAACCTCATTTATTGAATCTGTTAATCTCTGGATTAGCAGGAGTTGTTAAACTGATTTGCAGAGCTTGTTTTGAGAGCTATTAAGTTTCACCTCTTTCCCCATACTTGATTGAATAGTGTTGTGTGGTTGTTTTTTTTTTTTTTAGGATTACTGCATAGTTTAAATTCTCTTCAATGCAGAAACCATAATTTTGGAAACTCTCCATGAATTGTAATAGAAGCAGTGCTGCATTTCTATTTACTTGTAAATGTGCGGAGTTTATGGAATACTTGTATTGTATACTCACTGTTCCAGAAGAAGAAATTGAACTTAAAGTCATTTCAAGATACTGGATGCCATAGAGTTTGTGTGAATGAAAAGACCTGGGTCTGAGTTGAACTTCATGTCTAATATTGTAGGTCCAATTAAACTAGCTGTATAACTTACAATTGAATGAAAAAAATCTCAGAGGAGTTGTGTTTTTTCATTTTAGGCCAGCCCCGTCCTTTTTAATTTAGGTCAGGAAATGGTTTTATTAATTCATGGGATTAAATAAATTTAAATGGTATTTTTTCTTCTGAAATTAATTCCATTATGGGGAGTCCTATGGCATTTAACGAGAATGAAAGCAATAAGGTTTTCTCCATAAATTACATTAGAAATGTGCATATTTTAAAGGAATTATCTTTTTTTAAAGAGGGTTTTTGAACCCTTCTCCAGCATTATATCGCAGAGATAGAATTCTTTCTTCAATGCCAGAAGATACTTTAGGATGGCTATTCCTTTTGTGATATTTTAATAAAATCTTCCACAAGGGTTTCCATCATAAGATGTTCTGCTATAATGCAATTTGTGACATTTTCTTTCAGATGAGTCAGATGCAGATTTGAATTTAAACGCGGGGCAAGAAGTGTTTGGTTTATTTTAGTAGAACCATAGCAGAGCAGGGAAGGGAAGGAATAACGTTTACCTCTCAGATGTTTAAGATGTGCATGAGTCATACCTTGGTCGACCGTGACTTGCTTTGAACCACGCTGGGCTGTGTGGAAAGTTACTGGCCGCAGGAATAGTCATTCAAGCACTTAACCATGATGTGTGAGTGAAACGTAGCCTGACCCCCTTCACTCACTAATAAGCATATACAAACACATAGCAAAAATGTCTTTTGGAGTTTCTATTATATTACAAGACACTTATGCATGTATTGAAATAAAAATAGTATTTTTATTCATAAGAGAAAAACTATTACTCTTCTGTTCATGGCTATATCTCACTTTACCGTGCCGAGACAACCCATGAAAATAACTTTCCTATCTTGTCTGCTGGTATCCCAGCTGTTTTGCTTTGGCTGAGACACCAGCCGTATATTTTTGGCTGATACATCCGTACTTAGAGGTTTAGGGTGAGCTAACAGTTCGGGCTGTTGGGCAGAAAGAGCCTAAGGTGAAGCGGGAGCCCCGTGAGTGCATAAGCTACTCGCACCCTGGGCTTGGGTCTGTGGGGATTCGAATAAATAGGTGATGCCTGGTGCATGTAACAGGAAAGGGGAGAGCTTTGGTCCTGCTTTTACAGTAACTCGGTGGAACTGCGGACAGAAAGGAATTACTTTGTATGACAGCTCTGGGTCACGGGAGGAGCGTTGCTTCTGAGAGCACGTCCTGAATACCAGCAGTTCCTCTCTTACTTTGTTATCAGAGATCTGGTGGCAGAAAATAGTTTTGGGAGGTTGGAAGTGGACCCTTAAATCTTAGGAAGAAGAAATTGAATCATATCTCAATCCTGCACCACTTGGCCCATGCCTCAGCCCTGGCCCACGCGTAGTGAAAGGGTGCGCGATACTTGCTGTTTAAAAATCCATCTTGCCTTTACCCTTTTCTCCCTTAGTCCCTCTTGGAGAAAAGACGTTGTTCAAATTTCTAGGAAGGGTTTACAGATCTTTGGCACGAGGAAAAGCCAAGGGCAAGGTGCTGAAGCTCCCAAGAGCAGAATTTGACATAGGCTTAATCCTTATTTTGTTAGCCACGTCTCTTACCAGATAAGTGACTGGGCTCTCTCATTGCCATAGTCTGCTTTGATGCCTACCTTACTGCCTTTCTGCTTAACACAAGGCTTGGCACCCTGTCTTCAGGGTGGGTATTTTTAAATGAGGTACCGCAATGCCATTTTCTGATGTCAAAATCACTTTATAGCTATAGTCCTTATGCTACATAAAGACTAATTACAGTCTAATACAGTGTTCACAGATGTCATTATGAGTATATAATGACTTCAACACGCATGATAGCCTGCAGCTGTGGGCTTCCTTTGAATAATTTTATGCTAGTGAGTCTTTTCAAAACAACTTCCAGTTCTTTTTTGTCACCGTTTGAGATGATAAACTGGCGATAACAATGATATTCTGAAATATGTCTATTATTAAAAAGCCAGCGGCAGCAGTAAGGATTGAATATTCAGCTTGTGGGGAATTACGGTGTCTGCAAGATAATTGTGTTGGAATAGCACAATGTGCATAGCTGCCCTGGATGCTGCCGTGCCGCTCTTTCCTTGTTAGAGCGTGGAGATCTGACAGGTAGCTATTACCGAGGGACTGTTCCCATCTTAAATATCCCAGGAAAGGTTCCAGGCTAAAGGAAACAAAATGAGTTTTGAGCCCTGGGAAGCAACAGCCTCGGAATGAGGAAGGAAGATTTTGTGGTGTTCAGGTTGTCACTGGTCAAAATGGCCTTGTAAAAGAGGTTTGTGCCTCCAGCACGCTTTGCGTCCAGCACGTTTTGCGGAGCAAGGCTCAAGTTGAGGCTTGTGCCAGACACCCATCAATACCCACAGCACTTGATCAATATCTCATGTTACTCCCTCTCCCTTGTTCGTTGCATAACAAAGCTACAGGACCCAAGCAGCACTCTGGCCCATGTGAAGAAGCTGAAGTTCGTATTCACAAAAATGGGAAGACCAGGAGCCAAATTGAGCGCTTGGTGTTAGGGCGAATTTGGGTTATTGCTGTACTACAGGGTTGGGGTGTTTTCTGTTGAAAGAGGGATCTTCCTATGAGCATGTCACTGCAGTTTAGTCCACGGACGCAAGCAATTAATACTGTTACAGAATAGTCTGTTCCAGAGTAGACTTGTGTCTGGTATGGTGTATATGCAACGTTGTGTAACAACCGGGCGGACTTGTGCTTTGTTAGCCGATGTGATGTACGGGGCTAGAATGAGAGGGTTAACTTGAATTTTATTGAGGGCTCTCATGCACGTGAGCCTTGGCAAGGCACTGCTCTCGGTTTCTGTGTGCCCCTGTCAGCTTGCTACCGTAGGACCCCACTGCCTTCTACATAGGCTAAATCGTACCCATCTCCGTCTTCAGTGCTGTGCTTTCAACAGGGAGGCACCCAGGGAAATTCTTCTACCTATTAAACACTTGTAATCTTCATTCATAAACGCAACATCCTCTAGTTGCGTTGTCACCACTATGGGTGACCTCTGGGACTCAACTTTCTGCTGCTTGTACAAAGCTCATTCAATTTGAGAGATTTTCTCTGGCTGTATTTGGTCCTATGTTAGATTGTTTGTAGGCATCTCTTGTACCTGAGATGCCCTGACTTAACACACAAAATGCTGAGCAAATGTTTGTGAAGATCAGGGCAGAAAAAAAAGTGCATCCTGTTTTCCTTGAATATTGCAGTATTCTTTGCTGGGAGACCTGAAAAGTGATCAGTATGCTGTTTAGTTTTGACTGGTAAATTGAAAAGATATCAATTCCATCAAAAGACTACCATTTAAAAAAGTAATAATTGAATTAGAAACTTTCAGATTAGTATTACTACTACTTTTTTCTCAGCCTAATTTCTGTTGGATGTTTTGAATATGCTCAATGCAAAATATTTTGTCTGTGCTCATGTGTGAACAATATTTTTGGAGTTCATTTTTAAAAGTAGATGTGTATTAGCCTTTAATAAAATAGAAAGTTTCATTTTCTGGTTTGAACAATGTGCCCTTAATATGGAATCTTGACCTCGTACACGTGTATTTTGTAACCTGCTCTGTGGGGTTCTTTTTGATGCGTTTGTTTTATGTCTTTCACAGACTTGCACTAACCTTGCAGCTAATCTCATATTGATTTCTTTCCCAGAAGTTTAGTGTTTGCAATTGGAAGTATTTTTCAGATTGGATGCTATACTAATTTTTCACTGCAAAGGACTCGCAGTGCGTGGGTTGCTAGCTGAGATAGTGAGGACAAGAGATCGTGGGTTGCTAGCTGAGATAGTGAGGACAAGAGATCCACAGGTGCCCCAGGCCTAAAGTCCTCATCTCAGGTGTGACCATTCCTGAAATACACAGTCACATCAACCAGATTTCATAAGGCGCTCAAACATAAAAGTAATAATAAGAGTCCTGGCCCACATCAGCGTACTCATTGCAGTGGGGCGAGAGTTGGGTCTTTTGCAGAGGAAAGCTGGAGGCCAGGGAAAGCTACACGGAGTCTTTTATATCTGTAACAGTTCTTGCTTTTCAGTCCTCGTACTTCTTGAGTATGTAATGTAGCCTTTCTGCCTCAAAACTGGGTATTTTATTTCCCATTTCAATTTCTCTTTAAAATGCATCATCCATCATAGTGTTTTAGCATGTGAATAGCCCCAGTGATTGCAGATTGAATCAGATCAGGGTTTACAATAAGACATCTGTCGAGAAGAAAATACACTTACCGACAATGTAAATATTGTATTCAGATACAAATGTGAATCCTCTTGAAATTATGCATTGATTTAGAACAAATGAAATGATATTTATCTCTCTTCTCTCTCTTGGCACTGTATCCTGCCAATACAGGAATGCTTCCTGCCTCCGTTATGTGGCGCGCTCTTTAGATTTAGGTTAGATATAAAGAAGTTTTTCCACAGTGAGGGTGGTGGAACCCTGGCCCAGGTTGCCCAGAGAGGTGGTAGGTGCCCCATCCCTGGAAACATCCTAGATCAGGTTGGACGGGGCTCTGAGCAACCTCCTCTAGTTGAAGATGTCCCTGCTCATTGCAGTGGGGTTGGACTAGATGGCCTTTAAAGGGCACTTCCAAGCCAAATTGTTCTATGATTCTATGATCCTTTCAAACCTCTGGGCTGCAGACAGGAAAAGTAGATTTTTGGGGTTGATGTGGATAGTGTTCTTCATGACGAAGAACGCATTAGCTTGAAACTACTGTAAATCAACTTGAGGACAAGTCTATGTTGGAGTAAATTTTGACCCAGTTCATTGGAGCCAGCTATTAAAATCCCATTTGTGAGCTAGCTGCTAAAAAAAGTTGCCTGCAGCAGGCTCTGCTTCCTGCTGCTACTGCACCTTTCAGGAGCTGTTGCTGGTGTTTGTTGTCTGACTCTTGTGGGCTTTGTGGTGGTTTTTTAGCTCAAGTTCAGGAGACCATGAGTACAGAGGGTCCAGCTGGTTTCCCGCTCCTGGAGTGCCCTTTACTCCGTTGTCCTGAAGTTACTGTGGTAATTCTACCTCTGTGAGGAAGGAAGGAAGGAAGGATTTAGTCCTTTGTGCAATTCCCCAGTGTTTCAAAAGAAGAGTTAAAACCTGCATACTGACGTTTACAGCCGTAACGCTGGGGGAGCATGCATACAAACATCTAAGTAATCTGTCCAGTAATTTCAGTAATTCAAAGTACTCCAAGCTTCCTTGAGCCAAGGATTCATCCTTTTCAGAGTATCTAGCACTTCATACCCAAATCTCTGTGGGGGTAGTCAACCAGGTAAGCCACCCCATTGCATAACAGAAATATCCCTCTTTGTTTTAATGGAAATCAACTGTGGCTACAGGAGGCAAGCCGTTTGGCTAGATCCCTGACATTTAGCTTTTGATGCAGCATATTTTGACCTTCCACTGTGTTCCTCTTTCTCTCTCTCTCTCAGCAAAAGGCAAGGGTAGATGAAATGATTGCTTTCTCCTGCGGGTCTGTAGGAGTTCACTGGATGGTGTGTGTTAGCCCTCTCTTCTCACACGGTGCTATATGACTGCTTTAGGTATATAGGTATGCAAGTGAATTCCACTGTAGTAGACTTTTTTTCCCATGCAGATTTTCTAAATGTACAGACCCAGCAGAAGACCTGCCTCCTGATCCACCACTTTCTTCTCTAGCTGTTTCTGCTGCCATTCATCCTTCCACCATTACAACCTTTATTTCTATGTGAAGAGGAAAAAATGGTTCTTTTTTCTACATCCAGCAGAAACCCATGGAGTAGTCTCTTTCCCATGAAATCCTGTGCCTGGCAACCGCTTGGCTCCTGCCCTTCTGTGCTGGTGCATAGTTAGTCAGTTTAAAAGGTTGGTGCTGGTGTGGTTTTATTAGAGTGGAGGAGCTGCAAGTTAGCATATGGTTTTTGAAAGGCTGCGGTAAGCCTCGGTGTGATTATTTCTTT